>NC_060210.1:186777000-187421500 GCF_021130785.1 Homalodisca vitripennis
GAATAATGAGTGTAGGACGCTTATTAAAGTCTACTCGTAATGGCAATCAAAGATTCAAACAAGAATAAAGTTCAAGGGATTTACTAATACAATAATAATAATTGTAGTAAGTCTTAGCATATTTTCCAAAATATAATCTTGTGGCTTCCTAAATTACATTTATTATTGTTATACAAGAGCTTATTTCTTAGTAAAATACTGAGTTTTGTAGATTGAAATACAAAAATCGAATTCGTTAAGTATATTTTAATTCAATATCAGTGCTGCCATTCATTCTGTCTTTGTACGTATTAAACACAGACGTTTATCCTTGGAAAAGTGTATTTTTTATAAACCTAGCAGGTTACAAAAGGAGCAGTAGTACTTTACAAACAAAAAAATTTCAACTCTGTACAATTCGTGTTCAATAAAAATAAATTGCTCGTCCTGACAGCACAATTTGCACAACCAAATGTTTGAGTCATACACTGGAGCTTCTTTAAACCAGATTTGACGAGACTGAGGTAATTCAGAAAAATTAATTAATTCGGAACAATATACTAAATTAGTGTAATGGCACTATTTTATAATTACTCAAAACAATTTATATATATATTAATAAGACCATTTGTATCTGCCTAGTCTATTACAAAGATGTAAAATAAGGTAGAATCGTTATCTCAACCTTTATCACCGGGTGCCCCGTTATCACTGTTCCTTGTTCTTTTTGGTTCATTCAGATAATTCTGTTTGTGGTCGACATCATGCTGTTGTTTTATTTTAGTTCATAATATTAATACAAAGGAAACAGCCATTACTTTAATGCAAAATCTTTTATATTTAACCTGTATCAGTAAGACAAAGAAACGTAATACCAACAAGTATATTGTCATGGGTGCGTCGACAATGAGAGGATTGGCGTGTGGCCTAAAATTGGAACCTCAACATCTCCCCACACACGTCTGTGTGTGAATAGCTAGTGGTCGACAATGAGAGGATTGGCGTGTGGCCTAAAATTGGAACCTCAACATCTCCCCACACACGTCTGTGTGTGAATAGCTAGTGGTCGACAATGAGAGGATTGGCGTGTGGCCTAAAATTGGAACCTCAACATCTCCCCACACACGTCTGTGTGTGAATAGCTAGTGGTCGACAATGAGAGGATTGGCGTGTGGCCTAAAGTTAGAACCTCAACATCTCCCCACACACGTCTGTGTGTGAATAGCTAGTGGTCGACAATGAGAGGATTGGCGTGTGGCCTAAAATTGGAACCTCAACATCTCCCCACACACGTCTGTGTGTGAATAGCTAGTGGTCGACATGAGAGGATTGGCGTGTGGCCTAAAGTTGGAACCTCAACATCTCCCCACACACGTCTGTGTGTGAATAGCTAGTGGTCGACATGAGAGGATTGGCGTGTGGCCTAAAGTTGAAACCTCAACATCTCCCCACACACGTCTGTGTGTGAATAGCTAATGAACTAGTTATCGATAAACATCGACACTACGGCAAAGTTTCTATCCTTAACTTACAGAATACTTAGAAGTGTAATTATGCACTTTTTATGTGATCACACGTTAAGCCTTTATAAAAATGATGTAATAATATAGAGAAGGGGAAATGGCAACAGCTATAGATTTTTTCATGTTTTTCACACCGATTAATCACTGTATGAAACTTAGATACACCATTATACGCCCGAAACCAAAATGCAGTAAAAAAAGTGCACTGCATAGTAAGGACCGGCTTCAAAAAAAGCAAAAACTGTTTTTCTGTCTGGGAAAATATTGGCGACTGTTTTTGGAATAGTTATTTTTATCGATTATTTTCACGAAGGAAAAACCGTAATATTGGGAGATTAAAATACTTTTTCACCAAGATACTTTTTCACCGTCTCACACCCCATCGGTTGCCTGATTAACCATCCGTCTTTCTCACCAGATGTAGCCCCAAGCGACTTATTTGTGTTCCCTTATAAAAATTTTGAGGTCGGAGAACAATGATTTTCGTCAAAGGAAGAGGCAATGACTTTCTTTTTGGACAGGTTACAGAGATGAGAGCATTGCTGGGAGAAGAGTGTAGAGTAACAATGAGCCTATGTTGAAAAATATTTAAAAAATGTCAGAAAAATGTCTTGCATCTTTGTTAGGGCGGAAAATTTTCAGACCATCCCCGTAGCTCAGAACTGGATAGCAGAGCTACAATATGTAATTTAGCCTACTAGGTTATATAGTTACCATTCCTATATATTCATACGAGTGTTTGTACATGTTCTAAATCAATAGTTTGTCACTGGATAATCCAGTTTTTATTACATTTCATGGATTGCAAACCCAAATAAACTCTGTTCGGTAATTTTGTGTACAAAAAATGTACATAACATGTTAAAATAAATGCATTGATAGTAAGTTCTGGGTTTTAGCCTTAAATATATTCATATATTTAAAATTATCCACTGCGAACTTTAACTAACTAGCTTTAATTAAAAAGAGTCACATCGTTCAGTTCATTACGAAAGCAAGATTGTTGTCTTTATACTGTATACTTATCTTTACCCACGATAACTTTCGATGTTGATGGTGAAAACTGGTCAATTAGGAGCCGTTCTTCAGGGTGTTGCCCGCTGGGGGCGAACGAGAAGTCTCCCATATTAACTCGAAATCTTGGGTTGAATTTGGTTTCATAAGCAAGAACATGATGGAATATAAATCTATAAACTTGTGAAAACGTTTTTTATAGGTACAAAATGGTAGAAATGTAAAATTCGGTACACCTTTGACGATAAAGTATCATTTATTACTGTTGCAGTGAAAGACTAAAAATATTGGCGTGCAAGGTGTTCTCAGCTGATATAACGTGCAGAGCTCTTCTAAGATCATCCTCCAAAACCAGCAAATCTTATATAGTTACAGAGTTGCTATTACAGTCCATGACTCAAGCCTATACTACTGAATATAAGAATAATGAATAAAAGAAAAAAATATACTTCTAGTTCATTGTACAACATGGTTTCACAGGTTCCAAAATACATTCTTGGTTCCAGTTTGTGATATTGTAATATTTCTCGGTGATATTCAACAATTGGTAGAGGTCACAGGGGGAACCACAACCCTGAATGTTGATATCTTCAGGCACCGATTCTGGAGAACCTCCGTCAACGTAGAGAACCTGCAGCAGACCTTCCATTATGTTTTTGTGTTCTAGTCTAAGTGATAGTGAGTATTTGTGTGGTATTTTTTTAAGGGTAGGGTACGATAAGCGGACCCGGTTTTTTATATCGAAATTGGCAACCGATATTACTTAATCATAACCATCGATATAATCAATCGATACTAATTAATCATTTTTAATAACCTATTTCAACAGTTGTAAATACTTTCAAATAATACACGTAAAGTAATATTTCAATTTAACATAAAAAACATTTGATTATTAAAAATGACAGTCAATTTTAGAAAACAACACAACATTGCTTTGAAAGATGATAAGACATGTTTACCGTGTCTTCAATATGGACTCGTACCGAAAAAACCCATTATGTGAAATTTGTGGGAAAGAAGTAAATGTAACTGTGAGAGGAGCAAATATGGTCTTCTTCGGTTTTCCTAATTTTTTTACAATAATTTGTTTGATCACTGTTAATATTAAATTCACATTTTAATTTAAAACATATGTTTGTTATTGGGAACTATAGATACTTTTATATCGATTGATAATCTAGGATTTGAGATGCGAATATCAGGTATCAATGATTACATTCTTCGATATAAAAAACCGGGTCCGCTTATTGTACCCTACCCCTTATTAATTTTTCTTCTTGTACTGTTAATTATTATTACGGTAACTCAACCTTTTTCAAACCTTATCATAACAATTGGACTTCATATCGGTACATATTTTAATCATTTACAATTTACTACAAACATTCGAGAAAGAAATATGAGTACTGTGAATTCAGAGGTACTTCTTATAAATAGGGTTAGAATTGTCAATACAGATTTTAGGCCATTTTCAAGAAATATTACAAGGACTTAGTAAAAGATTTGGGTGTGTTGTAAGATATGCTGTATAGTCTCTTTAATTAGCAGTTGTCTTAAAAGTGTAATTAATGAAAGGCTAGGTAATTCTTTGAAAACGACTATATCGTATTAACTAAATTTCTTTGATTTTTAATTAAGTTGGTCTCGAGATTCAAATGAGTATAATAACTCCAGTATATACCAGAATTAAATAGTTTTTTCAACTCCAAAGAAATTGTGGTTAGACTTTCATCGATAACACATATCGAACTATCGATATATGAAATACAAATATATCGATGTAAGTGACTGAAAACTGTCTTTAACCACTTTATCAAAGTTGATGAGAACAAAAACTAGAAAAACAAACTCTAAATGCACGCCTACCTACTGCGAATAAAACTACAAAATGTTCGTAAGAATCCAATCATAATTATTAGTGTTTGTGTCATTAATTGTTATGTGTCATAGTGGAAGAATATAAGTTTTTCCTACCGTATGTGTAATTGAATATCAAGATCGAAAAAATAGTTTCGATTGTTTTTTATCTACCGCATAAATAACAAATTAGAGAATTAGCATGTAAAAGTCTACCCACAATCAGGCTCTATAACATATAGGAGGCTAGGCAGAATCTGGCAAACAAACTCAATCCTAACACCAAATATTTTAGATATATAATTAGCCACAAAGGCTTGGAATGTGATTAGATACACTAAAACACAGATGACATATTTGTTTTACAAACAATATAAGTACAGAAAGCAATCATTATTTTATATATATATATATATGTGTGTGTGTGTGTGTGTGTGTGTGTGTGTGTGTGTGTGTGTGTGTGTGTGTGTGTGTGTGTGTGTGTGTGTGTGTGTGTGTGTGTGGTGTGTGTGTGTGTGTGTGTGTGTGTGTGTGTGTGTGTGTGTGTGTGTGTGTGTGTGTGTGTGTGTGTGTGTGTGTGTGTGTGTGTGTGTGTGTGTGTGTGTGTGTGTGTGTGTGTGTGTGTGTGTGTGTGTGTGTGTGTGTGTGTGTGTGTGTGTGTGTGTGTGTGTGTGTGTGTGTTTGTGTGTGTGTGTGTGTGTGTTGTGTGTGTGTGTGTGTGTGTGTGTGTGTGTGTGTGTGTGTGTGTGTGTGTGTGTGTGTGTGTGTGTGTGTGTGTGTGTGTGTGTGTGTGTGTGTGTGTGTGTGTGTGTGTGTTGTGTGTGGTGTGTGTGTGTGTGTGTGTGTGTGTGTGTGTGTGTGTGTTGTGTGTGTGTGTGTGTGTGTGTGTGTGTGTGTGTGTGTGTGTGTGTGTGTGTGTGTGTGTGTGTGTGTGTGTGTGTGTGTGTGTGTGTGTGGTGTGTGTGTGTGTGTGTGTGTGTGTGTGTGTGTGTGTGTGTGTGTGTGTGTGTGTGTTATATACATGGAGGGTATGAACTCGGGCCACCTTTCTAGAAAATATAAATGATCTATTCGGTCACGGTTACAAGTTTTTAAATGTAACGAAGACCCTTTAGGTTTTGATTTGAAAGGTCTTAATAAAAGAAGAAGAACATTTGAAACTAGAGCTTCCTATCTCAACCCTGTACAAAATGGCAGCTCATTGAAAATAAATTAAGTTAAAAGCATGGATGGATCCTGTTCAACTTTCAATGGACAAAGATAGAAAAATAAAACTCAGCATAGGACACCCCGATAGGAAACAAGTGAACCATTTCCCCAAAATAGTCTATTTAGGGGGTAGTTTTAAAGTTTTTTAAAGGTAAAGTTACAGTAGTACTAGTAATTACAATTGCATTAAGCAATAAAACGGCTAAAACTTACTCATCTGTGCTTTTTATATCAGATATTCAAACTGCTGTCCCAGGACAGTTTGACAATGTCCAAGCCTGTTTAGAAACTTAAAATGACACGCTGTATGGATTCACTAGGGATCTTTTACATTTCTGCTACTATTCTGTCCCTAAGGTCATTAATGCTCTGGGGTTTCGTTTTATAGACATTGTTTTTAATGTGACCCGATACAAAGTAGTCAAGTGACGTGTAGTGATCTTGGTGGCCACTCGATAATTCATCTTCTGCCTACCCAGCGATTTGGAAAAATATTGTTTAAATACTCGCGGACATGCAGGCCATAGTTTGGAGGTACTCTATCCTTCTGGAACTAAATTTGGTTACAGCTTTGAGTGAAACATGCTTGAGTTTGTAGGGAAAAGCGGTTGTCTGCTGAAGCTATTTACCTTGCGAAAGTGGATTTTACGTTATGCCTCAATTAACTTTTAATTAATTTCAGTTAGTTGTCATTTTTTGAGATAGAAAGCTCTAGTTTCCACTGTTTTTCTTTTATCAAGACCCTTCAAGGGAGGTCCCTAATGGGTCTTTACATTTTAAAAATTTGAGACGCCCCACAGAATCAAATTAAGGGAAATGGGCAAAGTTGTAACAATGACTAAAGATTTAACTTCTATTTCCTAGAAATGTGTCCGGAGGTTCCATCTTTCAATCCTCAGATTGTATCAATTAATTGTATTTTAACTCACACTGCATACGTATCACTGTATAACTTATATTCCATCTCTCTTTAATTTAAGTGTGTAATGAAACTGTGTCTACATATATTTAGTAGATTTTACATCACCTGGACGTAGAAGTTGCCAGTGCTTGGATTGCGGTGGAGCTCGTAGATCAAAGCAGACCCAGTGTTGACGTAGCGATCATTCTTCTGACCAAGCATCAACAGTAGGGACAGTATCGTGAAAATCGCGACCTGAGTAGTAGTACATCTTTCTTACATCTGTGCTGTTGTTAACCTTGGATCGGAACATGTCCACAACCTCTCGGAACAGTTCTCCTGGTAATGATATTAAATATCACAGTTATAAAAGTTAAGAGATTATATACTCTTAAACTTGACTGCTGTAAACGAAAGGACATTTTTCACAACAAATTTTCTTGCATACAAGTTTTCTAAGGGTACATAAAAACACTATAGAATAAACCGCTCGCAAAGAAAACCTGCGCAGAAGCAAATATCTGAGCAGCTACGCGCAGGAGAGGCCTCCAATGGTGGGGAGTGGGGCAAGCATCTCCTCGTCTGTTTTGTCAGCTGTGTGTGTCGTGTCCCTTGCTATTTTGTTTTCATAGCGGGTACTTTCATATTGTAACATGTTATTTTTTAGCATACAAAATTAAATTTAAATTAAAAATATTCATTAGTAAAATTGAATAAATTAGAACAGACAATTTTTTTAATATTTACGAATAACGACTTGAGTTTTATTATTATGAGCGAAATAATTATTTTACTGACGATGAGTCAGACGCTATCTGGCAGGTCCGTGCCCGCACGGATATCGCCGCTTCCCCTCCGATCACGGCGAGAGGAGAAGGCTTCCCCCACCCCCGCGATCGCGCGAACCTATATAATGACGGCCGATTGAAGACACGGAGAGACAGCCAGTGACCGCGACACCGCCGACCGGACCCGCTGCTCACCACTACTTCCACCCCTTCCCCCGACCCCGCTCGCTGAACGACTACATCGCGACTCGACGCCCGCCGCCGATATCCAGCACCAGGTTGTAAGGAACAACGACCCTGTTCCTTACTAAAGTGTTTTATCTCCGCCATCAACAATTCTTCCAAATTTTTTATGTGAAACAGAATTTAATATTTTATTTATCATTTATGAAAATTAATCGATCTGAAATATATTATTAATGTTTGATGGTTATAGATTTATTTTGATAAGATAATTGTTTGATTTTAAATATACTCTTAATAATTTATTTGATATTTAAGGGTATCATTAAATTTAAATAGAATATATTTGACTTTCTCGATTTACTGAAACTTTAATTACTTTTTCAACTTGAATTACTAAAGTTATTCTTTTCTTCAATTTAACTTATATTTAGAATTTCAATTACTCAGATTATTTTTTTTTTCATTTCGACTAAATTTTAATTACTGGTGTTAAAATTTTCCTTTCTAAATTTTTCAGATCTCGCATTTCTTTTCCTGGCGATCGATCTGACACCTCATCCCGAGTTTCCTTTACGAACTTTCCTACCAATTATCTCCTACCCGGAAATAATTATAACAGTCGGGACTCGCCTTACCACTGCTTTCTTTCCGGCGATAGTACTGGCATCCTATACCCACGACTTCCTTTTATAAATACTTTCTTCCCACCGACCCCGTCCTCATAAAACTAAATCTTATGTTCAATCGATGTAAATTTGTATATTAGGTATAAAGTTTTCTCGACCATCATTCTGTTGTCTGATTATTATCACATTTCTTGGCGAATCTCTAATCTATGCGGAAATATTTTTCTTTCTTATTGAAGTTCAATCTAATTTTCATTTTATTAATTATTTAATATTTTTGTAAGTGATTATCTTTATTTTTCTCCTTTATCTATTTCGGGACTCGCAACCCTTTCTTTTTATTTTTGCGAACGTCCTGACACCCTCACCCCGATAACCTCCATCAAAATATTTATTTAACGATATTTTAGTTTATTTTTCTGGTGAACTGTGCAGATAGGGTGAGTGTTCAATTTTTCTTTGATATTCATAGAGCCCTAATATTTATAGTAATTTAGCTTAGTAGCCTTATTGCATGGTTTAAATCATTTACCTTTATCTTAGCTTGCACATGGTAGGGTAATTCTGCATGGTGTGTTATAAGTGATTATTTTGTTTTTATTTTCCAAAATTATATGCCTGAGAAAGTAAACTTGATATTTTATTTTGGAGCTATACACTTGCCTACAGAATAAATACAGCTTATTATACTATAAATGCATCTAGCTTTTGCATCCCGTAGAAATATTTTTTGTTAATGGTTAGTGCTTGCTTTATGTATATAGTAGTTGCACTGTGATAATTGGTGCATGGCTAATTTTTAATTTATAAGATTGTATATTTGCTATTGGTGTGTTATTTGAAATATTGCTTTTGTTTGCCATTGCTATTCATACTTTGCTTTGATTTTGTATTTTGCTTCTACTAACCATCATTATTTAACCGATTAATTATTCCAACCCCGGGCTCAATAATTACTGTATACGACTCCCCGACCAAGTTATCAGTGGAGACTACTCAGCTTACTTGTAATTCCTCACTGACCGACGTTATTAATAAACAATACAGTTGTTTTCGAAAATCGAACTCGCTTGAACAATAACTTTCCTAGAACAAGACATTTTTATTTTTCTGAGCAAGATTATTTTTTATTTTTTACGTCTTCAAAATATTATTGGAGTTGACGTGATGAAGTAAGCCCAACGTTATTTTGGAAGTATCAATTTTCTTCCGCAGGGCCCTCTGATTCGACTCCTAACAATAAATAATAGTTGTATGGAATTCTCGAACCCTGGAATTTTCTAACCCAGCTCGACTGGCTATCTGGCAAGTTGCGAATATTTCGCTTGCCCCGAAAATAACATCGCAAAGTGGCGCCCGAACAACTGGGGACTGTAATATACGTTAATCTACGAACTTTACGATTTACTTTACACTTTTTTGTGAATATACTTTACAATTTACGACTAAAAAAATTGTTAAAGTTTTACAATAACTTTTTGTTTAAGAAAATTTGATACGTACAATAATGATGTACTTACTAAACCTTCTTTCTCCGCCCTTATCAAATTTTATTCTTCATGTATGTAAACGGAAATGATGGACAAGGGGACACAAACAAAACGAAAAAACAACACACAACCACTACGACTTCAAACTCGTATTACGACACCACAGGCTTCTGGTGGTACAGTGCCAAAAATGAGTCCTCCTACAGTCGCAACATCAGTCGCACCGATTTACTACCACTACTACTGCTACTATTACCGCCACCACTACTACTAGTACTACTGCTACTACAATGGGCCTACCGATCCCTCCTACAACTATTCCCAATCCCCAAATTATGCTTCCTTCCCCTTCGGAGAATGATGCTCGTGTGGGCTGGATTTATAAACTACAAAAGAACGACCTACAGGAAGAGTTAAGAAAATTTAATCTGAATCCGGATGGTAATGTGGCTGAACTACGAAAGCGACTTGTAACTTTTCTTAGGTCTGGAAAAAACACCTCCTGAACCTCTTCCACTAAGAACAGGAATTATTGTCATACGGACAAAACCTCGCGACCAATGTAGTTTCCTCAGCATTAGGAACCGATTAGTGCCTCTCATGTTGATGGTCATATACAACATGAGGAATTTAGCATTCGAGAAATGTTAAACCTCCCTCCTACAGCTAGTTTTAGACTAGTACAGGAACGATTAGCCCTTTTAATGCACGAAAAATCTGTAAATTCTATACCCCAAACAAACACACCAGACATAACAACACCTCACCCGTTGAGAATGCCGACAGCAAGATCCCTCACAGGTGATGAGCCTTGTGACCCGAATTTTGGATTTGACAGTGACGCTAACATGGCAAGCAGGCCTACATCTGAACTTAGACATCCGGATATCTCTCATATCTGCAATCAAGTTCGGAAATGGAATTTGAGATTCGATGGGGATGGAGACCCGGTCTCTTTCATTGAGCGTCTCAGTGAACTTGCCGAATCTTATGAAATACCCTCCCGATCGGCTACTAAAAGCATTACCGGAACTTTTTAAGGGAAACGCTCTTTTCTGGTACCGAAATAATAAGTCATTTTGGACAAACTATGACGACTTTATAATAAGCTTCGAAGAGCAGTATCTTCCTCCAGATTACCGACGTAACTTGGATGAGGAAATAACTCGAAGAACTCAGGGCGAGAGTGAGCCAATGCGGAAATTTATTGTAGCCCTTACGACTCTAATTCGACGACATGGTGGCTTCTCTGTAAACCAAACACTAAACCGATTATATTCAAACATGAGACCTGAATACAAATTGACGATCAGAAGGGAAAGTTTTCACTCGATTAGTGAATTAATTCATCTTGCCGAAGGTTATGAAAGTTATTTGCGAGAGAAGAATAGTTTACCGACCTCCTCCAAATCCGGCTCAATCCATGGTACCTGAGACAGCATACGACACAAAACGTAGAGTTTTTAACTCATACCCAGTTCAGATGATAGATAAGCCAGAACTGTATTACGATAAACCCAAATATTTTACCGATAAACGAAGGTTCGAGCCCTCTACAACTGTCCGACTAACACTACTCAGCCAAGACATCTTACTACAGATACAACGACTGCCATTCCTATTTGTTGGAATTGCGAAACTAAAGGGCATAAATACCACCAGTGTCCCTCTCCCTAAAACCATTCGCTGTTTTAACTGTAAAAAAATAGGAATCCGAACCGTCCAGTGTCCTTGCAGGCAGGGAAACATTTCCGGAGCCCGGAGCGTCAGAGGTGTCCCGGGACTCTGGGGCAACAAATCACCTCAATCGAATGGCCCAAGTGGCTCAACCAAATAAAAGAATTTAACAAAAGCAGCTGTGCAGAAGTTAAATCGAATGATCCTAGACCAATTTGTATCCATTAAGATTCAAGAAACTACCTTTTGTGCACTGCTTGATACGGGATCGATGGTGACTATTATAGGGGAAAGAGTTAGCTCATCATCTATTACAGTTAGGCGTTAGGCCTAAGAACGTAAATGTTAATGTTAATATGGGCCGATAGCACAAATAGCCAGATATCTCAGGCCTTCGAATTTAACTGTGAAATAGCCGATATTAGAACTAAGGTACGCGCCCTGTTTCTACCAGGCTTAACTACGCCGATTATTTTGGGTATGGACGTTATAACGCCTTTAAAACTGATCGATATCACTCCCCATGAAAGTACTGCAGAAACAGTGACTAGATGCGATAATTCAAAGACTATTCATACTGATGCCGTTATAACACTAACAGAAGTAGAAAGTAAAAAACTGAAAGAATTCCTTGATCATCAGTTGAATTTGTTCGATGGTTTTATTGGTCGCACGACATTAGTGGAACATAAAATTCGCCTTAAAACTGATTACACCCATTAAACAGAGGTATTATTATCGCAATCCGGCAATGCAGGCGATCATTGACAAAGAAGTTGACAAGATGCTGGAGTCAGGCATCATTGAACCATCATCTAGTCCTTGGAGCTCTCCACTAGTGCTGGTTTAAAGAAATCGAATGGAAAAGTAAGATGTTTGCATCGACTTAAGGCGAGTTAATGCGGTCAGTGAGAAGGATGCATATCCCCTTCCCCAAATAAGTTGCGATACTCGACAAACTGAGAAATGCTTGCTATATATCCACGATTGACTTTAAAAGATGGCTATTGGCAGGTACCTCTCGAAGTTAACAGTAGACCAATTACGGCTTTCACCGTTCCCGGCAGAGGGTTATTCCAATTCAAGGTCATGCCATTTGGCTTACACTCTGCTCCGGCTACCTTTCAGAGATTGCTAGACCCAGTGATAGGACCTGAGTTTGAGCCTTACGCTTTTGCCTATTTAGACGATTTGGTGCTGGTATCCCGAACTTTCGAAGAACATTTAAAACTTCTCAAAGAAGTGTTTCGAACGCCTTAAGAAATGCAGGATTATTACCAAATATGGAAAAATGTAACTTTTGTAAAAAGGAGTTGAAATACCTTGGCCACGTAATAAACGAGAGAGGAATCCAGACGGATCCAGAAAAGGTTAAATCAATAGTAGATTTTCCAGCACCTAAAAACTGTAAAACAAGTACGGAGTTTCTTGGGACTTGCGTCTCTGGTACAGACGATTTATCGAAAACTTTGCAAAACATATCTAAGCCATTGACGAAACTCTTGAGAAAGGGGAATAGATGGGAATGGGACGGATTCTCAAAAACGAGCATTTAATTCCCTTAAAGCAAAACTTTCTACCGCACCGGTCTTAGCCTGCCCTGACTCTTCAAGGAAACTTTTGTAGTCCACGTGGATGCCTCCAATGAAGGTTTAGGGGCTTCGCTTATTCAAACTATTGGCAAGCGGGAGAACGGTTATTGCATATGCGAGTCGGCTTTTACACGAGAATGAAAAGAAATTTTCCGTAACCGAGAAAGAATGCCTAGCTCTGGTATGGGGCCGTTCAAAAATTTCGTCCGTACCTCGAAGGGTACAAGTTTATTGCGATAACTGACCATCAAGCTTTAAAGTGGTTGATGAGTTTGGAGAAACCATCTGGAAGACTTGCTCGCTGGATGCTGGAACTACAGCACATGACTTCGAAGTCCAATACCGCAAGGGAGTCCTGAACCGAGTAGCAGACGCACTCTCCGGTATCCGATCGACACGTCAAGCTGTGATCCTGTAGTCGGTTCAACCGTTGGTTGTAGCACCGCCAAAGACAGTTCGAATAACTCTCGGAGGCAACTACCGCTCAAAACCAAGGAACCCAAGGCTAGAAACAGCTTCAGGCGAAGTTATGCCCGACTGGCACTCGAAAAATGCTTCGGAAGGTATCTGCAAGTCCGAATAAATATGCAGATTACACCATTCGAGGAAATAAACTATACCGAAAAATCGATAAATCATCTACCGACCCAAAAACAAATTGGAAAACTTTGCGTACCAAGATTCTCTAAAATCCGATGTACTGAGAAGAAAAATCATGACAGCGCAACAGCTGGCCATTTAGGTGTAAACAAAACGATTCAGAAAATACAGCGCCAGATACTTTTGGCCTGGATGGAGAAGAAACGACATTCGAAAAATATGTAAAAAAATGCGACACTTGCCAGAGATACAAGGTGGTGGAACAATGTAAACCGGTGGGTAAAATGCATTTCAGACGCCCCCAAGGACCTTGGTTCACAGTAACCAGCGATCTGATGGGACCTTTACCTCGATCTCGTAAAGGAAACAGGATTTATCCTGGTGTTCCAAGATACCTTTACCAAATGGGTAGAAAATTGTAGCATTACCATCAGCAACTGCTAAGAAGGTGGCAGAAAAGTTTCGAAGACCTTATATTGATGCGATATGGTGGCTCCAGAAGTAGTACTGAACAGATAACGGAACGCAATACCTCTCGAAAATCTTCCAAAAACTTACAAGTGATTGGGGAATAATTCCACAAAACAACCGCACCTTATAGTCCGCAGAGTAATCCAACAGCAGAGCGAACGAAACCGCGTATTAAAAAACTATGATTTCTCAGTTCGTGCGAAAATGATCATCGTAGTTGGGGATCAACACTTAAATGAATTTAGATTTGCGTTGAATACATGTTGTAGCGAGTCAACAAAATTTACCCCGGCCATGCTCAATTTTGGTAGAGAACTTAAAAACTCCAAACTGTATCTACGGCCAAGTATTCGAGAATACCACTCAAGGTGCGGTTAAACCTAACGAAATCGATATACATGAAACTCGAATGAACTTCATGCTAAAATTAAGGGAAAAAATGTAAGCTAAAACATGGAAAAAGCACACACTCGCCAAGCTCATTACTATAATCTCAGAAGAAGATGATAACAGTTTTGTAATAGGCCAACAAGTTTTGAGGCGCAGCCATACACTTTCCTCAGCAGCTGAGAATATAGCAGGGAAAATTGGCCCAAAGTTTGAAGGACCATACATCCTACATAGAAAGATAGGATGGAATATATTCGAACTTCGAGATCTCCAAGGAAAAGACGTAGGCCGAGCCCATACGAAGAATCTGAAGGGCATACTCTTCCTTGGAGGCACACTAGATCCTGTGTTGCCCGTAGTAGTGTGCCCATAGTTTCCTTTTTCTACTAATCTGTTTTATTGTATGATTTCTTGGTTGCCCGATGTGTTTATTGTTTTTGGCGCCAAGAATTACTTTAATATTCCCACAACAAATCACCTTTCTATCCCAAAATTATTCCTTGTAAGACTGCCACTCCCCTATACCCGGCGTGTCTAATATCCTTCCCTTAGAGATTTTATATTTTTCGAGTTCGGTTTTTGTTTATTTTTATTTGTAAAGCGATATTTGATTTTGTTTTATAGTAATTATATGTAATCGTGAAAGACTGTGCCCAAAAATGTATTTTAGTGTAAATTTTTAGTTTAGTTAAATAATTTTTTTTTTGTTTCTGCAGAATTGCAATTTGTTTTTAGTTATATTTTTCTTGGCCAGGAATATGTTATCATTTTATTTTTTTATTCGTTGATTTAAAACATTAATTTCGTACGAAAAGAGTATTTGTTTCATTTCATTTCAGATACTTTCAAAAACGGATACAAGAGGAGATTAAAACTACGGTAACCTTTTTTTGTTTATCTATATACAAATACCACATTTAACTTTTTTTTTTTTCTTTTTTTTGTTTACCGAAGTACAGATGGGGGTGTAACATGTTATTTTTTAGCATACAAAAATTTAAATTTAAATTAAAAATATTCATTAGTAAAATTGAATAAATTAGAACAGACAATTTTTTTAAATATTACGAATAACGACTTGAGTTTTATTATTATGAGCGAAATAATTTATTTTACTGACCGATGAGTCAGGACGCTATCTGGCAGGTCCGTGCCCCCGCACGGATATCGCCGCTTCCCCTCCGATCACGGCGAGAGGAGAAGGCTTCCCCCACCCCCGCGATCGCGCGAACCTATATATTGACGGCCGATTGAAGACACGGAGAGACAGCCAGTGACCGCGACACCGCCGACGACCGCTGCTCACCACTTACTTCCACCCTTCCCCCGACCCCGCTCGCTGAACGACTACATCGCGACTCGACGCCCGCCGCCGATATCCAGCACCAGGTAAGGAACAACGAACCCTGTTCCTTACTAAAGTGTTTTATCTCCGCCATCAACAATTCTTCCAAATTTTTATGTGAAAACAGAATTTAATATTTTATTTATCATTTATGAAAATTAATCGCTCTGAAATATATTATTAATGTTTGATGGTTTTATAGATTTATTTTGATAAGATAATTGTTTGATTTTAAATATACTCTTAATAATTTATTTGATATTTAAGGGTATCATATTAAATTTAAATAGAATATCTTTGACTTTCTCGATTTACTGAAACTTTTAAAACTTTTTCAACTTGAATTACTAAAGTTTATTCTTTTCTTCAATTTAACTTTATATTTAGAATTTCAATTACTCAGATTATTTTTTTTTTCATTTCGACTAAATTTTAATTACTGTGTTAAAATTTTCCTTTCTAAATTTTTCAGATCTCGCATTTCTTTTCCTGGCGATCGATCCTGACACCTCATCCCGAGTTTCCCTTTACGAACTTTCCTACCAATTATCTCCTACCCGGAAATAATTATAAACATTGGGTCGGGACTCGCCTTACCACTGCTTTCTTTCCGGCGATAGTACTGGCATCCTATACCCACGACTTCCTTTTATTAAATACTTTCTTCCCACCGACCCCGTCCTCATAAACTAAATCTTATGTTCAATCGATTGTAAATTTGTATATTAGGTATAAAGTTTTCTCGACCATCATTCTGTTGTCTGATTATTATCACATTTCTTGGCGAATCTCTAATCTATGCGGAAATATTTTTCTTTCTTATTGAAGTTCAATCTAATTTTCATTTTATTAATTATTTATATTTTTGTAAGTGATTATCTTTATTTTTCTCCTTTATCTATTTCGGGACTCGCAACCCTTTCTTTTTATTTTTGCGAACGTCCTGACACCCTCACCCCGATAACCTCCATCAAAATATTTATTTAACGATATTTTTAGTTTATTTTTTCTGGTGAACTGTGCAGATAGGGTGAGTGTTCAATTTTTCTTTGATATTCATAGAGCCCTAATATTTATAGTAATTTGCTTAGTAGCCTTATTGCATGGTTTAAATCCATTTACCTTTATCTTAGCTTGCACATGGTAGGGTAATTCTGCATGGTGTGTTTTAAAGTGATTATTTTGTTTTTTTTTTTCCAAAATTATATGCCTGAGAAAGTAAACTTGATATTTTATTTTGGAGCTATATACATTGCCTACAGAATAAATACAGCTTATTATACTATAAATGCATCTAGCTTTTGCATCCCGTAGAAATATTTTTTGTTAATGGTTAGTGCTTGCTTTATGTACTATAGTAGTTGCACTGTGATATTGGTGCATGGCTAATTTTTTAATTTTTAAGATTGTATATTTGCTATTGGTGTTATTTGAATATTGCTTTTGTTTGCCATTGCTATTCATACTTTGCTTTGATTTTGTATTTTGCTTCTACTAACCATCATTATTTAACCGATTAATTATTCCAACCCGGGCTCAATAATTTACTGTATACGACTCCCCGACCAAGTTATCAGTGGAGGACTACTCAGCTTACTTGTAATTCCCTCACTGACCGACGTATTAATAAACAATACAGTTGTTTTCGAAAATCGAACTCGCTTGAACAATAACTTTCCTAGAACAAGACATTTTTTATTTTTCTGAGCAAGATTATTTTTTATTTTTTTACGTCTTCAAAATATTATTGGAGTTGACGTGATGAAGTAAGCCCAACGTTATTTTGGAAGTATCAATTTCTCCGCAGGGCCTCTGATTCGACTCCTAACAATAAATAATAGTTGTATGGAATTCTCGAACCCTGGAATTTTCTAACCCAGCTCGACTGGCTATCTGGCAAAGTTGCGAATATTTTCGCTTGCCCCGAAAATAACATCGCAAATATTCTATAAGTACATTGAATTTTTGTGTGTAGAGCTATACAAGCGTAAGAAACTAATTAAACGCAACTAATGTAGCTACAGACGTATTTAGTGAGCTTGCGTTTTGGTGTGAGGTTAGCCGCTTAAGTGGCAGTGACCAGGTCAGGGGATAGAGTAAGCGGGGGCGGAGTGCCATAAGAAGTGGTGGGGATACTGAAAGAGGGCGGCATCACAGCGGTGGAAGGGGAATTTACCCCACCCTGTGTGAACTAAAAATCACCCAGTGTCTTTTTTGTAAAACGGTTTACCTATGGATCATCAGTAGTTAAGTTCAATATCCTAAGCAATTATCAATCCAATTTGTTATCAATGTATAAATTTTGCATTCATGACATATTGGATGTATAAAATACTGGAACCATTTGGGTGAGTATGTTTCCAATAAATACCATTTTCCAGTGATTCCACTGCAGGTCTGGCCCAGCATTGGGTGATTAATTCATTTTAGTTTGTATGGTAAAGCCAAGCAGAGTACATAGTTACAGGGAATCAGTGTTCTTCAAAATTATCACAATGATCTGTTGATACCAGGGTAACATTTATCTTTCCTTTTTTGATTGAAAGTGATGATACCTGTATCGGGGTTTAGTTCGCAATCCTTCTTGAGGCAAATAAACAGGATTGTAAATATTGTAAAACTTATACTTTTCAACAAGCATGTTACAGGAAAACTCATTGATTTACGTTGCTGAAGAGAACTTATTAAGAGGCCCTTGAGACATGACAGCTATGTTTGTCTCAAGCCTGTTAGAGTATGTTTCGTAGCTAATGCAAAGGTTCATGCCGAGTAACGTCTCCGTCGGAAGCAATATGAATTCCGTCCTGAAGCAGTGGAACAGGACGGGGTTGTGGATTGAAATTTGATCAGATGGGATTCGTTTTTAATAAATCATTGCCTTTCCTACAGTAGTTTCTCAAGAATTTATTATTTTGTTAGTTTTGGATCTCGCAAGTTTTGGGTTCCGTGTAATAACATGTATGTCTTGAGACAGAGAGATTACGAGAGGTTTGCAAGAGACTATTATTTCTCAAAATTGCCCTTGATCCATCATACAAAATGACATGGTGTGGGATGACGATTCACTAGTAAGCCTGTAGATCATGGAACAACGGTACTGGATAAGTAAGGCAGAGATATAATCTTTAAGGAAAGGTCAAATCCCTTGGATGTTCGAAGATTCAAAAACAACATTGCGTTGATTATGTTAGAGTTTCGGGCGAATACTGTACTGAAAGCACTGGCAAGTGGGCATGTGGAAATTTCCTTAATCTGTGATAATTAGATTGGGATCCCTGATTTTTGGGGAAACGCACACATTTCTAGCCTTTATATAAGAAGATAACCAACAGAATTGTTCGACAGTCTACAATTTCGGGATTTCTGATATATTTTAATGATTCAAACTTTAGTAACTACAAATTTAGTATTCCACTAGAACGAAGTTTGTCTTTAATTCTTTAGCAAATAAAGTGTAAAATAAAGCTTAGTTACTTGACTTTGTAAATAATGCATAATCCATTACGCGGAGTATGACGAAGGCTGAGGTTAGCAGGGGCATTATTAATATTATTAATCGTTGATTAATAATAGATTGTATTTAAATTGAGAACTCGTTTTCAGATCAAATAAAAAAGGTAGTCCACAAAACTAAAAAATAACAACCACCCCCCCCCCCCCCCACCCCCCCCCCCCCCCACCCCCCCCCCCCCCCACCCCCCCCCCCCCCCACCCCCCCCCCCCCCCACCCCCCCCCCCCCCCACATTTACTACTATGCCTGTCACTCCATAGATGGCTGTCCGGGCGACAGCCACTAAAAACATAACATTGGATAAGTTACCCCTTTATGTAAACTAGCACAATAGCAATGTGCCAATGGCGCAGTGTAGCGGGTACAGCGGTTACCGCGAGATTAATCGAATCAAGTACCGTCGAGCGTGGCTGCGCTGCTTGGATGGGTGAACCGCTGAGCGATCCTGTTCTTGCAAGCAGCTTCCTGCCTGGCCATTGGTGATGGCTCGGAAGTCACCATTAAACATTGGTTCCCCAGGGTTAAGCGTTTAAAGTGGGAGGTCTTTAGCCCTATCTTCGTGTGGTAAATAAGACATCCATTATTTACTTTTACTTTTTACAAATCAAAAACTACCGCTTGCCCTATTTGGGACAAGCGGAAGGGACTTTATAGTCCCACCGTCGCTTATAAATATCCGCACTTTTAATCCTTACCTCTGTCAGCTCTTTTTGGACCGTAAGGCCAAAACTTGGTGTCATTCATTTGATAAGGGCAGCTTGGATAAGTTAAATTGAGGCCCCCTGTTTACCATGCCTGGATTATCTGAAACATTGCCGTGTACAAAAAGGTGATTAAGTAGCTATAAATAAAACATGTTTTACACTATTTTACTTTGTCTTTGATACAGCAGAGAATATGTATAAGTTCGTTTCGTTCTTCATAATGAGGAGAGTATATATTTTTTAGTTGATTAATGACTTTCATCTTAAAAGCTATATACAGAATAATATAATATATCAGAAATAGTTTCCTTAACAGGTGTCTACATTAGCCGCGATCTTGTTTTCAGATACACAGTGACAACTTTAACCCCTTTACTCTTACTTACTTGTGGTTTAAGAAATGTGTTTATTTTTTAATATTTACGTATTATGCATCCAAACATTTTTGTTTTTTGTGTTTCTATTAGTCATTTTGACAAAAATCTCAGCCTATTATGATACTTATATTTTCAAAAAGAATAGCCTACAACCTTAGAAAAAAAATCATACAGCTTATATATGCTTATTAACCATATCTGTAATTAGCCGTGTATATAAGGAGGGCTCAGGGGCTCTAGCCACCCACTAATCGAAACTTCGGAAGGCAATCATTAAAATAGCACCCAGTAATTTGTTTTGGGCCCAAAACACATTTATGAAGTCTTAAAGCTCAACAATTTTCCGAGAAAGATACCTGAGCTCCTATCTGAAAAAATATGAAATAAAGGCAATGTAATCTTACTTGCGACGACAAATTTCAGTGTTGTTACAGCTCTGGAGGCCGATTAAGTTGGCATCACTTTGCTGACTAGGAGTGGCAAGACTGGGTGATAGTGACTCATCGCTCAGGCTATACGCAATCGCCATCACTGCAAATGTTATAGCGCACAGGAAGATGAGACCTGTTGACATTAGTTACTGGTGAGTATTTTATCATTCTTGTTTCCGTATAATCACAATAGGCTCCTTATATTTATACACAGAACAATATATGAAATAGTTGAATCATTTAAGTAAGACTTGTGAAGATTCCTAAATTGATATACGATTATATTTTACGTAACTGTATTATTTTACACACAAAAAAAAATCCAAACGTTTTTGCAAGAAAGCTAACTTCAAAACAAAAAGTTTCACGTCTTGTTCTTAACTTTGACTTTATTCATTAATCCAAAGATAACAGTAGTACCGACATAGGCCTTCCGTAAGGAGAAAGAACGTTTGACTTGTCCCTTTTCTGGGAAAACGTTTATGTATATTTGCTTTATCTGTAACCTGCTGGAAATCACCAACTACACATCGCACGTCGACTTCTAATATTGCACCATTCAAAAATGACCAGGAGAATCAAAAAAGAGCTTTTATAAAGCTGGTTTCACCGATTTTTTCAGCAATCTAATGAAACACATTGTCTCCCTTGTTTAAGTGAGAGCTCGTTAAATTAAAGATTTTGGGGGTTGTCTTAAGATGTAACTACGGTACACTTACATGCTAAAAATGATTGAGAATTTGTGTTGAAGACAACAGGTATCATAATTAAAAACTACTTTATCACTGTCATTGTCTTATGTTTTAAAACCATTTTCCAATACTTTTAAAATGCAAGTTCCTATTTCACCCTTCGTCTTTCTCCTTTATGCCTTAAGAAGCATTGAACATCATCCAATATATCAACAGTCAGGTTCTATCTTTACAATAATTACTTCAGATTTACAATAAAATAGAGAAAATACTTGTCTTGGCACAGACTAGTTATACATATAAATAATTATACAACTAAGACTTTCTTTCTTCAAAAGTTTGAATATAATACTTTTTTAAACTCATAAATATCAGTTTTGGTGGTTCGTGAACTTCTATTTTATTTATTCCCACCTGGTTTTCTTAATATCTTTAGTATTTTTCCTTTGTGACTTTTACTACTTTATACTAACTATCATCAATAAGCACAGTTTTTTTTTTTCCAGAGAAAAACACTGGATATTTAAGCCGAAAGGATGTTACAACTCAAAATATATTTGATAAAAAATTAAGGAATAGTGACATAAAATAGTAAGTTGGCAACGAAAATAGATAAACTCAAACAAAATACTAGGTACACAGAGAGAGAAAGATAGAGACGAGAGTTTTGGGTTATGAGTTACAAACTAACACCTTCTTACTGAAATTGAATCACGAAAAAATATCACTTTCTGAAACATGTCACTATTAATCGCAACGCCGGGAAGTATCCATTGGTTTCTATACTCTGAAATTACATTAGTCAAGCTCGGAGATAATACGGTATGTTAATATACAAACAACAACACAACGGTTGCTTACGTGAAAAGCTTTATATATAATGTTGCACGTGACTCTCTGCAAGGTTATGTATTCATAAACGAGGCGCATCTAATGGTGGTATTATCTAAAAAAACGATGTGTCACTTTTGAAGTCGCGACGTGTAAACATAGTTTATTTATCCTTCCTTGTTCCCTTAACTCATAAAATGTATAGAATGCTGATTAGAAAATGCTGTTAATTCATAAATAATTGTTTTAAAATACTTCTGATCAGACCACGACCCTGTTTCATATGAGGAGGAGGTATTATTCGTTAAGATAGTTTGACACTTAGACTTCACGTGATTAATCTACTTTCCATTCGTAATCGAACTTTACGCATTTAATAATATGTGCATTAAGAATCTACTTCTTTGTGTAAAAGTGTTTGTTTATAATCCATGGACTTGAAAGGATAGCATATTTCCGAAAATTTACCATCCCTAAAGTTAGAAAATTGAGTAACCACAACAGAATAATACTTTTCGAGGACTGAGACCTATCCTTTTCTTCAAGTGTCAAAAAGGTGTTACAGTTAAGCATAGACACAGATTAAAAGTCTAATTAGTATGTTACGATCAACCCACCCAAGTAAAGGTTAAACAACAGTGAAACGTTTTTCAAGCGTTGGTTTCACTGAATTTTAGAAGCAATACTGGGGCCCTGATGTAAAACCATGAGGTACGTGGACCTTTCCTGGAAGGACAAGGACCACCAATATTCAACACTTCCGGAACCTATAGGGAGCGAGGCACCAGCTTTGAAGAACCAAAACTAAAGCCCCCCACACACCTTCGAACATTTCACCCAACCTGACCTGGCGTCGTACCCAACGCCCAACCTGTCAAGTTTAGACGTTTACCCCCACCACTGTCGAACGTGCGATCGAGCAGGTTGGGTGTCTTGTCAGTTTGTATTATGGATTTCGAGGACAAGTGTAGCTGTTGTTGCTGGCGCTTTTTTGTCTGAAAACGACAAAAGAAGAAAAAAGATCGACGCTTGTGGTCTAAAAAAATGGTTTTTGGACCGGAGTAAGTTTAGCCATATGTCGCTTCTTGCTGAACTTGCCATTAGTGAGCCTCATAGACTTCAAAAAATTATCTAAGGATGAGCGAGGAAAGCTTTGAATATCTATTCGGAAGACTGTGTGAGCACATAGAAAAAGAAGATAGCCTTTTTGAGAACCTCAATTCCTGCAAAAAAGAACGTCTTGCAGCCACTCTCCAGTTTTCTAGCCAGTGTAGGAGCTACGAGAATCTGAAGTTTAGTTGTGCAATATCTCCGCAAGCACTAGGAAAAAATCATTACCAGAAACTTGTGCAGCTATTTTTGATGTTCTGAAAGGAAGATTTCTTAAAGGTAAGTACAAATATTTGTTAATTAGTTTTAACTCACTCTTTTTTCTTCCTTACATTATTATAAATCCATAATTTTACACAATTGTTTTTTGAGCGCAAAAATTGGTTATTGTCGCGCGCGTGAGATAAAGCAGGAGGGTACGAAATGAGTATAACCATCTTCCGAGAAGCGACAATAACCTATTTTGCTTCAAAATTTATCCTATTACGTTATTACTTATTTTTTTAGGTCTAAAAAAACACACATAATTTCAGAAAAAAAATTTATTTTCAAATCTATCTTTTATAAACTTTTTCAAAAACATCAAATTTAAAGTCATCAAATAACAAAAAAAAAAAGCTGTAACAGAAGATGCTGTTGTCAATGTAATAGCCTATTATAAAACAAAACGAACAAACAAAGATGAAAAAGCAACTTATTATACATTGTCCTCGCTGACACCGGGTAGATTCAAATACTGTTTGAGTTCATTCCGAACTTCTTGTTGAGCAGTTTTTTCTTGAATCGCTAGTGCTTGACCTGCGGTAGGTTTAGTTGCTGCCGTTTGACTTTGAGCAGGTTCTGGTAAAGAAAAATTCTTAGGACAACGTACAGTTTGAGGTTGAAATATCTACTTTTTTGTTGCTGTACATGTTTTTGCTGTACTTGTTGTTGTAGATGTTGTCGTTGTACCTGATGTTGAGTAGGGTTGATTTGGGCTTTTGCACATAATATGGGTCAAAACTGAATGTCTGATGTTGATAATTTTTGATCTTGTAAGAAATATTCAGCGTCAGCCGGCCTATACGGATATGGATTGTTGTTTTGATTAGTGTCCATAAAATGGTTAAGTGATGGTATATTCCGTTGGGTTGGCTGTTGTTCTGTCAATATGGCCGCAGATGCTTTCAAACTGCCTAACTTACCGTGGAAACAAAACATCAGATATAAGCTTTTTCTGCAAATTACTTGTTGTTGACGGTCCATATCTTCCAGTTGGAAGCCCACGTTGTTTCCAAAAGCCCGGAACTTATTCTGATTACATAGGACAGACGTAGCTGTATCCAAAAATCGTTCTTGTTTCTTTTCAAAATCAGATATCTTTTTTTCGGTTTGTTCGAGTAGTTGATCCTGGGTTAGACCTACTTGATACTGATGGGCGACTTACTGGTGTACTTGATGGTGATGGGCGTATATCAGCGTGTATCCCTGTAGATGCGTCATCTTGAGCCTGTAAAAAAACACAAAAACTGGGTTTAAAACAGTTATATATAACAGCACGTCAATCAATATTACCTCAATATAACATTGTTAATTTTAATATATTATAATTTTAACTTTTATGTTTACTTTTTGCAGTTTCCTTGCAATGAATCGGACTGGATGAACATAGCTGTGGACTTCAAAAAGTACTGGCAAGTTGAAAACTGTGTCGGCGCTATAGACGGAAAACACACATAGCGATTTCGTCAACCTCCGAAAAGTGGGTCATACTACTACAACTACAAAGGGTTCCACAGCATTGTTCTTTTTGCTGTGGTCAATGCTAATTATGAATTCATCTATGTAAATTGTGGGTACTAATGGAAGAGTATCCGATGGTGGGCGTACTTATGGAAACTGATTTTGGAGAGTTGCTGGAAAATAAGGAATTGCACTTGCCGTCACCAACAAGCTTCGATGACAGGAGAGACGTTTGCCTCCCTTTTACATTCCTTGGAGATGAAGCTTTTCCTCTGAAGGAAAATCTTATGAAGCCCTATCCAAACAAAGGAATCACCCACGACGAAAAGATTTTCAACTATCGGATGTGCCGTGCTAGGGAGAGTGGTGGAGAATGCGTTTTGGCATCTTAGCGACTCGATTTAGAGTCCTTCTTTCGACAATGAATGTTAGTGTAGAGAGGGCAGAAATCATTGTTTTGGCGTGTTGTACTTTACATAATTTTCTACGCCAGAAAAGTCCAACCTACCTAACTCAAAGTAGTGTGGATTGGGAGGACACTTCAGCAGGCCAGTTTAAATGAGGGTGAGTGGAGGCAGAACACGCAAGAACTTCTTGGGTTTAAAAGAATGAGGCGGGATGGCAGAGAACAATCAATTGCCAATGCAGTTCGAGGTTGGTATAAAAGTTTCTATAACAACGAAGGAAGTGTTGATTTCCAAGAAAAAATGATTAATAAGCGTTGACAGTTCGGTATTGAGTGTAAAACAAGTGCGATGATATAGTTTAACAACAACAAAAATTATAAAATATGTTGATTTTGCTATGTAGTCCTATCTTTTTCAATTTGATAACTAAATATTGGTGAACTTTGTACATTTTTTCTAATTCGTTTTAGATACCATAACTGTGTCTTATTTATATTTTAATTCGCTAACTTTGGAAAAAAAGCAATTGTTGGTAGTTTATTTAATTATATTGAACTTAGAAAAAAACTAAAGTGTATTTGTTTTCCCTTTAACGTATGCCTAAATATTACTGTATTGCAAATTATATATTGCAATTTTGATTAATATATTCATTCTTGAAATTTAACTTTTATTATGTAAACTTATTAGATAAAAAATTAACTTATATTACCCTTCAAACATGTGCCAAAGAGCTTTTTGTCACCCACGATATTTTTAATATTGAGGTATGTTAACTCTGAAGACAGTTCTAAGTAAAAATAAATAGGAAGGTAGATAGAAGTCAAAACCAAAACAGATGAAATTCCTAGGAAATATACGCGTTTATTCATCACCATGAGCAATGCTCAAGGCTACACCTCTGTGGGGTTAAGTTAAATGACTGAATATCTATAAATGTTAGAAAACTTGCACAACATTAACACGCAAAGAATATGAGTTTTATCCTAATTATTTATTATTATTTATTTATCATAATTATTAAATAGTTTTTATCTTGGGGGCAAAATTATAGTCTATTGCAACGTACTACGAAATTAAGGAATAAAGTTGAATTTTTCAAACATCATTGACATAATGTTATACTGTTTATATATATAAATTAGTTTTGTGCTGTTTTTAACTTTAATATAATTTATTGTAATCTAACTTAACCGTACGAGGTGTTGTCCAAATAATGACCTAGCGCTCAATCCTAAGTAAAAATAAGGAAAGTAATAAACAGTAAATTGGTAACAATTAAACTGACACTTACTTTGGTTATTTCGTCCTGCGTTTCCGCTTCCACGTCGTCCACTCCTTCTTCATCTTCTTCAAGGGACGCAATACTTCTGGATCTTTTGCCGATCGAAGATACACCTTTCCTGACTACCTCTTGGTCTGTTATGAAAAGCAGTAAATCAAAATACCAAAGAGATGGTTCATACACATCATCCTGACCACTTCCGGTAATCTTTGATTTTTCAACCTTTTTCAGCTCTCTTCGGAACGATGCCCTCAAGGTTTCGATTTTGGATTTGACAAATTTCTCGTCGCAATCCGGATTAACTTCCTTGCATTTTTCAACGAGAACGGAATATCCTTCTTTTCTGATATTTTTGTTGGAATAATTTTTACTTTTTATGTCCCATAAAGCTCGTTGCTCCCTATAAAGTTCAATAAACTCACACCAAAATGGTTTATTATCGTTAAACGACATTATGAAACTGGCCTCGCTCCGAAAAAACAAATAACAAATCTAGTACTACGCCACTGCACTAGGGAAACTGAGGTCTAGCCAGTCGAAGCCGCTCGACAGTTCCCCCACACACAGCCCAACATGACAGGCGCGCGGTTGGAGTTGGGTGGTGCTGTCGTACCCAGCATCCAACCCAACAAAACCATCGCGCATGTTGGGTTGGAGCCCACACACTCTCGAATATGTTCGACAAGACGTTGGGTTCCCAACTGCTCGACCAACATGTTCGATAGTGTGTGGGTGGGCTTAAATCTCTGCCCACTGGAGAACAATTCGGCGCTGGTTACAAGAGAAGAGAGCTAAAAACCTCTCTCTGAATAAACTTGTTAAGACAAGCCCAACTGTGGCCAAAAATAGAAAAAAGGCAAGGAACAGCTATTGGTCCGACCACCGGCCAATAAAAGTAAAAGTGGCTGACGCCACCACAGAATAGTTTCATGTCAAAAAACTCAAGTATATGACTCAGGAGCCAGGGTAACAAGATCGAATAACAAACATTACGGAAAAATACATCAGCACCCACAAGAGACGATTACAGTCTAAGGAAAATCAATATAGGCATCAAAGATACCTATGCCAATAAATTTCTAGTATACACATAATATTTTAGATAAAAACAGCAAACGTATGACCGAAGACAGATGCCTGTCAACAAAAGTGTTTGTATTATTAGTACCAGGATGGGATTAAGTTACCATTACTTAATATTAAACTAATATACAAAACTGCGATATTGAGTAATGTTACTAATTAGTATATGGTTTGTTTACACGCGCAGCAGTCTCATATCAATACGCTGTCTGCGGCAGACGCCCTTGAGCGCTTACTGTCATAGACAAGTCTATTTACCAAGGTTATACAATCACTAATCGCGGCACTGTTGTATTCTCGGCACGCAAAGATAAGATAAGACACGCCGCGATATTGCCATTTTAAACTGCCAAACCGCTCTTGCAGTTCAAATTGGCAATATTAAGATGTAATATTTTACAGCGAATTAGTAAAGTAATGTTTTATTTTACCAGGCGAAGTTAGGGCTAAGAAGCCCTCTATAACACTTAGCCTGGGGACAAACGGCTGAAAGGTGATTTCCGAACCACCAATGGCCGGGTAGGCGGACTGCTTTCAAGGACAGAATCTTTCAGCGGCTACCCATCCAAGCAGCAGCCACGCTGGACGTTGCTTGATTTGGTTATCTCGCGATAACCACCTTACCCGCTACAACGCGCTATTGGCAAATTACAATCAGTAGAAAGTTTTAGACTATCTCTGGATCTTCAACGGTTTTTCATGCATACAGTTGAAATAAGCTGTTGGGATTTTATATTTCTTTTTCTGGCGTTCCAATTAATATTATTTTTCAATCTTAATTTAATTTTCAATGTACATAAGAGTAGACCGTTTTCTGACATACGGCTTTCCACTTTATTATTTATTTATTAATACATACGGCAATCGCCATTTTACAAAAATGTTTACAACATAGTGTTCGAAATATTGATAATACACTTTTCATGCTTAGCCACTTACATGCGATATTAGTACTACTGGAACTAGCCATGGTTACAGAACAATTGAATATGGTATACATTACCATACCAATACCTATTATAGGTTATTCATACCTATTATTTTTCAAGTTTTTGATTATTTAAGACCTTTTTCCTGGTAACAAGTACCTCAGTCTCTTGCTCAGATACTGTTTGCGGAATAAGTCCTTACGGACGGTATAGCACGTTAGTATATAGCAGCTATTTCCATTATAACACGACAGTGTAGCAGTGTACTAAGAAGAACAAACATGTCAAATCGGTTGATCACAAAAAAAAATTAAGAAATACACAATTTTTTAGCAAATTTCACATGTCTGAATTATATCTTTTACCATAAGCAGATAGCAGAGATAAATGGTAGAATAAAGGATTAATGTCTATACTCTTCAAAAACAGTTATCTAATCCAAACAGCGTATAGTAGCATTAGAATTGTGTGTTAAAAATGTTTTACCTGACTCAGTGTCAAAAAGCTAAACGTCAATTTTCTAATACTTCAATGTACCAGATTGTATCTAAAACATGAAAAAACACACTTACTAACATTCATATTTTAAACAATTTTTCAATCGATTGTTTATTTACTATATCAAGGTCCGAGATCATACACGTAATTGACTCCCAATACGGAAAATATACGAAGAATAACACTGTAATGTACAGTCACCAGTTTAAATAATTTAATGTATTATGAAAGTAAAAATAATATAATATGTTAAGTACCGTCTCATGAGAGAGCCATATGTCTCGTTCTCTATATTATTGATCAAACCTCTTCTCTTACATAAGACCTCAGAAACTGAACAGAATTCTCACCAGAGCTGTAAACTATGCAACTTAATTAACAAAATTTCAGTATTGATGGCATTAAAATCCTATAATGCATAATAGCCATCGTCTTATCCCTCAGTCATATAATTTTCCCTCCTCTTTTCTATCGCTACATAATCTAGGTCTATAGTAGCTACTCCTCTTATGACCTTTTCTGAATGGAAAAACTGGTGTAATAACTTATGCTTTTGTAATTATATTATTGGTTAATACACTGACAATACAGTATTTATCCAAGCGGAATCTCTACTAACATCTTTTCAACTGAACTATTTTCATCTTAAGAAAGTTTCAAATCATGATGGTCTTAAACTTTCACACTATCTGGATACTTAAAATGAACCCTAATGGCCAATTACTCATCTTAAAGTACCCCAATTGCTCACTTTTACTTTAGGTTCTTCAGATTTTATCATATTCCTTATGAACATCCACATTGGCCTTTAATTTATAGAATGTAGAAACTACAAGATTAGGCAACACAAAGGTTTTGATGAAGATTATGATAGACAAGGCTATTAGTATTCAGAAGACTACGGGAATTCCCAGACTCTAAGATTTTATTGTGATAAGAAATAGCCCAATTTCGTAATGGAGATACGTCTTTTGATAATTATAATAACAAACGTTTGCTCTTTATAAGGGACATTTATAAAAAACAACTTGGTTATCTGCAGAAATTTCTGATACGGACCTGATCTCTTTCTCCTGTGTAAAATGGAACCAGAGTTCAGTATTTTAGGATAATCACGATAAAACAGCTGTGTGTCTTAGGTAGTAACTGAAGGCACTCAGAATACACAAAAGCTCACAACTGATAAGTTTTAAAATAACACGAATTAATCGATATGTAAATTATTATATAAATTTAATCGATGTTCTTAAACACTAGTATTCCATTAGTGTAATATTCAACCTGATTGTGGTGCAGGACACACTCTCATGCTTGGTGACCTCATTGGTGTAGGAGTTGTGAACACTTTGATGACTGCTGGACACTTCTTCACCTTAGACTCACCTAAAATCATAACGGAAGGTTTGTATACGAGTCAATTTAACATTCGTTTTAATAGGGACAACAGTGATACTTCATCGTTTGGCTTTATTTAGGCCCATAATTTGTATCTTGTAAGTTATTTATGGTCTGATAAGAACCTGACATCCAGAGATAATAAATCTAATTTTAAAAATTAAATTTCTTCTTCCTGTTATAGTTCACATACGTGTGAGCCAAATTTTACTGTTTATATTAATAATAGATACCAATACAATTAGCAACACGAGTAAATAATTTTAAAGCTATAAGATTGTTAATAGAAGTCTACTAAATTTTTTCTGTCTTACTTGAACATATCGTCAGATTACATATAACGCTTAAATACACAATATTAATTAAATAAAGTCATCTCTTATCAAAAAAATTTTAATACACTAGAAAACTTTTTGAACATGCTCATCAGTTAGTTCTTAAATCTAAATACGTTTTTTGATCAAGTTAAAAGATAAATTTATATGTTTCCAAATGTTTATCAGTTTCTTTAATGTTGCTCACAGTAGTCTTTCAAAGTTTTGTATTTGTGTGTAAATATATTTTTATTATCTTACTCTTTATTACTTATTACACAAATGTTAATATGTACTTATATAAAAGACAAAAAACACGCAAAATAAGAAGATTTCATAGATTTTATGCACTATTTGGGGTAAAATATACGTAGGTAAATATAAGGCCAACAAATTAACACAGTACGGTAGTGAATACACATGTCATATAATTACAAATGTTTACAGATACACTATTTAAAGCATGCTATCTGGTTTGTTTACAGACAGTCTCCATTAACAAGCGTATTCCTGAGAAAGGTCTAGAGGTCTTACATGTTACTTACATCACAATACGTTATAGGAAAATGCTATCACTGAACGAAAAACATTACAGACATTCAGGACAACATTCCCACGGAATAATTGTAATTGTTCACAAGTCAAATAATTGCATAAGTACTATAAGAAAATAATTAGAGACTAATAAATGCACCATTTTGGAAAAATACAGTACGTATAATGAATAAAAACGGAAACATGAAATAAAAAACTTGAGGTGGACAGCTGAAGTCCGTAAACTGTGCATAGTCGGACTGATGTTGACTGATGGAAGTGACAAGACTTCACTTTCACTCTTAAAGCGACCATGGCCCTATTAGCAGTGAATAATGACAGCGTATTGTGTTGTCTCAGATGGTGAGTGACTAGCGCTCCTTTCGGTGTTGTACCAAACTATTTTGCATAGCCGAAGAAGAAGAAATAAATCATGACCCGGTCACCACATGTGAGTTAACCGAACTTTGTCTGTGGAGGGAGACTAGGTAACGATGTATCGTTGTTGTGTCTTTTATTTCCGAAAACTGTTGCAGAAAAACGATTATTTTTTTCTGTAACGTTATTTACTTTTGTTAAATTGTTTCATCTATTTAGCAATGGATAATAATTAAATTCCCTTCAAAATAAAAATAATGTTTTACTTTTATTTACGATTTCATACATTATTGAGATACGATATATGGATGGCAGTGTAGTGCGTATGTTTTTTTTTCTCCAAATTAATTGAAAGTTTGGGGATCTGTTCATAATTACTTTTTAGTTTTTTAATTCAACTATCAATATAGCAAATAAATAAATGAAACATATACCTTTTCATAAGCTTGAACATTTATTTCTTAAAGAAAGTTCTATTAGCTAAAGAACAGGATTATTTTAAAGCAATTATTGTTATGTATACAAAATAAAAAATTTTAAGAGAAACACTGCAAAAAGGTCAACTTAAGCTGAACAGTGTTGGGCATCACACATGCTAAGAATTTGAACATTATTGGAAAAATTTGTCATTGTTGTTAAACAAGTTAATGTTGTAAAAGAGTGAGTGATATAATACGTTATCGTTTAGTCAACATTGAAACTGCAACTACATGATGCTCCCATTATTAAATTTGGATAATCATAATAAATCATTTTGATGGACCAGAGGACGCGTCAAACACATCAAAACATAATTTTAGGCTTTAATCTTATTATATTGTATTAATACTTTTAAGTTTGCTACAAGATATTATTCTCATAGGACAAAAAACTTATAAATTGCACCTCGTCCTGAAAGAACTTTTTTGCTTCTTCCGGAGTGACAGGATATTGTGGATGGGTATGGTTGGGAGTTTAGGTTGCCTCCTGTCGAGATCCATGAGGAAGAAATTAGAGCATTAATCCCAGTCATGTCGTCTTGGAGGAAGAGGAAGCCAACTCTGTACCAGCCTTTCCAGTCAAAGTAGGCAGGAGGGTGGCACGCCCTTATGTCTAGGCTAGCAAAAACCTTTGACTCTTAAGGAACCCCACCAACTCTAACCGTCATCTCCCGCATTCGACTAGACCTATAGAGTTACCCTTGTACCCCAGAATCTCGACTTTTCTGTTAGTGATGTGCCCCTCCTGGACATTAATAATGTCGACCAGATTTAAATGACACATCTGTTTTTGCTGTGCCCAGTATGGGTTCAACTGGAAGGTATAAACCATCCAGAAGTGGTTTAACACGTAATTAGTTTTGTAATTGCTACAAAAGCAGTACTGAAACAATTACACAAGTATTTACATAATATTACCGCGAACCTATTAAAATCTATAGGATGCCAATATTACATATTCACTTGATAAATGCTTATGAGTTACAATACCTTGTACCATAACACTTCTAAATTAACTCCATATTGGTTAATCTTACGCACTCCGGTTTCAAGGGTTAGTCCAGTTGGTGTTTGGAGTTGGAAGCTACTGGCATCTCATGAAATAATGGATTAAAAATCTGCATCGGATTTCGTTCTACTCCAACAGCTCCACCATATAATGGTCCAACATATAAAAACCGGCTTTAAAAATTGTATAGCAATTATTCAAATCTTAAACTAATCAACGAAATGCCAACGAACGCTCTGGTGATGTCCTGCTGTGTCATAATTATTAACTAAGACATCGTTAATTCAGTAAGAAATTTGTACTTAAGTCCTAAAAGTCGAATTGCATCATTTAGAAAATTTTTGAATCAGTACTTTTAAAATTTTAGCCCGTCCAAGAGACCTTCTCTATCTCTTCGGTCAATTAAGTTGTATTAAGGTTACAGTAAATTGTAAAACTCAATCTGGTCTTGATATTTAATAAACATTTTTATATCTAGGGGCTGTTAAAATTGTTGTATTGAAATTTAATAATTATTTGTATTAACTACCCCATATGAAGATTCTTGAAGCATTGGAAAATTTTGAATTTTAATACCACTAGTTTTCTAATAATTATTTTATTTTTACGAAGCTTTTCTGAATCAAAGATTCCATCGTCAGGCAACTTCATAATTGAATCAATATTTACATTTTTCTAAATAATAAATACTAAAATAATATTTGTTAAGGATTTTGGAAACATTGTTTAGCCAGTCTAAATTATTTAAATACGACTACGTTTTCTTTTAAAATTCTTATATATTGAGACAAGGATAGAACTAAATTTTCAATAGGTCCGTCTTCATTATTGATAAGTTTTTCTTTTATTTTTCTGCATATAAAATGTTTACCATGTATGCAATTATATGCAACCATATAGAATTTAATGCGACGGACAGTGATAAAATTGGCTAAATTAAAAGGAACATTACGACATGATTCAAAGAACAATTCACACTTATAAAATATGGAGAAAAAATCGGCTATTGCGAAATACTGTATTGAATCTAGACACATTATCTCTAATACACATTTACGATTATACAAAAATGTTACAAACACAATAAAAACTTGGATTCCATATTTCCTAAGCCTTTGTCAAATATTATTTTAATATTTATTATTTAGAAAAATTTTAATATTTATTAAGTTTTGAACCTCCCTGACGATGTAATCTTTGAGAGGCCTCGACATAATAATTGTAATATTGGGAAATGTTCACTAGTGCTATTAAACTACGTTCTACAGTTAATAAAATGACGTATAATTAAATTACACTGCTAGTTAACGCACACTTCCAAATACACAATGATCAAAATAAACATTTTCGCCAAAAAATCAAAACTGACTTTGACTATCATAAAATCTCACCTAATACGCATAGGAAATAGTACATAGACTTCATTTTTAAATACAGTAAGGTTAACTCACACTAGTGCAAAGCAACTTTCCGGTCAGTAGCTATGTGACCAACACACTCCTACACGGTTTAAAATAAATAATGCAGACGAACTTTCCTGTTGTCAACATCTCGAATTGAATGCTACCGCACATTTATGCAATCTATTTTTAATGCCCAGTTATAAAAACTGGATATTTAACAAGAAGATAACTGCAATTAATTTTAAATATAAAGATAAGTGCTTGATTTTGATACGCCAAAGGACCATGATACAATTGCGTGCTTACCCAATAGATAACCTAAATTTTTATATGTAACACGTTTCGTTGAACTCAAGAGCACCAAAGTTCGAAGTTTCAGTTGCAACATTCATTTTCAGAAATACTAAATATATTTATAACACTGATAATAATGTTTATAAATAGCACTATGTGTACTAGAGAAGTCTTCATTGCTTGTCCAATAAATATTCTGACACAGTTATGTGTGTACTATGGCAGCGTAACTCATTCAAAATTTGAGGTAAAAAGTCATTCATGGCGTCTCAGTTATTGACAGGATGGTATTATCAAAACATTATGAATGGTAAGAGTGGTACGAGTCGTACTATAAAGATTGTAGTATCGTACTTTTACACATAGAGTTTAGTAAATAATTCAGGCACTTTTCTTTCCCTTTAAAGACCAAATGAGGATTTTCCAGACTATTCAAAAGTTTTCGAAAATGAAATTTTCCAACCGGCTGTTTTGCCATTTCGAATGTTTCCGTGAAAAATCCAGTGGAAGTTTTCCCGTTAGAAAAAATAAATAGTTCTACACACACTTAAATAGAACACAAAAAATTCAGGCAGTCCAGTTTTTGAGAATCTCTTTTGTCTGTGTAAAAGATAATTGAAGATTTACCAGGCTGTAATATAGTAGCCTAATAGTGTAAAGATGTTGTTTAATTCCAGATCACTATGACAAAGAACAGTGGGTGAATTTTAGCGTATCCTTACTATCTTGCAGTTAAATCAAATTTAAAATAATCTATATATATAAAAGAAAGTCGTGTTAGTTATACACTATTTATAAGTCAAGAACGGCTGATCAGATTTGGCTGAAAATTGGTAGGGAGGTATCTAAGACCTGGGAGAAGGGACATAGGATACTTTTTTATCCCGTTCCTGATTCAGGATTCCGCCTCCACTGGTCTCTAAAAGTTACAGAAAATATCCGTAAGAAATGCATTACAGCAAACATATCGAGGGTCTCATGGAATAGGGGCGTATGAGCCATTTCTGAAATTTTTACAACAATGACAAAAAAACGTTTTAGTAACTTAGAAACACGTCATAAAATAAGAATATAAATTTGAAAAAATTTATTTTTTAAGTTTAGATATTCCTGAATACAAACCCTATTTCAAACTAACATTACCTAGACAAAACAATTTTTTTTTATTGATTTAAAAAAAAAAGTGTGGCTCATACGCCCCTTTTCCATGATGAAAAGTTAGGAGCCTTTGAATGATAAATTAGCCTTTATGGAAACTTAAGGTTGCAATAAAGTACTTCCAATTCCACAACAAAAGTCCTTTATTATAGTAATAAAACATTTTAAATGCTATAGTTAATATAAATTTGATGAAAACTATCTGAAATTAATTCTTTAGAATGAAAAACCAGGCCTTTTATTGCTTCTTTGCCTTCCTTTTCTTTACAAATTTTCTCTTCATATCTGCCAAAGAAAGTTCATCTTCTTCATCACTTTTTGATTCAAATTCTTTCTTGACTTAGGTGATTTTCTTTCATTGCCGTTAGGGATGACTATCACTAATTGAGAGTAATTCTTGATAGAAGGTATGGTAGGTTATAGGAATCACCCATGATCTGCACATCTCATTTAATTCCTTAATTTTTGCATCAGTAAGTGGTTAGTTTTCTATTGTAGGCTGGACTCAATTTAAATGGTTGGTTCTTTTCACTCCTTTTAATTTTTTTCCGCAGGTTTTTTCCCATCTCCTGATGTTATTTCAGGTTTCTCTGCAATATTTAATTCTTTAAAATCAGTTTCCCAAAACTCGTTTTTGAAATAAAAGCGTGTCTGGTTTTTCTTTCTCTAGATGGATAAATTTTACACTACCCCAATTCAATTTTTGAACCATCAGTTGCAACTGTTGTGTTAATAAAATCATGGATCTTCAATACTTTAAAGTCCTCAAGATGACTTTGACCTCATGAGGTTCACCATTTTTTTGCAAGTCTGATAACATTCTGCCCATTCTCTTGGGCAATAGACAGTTGCCAACTGGCTTGCTGCTTCAATCGTGGCATGCATGGAGTCCCACTCCATGTGGGTGTCTGAGCATTGCGACAACAATCGAATTACGATTCTGGCCGGGACAGTAGTCTGAAAAAAAAACAACTCTTTGACAGGAGGTTCATTCTTGTTATGTATTTGAATAAACAGGAAGCTATTTCTATTGACTTTCTATTACCTGTTGTCTCATCCCACAAAAAACAAAAAACCCTTCCTTAGCTCCTACAGTGTACACTGTAAAATTGTAACATGCTAGTTTCCTTTTGTAAAAAACTGGTTTATCAAATTTTGAGGGGACAGTACAATACAGCTTCCAAATCAAAATTTTGCTGACAAGTGTGTAGGGTTTAAGACAGCTTCTCTAGCGTCTTCGTTCTTTTTCCTCATTTGCGGCTTTTTTTTTCTCTTTATGTGCAGATCGTATTCTGCCTGCCGGGGATCTTTTTCAGACGGGGACCATATCTCAAAATCATAACACCAGCATTGGTCTTTCTTCGGGACATGAACACCTATATTTAGTTTAATTAGGGCTTCTTTGTACGTTGTTTTGCACACAGGTTTGGCATTTTTATCTTTACAATATTCTATGTACAGAGTGTACATTCTTTCTTTATTCAAAATACTTTCGAGGTACTCCTTCTTTGTGTCTTTTCTACACCAGTGAGGAGGTATCCTTGGGAAGGAGTTTATGTGTTGTAACATAAGATTCAATGATCCTTCAGAGTATTTAGTGGGAGGAGAAGATTTTCCCCTTCCCTCATCTTTCAATATACCAGTAGTGGAACATTTATATTTCGTGGAACTTTTATATATATTTAGTGGAACCCAGCCAATTTCAGATTCCATATTTAATTATTAATTGGTCTTAGTAAATAAAATTACACCAGTTTAAACAATGTTTATTGTCACTGACAACATCCTGTTTATAATGACACAATCTGGAATCCTCAGCTGTGCTGGATTAACAGCTAATTGTTTGCCAATTACAGCTATTTCACAGATTAAAAATGGAAAATGAAAATGCTATGTGTAATTTTAAAAGTGTTGTCTTTTTACTCAGTTATTATGATAGCTTCAAACTACAAGGCAGACAACAGAATTGGTTCATACGCCTTTGTTCCATGATTCTGCTATCTGAAATCAGAAGGCGTAAGCACATACGCCTCTTTTCCATGATGCCAAATGAAAAAATCTGGTTAATACGCCCCCTTGTTTTTTAGGTATAAAAAAATAAACTACAAAAGATAAACATACAAAAACTTGACAGAATATGCGCCTTGATGTAAGAAGTAAAAATATGCAAAAAATCTCAAAATCGGAAAAATGGCTCATACGCCCCTATTCTATGAGACCCTCGATATGTTATTAACTGAAAGAGCCTTTTCAATGTGATCAGCTGTTCTTTGTAAACATATATAATGCGACAAAATAAATATATATTTATATCATTTAATTACTATTTTAAATTTCTTTACACTTATAGTTTGAAAGCATAGAGTAAGCTTAAGTGAAACAGCAAATTTTGTTTCAACTGTTTCTGCAATCACTGTTAATCATAGACTTTACTATCCAGATAAGGACAATTCAAATTTGACGTAAAATTTCACCTTTAACTGTAATATTTATCTATTATAAACCATTCTCGTGCTTGATCAGAAGTTGCAATGCAGACTGTAATAATATGTACCTAAAATATACCTATTTTCGTTTCAAAATTACATTGAGCACCATCATTTATTACATTGTATGTGCGCTAATGAATTCCGACTTTTTGACTCCTGTCCACGATGGTCTAATATAGTTCAATTGTATACAAAAATCATGGAATATTGGAGAAAAAATTCCAGTTATTTCACAGGTGCATATTAAGACTGTTTCAAAATTTAAATCTTAAATAGATCATGAGCTTTAGGAGTATCTTTTCAGTGATCTCAGAAGGGTAATAACGACATTCAAAAGAAAATATTCCTCCTATGTCCAATTTTTTCTGTAGGAAATAGTGTGCGAAGCCGTGGGTATTTGGGTTGTAATTGGTATTTTATTGAAAATGAAGAGTTTTCGTTATAAAATACTACAAATTTATTGACGAACTAGAGCTGTTGCCCGCAGCCAATTGCGCATAATTGCTTTTACTAAGTAATATAAGGACTATGGTTCTTAAGATTTGCGTGCGAAGCCATGGGTAACAGCTAGTTAATCAATAATAAAAAGAATTGTCGGTAATAGTTAAAAGCTGTGCAATCCTCCAAAATAAAACAAACATTGGACATCGATACAGAAGTACTCTAACCATATTGAGTTTAAAAATAAAATCATCATTAATTAATTGAACTCTCTCATTAATATTGATTTTATTATTTTTAGTTCTTATACTATATAATTAAAAATACAATAAATACAATACGAATAAAAAATATTACTAAATTCGTCCGTAAGAACTTAAAATTGTGCAATCATCCGATGAATAAAAATATATTAGACTTGAATAAGGACATAATTTTGACATACTCAGTTTAAAAATATAATCCTTATTAATTAATCAAACTCTCATAATATAAAATATATTATTCTTAGTTTTTATTCATTTCATCTTACATTTAATGCTAATTATTAAACACAATTAACTCGAGACACCACACTTTACTGAATTCAATATTAAATTTCCCAGTTATTACATAAATTTCACATATTTTTTAATATTTACTCAGAGTTGTTTAACCTTTGAATTAACTTTTTATGTATATTGAGATCAACTCACACCAGTTTCAAGTAGCCTTTCGGTTAGGGGCTGTCACCAACACACTCTTACACGGTTTAAAATAATAACGCGACGAACGTTCCTGCTAACAACATCTCGGTCGAATGGTTAGCAGACGTTTTATACAATCTATAATTAATTCAAACACATAAATTGAGTATTTCACAAGAAGATTAGCGCAATTAGTTTTAAATATAATCTTCTAAATGACAAGTGCTTGATTTTCCCCCATCAATTAATTAATATATTAATTAATCGAACCATGACAAAAATTAAATAGATAACCTAAAATTATCAAAATATCTAACACATTTCGATGAACTCATTGGGAGTACCAAAGTTCGAGGTTTCAGTTGCAACACTCCTTTTCAGCAATAGTGTATAATTATAACACTGATAATAATGTTTATAAATAGCCCCATGTATACTAGAGAAGTCTTCATTGTTTGTCCAATAAGTATTCTTACACAGTTATGTGTGCACTATGGCAGCGTAACTCATTCAAACTTTGAGGTAAAAAGTCACTCATGGCGTCTCAGTTATGGACAGGATGGTATTATCAAAACGTTATGAATGGTAAGAGCGGTACGAATAGTAATTTAAAAGTTGTAGTATCGTATTTTTACACACAGAGAGTAGTAAACAATGCAGGCACTTTTCTTTCCCTTCAAGGACTAGATGAGGATTTGCTAGACTACTCAAAAGTGTTTGAAAATGAAATTTTCCAACAGGTCGTTTGCCATTTCGAAAGTTTCTCTTGAAAGTTTTCCAGTTAGAAAACAGAAATAATTCTACACACACTTAAGTAGAACACAAAAAATTCAAGCAGTTCAATTTTTGAGAATCTCTTTTGCCTGTGTAAAAGATAATTGGAGATTTACCAGGCTGGAATATAGCGGCCTAAAAGTGTTCAGATATTGTTGCATTCCAGATCACTGCGACAAAGAAAGGTGCGTGAATTTTACCATCTCCTTCCTATCGTGCATTTAAATTTAAAAAAAAAACAAAAACAAAAATACTAACATTTTCCTTAGCAATAAAACAAATATTGGACTTGAATACGGAAATACCTTTGACATTGAGTTTCAAAATAAAATCGTTATTAATTAATCGAACTCTCGTTAATATTAAATATAATATTCTTAGTTCTTATGCTTTATATAAAAAAATACAATAACCACAAAACAAATAAATAGTATTACTAACTTCGTCCGTAAGAAACTAAAATTGTGCGATCATCTGAAAAAAATATATTGGACTTGAATAAAGAAATTTTTTGACATACTCAGTTCAAAAATAAAATCCTTATAAATGAATCTAAATTTCATTAAAATTAAATATACTATTCTTAAGTCTTATACTATACATTTCATCTTACAATTAATAGTAATTATTAAATACAATTAACTCCAGGCACCATATTTTGCTGAATTCAAAACTGAATGTCCCCGATATTACATAAAGTTCGCATATATTTTTTAATATTTACTCAGAATTGTTTCACCTTTGAACTACGCTTTGTAAAGTATGTTATTCTTTTTTGTTTCATTTAATACGAGGAAATTAATTAACACGCTTCCCAATGGAGGCTTCAAATTTGAAAGTTAAAAAGAAACTTTATTTAGAACCAGTTAATTTCATCAGGCCTGAAATTTTTGAATTGAAAATTCAACAATATTATACAATACTGAAAACAACTATACACAACTTTTAGTGAAGTAGGAAATCAAAGGAGATAGAATAGACTTACGGTTTGAGATGAGACCCTATCACCATAACTTGTCTTCAACAACTGAACTCATCTCACAAAAAATGTACTAAGGGTGATGTAGGAAGATGGAGGGAGGTGGTGGGACAAAAATGGGAGACAGAAGAAAGGCACATGTGACAAATAACGTTTCAACAATGTGCAGACATTGGAATCAGCTGTTCTGTCCGTAATCTGCCTCGGACTCGCGCGGCAGACCTGTCTGTCCGTAAATGTGCACTAAATTCACTAGCTAGTAAAAAGGAGCCTAATGCCTCCCACTTATCTCTACTGAGTCCCAGTAGTGGCGCAGTTCTTCCTGTTTCGTAATGGCTGTTATGGTGGCGCGAGGTCTTGATATAATGCCCTGATGTTGGAGCTTGTCATTTGTGTATGTTGTCTTTGAAGTTAGTGAACGACATTGCAAAGATGCCTATGGTGTTGGTATGTAATACATTCAAACAATAGTAAAGTTAGTTTCAACATTAAAGGTAAAGATGAAAGTGTAACAATGTTACATTGTTTTACGGGTTACCATCGTTCAATCATAAACAAATTTTCCGTGTGACATAATTAACACATGTGATAGGGTTAATTTGCTGGATGCATTTGAAAGAATTTCCTTACCTTCTGTTGGACACTACGATACTCGTAATTTTCAAAAATACGTAAAATACGGTACTATGTAAATTTATATTAATTTGAAAGAAAAATTGATTACTTTTTGACCTATTGAACACGAGTATATTTTAAGATCAAGATGATTTATTGAATACGTAAAGGTTGTAAGATCAAGATGGCCTATTGTATACGTGTGGATTATAAGATCAAAGTGACCTAATGAGTAAATCAATTTGACTTATTGAACACGTGTAGATTGTAAGATCAAGGTGACCGATTGAACACGTGTACATTTTTATATCACGGTAACATATCAAATAAATCATTTTAACCTATTGATCACTTGTAGATTGTAAGATCAAGGTGACCTATTGAGTAAATCAATTTGACTTATTGAACACGTGTAGATTGTAGGATAAAGGTGACCTATTGAGTAAATCAATTTGACTTATTGAACACGTGTAGATTGTAGGATAAAGGTGACCTATTGAGTAAATCAATTTGACTTATTGAACACGTGTAGATTGTAGGATAAAGGTGACCTATTGAGTAAATCAATTTGACTTATTGAACACTTGTAGATTGTAGGATAAAGGTGACCTATTGAGTAAATCAATTTGACTTATTGAACACGTGTAGATTGTAGGATAAAGGTGACCTATTGAGTAAATCAATTTGACTTATTGAACACTTGTAGATTGTAGGATAAAGGTGACCTATTGAGTAAATCAATTTGACTTATTGAACACTTGTAGATTGTAGGATAAAGGTGACCTATTGAGTAAATCAATTTGACTTATTGAACACGTGTAGATTATGAGATCAAGGTTGGAATCGGTATTGCATAATTAAAAAGTAAGGATATTGTACTTACTTAAAGTATGCTGATATTTTTTCCTGTGAGAAAATTGCTACTTACCATTAAAGCAGTAAAATATGTAACGTTAACACAGTTTTGATTTTTTGCGGTCTTAGACTAAAACTAAATGTGCAAAAATGCCATAACAAACTTTGTCACAGTTAAATAATACTGGATAGTTACGTTCAAATATTACATAGAAAAATATCTAAAACACAAAACACACAATGCCGGCCGGAACACAGCACTGAACACTGGAAGGTTAAGATAATCCACTGTTGTGTGGCCTTGAAAGTATCTTATCTGTGTGCCGATTAAGAGTGTAGGTTTATTTATATTTCCGACTTTAATACGACTTTCATCAAACTACTATTAATAGAGTTATTATTTCTTCATTAAACTTGCTTTCTTTTTGATGTAGTCATTATCTTCTCAGTTTCACAGTTCACGACCACATTCTTATTACTGCTGATGACCTTAATATTATTATGACTTCTAGGAAGTTTAGTCGGCAAATTTTTTGTTTGTAACTTTAAAAAATGTACTTTTAATCTTTGTTTGGGTTGTTTTTTAATAGTTTTTCGAGATCGGGCTGTGCCACTTTTCTTTGATTTTTATTTTTTAAATATTTACTATTTTGAGCCACTTATTCCACACAGGGCAGTCTGAACGCTGTAAATTATACAATCAAACCTATAATATAGGGCGAGTCCTGAACTATGACGTAATTAGACTGGACGGATAGTGTGACTTAGCCACTGGTGGTGGGCAGTGTGGCCTGCCGATTGAAACCTGGTGCCTCTTCCACCTTTTTTGAAATTTAACTAGAGTTTCACCGAGTTTTGAGTGTTTGAATTAATCAATTATTATATTTTTATATTCGAAAATTATAAAACAGAGAGAGAGAGGGGGGGAAAGGAGAGAGGGGGGGTGAGAGGGAGGGGGAGGGGGGGAGGGAGAGAGAGAGAGAGATAGAGAGGAGAGAGAGAATACCTTATCACAAACAAAATTGACGCGATGTTCCCATGAAGGTTTCTGTTATAAAAATTCCATTTTATTTTTCAAGTATTGATTTATGATTTACTTAATATAATCATGGTTTCACTGCGCTCACTTGTTTCTTTAAATGTATTGTATTCACGGAGCGATCCAGCCTCTCTGTTTTTGGACATTCAGCTACTGTCAAAAATGCCGTCCTCAGTGTCTAAGGAAATTAAATAACTTACATGTACACATTCACAATTCATTAAAAATCCAGAAATAAATTAGAGGTTTTCTTTGTTGCCTCGATATTTAAGTAAGAAGTTTTGTTATTTCAGTTATGCCTTCACTCTAATAAATTTTAAACACATTCAAAGCAATAGCTAAATTCATTAAACATATGATCGTGCTGTCAAAGTATAATTTTTAAACTGAAAAATTCATTACATTTAACAGGTTCTTTCAAATCATATAACACGAATTTAGAGACCAAGATGGGGTTTAATACTTTAGAGGACCAGTGAGACGATGTTTAGGGGGATTTTAGAATTAAGAATAGGCCTATTTTCATCCCAGGGACTGTAATAATTTCAGATCAGTTAGGATCTTTACATTCAATCATGTAAAAATTTCTGATACTCATTCCTTATTATAAAACAGCAAACGTTTTCTGTGTAGTGTAATACGTATGGAGTCAATTTCATAACTTTTTTACACATTTAGTTAACTTTGCTTATTATGGTTGTTTTCAGAATTAGATTCTCTACAATCTGTATTTCGAAAACCAATTTGTTTACTGGTCATTTAACAATGTTATTGGACATCAAACATTTAAGGCGGTATTTTTGTTATTAGATTTTTTGGCAAATTTCAAATTTTTTGCTCAAAAAAACTGTTCACACTACAACCTCTAGAGTGGTTTTATTTGATCTTTCAGGTGATTTTCCTTATAAATTCCACCTTGTGTGAGTTAAAAAGTAAGATCAAAAACATTTTCAGAATCACTTAATTTCACCAGGTGAACTGAAAACAAAGCAAAATCTTTCGCCAGCCATTACTCACTAATGGAGCGTTTTCCGCACCTACCTTCATATAACATTTTTTTTCTTATTTTTAGCTCTACAATCACGTCTTAAATATTCTCTACCATATTTCTGACTCACCCTGTATAAAAACGTTGTACTTCTAAAAAAAAAAAGTTATTATTGTGATCAGCTGAGATGGCATTATGGCGGCAGATGGCAGTGTGCGGATGGTGCGAGAGAGTGAAAGACAGAGAAAGAGTGAGAAGGAAAGAGAGGCGCGGACTGGGAAATATACAGTTCTCAGCGGATGCATGCTACACCCTTTATTTATGGTTTTAGCTACCTCACCCCATGAAAATCGTCAGATTATATTTTTTCCGTAATAATACTTAAAAGATTTCCTTAAAAATGAAAAAAAGTTCAATCGCGCTTGAGTATTTCGAGGTAACGTATATTTTTACACCTTTTTCACGCCTATTTCCTTATGCCACGCTTAAATCGTCAGATTGTTGAAATCCCACTGTTCTACATGTACTTAACTTACCTTGTATTCATTTGACGCGAACGAGTTTTTCTGAGGATCGATTTATTTTACTATACTAGTCTGACGGTCTGCCCTCAACGCAGCCCCTATATTAAAGGTTCATATGTGTTAGGGGTACATTACAGGTACGACATTTTCTCCCCATATTATTTTCTGACGCGCTCTAGTAACGCGAAAAATCCCCGCTCGGGCCTCACCTACTATGATGCATGTAGCAAAAACCAAAGTTAATACCTAACTTCTACTCTAGATTTCAGTAGTAAACGAATTTTATACCACTGGAAAATATTGTTTTAAAACACCATTGTGTTAACGTTAATGAATATAGCTGTGGATGTTTTCACATAACGTACTTCAAACTGTTGGATTCCCTTGACGCTATACTATGAAATTTTGACAGTGGCTTAAAGAAAAAACGTAGAAAAACGAACACTGACATGTCTGTACAAACCCATTCTTTCCCAGAATGCGGTCAGAAAAACAACAAGGACTATGACACAAAATCGTATTAAACGATTATTTTTGAAATATTGCATGAACTTGTAAGAATTTCTTATTACCGGAAGTGATATGATTATTCCCTTCACCTTATTAGACTTCTCAGTCATACTTATGTACTTTACATTTTCTTTAGCGGGACTACAAGACGAACTTTAAACTATGGCACCGGAAACATCTTAGACCTTCTGTATACGACAAGGCTCTTTGACCAAAATAGGAATCCGAGACCTATGTATTTGTACTTTCTTGATTCTGTAAACTTATCTGCAGTGTCGAAAATATAATTAATTCGAACCATAATTGCTACTACTCGTGTAAAATATAATATACGAGCCAGGTTAAACTCTGGACCATGAACAGTGCAATAATATGTCCTTAATGTGTACTCCACCATATTACTCGTACATAATAAGGACTTTTACTACATCGTACAAGAACTTCGATTTTAAAAATTGCTTACGAAGCTGCAGGAAACAGCTAGTAATATAATAAATACAATTTAAATTGTATACTATTATAAAAAGTATTATTTCGCTTTGTTTTTAAAACCACTTTGGTAAAACCTTCTCAAGAAACACTTCTTAAACATACGAGCAACGCACAGAACAATTACTGCTATTGTTAGTCATCTTGAATATTCAAAAACAAAAATTTGTTTGTGTTTAAACATTTAATTTCTTAAACATAATTGTGTACATTATCTGACCTAAAACAGCAAAATTTCCAGCGTAGGTGTAAAATTTGTAATGACATTTAACCTACGAGTATTTTAAAAATTATTTGCTGTCATGGCTTTTTTTTGGTGTCAACTCAGCTGATATAAAATCATTTAACTTTCTGAAGATCCTTAAAAACTGACTTGGATATTATCGAGTATAATGGAGCCTGGCGTTTATTACTGCTTCAAGTCTGATTTCTTTTATTGATAGCCAAATAGTATCGGGGTCTATTTTGGGCAGAGAAGATACCATAGTTCGGACAGGACGATTAAGTTCAAGATTAGAGGAGACAATTTCCCTATCTACAAATGCTTCCCTGAGAAGTAAAATGTTTGGAATTTTTTTGTAACAGAGGGCCAGGTTTCCTAGGCCTTGTAGTTGCCTCTCAGCCATCCGGCTTATTGTGCACCCTCTCCCAGGTTTAAGCTGTATCAAATCCCAGGCCTTTAAAAAAACCATGAGATCTTCTGAACAATGCTTTCCTGTTCCAACCCCTCTTCCGTATGCATAAGAACAACTAGGGACCTTGAGTGTTTGCTCTGTAATGCCGGACATTCAAATATGACGTGCTTGGCTGTTTCGTCAGCCTCGCCACATTTCCTGCACAGTGTTTCCTGAACTGGAATACCTATTCTGTTCAGGTGACTTCGGAATATCCAATGACCTGTAATAAAACCAGTCACCTTTCGGATCTCCGTTCTACTCATTCTAAGGGCATCTGCTGCAATGTTCCTTGATGGTCCCTTGAGCATCCGCTTTGCTTGTACATTCCCCTCAGTATTTCTCCAATGTTGTAGGTGTTTGTTAACCATCCACTTGGTAACTGATCTACGTGCTAAGTTATATGAGACCCCACACGTTGGTTCAGGACCGGTAAGAGGACAGTTGGCTCCCAAGTTAGCGCAACTGTCTGCCCCTTCATTACCTGTGATTCCTCTATGTCCAGGCACCCAAGTTAGAATAAATTTATTGGTTTTCGCCAGCAATTTCATGACCTTATGGCATTCCCAGACTGTCTTCGAATTACAGTCATGGTTGGCCAAGGCCTGCAGAGCAGCCCTGCTGTCCGAGGTAATGTAGATGGTTTTGCCTTTGTAGCCCCTTTCCACATTAACTCATGTTTGCCATGGAACTGAATTGACCAGAATAATCAGCTGGCTTATTTTGCTAACCATATCGGTGGTTACGCTGACTTGTATTATTGCTTGGTCTATTATATATTGGTCGGAATGGTTATTTTCTAGTCCGGAATATGAATAACCACTATTACGACCATTACGGTAGTGACATCCGACTGTAGTTCTCCTGACTTCCTGACCATGTAATCGATCATGACAAAAACAGTCCGTTGTTTTACTGACGGTTCTGTCATTGGTTATCGCGACAATGGCAACTTTCGAGGCGTACAGAATGCTGAGTGCAGGGATCCCACTCACTCTCCACATAACAATAGACAGATCATGGTACTTTTGCCAAGCACATCGGATTTATTTTGAAGTGCACATCGATTAGTTACGTATCCGGTAATTTTATAGTGGTGTTGACTGTTAGTGTGATTAGCGTGACTACTGTGTTGGTTGTAAAATATTCTGTTGTTATGTTGAATAACTTGATTATATGGTTTGGAATATTTAAGGTTGGTGGAAGTTGGTTGTTTGTGGAGTTCTGTACTGTGGGGGTCAATCATAAAATATCAACAATGCAGGCATTATGGAGGGATTAGGGCCTGCCATAATATCAATAAAACAGCTGTGTTATCTGCTTTTGGCTTTAAGAATGTAAAAATTGCGCTAATGTTAGTATGTGCATAACCAGTTAAAGACTCTGAGGAATTTTACTGGCGGTAATAGAACTGATTCTGAGCTTCTCTCAGTGTTCTATTGGTTAAGAGTGAAGAAGGTATTGTCTCGAGCAGTGAGGGCCGACTTTGATTATATGCAACTGGATGTAACCAGGTACCACGAATTCTAACCTCAGTTCGTGGAATGGATCAGGGAGGGATGAACCTGAGGTCATGGCCAAGGCTCTAATTATCTCGCAAACAACACCAGGAAATGTTGCAAAAAATCATTATCTCTGCTAAGCCTTGAGAATAATTTGGCAATTAGTGAGGATGCTACATCTGTAGAGCGTTCAACTTTAAACTGTTGAAGTTGTTGAATCGCAATTAATACATTTTCAATATTTCGGGCTGTTGGTTGTGAAAGTGCGCATGATATTTTGGGCTGTGCGTTAGCATGGTATATGACTGTTAGTGTAACATCAGTCAAGGTCACTGTAGTTCTAGTTTGAATTAATTATTTTTTTTATTATGTCGATTTCATTCAGTTTATGTTTTTCTTTAACGTATGCACGGGGTGGAACTCTCATTCCCTCAACTATCTTTGCGGCTGTGATAGCCAATAGAAAGCTTTGATCATAGACAGAGTTGCTTTTAACTCTTTATGTAATCTATGATTTTGTTTTGGGTATGGTGTCTGGTTCATACATGTTTGATTGAAAAGCAGATACAAAATAAGTGAAATAAAATAAAATTGCACTGTATATATTCCTACTTGGGTAATAAATAGACAGGGGAAGGGGGTTCTGTAAACAATAAACAATAATATTATTAAGACAATTATTTGAAAGTTTTATCCAAAAAATTGAACTGAGCTTGCTTTGTGGAAAACTTAATGACATCTTCGAAGAAAATTGGAAGCACTTAAAAAACAATTTATGATTTGAAAAATACAATTTTATTTTAGTGGATTATTCATAATTACACTTTTTTTAAATTATATTTTGTTAACTAAATTATTATTTCTTATATTATGAACTTTAGGGAAACAAATAAATTTCAACGATATTAAGTTCGCATTGTTAGGATTATAGATTATAAAAAAATGTTTAAGTGGGTAATTGAAAGATATATGTTCCTCTTCCATATTTACTAAGTGTAATTCATCAATTTTGCAACTCCAATATTTAGATACCAAATACTTCTGGTCGACGGTTCTATGTTGATTATCTGTGTCAGGTTCTAACCATGTGTTTATAGACATAGGCTTTATCGTTTTATTTGCAAATGACACTAAATAGCCATTGAAACAATGAACAATCTCTAACATTTTAGGTTTGAATCGCAGTTCGAAGAATATCGGCAATTTTTGTATTAATGCAATTTTGTAAAAGTGTAGAGTTATATGCCTTATTATTAATTTAATGAGGGATGAGTACCGATGAAATAGAATTCTCTTAGTAATATTTTTCAATATTCATTTGTACCTATGCATAAATAATTGTTTTAGCTGCGTTTTTTGGCCACCCTCAGCTCAGACATATTTACAGTAGCTACTATGTTTATCAAGAAATGTTCTTAGTCCAACAGCATAATATAAACCCATTAAATATATCTGATAAATTTGAAAAAAGAAATCGAAAAACAGTTATGAGAAAGTTACGTATGATTATTAAGTTTATTATTAAACAGCCATGCTGAAACAAAGCCAATGGCTAGTTCGCAGATTTTGTCAACACAATTTAGTTCTTTAAAAATATAGCCTAAAATATTGAATTACCCTAAGAGTATTTTACATATAATATAATATCATATTATCACTATTATATTATCTTCCCGGTGCTGTAACATAAAGTTAGTTACAAATGATCGCCTCAATCTGCAGTTGACATTCATATAAGGTAAGGAAAAATCATTATTACGTTTTTACTACTATATAATACAAGTATAATAGAGTATAGCAAGAAATACAATAAGTACGAGCTTATCGAACTATAGATAATAAGCAAAACTTTGCAAATAAAAATCGTAATTCTATCTTAAAATTGAAGGAAAATTCTTGTTTACAGAAATTACAAACTCCACAAATTAATTTTTAGATATATTTCACCAAAACATGCAGGTATATACTGTAATTGTTTAATAAACCTTCCAATTCTTTGGCGATTAGCAGAGAATTATCCCTCTCCCACTCATAATAGTGAAATTACTTTGGGGTTTTCCCCATAAGAAAAATATATAGATTATTAACGTCAAGCATTTTACAACCTTATGTTTGATCGTAGCCTTACGGGAGTTGTCTCATTTTAATGAGATTAATGTTTTCTAATAAATTAGTTATTATTTCGAATGGTTTCCTAACCCTACAATTTGGGCCTAGCTAGACAATCTACACCGCTACCCATCATTTTCCTCATGATCGCTGCCCACCAACATCCGGCCAGGCAGCTTGCCTATATATGCCTGCCAGAACCTGTTCTGGAGTTTTCCAGATTTTAGGAGGCTCTCATTGCTAAAATAAAGACTATTTAGTCAGCACTGTTGACTATAATGTCCATGGATATTGATACCTTACGCCCCAAATTCAAACCTATAGTGAGTGACACTCACCACTATTAGTAAGTTATATCTATGAGATATATCTCATACTTATACAACTCAAAATAAGAGCGTAAAACTGCTTGAGGCTCATTATTATGGAGAAAAATTCAAGGTCATTTTAGTACAGCCTTCCGAACGCATCATCACGATAAAAATATATTTATTTTCGTATGACAACTACAAGTTGTATGACAGTATCAATATCTTTACAATTTTTGTAATAAAGTCAATAGTTCAAAACAGCAAGGTTCTTAGATTTATTCAACGATGAAAGAAATCAGCCTAAACAGGGAAATCCAATTAAGAGAGTCAGGTTTAAAGCGCAAATTTAATAACATATACGCTAAAAACTCTCATACTGAGTAAAAACAACCAGACACCAAGTTCTCCCTCAATTTTATGAATTCCGATTGGTTTTGGATGCACTTTAGGCAATCAGGAAGCCTCCAAAATAACCTGGCGCCGACATCAAGAAGCAAACCTGCTGCCAAAGTCGACTGGTACGGTGTCTATCGGAGGTTCACGCGTGATCGGGTGTTGTGCCCGTGTACCGTGGATCCATCAATGTCTGATACACTATTGAATTTTGCAAACATAACAGTTTAAAAAAATGTATAGTGACGATAGTGTTAACAAATTTAATTCTTTGAATGCACTTTTGCAAGAGTCTCGTTTACCTAGGTCCTCAAAAACGCGAATGGCTCGTTTTTGTAATACAAAACTCTATTAATGTGTGTTAGAGTAGCCGCGCCCCAGACCAATAAACCTTATCTTAGCCGTGGCTCAACAAGAAAAATTTTAAGTAAATAAGTTTAAGCAGGTACTTGGCAAGTTGGCACATCAGGAATACAAATAAAGAGGCAGACTGGTACACCTGGTCTATATGAGTACGCCAACTAATATCATCTATGTACTCCCAGATATTTAAAACATTCATTCTGTTTTATAACTGTATTGTTATTTTGCATGTTAGGTGAATATTATTTAACCCTTCTAGAAAATTCAATTCAAACTGCTTTTTAGGTCACATGTGAATTTAATCTATAAAAACTTGTATATCTGCAACAACATGACTGTTAATCTCCAATTCTTTAGCAGCGAAGCTGAAAAAGTTGACAGCAATATCGTCAGTGTATAGTAGAGATGTTGGGCTACTACCGGCAAATTATTTACATGCAAATCGTAAAGTGATGGCCCCAGAATCGATCCCTGGGCCCAGAATTTAATGGGGCCCAGGATGAACGGATGCTTTCGACCTTGACACACTGCTCTCTTTGAGATAGATGGAGCTAAACCACTGTAATGCCATGCGGCCCAACCCTAGGTCTCTCAGGCAATCCAGAAGGAGTGGATGGCTCAGGCAATCGAATACTTTTTTCTCAGTTCCGTCATGACCCTCGCGTCCGTCTTTTTTGTCTATTTCACATTAATAATATCGGAAATAAAGCAAATTATTGCTTCACTAGTGTATTTACTCTTCGTAAATCTAAATCTGTTTTATAGAGAGAATTTCTTTTGAATTTCGAAAAGAAGTTAAGCGGTCAAGAAAAATCAATTCCAAACTTTTACTAAAATTGGATATTTGAGATATGGGGCGATAATAGTCTAGAAGCCTTCTATCGCCTCGCTTGTGTACTGTATTATTTAGTGCAATAGGAAACTAACCTAATCTAAAGTAAGCTGATATAATGCTAACCAGTAGCCGGCTGATGGCATGTATACTTGATTTTACAACTCTACTCGAAATAACATCAATCTCTGATAGTGTTTTTACTTTTTAATGTACGCACGGCAACAATTACTTCTTTTGAGGTTACAAGATGCAATGAGCCAGGGCTATCAGGTACAAAGTTTTGTGTCTGGGACTGCAAAATGGGTTCCATTAGGTTTCGATTTAAGAGTTTTGCACCTATGAGTATATTTGTGAAGCGATTATTCAATATCTCACATATTGGCTGTTTGGCATTTAAACCTCATCATTCCAACTCATCACTTAGTTAAAAAATTTATGACACATATTTCTTTTTAGATGGATCAATTAATTTCCATTTATCTTTACTCTTATTAGAAGATAAAAGAGGGTTTTATATTTGTGTTGATACTTAGCAGCTTTTATTACAATATGATATAGATTTTGTAATTTTGTAGTAATTATTTTTTCTTAAGTAGAGCTCAGTTTTGAAGTTATATGTAAGCGGTTTACAAAGTCTTATTTCAATTTTGTTATACTCCGAGAGAGCCATTTCTTGTTGGTTTTATTGCGTGTGATTTTTGATGTTCTCCTCCTACAAGCAATATCAAAGCTGTACCTAAATGTTTGCAAAATGCATAAAACATTATATGAATAGGGAATGCATTTTCGACATCCCTCCACGACTCTCTATATGATGATACATAAAGGCAAATGGGTGTTTGCAGTATTACAGCACTGTCTGTAGGTCTATTATCTTGTCCTTGCCTTTGCAGAACTTGATGAGACAATGAGAACACCACCTCATCTTGATTTGTTTATCTAGGTGTAATGAAAAGGCGTAAAGAGTTTGTTTTGAGCATCCTCGCCACCTACTTTTTTTATTCTTTAGGCGAACGTGGACTCCAGATTCCAGGAGTTCAAGAATCGGGGGAGGGGGGATTGAATTGGAGCTGAACTCAACATTCGTATTGAATCAACACATCCCACCATTGCTACGATAGGTTTATGATTTGTTTCACGGGGTTCCATTTAATTATAAGTATTCAAGAATTAACATTCAGGTTTAAAGTGCTCTATATTAGAAAAGCATTATGTTGGTTTTACCAGTAGAAAACTTTACCATAAACTAAGAGCAAAACTTTACTGTATAATATAACCTTTTTTACGTTACCAAAGAGATACTGTTGTCAAAAGAAACACTATGTTCATAGCAATGGCTTACCTGTGTTTTTATATGTAAGTGCATGTGTACAACCACCACCTTAACTGCAATATTACATTAGGAATTTTCAACTAAAGGATTTTCATATTAATAATTATTATGTCATTATGGCAGACAGATAAATTTTGAAATGTGCTCTTTGTTTACAAGTAAATACAGCTGATTAAATTTGTGAGTTAGCAATTGACAACTAATTAATAAGACGGACGTATTAGTTCAGTGAGTAACTACTAACTTCTTTAGATACTGCATATACGAGTACCATTCAAAAACACCACTAATTATTGAATACCACATATTATGTAATTGTACTATACAGTTTATTTCACTATACTATACAATACAGAGAAGAATGTAATTTTATCAACGTCGGTTGTTACATTACAGCTAACTGATAATATATTGTTCTAAGTTTATTATTAACGTTGGTTCTTACATTACAACTAACTGATAATAATTTGTTCTAAGTTTATTATCAACGTTGGTTCTTACATTACAACTAACTGATAATACTTTGTTCTAAGTTTATTATTAACGATGTAAATATTGAAAAGGTAATACGATTTCTGACATTTGTCATCTTTGTATAGTAAAAAATATTATAATACAACGGTTAGAGGATTTAAACCTGCCTATTCTGTTGGAAATTGTGTTCTTTTCATTTTCTTTATTATTTTCCTTCTCTTTTGCTTTATTTTCTTTCTTTTTTTAGTGCCTGTCCATTGTAGCATCTTCTAACTTGGTGCTAATGTCTCCTCACCTGACGAAGAAGATAGATTTCAATCCTCGAAACTTTGTGTTATACATTTCGTAACCTGTGGCGATAGAAAATAGCCAAAATCCTTTTATACTTTCAAACTAATAATTACTATATTATTTATAACTATTATAAGGAAATAATAATCACAGGTTTAATATTACATCTCCAAAATCTCATGTGTACGTCATCGTTGTTTCTATGTGTCTACTTTGGTATTGACTACTTAATTATTTAAACCTTTACCATAGTACTGATTTTTTTCGAGTCTATTACAATACTGACTATTACATTTTTACTTGTCTATTACAGTATTGTGTTAGCATTACATTGGCGTTTAGTGTACGATTGCCCTTTCTTTGGTACTTAACGTGTGGACTGTTACGTTTTGTTTATATCCCATAAAAATACCAGGAAAATTTTAAAAAGTTTACACCATAGAGAGGAAACAAGTTTGGTTCTCAACAAAACATTTCTTTGACTAAATTTTCACATTCCTTTTTCCAATCTTCAACATTATAATATTTCTCAGTGATGTTGCATAGCAGATGAAAGTCACAGGGAGAGTCACAGCCGGGGATGTTGACTTCCGAAAGTTCTAACTCCTGAGTTGCACCATTTATAAACACAACCTGTAAATAAAGAACAGTTTACCATTATAATTTCACTTATTAGATGTTAGCAATGAGTTGAAAGTAACAAAAGTTCACACTTTGTAAGTAATTTCACACTTTGATTCATCCTATTTATCACTAACAAGATACTATGTATCCGTAGAGTATTAATTTTACTTTGGAATTGTATATTTTTATTCTTAATATATTTCAAGTGTTTTTATTTTATGTCAACCACTTGTCTTGTACTCGAGCCATATGTTGAGAAGAAGAGCATAAAGAGAGAATAAAGCTTTTATGTTATAAAATCCACTCTTTATTTCAATATCATAAAAGAAGGAGTTAATATTAATTTTAAATCTATCAAGAATACATAGAACATTTTGTGCCCATAGGGCCTTTATCATTAAGTATCCTTAACATTTTAAGCACTACTTGTATATGGTATGATATAAGAATATGTATTGTATATGTACACACCACAGGAGCTCTGTGGTATAGTGGTAGCATACTGGCTCGTCAATATGTACATATTACCTTTAATCACGCTAAATGCTTAGAACTTGTGAAAATACTGTTTTTATTCTCAGTAACGCAGTTTATAGATATCCAATGAGGGTTCACTTCTGGCTCGTTTATACCTTCTAGTTCAACGTACATTGGGTAAACCAAAGTCCGATGTGTCATCTGGGCAACCTCATGGATTTCCAGGAGCGGCACATCACTAACCGCAAATGTCGAGATTCTGGGGTGTAAGGTGTAGGTCTAGTCTACTTCAGAAGATGACGGAGTTGTGGGGCTCTCCAAGTGTTTAGGGCTGTTGCTAGCCTAGACACAAGGCCGTAGCCACCTCCTGCCTGCTTTGACTAGAGAGGCTGGTACAAATCTGGCTTCCCCTTCTTGCGAGGAAACAATACTGAGATTAAAGCCCTAAATCCTTCCTCGTGGATCTTTACAGGTTGGCGGCCTCTACACCCAACTTTACCCATCCAGAATATTCTGTCACCCCGGAAGCAACGCTAAGGTCCTTTTAGGACTAAATGAAATATCAAAGTTTCTTGTCCTAAGAGAACAAAAAACGTAGTTTGTTCTACTATCAGTCCAAATTAAAACATACCAAAGACTAATTAGTAAATTAGAACACTTTAATTACATAATATTGTTAATGGTTTGATAATAAATACTGCTTTAGGGAAAACGGGCTGTCAGGATTGAATTAAAACAGATGGAAACTATTTTGCAAGACCATCTTTGCTTATATTATATAGCAGCCTCTCGTGAAACCCTCGCGCAAGTTATTGTTTTACATGGTGAAACTTCTGGTCACGTGGGTTGCCAGTTATATTGCATTTACATTGCAATTTTTACGATTTTATTTTAGTAAATATTTTTGATAGATCTTACCATTAACTACTAGCACCGCGGGTTTAACGTATTCAAAGTCAAACAGTGTTGAATCATACTAAACACCTTATTTCATTGCAAAACAATACAATATAACAACATTCAGTATATTGGAGAAAACTACTACAGTGTAAAACAATAGATAGCCAACGATATTTTCCGATTAATCAGACGTTTGCCAATGGCGCAGTGTAGCGGGTACGACGGTTATCGAAAGATAACTGAACCAAGCAACGTCGAGCGTGGCTGCTGCTTGGATGGGTAACCGCTGAACGATCCTGTCCTTGCAAGCGGGCCGCCTGCCCGGCCATTAGTGGTGGTTAGGAAGTCGCCTTCAAGCCGTTAGTCCCCAGATTACGGGTTAGGAAGGGTTCGTCAACCTTAACTTCGCCTGGTAAAATAATTTTGACTTTGACATCTATTTTCCCACCAAATATGCGCAAATATTCTGTGCATGTTACTTTATTTCTTCCCCACTATTATTTCGTTCCAACACGACAATATAAGGGTCTTCAACTAATACAGTTTAATTCTGTGCACGCATGAATTTTGACTTTATAATTGGCAATACCAAATCCATTCTTACTCAGTATATTAATATAATTGTGTTTTAATATGTTATACATTCTAAAATAAATATATATATATATATATTTGGATCCGACAGACTGCGCTACGACACATAATACAAAGCGAACTGATACTTAACAGCTGTTAATACTTTCAGCTGAAGTTTTATCAAAGAGGCAGAAACATTTGTTTACATTTTAAATTTAGAAAATTTTTATTATAAAGTGCTTGATCAGTAGTGTAATGCAGGTTGCATAGAAGACGTCATTGCCTAATTTTAAATTCAGATTGCACCAATGATCAATAAACTATCTAATGCAACGAAAATACTATTAAACGCTATTATGGAAAACAACCTCATTGTAAAAACCCGTGAATGTTTGCACATAAGGTAATCGAATTTGGTTACATGGAAGGTAAATGAAAAGAGCCGAAAGAAGACACTTTATGATCGAAATTGGGTTTCTTTGTTACATTTTCTTGAAAAACATCCCTCGAGATAGTACCTATCAGTAAAATATAAAATTCTACGGAGGGCAAACTTTGGTGCGTTGCAAAACGCCGTGTTCGTACATAAAACGTTTTAACTTTTCCTGATCTTCACTTGACCGTGAAACTAAGTAACGTGTTCTCACAACCGTCAACCAAGCCAAAGCGAAGCGTGGCCGGTTCAGCTAGTGTAATATAAATAATAATTACTTAACAAAAGTGTGCTTTAACTTACTTTCACATAGTGTCCACCGCTCTGTGGGTCTCTGTGCAGTTCGAATATCAAAGCAGATCCAGTCTTTGCCTGGACCACACTGTAGTTACTGTGTCCCAAAATGTGCATCAAACCGAATATCGTCCCGTCGTGAAAAGTGTACAAGTAAAAGCGCTTAGGGGCTTTCATTTGTTCCACTTTGTGTTGCATGAAGCTTATGATTTCTTGAAATATTTCTCCTATAGAAAAACAGCACATTTTCAAGTGTTAAACTGTTTTAAGTATACAGGGTTTGTCCGGAAAGTAATAGGACTGAGTCGATTAAGAAAAATGTATTGAGCAATTCGTTACAATTCTTTAAAAACTTTCAAAATAGGCTCCTTCTGCGACGATGCAGCGCTGCCAGCGCGATTTCCAAGCATTGAAGGCGTCACAGAAGGCATTCTCCGGAATAGCCTTGAGAGCCGCGGTGCATGCTGCTTGGATCCCCTCTGTCGTCTCAAAATGCTTGCCTTTCATTGGCCTTTTCAGGCGAGGAAACAAAAAAAGTCCGGGGGCCACATCTGGGCTGTAGGGCGGCTGTTGAAGAGTTGGAATGCTAGCCTTGGTCAGGTAGCTGTTCACAAGAAAGGTGGTGTGAGCTGCAATTTCTGGTCGTCAGTGAGCACTTTTGGGACCACCTTCGCACACACCTTGCGCATGTTCAAATGCTCCGTCACAATTTCATGAACCACAGATTTCGTTAAGTTTAACATCTGGGCAATTAAACGAATACTTAGTCGACGGTCTGAGTTCAAAACTTTGTGCACACGAATCACATTGTCAGTGTTTGTCGAAGACGAAGGTCTTCCAGCAAGGTCTTTATCAGCGACCTCTTCTCCGGCCCTCCAAAAAGGCCTGGTGCTATCGAAACACACCACTTCTTGCTAAAGCAACATCTGGGTAAGCCTGCTTGGTTATATCAAATGTCTCTGTCGCAGATTTACTGAGTTTCACACTGAATGTGATCGCGTGCCTTTGCTCTAACGAACGCTGCATTTTCGGCTTCTACCACTCACAGAAACACGTCACGCGAAAATGCCTGTCCTGACTCTTCAGATGCTCGGAGACAACTGACCAGCCGCTTGTTCGTTAGCTAGGAATGCCCTATACCGAATCCAGTTGGTGCGCGCACGCTCCGAAGTATAGTCTTGGCAAAATAAAATCAGTCGTATTACTTTCCGGACAAACCCTGTATATTGTTAGTATGTTTCTCCAAAAGAAGAATATACACTATGGAATAATACTGAACTGAAAAACTATTGACACATTAATAAAACTTGATAAAGTTAATTTTGTGAGCTAACATTCATATCAATATAATTTAAGGATAGTAGAATTGACTAGTGATATGTATTCTTAATAGTTAATGGTTGTTGAACATGGCCTTTCTTGCTAGGGTCAACCAAACAAAAGATTTCAACATTCACAAACAAAGGTAATTCAACTTTTAATTCATTACAAGTTTGAAAGCAGTGCTACTATTTGAAATTTTGTGTGTGTGTTTAAGTGGATTCGAGAATGGTTTATATTCATGATTTGGTCCGATTGAAATGGTTTATTTTATTAATTTGTTATTTATAAATATTGTTGTTAATGTTAGAGTGTTTTATATTGGATCCGGCAGACTGCGCTACGAAACGTAATACAGAGTGAACTGATACTTAACAGCTGTTAATACTTCCAGCTGAAGTTTATCAAAGAGATAAAAACAGTTGTTTACGTTTAAAATTAAAAAAATATTGTATTATTGTAAACTGCTTGATCAGTAGTGTAATGCAGATTGCATAGACGAAGGTATTGGCTAATTTTAAATTTAGATATCACCAATGGTTAATAAACTATCTAATGCAATGGCAATACTATTAAACGCTGTTATAAAAACCTCATCATTGTACAACGCCATGAATATTAGATTAGATAATTAGATAAGTGAATTTGGTTAGATCGAAGATAAATGAAAAGAGCCGAAATAAGACACTTTATGATCGAAATTGGTTTTCGTCGATACATTTTTTTGATCGGAGCACAAGACAAACTCCACAATAATACTGGAAATATTTTAGAAAGAAAATTAATTTCAACAGACCGAATTAGATTTTTTATAACCAGATTAGTTTATAACCATATTAGCCAAAACCACGAAAGATAGAGGCAGGAAATATGGTACATTCCTTCATAATACGCCCAAGAGACTCACGAAGGAACGACTATCAAGGATCTCTTGAATGTTTAGAATATGATAGAAAAATAAAATGTAAATATAGTGTACTGTTTTTCAACGAGAAATTGTGTGCGAAGCCGCGGGCAACTGCTAGTGTATATATATATATATATATATATATATATATATATATATATATATATATATATATATATATCCATAGACTTCAATACAAAACTAAACATACTATACTGGGAAGGAAACAGGATTTTTCAGACGTATGCCATCGTTCACTGATAAAATAGTAACACTACGTTTCGAGATCTGCAATCTGATCTCTTCTTCAGGTAAATAGCTAACCAAACACATAATTACAAACCAGAAACGATAGACATACTAGGTACAAAAACTAGGTATAGGCATACTATACCTATACATAATATACTATTATTACCTTGGAAAAGTTTGATTTGCGTATCCGAGGCGGTAGCGTAGGCTTTTGTCAGTTCAGATATTAGGTGGGCGATAGGGTCCGGATAGATTCTCGTCGCCCAATCCGGTAACTTCAATCCCTCATTATCCTAAATATGACATGAACTTAATGGATATTGCAGGTCACAGTAGTTACATACACAGTATATTGCATCTGTTTGTTACAGATTGTAACTAGGATTAGTGTATACTATACTTGTGTTATTTAAATGTGGGTAACCCAATGAATGTCAAGCGGTAGCATATCACTGATTTTGAGATGATGGGGTATAAGATGCTGGCCTATAGGTCTACTGCGTCATTTACTGCGTAAGATGAATGTTAGTGAGTGAGGGCCTCCTTAATGTTAAACATGAGAGAGTCCGCTTCCCTTTTCTCGTTTTGACTGGAAAAGCTGGGTCAGAGCTAAGCCTCCCCTCCATCAAGATGACGGAGAAAGTGCCCGCTATCCCCCCTCATGGTTGAGCAGTAGGGAGCCCCTCCACCCAACCTTGCCCATCCTGAATATCCTGTCACTCTCAAAGCAGTGCAAATGTCCTCTTAGGTCTAAGTGCAATGAGGAGGTCATTTTCAAATGTCAGTGAACATAGATAACATGTGAATTTGAACCAAGTGAAATAATTCAGTTAAACAGTGCAATGTAATAAATATCTTACCAACAACCAGATAGCAAAAAAAATATACCTGTCACAAAGGTTAGTAGAACTAACTAGGTCCAGTCATCAAAATGTATTATTTTTTATTCAGGTCCCTGAATTGTTTAGACTGATCGATGGATTGTGCAGTAAACTGCTGTTTCAGTGTGTTTTACCTCATCTTCTAGATACTAAGTAACTATCAATTTCTTATAAATGCATTTATTTAAAAAGAAAAATATGTAAAAATTCACTCCTAGAAAGACTTTTTTTAGCAAAGCTTATAGGCCTACAGTTAATTTCTTTCTTCCAGATTTCAACATGAAATTGACTTGTATTTAATACTGAATCGTATATTCTGTGAATATTGAATAATGTCTGTGTAAAGGTTTTGTTAATTTCTATTGACCTATGTTCATGGTTTAGCAGTACATTGCCTCCAAAAATATATTATCTTGTTTCTTGTGTTCTTCGTAAAATTAATAAATTTTCAGCTTAATTCTTTGTTTATTATTATTTGATTGCTTCTTAACATGTAAACCACTATACATTTAGCTAATTTGAGTACTACAATTTTTTATTGTGGACTCAAATTTATTTATTTATTTTTCAAGGTGTACTTTTTTCCCTAATTAATGCCATTCTCCAGGAGCTACTTTCACTTTTTCTCCGGTGTAAAGCAAACTTTGGAAATGCTTAAGGTATTAGTTAAATCTGTTGGACTAGAATGTTTTGTACATTGGAACAAACAAATGCGCTCCTACTTCTCTGAGCAACCTGAAAATAATAAACTTTAGGAGAAGGCGAGGGGAAACTTTGGTTACCGTCAACCTATAATTGTTTTGTGCACATTAATTCCTTGCAATTAAAATTTTACAGTGATGACCATAAATTATATGTATTGTGAGTTTAAACACATGTCTGATTAAAAGTTACATGGTTGTTTTCCGTATCTGCCAAATGGCGTTCTTAGTAATCACTGTTTAAAAGCACCAAGAGCCGAGAGTAATTTTTAGAAGACCTCCAAATTTTAAAAAATAAGCTGGTTAACACACGTGTTCCAAAATCTAATAACTATAAAAGAAATGGATGTGATCTTTGTAAAAAAAACCACGATGTGGATCATGTAAAATTATGAATTATTCTTCAAGACAATTCACAAGCCGTAATACTGGAATGGCCTGTCCTATAATTGGTAACATCGATTGTATTTCTATAAATGTAATATACCAAATTAATTGCAAGTTTTGTTCCAAAAACTATACTGGCCAAACATTTAATCATTTTAGACTTCTTATGACAGGGCATAGGTTTGATATTTTCCATCAGGATGAAGAAAAACCCATTGGCAACACATTGTCTAGAACATAAACAAGACAAAATTTGGGGGGGGGGGTGTTTTACATTAAAGGGAATACACCAAATCACCAAATGCCACTACCATGTCCTGATTAAAATTGCAACACATTAAAATTAAAGCACTTGGAGCAATCTCGTCAAATCATTGTGAAGACCAAAAATCCATTTGGACTAAATTTAAGATAAAATAATTTTTAAAATAAATGTTATAGATTCAAAAAGTGTTTTAATTACATGTATCATTCCATTCTTTACAAAAATCAACTAGTCCAAATTCAGAAATATTTAACGTTACTTGGACTTTATCAAATTTTGTGCACAGTTTGTAACTTTATTTTTTATTGATTCTTGTTTACTTTTTATAATTTTGTTGCTATGTATTAATTGCTACGTATTTAGAACTTCCTAAAGAGGGGGTATTAAAACCCCCGAAATATACAATTAAAATTCACTCATTTTTATATACCGTTAAACTTCTTACCGCATGAATTATAGATTCCCAAATAAACCATAATGCAATCCTATAGAGGTTGTGGTCGACGAAATTGCGTGGGACGTCGTTTACTATATTTATTCCAGTAGCTCGCTGAACATATTCCACGAGGTCAGTCACGTTTCTACCATACTTTTCCTCATATTGTTCTAAAGAACTGGCTTGTGCTCTTTGAAATTTTGGACATGCCGATGCATTCACGGGAATCGCCCTCTGAAACAAAATTTGTAAATAGAATATTTGGAGAAAAGTATTTGAAATAGCTTACACTAGTGGATGTGATTTTTTGCAGTATTTATGATTATAAAAATAAAATAAAATTGCATTAAACAAAGTACTCAAATTACATTATGATCTTAAATTAATGATTTTATATTTAATTTTTTGAATAATTTCCTGGTAGTTCTGGTGCGATTCATTTCAGATATTTCAGTAAATGTTATTCCAGTGAAATAATAAAGTTTTAAATAATTTATTTCACAAATATGTTTTTAATATTTTATTAGCAATAACTTCTATTTAGACCACCAAAATAACATCATCCTCAGTTCTGTTGTTATAATGTATCACGCTACGACGTTATTTTTAAAGGATTCAAAACATTTAATTGTTTATAAGATGTCGTATATGTGTAAGAGTTTATTTTATTTATCCTAAATTATACTCCTAAATAATTATCCTCCTAAAAAATTATTATCCTAAATATTTATCTTAAATATTTATTTGTTCAGGATGTTTCAATATTGTTCATATAGACACTACAAGGCTTTGCCTCTTTTTCACATAACGAATTCGGTAAGTTTCTAGCGTACATAGCGTACCACTACGGTTGACTCGAGATAACGGAATCAGGCAACAATAACAAGTCTGCTGCTAAGAAGGGTGTTCTTAGAGACAGCTCGCCTGCCCTGTCATTGTTAATCGTACGGAAATCACTTTTAAGCCATTGGTTCCGAAGCTGCGTTTGTGTTTCAGAGCCCTAACTTCTCTTTGGAAAATAAAACAATCTTTACTTTTAATATCGGACACGGCATTAGTAGTAGTTCAATTTTTCTACAACGACATATCAATAGTTTAAAATGATTGGCAAGGTTTCTCCCTCAACTATTCGTAATACGTGGGTAATAATAATGATCTGGATTTTGATCATTTCTTTTACAGCGAACAAAACCAACTTTTTATGATTCCACTTTCTCTTGCCAGCATTCAAAATTTGCCAGAAAATACTTATAAAATGTAAAATCACTGAACGCTAACGTAGAGCGTGGCTGCTGCTTGAGTGGGTGACCGCTGAGCGATCCTGTCCTTGATAGTAGCCTGCCTGCCTGGCCATTAATGCTATTAAGCCGTTGGTCCGTTCAATTACTTAAAATTAGCTAAATTATATATATATATATATATATATATATATATATATATATATATATATATATATAGTAATTAAAGCCAGCAGACCCTTGTGTGTTCCTTGTAGGTGCGAAAGACTGGGACGAGTTGCCACAGCAAGCCGCTGTTCCACACTGGTAACCTCTGGGAGGGAACAGACCCGCCAGGAGCAGCTTGGCGGTCATGACCAGTAATAGATGTCACTGATAACGTACCTATTACTCTCGCCAACAGTTTCGTTGCTTCAATGTAATAACTAAGTGATATATTTAAAGCCACCGTACCCTTGTGTGTTCCTTGTAGTTGCGGAAGACTGGGACGGGTTGCCACAGCAAGTCGCTGTTCCACACCTGGTAACCTCTGGGAGGGAACAGACCCGCCAGGAGCAGCTCGGCACTCATGACTAGTCGGGACTCGTCCTTAGTGTAAGCCATCACCTGCTCTGGGAGGTAATATTGGCTAATAAACCCATCGTATAAAGATCGGATTCTCTTTCCCAATCTGTGCATTTGAAGTCGGCCTTTCTAGAAAAAAAATGTTAAGGAAGTCTTTTAATTTAGGTCTTTTGTTTATAAACATTCAATGTAAAATTTACTATAAAATCCAAGAACTGCAACCTTTTATGTTTCTGTTTCTAATATATTTAAAACGTAATTAAAATGTAGAAATATTATGTCAGTAATGAATATATTATTTAAGCTTTATAATAACCAAATCGATGTCAGTAAATGTGTTTTATAATTAAACTGAAATATGCGAATCTATCCTAAGTATATAAGCATATTCTTAGTGTACTTACAAATGGAATAAAAGCGAGAACGTTAGAAAACTATGTGCCAATAATGGAGATTCTATTTTCCTGCAGTTATAAAATGGAAAACATTTAGGAAAGTTGCATGCTGAGAAGCTTAAAAAGCAACTGTGAACAAAAAGGATGGCCGGATCTCGAGCATTTAGTATCTTTACAAGAATATATTGTATATGATTAGTATACACCTTTTATGAGAGAATGTCTAACTTTTGAGGAAGAGGAGTGGTTCTATCCTTGAAACGTATGTACTATTCTTTCACCATGTAATTAGAAAGACGTCCATCAAATAATTTCAAATCATTCATTGTAAATTACCAGTGAAAATCCAGATGGAATTGAACAGTTTCCTACTCTGGAAAAGTTTAGTTTATTATGAACTAGTTCAATTTGATTGGTTTATACTCTATTGGAAAAATTTAAATAAAATAAAATGAAATGTAGAATTTTACAATTAAATCTTAATAGTTAACATTTCCTAAAGAAAATTTAAAATGTTTCAAGTTGGAGATAAAGGACACAGTGTTGGAGACAGTTTTTATCTAATCTAGACACTATCAGTTGAGCGCTCTAAGGTCATATTCTTTGGAATAAATTTCAAACTTTATCATAAAGGGACATTGTAATGCAGGTGATGTTCTCTTTTTGTCCCTAGGAATAGAAAGTTCCCAAAGACATTTATTATTCTGATCTATATTCATCATTAATGCTTATTTTGACACTTATACAAAATTAAAAAGCAAAACAATAAGGAATGGGTGGTTCTATTTTGCGAGAAGTAAGAATGAAGTAATAAAGAACATCTTCCTAAATGACTTGCAAATTATGACGACTACGAAGCCTTTGGAGGCGATTTTGTTTCAAGAGACAGGTCTCTTTCTAGATTGAATTTCCGCAATAGTAGTCACTAGAGATAAAAATCAAAATGCTTAACCGTTGAAAGGCTTATAAAGAAATGCTGTTAATTATGCACACAAGCATTGTTAACATAGACTCAGAAAGACAAAGCATGTTTGTTGTATTAATGCTAGCAGTTCTGTGAAATTCCGTTATGAAAGAAAAAGCGAATTAGATAGAGAACTTAACTGAAATAAAATTGCTAAAAAGTATCAAATTGCATTTCTTGCATTTTCTTTTAAAATATTCTTCGATCTGAATAGTTCTAAATTCGCTAGAATGAAAAAATGATGACGACGGAGACTTGATCGGGATGGGAAGATTTAATAGGAGGGCCAGATTCTCCATTGTCAGGAATAATACACCATACAAAATATTTTATAGTTATTATTGAAAAAAATGATGGCTTGATAATACTTAATAAGAGGCACACAATTTTAAATGCAACTAATACCAATATTGACGAATTTTCGTATGAGATGTTTTCGCTGTAACTTTTCGCTGGTTTTAGTCTTTTCTTTGTCAGGCGCTTAGAAAAAAGATTAATATTGGAGATAACGCCCAAAAATTGGGAATCCTTTTGTTCTTCAAATTTCCATTCTGGCCTAGGAAAAACATAAGTTTTATGTATTTTCCAAGACATCAATTGGAGTTCACAAAGAATTATCAAGAGATAATGTGGAATTAGGGATTCATCCCGGGTCTAGTATGTATTTGCCATTAGAATTTGAATACATTGTTTTGTTAGTTTGTTTTTGAAAACTAACAGGAACATTTCGAATACTTGGTATCCCTAAGTAACACACAACAACAAAACAACACTTATTATTATGGACCGACAGGTTCTTCTTAAAATTGTGTTATTGTCAGTTTCTTCTTCTGTCCGTCTGTCTAATTATCCATTCCCCTGTGTGGCAATTCTTGAAAGTAATGTCTCAAAATACTTCTCCGTATGTTCTTCTTAGATGATTGACGGCTGATAATTTTTTTGTTGAACTTTAACAAAGATGGGAGATGGAACAATTTCTTTTGTGTCAGTCTGTATCTCTGCACGATATCTCCAGAACGACTAACCTGTAAGTTTTAAAATTTACGAATTCTGTAGGTTGCGCTTATAAAACATAAAAAACATCGGGTTTCTTTATGGTGTATTTAACTCCTGGGATTTTATAAGCATTATCAAATATATTTACACTTTTCTTAAACCATGGTGTCAACAAGAAAATCGCTGAATACACAAACTTGTAAGCAAACTGACCAGAATCAAATTACTTAACATGAGCCATAGTAACACATGTAGCATGTAACTATCTGAATACAAGAAGGAGTAAACTTTAAATTTTCCACGAAACCTCAGAAATGCCAGCTCTATCCGTGCAAAGTTTAAAGGTGGCCGCTTGTCAATATCAAGGATCAAATGATGGAGAAATGTTAAAGCTGAGGCCATTCGGTGATTTTTGTGAGTTTCAGTCAACATCTTTGGCTTTCTACAACATTCACTTACAAAACCATCATTTGTCTTTGGCAACTAACAGTAGGTTTCCAAACACTTAATATCCTTAAGTAAAACTAAATAACACTTATTATTGAGTACGGACAGCTTCTTCTCAAAACAGTTTTGTTGTCTGTTCGTTTTTCTGTTTTCTCCGGCACATTCTCCGATAGATTTCTACTGCACTATTTCCATCTGCATACAGGAAACGCATTACACTCCCCAATTTAAAATGTGGGAGGAGAATCAATAGAGGCGTCCATGTTTATGCGACTGCAGTTCATCAAAAACTGACTATTTGAACTGGGCAGTGACACTGTCTGGTCTTCAGGATTGAAAAAAGCGGCCCTTGAAGCTAATCACAAACTTAGAGACATCTAAATATATCATAACACTCAAGACATTTCCAAAATACATGCTTATACGTTTATATTCATTATTTCTTATACCAAAAGACATTGACAGAACTCACATTGGTCAGCTGTCCCGGGCCATAAGGCCAAGTGTTGGTGTCGTTGACCGGGTAACACAATGGCATAGCGACCGAGAAGTCAGATGCCCGATTACCGTGACGGGCCACCTAAAAGTAAAAAATATCAACTTTAAAATATTAAAATTAAAAAAAACAAAAATGTAATTTATTTTTTTTTAATTTAAAATGTTAATTAATATTTTTAATTTTATTCTAACTAATAGAAAGTTCATAGAAGTTATTTCCTTACTATAAAAGATCTTTTTTCAAACTGTTACGCATAAAATTACTTGGCTTTATTCAACTACGTAGTATACCTAATTTTCTTGAGGTACAAGATGTGATTATAAATTAATTACTTGGCGCAATATATAACATATTAAAAAATCACACCTTTCTAATAGTCATATTTAGCGATGATAGTAGCTCGACTATGTCAGTGGAAACAGTATCAAAGAAAGGGGTGGGGAGTTCTTAGCTCTAACTTTACTAGTAAAATAAAATATTCTAACCCTGTTCTCCAATTACAAACGGGAACTTTTTCCATGTAATTCTGAGCTCCCTATAATTACTGTAATTCCATCCAAAAGATTGTTGAGCCTACAATAATTTCAAAAATATTAAGGCACATAAGCTATATTCAATTAAGTTATTATTTCTTTTTTATAAATTACAACGTTACTTTAGATCAGTGATTTACTGTTTCATGTTTACGAGTAAGTTTCTCGATCCAAGTTCAGTATATTGCACTTTTAATGACACTCGTAATTCGTACAATGCGCAAGAAAAACGTTCAACTATTTATCTACAAGTAAACTAATTAAACATTCATACAAAGAAATTATGCAATACTTATTTTTCAACTTGAACAATTCTATCATTACTGCAATAACGAGTTGTAGCGATGTAGAAGCTCTAGATCCTTTGGTGATGACAGCATTGGACGTTGTGGAATTTGTTATTTCAATGCTGTTGTTGAAACTTTTGGAATGGAAAGTTGCGACTGGCTCTTTGTTAAGTTGATAGGCTCCCCATAAAACTGTAAACGTTGTAATGTACAGCCAGAACCAGTGTCTTTCCATATCTGGCTTCTTTCTGATTTCTGAAAATAAAGTAAAACTATAGATATTTAAAGAATTTACAGTGCAGTAGTTTCTCAAAAGAAATCCAAGGCCCTATAATTTTGATTTTTAGAAGAAAAATCATAGTTTTGATTTATTAGAAACATTTTTAGTTTTTTTTTAATGAAATTTTTGTGAATGATGTTTTACCTCATAAAAATAATTGAATTTATTCACCTTCGTAGTATACCTAATTATATTGAAATAAAAAACTTTCATTAAAAATTAATTATTTGGTACAAGATCTCACATTTCCAAACATAATACCTTTCTAACTGTCATATTTAAAATCATGTAATGGCTTAGTTTGGATATTAGTTGCATGGTCCCACATAAACTGGGCGATATTCGTCAGAAATTAAATAGCAATAAGTATTTAAATTCTGTAGTATACGGACTAATAAATTGGTTTCACTTTGCACAAGTGTAATATAAAGTAATGGGATTTTCATTTAAAAACATCTAGTACTTAAAAACACTTTTCCTCAGACGGTCAACAGTTATCAAGCGTGATACCCAAAATACTATGCTAAAAACCATAACCTTCACAATTTTCCCTCCAATACAAATGATTACTATTTTGACATCATGATTTTAAACATTTTTTAATTTAAATAAAAGGATCTAGTAGGGGCTGTTAAAAAATACAGGACCTTGGTGCAGTATAAGATGTTAGGAATTTCTAAAATATCATTTTTGGTTATTTTTTAGCTTGGCTATCACAGTTTAAAGGTCACGGTACAGCAACATAGAAAATAATCTCTAAGAAATAGCTTTTTTAGGATAACACTGATTGCAGGTCCTTACCTTGAAGTTATCTCGACCCTAAGATAAATAATTCTGATAATGTTTGCACAGCGATTGGATTAAGAAATAAGGCTCTGGTCATCACTGATTTTGACGATGTTTAGGTACATCTCTATTTTATATTAGCACCTCTTTTTACGAATTTCAAGCTTTCGGGGAGACAACTATTGAGAAAGGGGGGTTAACTATTGTAGAGATTTCAAAAATGACGATCCCCTTAAGGGTACTTCAGAAAGAGGTTACTGGTTATGCTTTTTATGGTTTGATCATTCAAGATTTTTATGGCACTATTTTGGGGTGGTAGAAATTCCAAAACACCACCATTACTGGTATCCTTAGTAATGCTTTGGTATTTTTTTTTCAGTAAATAATAATATCTGTTGGAAGCCTTAAACTACTCGATTCTATCCGGATTTGATAATATTTCTTTTTGGGCAAAAAGGCAAAGGTTATCATTGCCCAAGGATTTGATAATAAAGTAAGTCTTTCTAAAATGTATTAATTTCAATAATATCCCTCTATCCTTCAAAGCTCGAGCTACAAACCACAATGTGATTTTGAGATAGTTTTCCAAAAAGTCTTAAAAATGGTGGTAAGACCTCTGTCTTAGCTTTTCCATGAGAATACTGGGTTACGTTGGGTTACGTTAGGTTAGGTTATGGTAACCTCATCCAATGATAATTTCTGACCTCAAAAAATTTTTATAACATCTGCCTATTCTGAGTTTTCAACTATACCGTAGTTGAAGACTCAAATACCTACAGGAAATTATTAATCAATTCATGACACAGCCCAGTATAGCCATATCTATCCAGAAGTATGCACAGTATCTACACCTGAGTATTAAATTTAAAATCTGTGATATTACTGTTTAAAATATTTATCAATTATAGGAGTTGTTTAAATGTTTACTCGATAAAGCAAATCATAAATCATGCTGTGGATTAGTGAAAAGATCATTTCTAAATAATCATCTAGTAAATATAAAAGCATAATATTAACTAAAAATTTCACCATACTTAGTAAGTAAATGCTTTGGTAGAATAACATGTTATTTAAGCAATAGCTATTGCATTCCGAACAAAACCGAAGCAACAGTAAGCTTTCAAGCACACAGTAACCACAAAAGCCTTAATTTGAAAAATTGAGAAAATAACATTCTTCTAACTAACCTGATGTTACAAGCTAGAATAACATAGAGCTAACCCAACTGCTTGCTTTACTCCCACATGCATTGCCTAAATGGATATAGTAATTAGAGTTTCATATTTAAACAGATAAGAAGATAACATTTGCCTCCTACAGTACTTGACTTTTATTTCACGGTCATGTGAATATTTCAGGCCTCCTTTATCGTATCTCTCGTAATATCCTATTTTGGTCATATATCAATAAGTAATCTTATTGTTTTAATCATACTGTAACCTAAAAGTAACCTGGTACGTACATATTATAAAACTATTTAATTACAAACCATGTACTTTGGCGTGGTTCCGATCCAGTGTTCTGCTAATATAACTGGCATGGCCGTACCCAGCTTAGCGGGCCCCGGATAAGATGTTCTGCAGGGCCCGTCATGTCCGTCCACACATAATATCAAGCTTTTCGTATTATCAACGATTCCACCAATACAATTTAACTTTATTAGTATTAGAGTCTAATGTTGTATAATATGGTGACATATATGTGGATATTTAAAGCATTCTGCCATAATACTTGTTGAAATTATTATAACATTAGTGACGGGATATTTAAATAAATTTTTATTATGGAACAGAGGCCATCTTTGAAATACTATTTCCGCAAGCTGGATTGAGAACAGTACAAGTACTGATAAACCCGAAGATAGCACTAGATTGCCTACAAGTTTTGGCAACGAATAGCTCGGCCTAGACCCCTGACTTCATCAAATATCTCGGTATAGGCTCCTGACTTCATCTAGTAGCTCAGTCTAGACCCCTGACTTCATCAAATTGCTCGGCCTAGACTCCTGACTTCATCTAGTAGCTCGGTCTAGACCCCTGATTTCATAAAATATCTCGGTATAGACTCCTGTCTTCATTTAGTAGCTCGGTCTAGACCCCTGACTTCATCAAATATCTCAGTCTAAACTCCTGAGTTCATCAAATAGCACGGCGTACACCCCTGACTTCATCAAATAGCTCGGTATAGACCCCTTATTTCATCAATTCGCTCGGTCTAGACTACAGACTTCATAAAATATCTCGGTCTAGACCCCTGACTTCATCAAATATATCAGTCTAAACCCCTGAGTTCATCAAATAGTTTGGCCTAGATCCCTGACTTCATCAGATATCTTGGTCTAGACTCCTGACTTCATCAAGTAGCTCGGCTAGACCCCTGACCATCTAGTAGCTCATCTAGACCCCTGACCATCAAATATCTCGGTCTAGACTCCTGACTTAATCAAGTAGCTCAGTCTAGACCCCTGACTTGATAAAATATCTCAGTCTAGACTCCTGACTTCATCAAGTAGCTCGGTCTAAACCCCTGACTTCATCAAATGGCTCGGCCTAGACGCCTGACTTCATCAAATAGCTCGGTCTAGACCCCTGACAAATAGCTCGGTCTAGACCCCTGACTTCATCAAATATCTCGGTCTAGACCCCTGACTTCATCAAATGGCTCGGCCTAGACGCCTGACTTCATCAAATAGCTCGGTCTAGACCCCTGAATTCATCAAATATCTCGGTCTAGACCCCTGACTTCATCAAATAGCTCGATTTAGACCCCTGACTTCAGTCGCTCAGTCTGAATGGAATGAGAGACGAAATCGGAAAACTTCAACTCAGAGTTTAGCATGGCACCCAGAGTTTTTATCCTGTCTCTGTGATTTACTACCTCAAAGCTCTCCTCTCATTTATTGCTGCATTATAGGTTTTAATACTACATATACGACACAGCTTGTCTATGTTTAGTTGAACTATATTTTCGGCTGTCCAAATTGTGATATTTGCTGATGTAGGACTATGCAGTTCTGCTTACAATTAGGAAAATCATATGTGAGCAAATTAAACAGCAAGGACCCGTGACACCGTGGCACACATCTTTGTCCGATGAGAGCAGCAAATGCCTCACTTCCCAGCTTCGTAATCTGAACTCCCCCTTAACTCTTTCGATTTTTCGTTCATCAAAGCCATAATATTTCATTTTACCCACAACAATTTGTGGTTGTGGATGCTTGTAAATAGTCCAGCATTACTGATGCGCTGTTTCTTTTCAAGTCATTGGCATCAAATAGATCGCTTAATAAATCTTCCAGGGCAGTTCCAGTGTAGTAAAATTTTTACGAACTCATAAATAAGTTATGGAATTTTTATTACAGTACTCGAATAGCTAAAAAGAGTTTTGTAACACCTCTAAAAACAACCTTCGCACTTTTAAATAGAATCATGAGGTAACATTATTTATTCATGGATAGTGCTCTTGAGACATGGATTCTGAATTTGGAAATTCACCTTCAAATCATCTCGATGTATCTTACCTGAGAGTTGATTACAACCCAATTACGCTGATAGCAGATTCACCAAGTCAGAGAAGAGGAGGAGGCTTCTTAGCTCTAACTTTGCCTAGTGAAGTAAGACATTCTTTACCAATTAAAAATAAACTGTTTTTTCATGTAATTATGTGTTCACTACAATTACTGTAATTTTCTTCAAAGGTTTGTTATCTACTAGATTTTTTATTTTAGACACTCAAGTATATCCTATAAAGTTATAATTTTATTTTCATGTTAGAACGTTACTTTCTAAAGGTATATCCTTGAAAAGATAAGAGTATTATAATCCCAAATTTATTATTTGATAATTTCCATGTTGGAAGGAAATGTACACTTTTTCATCTACCACGCTATCACTTAGAGGATTAACTCGAGAAAGAATTGAGCTATAGACATGCAATTTTGGGTGAATTTTTATTTTTAAATAACAAAGAGTTAAATAATGCACTACGTCATCGGATTTGGCTGAGCGTTGTTACCAAAGTGTTGCCAGCAGTAACTACACAACTGCATACCATTTAAAAAATACCCGTTATGATACCCTCAAGGTACAAGCGTTGAAATAAAGCACGTCACTGAGAAGCACAAAAATACCTAAAAGTCTAAATTCAAAATAAAAGTAATAAAACTAGACAATTTGAAATTTGTTAAAAAATAAATAACTACATTTTGATGCATTTACAGAAATTATGGCACTCATGCCCTGGAAAAACTAAATTATGAAGTTTATTTAAAAAACGCTGGAAGTTAATGCTCCGTACATCACACATGGTGTAATTTGGGTAGAGGAAGCACATCCTAACATAATAGCCATCAAAACTGCCAGCGCCCTTTTAAACTCTTGGTTTTATCTCTACATATCAGAATCTTTAGGTAACTTTTTTCTCGTTGTCCTTCATACTATACGGCACTAAAGATTGTACTATCCGATTATATAGGCCATAGGGCACTAAACGGCACTATACGGACGTATAGTTCAATCGGTGGTTTTTGAGTATTGGATAGTCGCAATGAACTCAACGATGGTGTTACGAACTAAAGAAGGAACGCATTGCGAACACTGCTGAATGAATGCAATGTAAAACTGCTGAAAGAATGCATTGCGAACCTTGCTGAAAAATATAGTGTAACAATGATGAAATAATGCAGTGTAACACTGCTGAAAGAATGTAATGTAACACTGTTGAAAAAATGTAGTGTAACACTGTTGAAAGAATGTAATGTAACACTGCTGAAAGAATTCAGTGTAACACTGCTGAAGGAGTGCAGTGTAACACTGCTGAAAGAACGCATTGTGAACACTGCTGAATGAATGCAGTGTAACACTGCTGAAACAATGCAGTGTAACACTGCTGAAAGAAATTAGTGTAACACTGTTGAAAGAATTCAGTGTAACACTGCTGAAGGAGTGCAGTGTAACACTGCTGAAAGAAGGCATTGTGAACACAGCTGAATTAATGCAAACTGCTGAAGGAATACATTGGTGAAGGAATGAAATCTGACCCAAACCGATGACACAAATCACAACCAGTGCTCACATATCAGTGGAATTTGTAGAAGCAGTCTTAAAAACCGAAATCCACCTCACAAGAAAACAATGTGTTAGGTGATGGTTTTTGCTCGCATGTGAGGGTTCAACTACACAAGAGAGAACGAAGAATTGCCACATCCTGAAAACGGTATGGTGAGAATATTTAAAATAAAGCTCACAATTAGGGTTTCCCATCAAATTTGGCTTATTTATTTTGTCTGAACTAAATTATTTAGATATGATTAAATACATACAACCCATATTAATTTTCAGATTCAGAAAATAATAGTTATAAATAAATAATATTGAGATTGGATCTTCTCAAAATTAAATCCCCAAATGTTTGGTACCATTTCCGCCAAATTCGGCCTTGACAATAATTGATATTGTGGCAGATACAAAAACATAAACATATTAGTTTTAATACATAAAAGGATTCTCAAATGTGTTCATTAAATGTTATGCCTTATTTCAGTAAGAAACGTAACTTTTATTTCTGTTTTTGGAACATAAAACGTGTAAACTACTACATCATTGTGTCTTAGTTTAAAGTTTGTAATTGACGATGGAAATTTTGAAAGGATAATACTATTTTGGACATTCACCATATTTATACAGAACGCCTTAAAAATCCCCTCCCCCTCCTATTCACTTATGAATTGAGGATGATGTGATTAAGGACAAGGATCGAAGACGCCTACTACCTCGTCACTGAAATCTTACATAATATGAGACATGGTAGCCATCTCGAGCATTTAATCTGAGTTACAGTCAAGATTTTTACCATTGTTCCATTATAAAATGATTTACAATGGGGTTTTATAAAACAATTCAAACTTTAATTACCACCAAATATCATACAGTAACATTAGAGACTATTTTTTACACCCTTCTTCTTTTTATGAAACCTTTAAAATGGTGTGTCACTTGCTACAGGTTCCTATTTAAAATATTTACTTACCATCAAACTATCCAATTTTGGTAGGGGTCAAAATTTTATAGATAAAAAAACTTCAGTTCGTCATATAAACACGCTTCAAAGTAAACCACCCCATCTCTACTTATAATAAAGTTAAGGGGGGAGGGAGGACTTTTGAGAAATACCGTGTAACGATGGCGAATATCCAAACTCCTATATCACACCATTATTGTTACGTACAGTACATTATTAATGGAATCATATAAGTACATTTTGTTAATTCTCAGATTACAAATTAAAATAAAATAGTTACTTTTAAAATAAAATTATGCTTCACCTTATTTTCATTCTATTTCTATATTTCAAAGTCCACAACGATAAATGTAAAAAATGATGATAATGCAACCGAAATGGAGAACTAAAAGTACTTCATAAGCGTAGATAAATAATTGAAAATAGTAAAAATATAATGAGGTTTTGTGCTCAGTCACTTATTTGAAATTACTTATCAATAAACTATTACCAAATTGCCTATACCACTATTACAGAATAAACCATAACAATACATGTTCATTAGTACAGCAATGCAAGCATCTTTTCTACTTCCGTCTTACACTTTCTCGACATAAATCGTGTTTAGTAGTAAGTATTAAATGATTTACCTTCAAAATCACCTAGGTAAACAGCCTTCAATAAACTTCCCACAAACTTAAGCTGTCTGAGACTCACGAGCATTTAAAATTAGTTTTGAGTAATTGTACTACTTAAAATTTTATTCATGGACTAATTTGACATTCACTTTCATAATCTGTAATATTGTAATATTTTTCAGTCATTTTAGAGAGCAACTGAAAATCACAGGGAAAGTCGCAGCCTGGTATGTTGACAAAGGAAGGTTCCAAGTCCTTAGATCCGCCGTCTATGTACAGCACCTACGAACATATAAGACAAATATTAATTTTCTGATAAGTAATACACAATTGAACCTGAGTTTAGCTCTAGATCACTTTCCTTTAAATGCAGCGTCTGTTATCTGACGCTGTCTCAGACTTGACTCCTGGAATCTGGAGTCATGTTAGCCTGAAGAGATCCTAACAAAGTCGACGACGGTGAAGCTCAAAACGAAACATTTACATCGTTTCGACATCAGAGACACCTATATATATATATATATATATATATATATATATATATATATATATATATATATATATATATAGGTGAACTGATAGTCTCATTGTCTCATCAGGTACACCATTGAGTGCACTACTATGTGATAGACAAGATATCCAAGGACAGTGAAGCAACCGAGTTTTCTACACATAACGTAGCTATGGTAGGCAGGGTCGGTTCAACTTAATTTTGAGTTTAGCTCCAATTTTGTGCACTCGTTTACGACTTTAAAAGTATTTGAGTTGCATTAATGCAGACCAACTTTTCTTTCAGTGCATTATTAAAAGAGTGATTTTGCTTACAACTTTTCAACAAAGGTCGCATGATGAACGTGAACGAATAACACTTCTGTGGTTGGTTGGGGAGGCATTTTCCTAAATAATTTATCTCTGTTAAACAAACCCATCAAAATTATATACGTCTTGAGCTATGCTTACGTTAAATTTTTTACCGAACTCATTGTAGACTATCCTCCATTGGATGTGAAGAGTCACCAACTAACTACCTTGAAAACTATTTCTTAATTCCAGTATTCATTTACTAAGTTTGACTTTTACAACTTGAGCCAAGGCAGGAACATTTAACCATCGAGAACAGAACCAACACTGAAAATGTTTTCAGCTGTAAACCAGCGTAATTTGTTAAAGAGTGAACCTTTTGAGTTCGGATTTATGGCATTGTACTCTACTAATAAAGAGCTTTAATTTGATGTACTACTCAACTTGGGTCTTTTTCGTTTAAGGGCCAGCACAAAACACTCTAGCTTGCCTATTCAAAACTCAGATCACGCGATGCCTGCCCGCTGTGTAGCGCTTTGCGCTGCTTGCTCTTTTAGAAAAAAAAAATTAACTCGAGCTTGCAAATTCCAAGCCCAGATCAACTCACCACGCTTTACACACACAACACTCAGACATAACTAACGCAGGTTTCATTACAGCCAAAAGATAAGCGGCGCGCGTTTATGACTGATAAGATAAGACGAGTTTATACTAGAAGTAGTACCTGGACTACTGCCCTACGAACTAATAACACCAAAAAAAACGATTAAATACATTGTCAGTCAGGTATAGTATGTTTGTAAGGTGCTGGCCCTTAAACGAAAAAGACCCCTCAACTTTTGCTGTTGTTTCAGATTTCCTTCTGACTTCTTGCGGGCCAATCCCCTGACATGACAAACAATTGTATTTACTTCAAAAAGTACATTTATAAGTGCAGGAATTAAGTATCAAGAGTCAAACTGTTGACAAACCGCATGACTCACAAAGTCCTCAGTACCTGAGTGAGAGACTGCGTTTTGGGAAGAGATCTCGCAAAGTGTCAGCCGCAACCGGAAGCTTTACTTCCGTAGTGTGAAGTTTGAGTTAGGCCGAAAAAGTTTTCCTATGTTTGGCCGACATTGTATGGTGACCTTACTGGTTTCCTGTTTCCGTAAGTCCTTTACCAGTAGTTGTTTTAAAAAGAATGTAAAATTTTACTTGAGTCGTCCTGAATACCAATTTCTAAATGAGGAACGCTTGTAAATAAAGGTATTTTTATTTATTCATTTATTTATCAATCCCATGAGGGACTTTAATAACACCTGTATATAAATCAATCTATACATACTACATAATTGTGTAATTAAAATATTACCTGAACATGGTGTTGGCCTTCCTGTGGACCACTGTGTAGTTCCAGGATCAGAGCAGAACCAGTTTTCGCGATCCCTCCAAAGTCTCCAAGGCCCAACATCCCAAAAACTGTCTTGATGGTATTATCGTGGCCAGAGTAGAAGTAAAGTCGTCTGTTTGGCTCTAATGTACCATTAATCTTGGCTCCCATGAATCCAATGATCTCTTGGAACAGCTGGCCTAAGAAATCAGTAATAAACTAAGCTTTTTTGGACCAAGGTATGTTCAAACTTTAGTGTTATCCAGGCTATTTCCGTTACATTCCTTATATTTTTATAGGATATAGGATAATATATATATATATATATATATATATATATATATATATATATATATATATATATATATAGGATAATAGGAAAACGTTAATTTCATGTAAGAAAAAGCTTAAGTAAAAAAATTAATGTACGATTATTCAAATACGCGTTCTCGCTGGGAGGATTGTAAGTAAATAGGCTCCACAACCATCATTGTATACTTTGGTACACTGAGCCAATAAGGAGATAATGATATAGGTCATCTGAAAATAATATGACTTGCCAACGTTTCAAGAATTGAAATCTACCATCTTCTTCAAGTAAAAAAGCTCCAAGGCATTAAGAAAACTATAAAATGTAGCAATGAACTGCCGCTAAAGGTTAAAGTAATTAAATGGTATCTGAAGAACTGCATACGTCCATCCTGAAGGAAATAAACCCAAGCGATATCACTGTTCAAGACCCAAAGGCACAAACACGAAGTAACGAAGTTGAATCAATTTGGATTTGTGGTCTTGGCTCTTGTGTAGTGTCATTGCTTGAGTTCATTCTCTCTAGTTTGGACTTCATGCAGTTCGTCAGGTATTACTTAGTTATTGTAATCTAGAATCCATTGCCACATTTTAGTTTTTTAATGACGGAGTTTTTCACCTGAAGACGAGTGTAGATCTCAATGTTTGAAACGTAATATTATACCTTTTGGCAACTCAACATGTAAAGATCCTTCCATTATCAATAACAAACTTTAAATAAAGAAACTAAATACCTACCTGTTACCATCATGATAAGGCAACAAGGTTTGAAGTGATTCGTATTAATGTAAAATATAAACGTTTTCATTTGCACTGTTTATTTAAAATCTAGTATCTTTATCTAGTTTTCAGTCGGTGATATAGGCTAACCATTATTTGTGAGTCTGAAGGTTAGTTTAAGTAGGTCAAGCTAAGAAAATGAGATCTGAGGAAAAGACTATTATTTGATACTTTTAACCTTTTTGACACACCGACCTCCGCCTAATCAATCATAACTAACGAATGATTTCTGTCTTAAGATAAATTCCTCTATAGTTTTCAATGAAAACCAGGTTGTGTAATTATTCATATAAAATAGGCTTTCTTGGCTCCTACAAACTGTATATCACACTACTAAGTGGTTTTAAATTCTAGAAAGAAGATAAGACGAACTGAACCTACTTAAGAATTTTTGATCAAATTATTTTTTTTATTTCTTACTTACCCTATCAAATTTTAATTTGCAACAAACAAAGAATTCTTTGTTTGACTATGGAAGGATTGCTTAGGAAACAGGATTTTCCGGACATTGTTCAGTGAAAAAATACAGTGATACACGTGTTTATGTTTTTCGTCAACTGCATGAATTTTTAACTTTAGAAGAAATAAGAGTAGCTTATTTCGCATACGTCAATCGCTTTAGAGGGGGGGATCATAATGTGGGGTGCTAGTTATAGAAGTATTTTAAATCCACTGTTTGTAACTCAGAAAGCAATACTTAAAGCAGCACTGGGAAAAAATAGGCATTACGCATCGGAGGCGCTGTTCACCGAAATGGATGTTTTGGATATAAGACAACTGTTTGTTAGAGTAGTTGTTGTATATATTTTAAAAAATTACAGAAGTATATTCGAATTTCCGACTGCTCATTACGCAACAAGAAATTTTACATCGTCTATATTTACACCCAGGCTAAATAGAACCTTTTCAAAAACAAATACATTTTATGTTTCTCACATTATTTATAGAAATTTACCAGAATTTCTCAAGGATATGTTTTTATATACATTATCAACTTATAAAATAAAAGTAAAAAACTGGTTAAAAAGTGTAGGTCGTGATTATATGGAAAGGATTATAACATCTGATTACAGAATTTAATGTCCAAAATTGGATTACAGGATGGGAGCGTGTTTTTATATTTGTGATCGCATGGTGATAGTTGTGTGTGTGTGTGTGTGTGTGTGTGGGGGGGGGTGTTGTGTGGGTGTGTGATTGTGAGTGTGAGCGTGTGGTGTTGGTTGCCAGCGTGGTTGGTAGAGGTGCGGGGTAAGATTATTTTGGGGTAGGCTAATTGAAAGGAGGGGCAGAGGTCTCAAGCATTGTCCTGACTGAGGAGTCCGTTTGTCTGTCGGTTTTTTATTTCTTATCATCTAACAGTTCGTCGTTTATCCTTATTTTAATTACCTACATTCACTGATAAGTATGTTTGCTTTTGCGTCTCTTCTGTAACCTCATATTGCTTTTTCTTCTTTACCACTATGAGCGTTATCAGTATTTATAATTATTAAATCAATTATTTTTCTATATATATATATATATATATATATATATATATATATAATATATATATATATATATATATATATATACATATATATATATATATATATATATATATATATATATATATATATGTTTTTTACTAAACAACATTATTTTAACATCTTATTTCCCTAAGAAAATTATTTTTGAATTAATCGCACTCATTCTCTCACGCACATGTGCTATGCACCTATGTGAGGAAACATTTCCACAATCATTAGAGCAGTCTATATATATATATATATATATATATATATATATATATATATATATATATATATATATAAGTATTTAATTTGTTTGCAGTTTTATGTTTTGGTGTTAATTACTAAAGTAATTTTATATTATAAATGTTAAATTGTGCTCCTATGATTTCTTAATTTTTTGTACCATAATGGAAATAAAGATGTTTTTTGATTTGATTTGATTTTGTTTGCATTGTAACACTGAACTATGGCAAATGTCCGGAAAAAATTGGGTTTCCTTCAAAAAGAATTACTTTTGATTTGTATACTTTTGAAGTAGCAGACGTCCGCTTCAATCTTACATATGAAATGTATACACAAAATAGTTTTTATATACATTTGAATAAATAGTATTCCAAAAGTGTTCATAATTAATTCATTTCGTCAGGTTCCAAACAACATACGAGTATTATTTATAGATATGTTTCAATATAAAAATGTTTGTTCATCAAAAAATTGTTTTAATCTTACTAAGCAACCGCATTTTTAAAGAAGCACTATAACACACTGCAAACATATGAGGTACAATACAATTGAAGCGTGCAAAAATGTCATAAATGTAAAGGACTTTCTTTAAAAGCATAATATACCAATAAAAATAAGGGTATATACTTATATAAAGTTTGGAAAATATTAATGCTAGATTTTGACTTTACTGCGTCACGATAGTAACATTAAACAAAAACAATATAAACAAACTAATTTCGAGTAATTTGTATTATAACTAGCGACCAATCTGTTGTATACTGAAATTAAATTACGTTGCACCTTTTCAACATTGTTTGATTTTTCATTTTCATAAGACTTGTTGATACAAAATTTCATTTTCTTGAAAACCAAAGTAATACACTGTTTGAACTCATAACATGTATTTAATTTGGTATCCCATTAAGCTATATTGGAACATACAACAATGTATCTATATATATTATCAAAACATGCTTTTTGTTTCCATATATCACATTTTTTGTTTTTCCTCAAAATATAATACTGTATTGCGAAGCCAATTATAAGTCTTTCTTCTAATAGAGCTCTTTGTTTTTAAATAGAAAAAATCTACATATTAGATTCTTTTCCGAAGTTGCATGGCAGGTATCATTTTGTAAAAGAAACTAAATAAAAAAATAGTCAAAATTGGACTGAATTCAAGCGGAGTGCTTAAGCCGCAAACGCATTCCTGTGTGCAAAATTTACAACTATTATTTTCATAATGTAACATAGTCACAGTTTACCTTGCAGAAGCCGAATCATTGTGTCCGTAGCAATAGTATAGGCCTTGTATATCTCGTCATAGATGCTAATCATAGGTTCGGGATACACAGACTTCGTCCAGGCGGGCAGAGTCAGTCCTTCATTATCCTATACAACATTATCCTCATTTACAAGTTTAGTAAAGTATAAGGCTTGTAAATATCCTCATAGATGCTAATCATAGGTTTGGGATACACAGACTTCGTCCAGGCGGGCAGAGTCAGTCCTTCATTATCCATATACAACATTATCCTCATTTATAACAAGTTAAGTAAAGTATAAGGCTTGTAAATATCCTCATAGATGCTAATCATAGGTTTGGGATACACAGACTTCGTCCAGGCGGGCAGAGTCAGTCCTTCATTATCCATATACAACATTATCCTCATTTTACAAGTTTAGTGAAGTATAAGGCTTGTAAATATCCTCATAGATGCTAATCATAGGTTTGGGATACACAGACTTCGTCCAGGCGGGCAGAGTCAGTCCTTCATTATCCTATACAACATTATCCTCATTTACAAGTTTAGTAAAGTATAAGGCTTGTAAATATCCTCATAGATGCTAATCATAGGTTTGGGATACACAGACTTCGTCCAGGCGGGCAGAGTCAGTCCTTCATTATCATATACAACATTATCCTCATTTACAAGTTAAGTAAAGTATAAGGCTTGTAAATATCCTCATAGATGCTAATCATAGGTTTGGGATACACAGACTTCGTCCAGGCGGGCAGAGTCAGTCCTTCATTATCATATACAACATTATCCTCATTTACAAGTTTAGTAAAGTATAAGGCTTGTAAATCTCCTCATAGATGCTAATCATAGGTTCGGGATACACAGATTTCGTCCAGGCGGGCAGAGTCAGTCCTTCATTATCTAATTTCAAAATGCTCAGAATGTACATTTGGATACTTATAAATATCCCGCCACAAGCATACAGTTCATTTTTGAACCATTAAAATGTATTTACTTTTCTGTTCACAGGAAAAGATATATTAAATGTATGTCAATCCTTGTCAACCCAACCTAAAAACCTGTGTTAAAATATAGAAAATTTTTAAACTGTTAAAGTGTTTTTAATTATATTAACAAGGCAACGCATATGCTGTCATTCCACTAAGCATCCGTTTGTTGTTGCGTTGAGGTTGAGGAAATTGCATACCTTAAAGGTTGAGGAACATTACTTAACTGGTAGGACTAGTACTGGACATTTTAACATGTAGAGCTGGAAAAATGCGTAAATAAATTCACAGTAAATTAGTTACTACAGATCTCAAAAATGCTCGGGAAAAATACAATGGAACGGATTATACGCAACACGGCAAAATTTTGCTTCCCGCTATGAGAGGTACAGATAAAAAATATCAAACAGAGCTTAATTAATAACCGATATCATAAGAACAAATCTGAATATATTCTTACCGCACAGAAGAACGACTCCCAAATATGGTTCATTGCAGCTGTTGGGGACTTTGGATCAATGGTGATCCCTGTGTAGGGCTGAACTTTCTGTAGAAAAGCTAGTATATCTGATCCGTGCTCGTTCTTATATTTGATTAACGACTCGTTCTGGAGTTGACGAAAACGAGGACAGGTTTGTGAACTGGATATTGGAACCATCTGTAACACAGATTAGAACGATGCATATAACTGTTAGGAAATACAATATATATTTTAGATCAAACACCCATTTTTAGTAAATATTTTAGTAGAGTTTTAATACTGTTTTGTATTATTATTCTCAAAATAATTATAAAAGTATTAGTTTTGTATTAATCCGACTGAGATAAATTTAAATCGAAACTACAATTAACTAATCTGCTTTTTAATTTAAATTCATCAAATTATAAAAAGAACTCTTTATGATATTTTGAGCCACCTGCCATGCGTAATTCAATATCTTAGGTATTTTACAATACTAATCGTTGACTGAATTATTCTTTCTGAGAAAATAACAAATAAGATAGGTTCGTTTAGTCTAAGCGTAATTGAGACAGCGACCCTATTTTTATATTTAGGATTTTCCTCAAAGGTTCGTTGGGGCAATGACCCACTAAACTGAATGAAAAGGGTCGATTGATCAACAAGGTTCGTAACAAAAATGTCACTTTTTCCTATTTCATTGAATATTTAAAAAGGTAGTTCACTATTTACAACTACTCTAAATTAAGTATAACGTTTATATTGAAAGAACTGTGTTTTACTCAACCATTCTTTGTGTCACTAATCTAAAACTTAGCTAGGTATAAGCAATGTGAAAAAGGGTCTTACAGTGGTGATAACAATACATTTTCAATTTATTGGATAAAATATAGTTATAGAGTCGTTAAGCCAAAGATCCTCTTTTAGCTGTACAGAGGTCCGAAATGTCAACTAGGCTTGATATATCGACACTATGTAGTCAGAAAATGTCATTTGATGTTCCCGCGTCGTAGTCATCGTACTTATACTACATTGTTTGTTATGAATATGTCACCGTACATTTACAAAAGTAGTAACATTTCGTATTCATGTAAAATAAATTTACATTTTAACATGAGATACAAATATAGAATAATGGTAGTTGCGTAAACGAATCTTTGTAGCTGTATAATTATTTTCTTAATACGGATCTTTGTGACAAAAAACGATTTGAGAAGAAAGAAGAAGGATTTTATTAAACTTTTAGTTTACTTACTAAGTCGGATCGTTGTCACAAAGCTTCGTAGAGTAAAATGTCCTATCTTATGTTTTTATTTTTCTTAGATGGCCGTAGGGGTAACGAATAGTACTGTAAGAGATCCATACCCAAAATTAGAAATAGAAAATGTGATCGCCAATACAACAATTCGTACAGTAAAAGAGCTGATATTAAGACATCGGGTTTTTAACAATTTGTAAGACCATAGCCTTCATATGGTGCTTTTCATTGCTCTTCCTAAAAATACTAAGGTTTATAAGCTACATCACAATGGAATATTACATAAAAGTTGGTTTCTAGCGCAATATTTAAGGATATTCTTGCGGAACGAGATACTATACCATAGTATGGTCCTTTTCGGTGATGAATATGGGGATTGGCTGCCACATGAGGTCCTTATTCCACACTTGGAAGCCCTTGGGAGGATACAGACCCGCCAGAAACTGTGCAGCGCTCATCATGGTCCTGTCGACCAGTGTGCTTTGCGCCAGCATGTCTTCTTGGCGAAAGTGTTCGTCCAGAAACCCATCATACAAGGAGCGAAATTTCATTCCTAAATTATACATTTGGACTCGGCCTCTCTGTAAAGAAAGATATTGATTGGTTTATTGAAGGACTATTTAATACTATATCGTTAACGAGTAATGTTTTTACCACTTTCTTCAATACATAACTTTTTTGATTTCAAGGCTGAGGCTAAGAAGGCTAAGAACGACTGCTAACAATAATATAGATACGATCGAGAACTCACGTTGGTAAGCTGCCCCTCGCCATAAGGCCACACATCGGTATTATTGCTCTGGTACGGGAACGTGGGAAAGGTAACGATTGGTCCGCGGTTCCCATGTCGCGCCAACTGTAAACAAGGAACAGTGAAAACATGAACTTACAGCAGAAAACACTTTTGCGTAACATGAGAATAGTTAGTTAAATAAATATAATATAACCATTCTATCTGGAAAACATATTCAAATGCAATACCAATTTAAAATATGTATATAATTTATCTGATCTATATCTATTGTTTGGGCATAAAACATAAGATTATAATAAACATAATGTTTTCTTTAATTTGAATGCTGAGTTTAGCTCCAGTTCACCTTTATTTATACTGCACCATCTGGTGTGTGAGACAGCGTCAGATATATTTATATATATATATATATATATATATATATATATATATATATATATATATATATATAGATATATTTATATATATATATATATATATATATATATATATATATATATATATATATATATATATATAAACACACACACCCTACTTCTGTCAAAATACAACTAAGGTGGGTTTAAACAGTTATAGTTATAGTTAAATTTAGATAATAACTTTGTCTTTTATATCTGCATGAATCTTTTAATAATTCCTATACTAAGCATGTCAAAAGTGTATTATTCCTGATTCTTTTAAGTTTCTTATCTGGATACTTTCTTACTCTGTGCTCTACAGTAGTTTCAGGAAGTTTGGAGTAAGGACTACTGTCAAGCTTACTCTATTTTTTCAATATTATAAATGCAAAAGAAATTTAAAATAATCATTAAATAAATTCATCATGTGGTAGGGCTCCATAAATCAATATTTAGACAGAAAAGTTGATTACATTGACCAGGCTCTTTCAATCAATAATATTATATAAAAATCATTCTCTTTTTATAATTACCTAATGTTTTCCGTGAACTATTACGATAATATTCTAATAGGAATTCTACTATTCGGGGCAGAGAAGAAGAATCCAACAAATCAGGGAACATTATAATCGGTACAGTTATTCTTAATAATACGGTGTAACTCACCCAACTTTGCTATATGTATATAGATGACATAATAGTTTGATTACAAATAAATTCACAAGTTCTGAATTAAAAGTTAAAAGTACATTATTAAATCCTCAGATGATAGTGGGAAACTTTGGTGGAAAACGAAAGAGGTCCCCCGTCAAGTTGTTGATGTAACTAATGTGTTTTTAACCTTAATGGCCCAGACTAATCTGCTGCAGAGGTGGGAAACTTTTTTAGTGCCTGAGAAACCCTTGAGAGTCTGTGAACGTGATTTTGCTAGTACAATGGTCACGCTAAATTCTGTGTCATCTTTCAACGGTAAGTCCGTATTTCAACCATAGAGTAGATTACCATGGGATGTGCATGATGTGAATCTTAAGCTATTACAGATTTGACTCCTGGAGAGTCACGTTCCTCTGAAGAGATCCAAAAAAAGTCGGCGATGAAGAAGCTCAAAATGAACTCTTAACATCGTTTCATCATCGTGAGACCTAGACTACAAAATATAATGTAATCAAGGTGTACAGATATTCTAATTGCCTCGCCAGGTGCAAAATTGAGTGCCCTTTGATGTTTTTGACACTATCTCTAAGCACGGTGGAACAACCGGTTTTTCATTTTTTTACGTTATGTGCATTATGTTCTGACCAGAGCTGTAAGCCAGTTGAAGTCATATTCAGATTTGTTATTTCGGCATTAAAGGTGTTAATATAATTCAATCAAATCCATCCTAACGTAAATTTGACTTATGGCAGAGAGTCTTGATATAATAGTAAAATTTATTTATATTAATATAAATACCAAAAAGTTGTTATATTGATATAAATTGGGTTGTTGTAAACTAGATTTGTTAGTTGTAACGATTGATCGTTAGCTTTATTTGACAATAAAAAAGACACAATACTACAGTTTTTTAAAAATCAAAGACTCGCAGATTTAGTTATCCCTTCCTTATAAAGTTACTATTGTCTCTATTTCTTTCAAGGTACATTGAGATGTTTCAACACTGCCCCACTTCCATCAGCAGATCATTAACCCAGATATCTTGGGGTTTGTGGCTCAGCAGTGAATATGTGATAACAATATGATTGCTAAGATATGACCTAGTTAGCATAATTAGTTGAAGACAGGGGGTCCTCAGCAAAGTGCCCCAGGGGGCAGTGGACTCAAAAGGTATTTTTGTAATACGTAAAACAGTAATTGTTTTACATAGCTGACCAGATGTTATGAAAAACAGTTAGAAATAAAATAAACTCCCAATCATTATTAAATTCGTTTTAAATAATTAATTTTAACTTATTATTTAACAAAGTAAATGTGAAAAAAACTTTGGTAGATTTTTCTACATAGAAACTAATAAAATTTAGCCACTAACTTGGTTTACAATACAATGTTTTTTTTCAGTTTTTTTGGTTTTCATCGAATCTATATTATTGTATAAAAATCTAGTGGTCTTTGCCTGTCTGTTCGTATGTGAGTTTTACTCAATCATATAAAATTAATGGACCGATTGTATTGAAAATTTATATGGCCAGTACTGAAATTTCAATTCATAAGTTCTTTGGTTACTATAAAAATCTGTTTTTGTTTACAAATCTTTTTAAAAATTGACATTTTCAATGATTACTCACACATGATATCTAAACTAGGACAACACAATTTAAAATAACAGTGACTTATGTAACTTATGATATTCTCCTAAACATGTAAGCAAACCCTTTCATACTTCTTTAAAAATCACCTCTTTCACCTTGATCTCTTACTATAGAAATATAACCTTAATATTTATTATGTATCAAAGTAAAATAACGTCTAGTCTTTTAGATAATAATAGAGTATGTTTTAACATATTGCTGGTGTGAACACACTACGTATAAAGCTAGTATTAAAAACCGGTGGTGACCGTACATTGTTTTCTGTTCAGAAGAATTAATTAGTTTCATGACCACTAGCAATTTTTACACAAAAACAGGAAATTGAGTGTTTAGTTATTTTGCATGTATGAACTTAAGTATTTCAATGATTTCATACCAATCCTTAAAACCACTGAGGACACAAATGCCAAGTAATCCTAAAGGGAGATTCAATAAAAAGGAAAAACCTAATGGGTCGTTATTTTAAAGTGCATAACACTTAATTATTCTTCAAAACACTCTTAAACATTGATAACGAATTACTGTATAAATTTTGTATTTTTGTTTGCATAATTAAACTATAAAAATAAACATCTCTTAATATATATATATATATATATATATATATATATATAATATATATATATATATATATATATATATATATACATACATATTTGATATTTAAAACTTCATATTATAGATTTTTCATGTTGACTTGTCCAAAGCAAATGGGAAGTTTGTATTACTTTTACTTACAAAATTCTATATTTACTTTACGTACTTATTATAACATATACACTAATATTTGTAAGCAAGTTTATAGAAAGTGATCCTAAATAAAAGAGGTTCTTTGACTATAATTTTAAAAACATCTTTAACTTTCTGTATGAGTTATTTATTGAGCATGTTGGCAAACATTTATAATTCTAAATAATATTACAAAAATTACCTCTCTATAATCGCCCCTTTTATCTTTTTCAGTCTGGGTTTAAAAAATGGATTACAGAAGTTTATAATTTGTTTTGCATCGTGAAAAAGTGACGAAATAAAGCAAGTGTTATGCGAAGTGAACTTACGATGAATAGTTGTTGTAAAGTTGGTACGGCTCTGGGGCCTGGTGAGTTGGCAGCATTGACTGTATCAGCTGATGCGAACGCGTTGGTGAGCACAAAAACAATGACGACGAATGGCGACAAGACTGATAAGGTTAGTACACAAAGACGAAACGTACTTTCAGACACCATTTTCGAGGTACGATTTCGCGCACGTATTTTTTCATAACCATACTTCATGATTTCAATCAGAAATGCAATTATTTTATAGGATACTGATAAACATAACAGAAAATTTAGGACACTTTTGTAAACACAGGAGAATCTTCTTGCGATGTCACATGTTAGGAAACAACACTCGGCACGGCCTTCTATATAGTAATTAGTTATAAATAATCAACACACTAGATGAGTTACAAGTAACATTCAAGGTGAAATAGTAACACTCAGAACCTCATACCAAACATGAAAGACTCGGCGAGTGTTCGCTCAGACAGCGCTAGGTTTAACATTGAGCAAATAACGCCTTGAGCTGCCTTGGTCGCGCCAGAGCCGTATCTATTACGTCATCACTTGAGACATCACATAATGCGATATGGGTGCTTGTTTTGATAACGTATTGTGTGTCATTTTATATTGTAAATACTGTAAAACACGTGCTGTTTATTGATATATTGAGTAAAAATACTTGGATTAATCACATATAAAATGGGAAGTCAACCGTTAAATTTGTAAAATGTTTACTAGCGCGTACAAACTAATAATATATTTCGATTAGCTTGGATGAAAAATAATTTTATTTTTATTTACGCATACATTTGTGAAGTACAAAAGTTGTCCACTAATAGCATACTTCGTTTACATAACAACAGACTTTGAAAACGTACAAAAAGCGAATATACATGTCGTTGGGTTTATTATATGTATTTTATTCGATGCTAACTGTTCTCCATGACCAAGTTTGAAGTACTGTGACCACACTGAGGTAGAACAAGGGTGCTACATTTAACTGTTTTAGGCAATGTTATTTAATATCATTTCTCAAAGACATAGGCTTATAGAAGATTTATCAACTCCGGCATCCTTACTTAGCCCTTTGTGAAGGAAATTAGGTCAGATTCCCTTATATGCCCCCAACGCTTAAACTTTTCTCAATGAACTTAGAACGTTATAAAACGACGTAGTTGAGTAACAGAACTAACATTATGCCACCAACGCTAATTTTTTATTTACGTATGATTATAATGAATTACAATTGGTTGCTAGCTAAGAAAAAAGGGTACTTACGTATTATATCGACCACATCCCTAACATTTCTCCAAACACAAAAAATTAACAAAAACAAACATTACCAAACAAAAACTAAACTCTCTTTATTGAAAAAAACACAAAACTTGTTTTTATTCTTGATCACACTCCGCCACCCAAAATGCGAGTGCCTCCGGCCATTGTCGACGAAAGAAAAACATCCCTCGAGATAGAATACCTATCAGTAAAATATCAAATTCTAGAGGGGCTGATCAGAAATATAAATTGAATTGTAATGGAAAGGCAATTATGTACCGTGTAAAAAACTTAAATAAAATCATGTGATGCCGCGCGGCCTGCAGTAATCGGGATTCTCGAGAAAGATAAGATAACAGCGACAACAATACCGACCGCAATACCTGGAAATGCTTGTTGATTGATGGAATGTTAGTTCTGTTACTCAACTACATCGTTTTATAACGTTCTAAGTTCATTGAAAAAAGTTTAAGCGTTGGGGGCATATAACGGAATCTGACCGGAAACAAGATTTTTTCCAGATATTTTCCACAAAATGTTTCGTGATCTGCAATCTGATATCTTCCTCAGTTAAATAAATAAACTAACTTATAATTATAGTATAGGATACAATGTCCGGAAAAAAGTTCAGTTTCCTTAACAATCCTTATATCGTCAAAACTAAACTTTACGCTTTGGTTGTCAGGTGGGAATTTTGCGGCCTCTTCCATTTTCAACGTTTTTAAGATGATAGTAACAGCATAGAACTAACATGGTAGAACAAAGTAAAGTTTAACTGATCGATTTCTGTAGAATAATTTCCAGTTATCTCACATGAGTAATTTTGTTTTGGTGGTGATATATATTTAAACGATTATTGTTTTTTTTTCAGAAATTTTCAAAGACCATCTCCAGTCTTTGGGACTAGGAGAAATGTCAATATATAGTTTTTTATTTGCTTCTATCTTTGTTGAGATGTCATTACTTACAAAGTCCAAAATAAATTCTGCAGTAATATTCTATAAAATTCATAACTAGACCAAAATAATCGCATATACCAAATTATATTATATAGTAATATACAATTGTCTCTAATACAGGTACTTTTGTGAAAGTTTTGACTTTTTAAAAACACAAAAAAGGCACGGGCTCATCAATAAACAAACAATGGTAAGTGATAAATGGTTCTTAAGAGAACGTGAGAAGGATTTAAAAACACATTTTTAGACGTTTCAGAGGAGACCTTGTCTTATTCAAAACAAAAATGCAAACCAAATTCTGATCTTTAACCTTATCAGAGAGGCAAGATTCTTGACAGTTACTCAGCGATGGTTAATACTGGAATTAGGCACCTTAAAAAACTGACTTCCTCGTTTTGATAGATTCGGAAGGTCAAAGATTCCAAGGACAGTCTTATTCAGGCAGCACTTTTACAAAAATACGTGAGTGACGTTGATATTGGCAATCAGTAGGAAATCCTCCACACTCCTACCTTTTCTGCTGCATCAAATTTAAGTCAGTGTTCCCAACTTTAGTTGTGTCTTCGGAAATTTTTACCTAGAAACAGCTTTATGATGATAAAAAAGTCTCTAGGTATCCTAGATGTCACTATTTGTATGTGATAATCCTCTTTTCTAGCCATACCACATAACTATAGCTAAAACGTTGTGATAAACGGGACGTTATTTCCTACGTATGGGTGATTTTTTTTATCAACACGCTACTTCCTGTAAAATGCTAGAAAATGAAATATCTCCTAATATTTCAAATGCTAGGTTATGAGTAAAATATCCACAATGGTTTTTCACCACACTCTTTGGCTAATTTCCTGATCATCTTTGGTGTAATTGTAACATTCCAACTATGCAACCCATACAAAATTGTGTTTTCCGAAATATCTAGATAAAGCTAATACAGGATTTTATACTCTGTTGAGTAGGTAAATGGCGTCTCACGTTTATACACTAAGTCTATTCCGTCAATGTATTTTGCTTTGTAAACACGTCCTAATAATGACGTTGTACAATGAAAATAAGAGTTTTGAGGGTTATTCAATACATTCCAAATTTATTTATTTGAAACTTTATTTTTAGGACATAAAATATTGTAATATTACGTCAGATTCCAGTTAAATTGGCAATAGGAAAATTTGATCGTTTGAAGTTAGGACGTTACTTTTTTAATACTGGTATGCTATGTTATACCTTTTTATAAATTTAAAAGGATTTAATATTTCTATAATAGTATAAAATTAGGTGTTTTATATTATTCTTAACAGGAGTGCTGTACCATTTTCTACCTTGAAAACTGTTATTCTGCTATGTATTTTAAGTTATATTTCATTACTGAGTACATTGATACTAGTGTGCTAATCCTAATCCTAATATTATTATAAATACAAGAGTCTCTTTCTCTGTTTTGCTTTGACGCATAAACTATTCTACCGATTGTACTGAAGTTTTACATACACATTTTTAGGCTTCCTGGGATAAATATAGGCCTATTCTTATTTCAAAAATATTTTCGGACTACGCTCCATTGGTCTTTAAATTAGCTCAAAGTAATATATAAAACAAAACTACGAGTTCATATTGTAACGAATTTACTGAGCCGATAATGAATATAAAAAATGACACGTATAATAATTCTTTAGCCTGCTTGCATGAAATTTTCGTTTTCTTCTTCTTTGCTTCTAAAGTTGTGAAATATTGATTGAAAGCGCCTGTCAAAACATATAATAAACTGTTTTGTGTAGACCTTGTTTTATAACAGCAGTTATAGTGTGTAAATTCTATAAGAAGTAACAAATATTTTTCACACCGTTTTTTATGTTTTAGTGATTAGGCAAGTACTCATCTACCATTGAGAATGTACTAAAACATCAGATAGTCAGAATTTGACTCCGAAAACGCCCTTTGAAGCAGTCGGCAACAACTATACTAACTGAAAGTTCTGTGGATATTGCTTTTGAACTAATGTACCAATTCCAGCTCTAAATGTTCTAAAATATTAAATATATTTTTCAGTTGACAAAGAAACAAACACGTAGCCATTAATAATGCAATTTTTACTGCAATTTCAGCAGATATTGATTATTAGATATAACATTAAAGTTACTATATAATTTTTACTATAAATTTATAGCCTGTTATAAAACTCATCTTAGTTGCCTTAACAGAGCTGTGTATATACATGGAATAAAAAATAATAATATTACAATGACCCTAAATATATACTTCTTAGCATTTCTTCTTGATAGCAGCAAAAAGGTAAACTCAACGTTTGCGTCGGAAATATAATTCACTTGATTCAGAAGTGCTCATACACGTGCAAAACCTGCAACATTGCGTTCGAAGCCGCGGGTAACTGTTGTAATATATAAAACAAAACTACGAGTAGTTATTAAATTGCCTAACAATCTAAATGTTTGCTTCATTCATCGTAATATCCATAGGGTTAAATGTTAAAGGTGAATTTCTTATCGTAACGAATTTACTGAGCCGATAATGAATAAAAAATTACATTTACGATACTTTTTTCGTCTTTTCGCATGAAATTTTGTTTTCTTCTTCAAAAACCAATTATCATTCGAAGAGTTATCCTTTTAAGTCACCATTATATGTAATTTATTAATCACATATGTGCAGAGAACTTTAAATTTTGATTTAAAAGAATCATTAAAAAAGTTCTTTCGTAAAATTATTGATGTTAGGGCAAATTGAGATTTGAGAATATTTATATATATATATATATACATTAAATTGGATAAATGGACTATTGCCTTATTTAATTTCAATAAACATTGAATCGCAAAAAGTACTTGCTCCGCCGGGAGTCGGAACCCGGATCTCTCACTTGCCGGGTGAATGTGCTACCATTACACCACAGAGCGCTTACTTTTTCCGATTCAATTATTTTGTATTTGGCCGTATCTGTCACATATGCGTTTAAATAAGCAAACTAACACACACACACACACACACACACACACACACACACACACACACACACACACACACACACACACACACACACACACACACACACACACACACACATATATATATACATTATATATTTATAACACCACTAGCAGTTATCCGCGGCTTCAAACGCAATTTTCAAAGTCGGAGGCCATTACTTTTTTATTGAAAGCATTTATGATGTAATATGATGATGTAGCTCTACAATTTTTTTAAACACAAGTAGACATATCAGGTACAGATTGTTTCAGTACATGGTTGAGAGATTTAAAACGTAAATAAAGTTTTGACTGGTTCTATTTTACTGTAGGTTTTGTTGTATGAATAAATTATATACATTATAAATTATAATATAATATAATAATAATATTATATTATAGTATTATATAAATTATATACATATAATTCTCGAAAAACTTAATTTGGTAAAAAGATAAGTGTCGATTTCCACCTGTTTCGAGTAATCTGTTCTCTAAGGTATTTCAATTGCCATAGTTGAGTTCGACTTGTGCCCGACCAAGAAACTATTATATACCAACAAAAACCGACTTTGAATAAAAAGCGTTTACTTTCGATCTTTTATTTTACTTTCTGCCTAAGAATTTTCAAGTAGCATAGTGATAGTTTACTTTTTGTCCCGATAAAGAAAATACATAAGTTAGGTACGACTTGAACGTTTCTGCGGTCTAAAAGAGTCAGATATAACCAATTAAATTCATTTCCACTCTATTTATTACGGGTTCCACAGTTAGGTTTATGATGTTGCACTGACCAATAAATTAAACATACATGTGGGTCTTGTAATTCAACTTAAATTTGAAAGTCTTTTTAAGGTCCTCGTTGTTTCTGGTGCTATAAGTAATATTGGTTTTCACCTCGATCAAGAAAATATGTGCATAAAATGACTACTATAGTCAAAATGCATATACTTCCGTAGCGTGTATTCTGCGTCTGATATAAGAGGAAGAGTGTGCTATCCCTTTGCTTTTCCTTTAACTACAGTAAAATTGTTAAGGGAGACAATCAGTTTCGATAATCTTATTTGGAAACATTCACAGCTTTGAACATCATGTTGGGTGTTAGAACAACGTTTAAATATTATTATCAATGCATTAGATTGTTTATTCGTCACTGGTAAAATCTAAAGTACAAATTAGATAGTACCTTTGACTTTATAATCTGCATAACACTATACGGATCAAGCACTGTAATTATTCAATATTTTTAAAAGTTTAAATATAAACAAATGTTCCTGCCAGTTTGGAGGATATAAGCTGAAAGTATTAACAGCTGTTTAGTCATTTAACTTTAGATTACTTGTCGTAAATATTATAATTTATTCTCCAGAATTATTAAATATTCTGAGAACCTTTTCCAATGTTTCTTCTCACCATTTAGACCTTTTTTGGGCTCATAAAAATATTTCAACAAAATTATTTTTCAGTTCTAGTAACCAATGTGTCTCTGATGATTTAAAATTTAAAGGTGTTATCTTACATTGTATAGAAATAGTTGCTGCAAAATAACAATAGTTATAAGCGTGAAACGCCTCACTCTTACTAAATAAGAGCTCATGTACCCACTTGTGAAAGGGAATTAAAGAAATCTCGAAAACATTTTTTTATTTATTTTTTTATTAACTACGTTTTGAACTTTTGGAGTGACATTCCTTTGAGTAGTCTTTAATATCATAATACTTTTCTGTTATTTTCTTTAAAAGGTTAAAATCACAAGGGTGATCACAACCGGATATTTTGAAGTCTACTGGCTCCAAATCGTTGGTACTGCCATCTATGTAGAGAGCCTGAAACACAATAAATGTATCAAAGAAATTCGCATGTATTTAAACTAATTAATTGGTAGTCTGCAACCAATAGGTGTTTATATCGAAATCACCTTAGATTTCGAAATTCCCTCCGGGTTACGCCCTACTGGTCTTAAAAGTAGCGAAAACTTCCATCTTGGTCTCTAAAGTTGTGAAATATTAATTGAAAGAGCCTGTCAAATGTAATCAACTATTCTGTGTAAGCATTGTTTTATGACAGCACAAAAATATGTTTAATAATTTTACCACTATTTTCAATAATAAGAGTATAAATTCTCTAAGAAGTGACTAATAGTTTTCACGCCTTTTTTTCTTTATTTCAGCTATTAGGTAAGTACTCATCGACCTTATAAAATGTCCAAAAATATAAGTTGGTCAGAATTTTACTCCAAAGACTCCCTTTGAAAGAGTCGGCAAGAACTATGGTACATGAAAGATACCCGGACAGTACTTTGGAACCAATGTACCAATTTCTGCTCTAAATGTTCTCAAATATAAAAAATATTTTTCAGTTAGTAAAAAAAAAACAAACACGTAATTAGTGTCATTGATAATGTACTTTTAACTTTAAATTTTTATTATATTGAGTATTATATATACAAGACAAAGTTACTGTCTAACTTTTACTATAAATTTAAAAACAGTCATTATACCCATCTTAGTTGTGTTTTGAAATAAGTAGGCTTCTCTGATCTGTGATATATATTTTAATGATCACGAAACAAGACAAAACCATCTATGTAACAAAAACATACTAACATCAAAAATCAATATTGACACAAAACATTTGTTTAATTTAACAAGCTCTTTCATCTAATTCAAACAATATCAATGTAAAATTTCAGCACAATCGACCCAGCAGGTTTTGCGTGATAAAAAAAAACACACAGAGAGAGAGAGAGAGAGAGAGAGAGAGAGAGAGAGAGAGAGAGAGAGAGAGAGATACTATTTCTACTTCATTGTTTGTTATATCATACTATTTCCACATGATATATTAACACATGTAGCCTAACCACCCAAACACATATAACATTAGTTTATAGTGAATTGGTTTGTAGAATTGTATTATTTAAACGTTGATATAAACCTAATTTTAACTCACAGACATATAATTGTGTCGTGTGGCAAGATATGCCGAGGAAGATTTCATGTATAGATTTTAAATGATGCACGAAACTTGAATGCTACATGAGTGAGTCATTTTCGTGTCAACGTTTTTATTGAATGATTGTCTCTCTGTCTCTATGTCCGCAGGAAAATTTAACAAGCTATAGATTTGTAATGTCGAATGCAACTTCAGCGTACGTGTTGTGACGTAGTAATACCTTGCTTTAAAGTTAGGCAAAACTGGTATTACTTTCAACCCTATTGTTATATTTAGTTTTAGAACTATATTATATAAATAGTGACCATTTCTACTCATTTATTAGTGTGTGTTACATTTGAAAACTATACTTTTATCAATCATGTAATGTTTAGAAAGGCCAATCTTCGTAGAATAATTCTTAGTATAAAACAAAAAATAATAAGAGAGAGACAGACTGACACCGATATAAGATTTTTATATTATAGAATAAATTGAGGTGCAATATTTTTTAAGGGTCGTAATTTTTCTCCTCGTGAAACCTTTTTAGCGTTCGTTTAATTAACTGTCGAAGTCCGGCAGATGTTCGCGTAGTTTATTTAATTGAGGTAAAAAAGGTTTTGTGGAATTTTAAAAACTGGCTTGTATTATATTATTGTTGCTTTTTGTAGTCAAAACCTTTAAAATAAAAAAGCATATAACGACATACCAGCGTTTACACAGTATTTGTTTGCGAATCTCTGAGACAAACGACAAAATAGCCTACTAGGATTTTTAACTTATACCAGCCTGTATCATTCACATGAACAAATGTGGTAAATCGTTAGTTAACATAAAAAATTTACTGACTTGAAAATAAAAGTTTCTGGTCTGGTTGTTTTGGTGCAGCTCAAGAACCAAAGCAGATCCGGGCTTGATGATTCTCGCATCGGACGAGTTCAAGCCCAGAATGCCTTGCACTCCTAGGAGGGTGTAGTCATGGCCGGAGTAGTAGTACATCCGTCTATTAGGGGTCAGAGAACCATTTATTTTGGCCTCCATCAAACTGACCACTTCTTGAAACAACTGTCCTGCAAATAAATAATATTTAATTATTCGTATTCGAAATACTACATGAATTATAAACAGGAAAGTCGTAAATTACATATTAAAACCATTGAAATTGCGTAATATAACATACCAAACATTTTTAAGGGGTTGCTGTATATTTTTTTTACTTAGGGGTAATAAAAAAACTAAAAATAACCAGAAAATAAACAGTAACAATTATTAGAGTTAATGAAAACAGATTATATGATATGGTATGTCAATAATTGAATTTTAAATCAAACAAATTAAAATCTACTGGTTTTATAACTACTTAAATTACGGCCATACGTTTAACTGTAACAAAAGACGGGATTTTATCAAATAACTAGCACTATTCTATGCAACATTCTTTATATTTGTTTGAATAACTCCCACGATTTCAGTAACACTTGAACTATTTTGGCTCAATGTAGAGCAACTCTAAAGTCGAAGTTCGTATAATCCTAGAATTCTATGATATTTAAAAAGTGGAATTAGTCTTATATAATCGAAGAGGTACCCATTTTTCAGTGTTCATGATGTTTTTTGGACCAGTGGTTAAGCAAAATTGGCAGTAATTTTTATGTCAGGCTTTTTACTCCTATTTTAAATTAATTATATTTACAATTTAAAATTGGAGTTTGCTATTTGGCCCCGAGAAACAATATTAATAGATTTACATATAATTTTGTAAAGAGGTAAGATTCTTGTAAAGAGGTAAGATTCAAAGGAGTACAGTTTCTAAACTGTATTATATATATATATATATATATATATATATATATATATATATATATATATATAAATTGTGGGAATATATATATATATATTTATATTCCTACAATTTAGACAACTATATACGCGTTTTCATGGAAAACGTTCTAACTATCAAGATCAAGCACGTGATCTTTCAATGCGCCACTCACTCATAGTCGATATGAATTTCTAAAAATCCAAATTGGTGACATATTGAATTTTTAATTGTAGCAAAGAATATGTAGGGGCCTCAATAAAGAAATCAATTTAGTTTTAAACACAGTTACTTCACTAAAACATTGTTCACATCATCGCAATCCAACGAGTTGAAACTATGAACTACCATGGTGGGGCATAACGCTTCTCTAGTATCTTGTTAGTTTTTAACCTCAGTAAAACATCTGGGTTTAGATCATCTTTGGTGCCCGTTTCTCCATATTTTGAGATAGGTATGCCTCAGTCAGTATTTCGGTTACACTAATTGAACAGTTAGCAAGTACCATGTAATTCAAGAGAGAAGAACTTACCTTGAAGCAGTCTGATGGTAACAGGTGAGCCGATGGTGTTGGCTGCAAGTAACCTAGCCACTAGATTTGACAAGGGCTCTGGATATACTGATTTCGCCCATGAGGGCAACGGTAACCCTTCGTCTTCCTGGATACAAACACGCATGCAATAAGCTGTAATTCAACATTTTACTATTCTTAGAATAATGACATGACGCTTATTAAAGATAAAAGGATAACTATGTAGGCTTACGTTCTACTTCGAAGTTACTGGGAGAAAATTCTCGCTCATCCCAATAGAAAGTTCTTAAATGTGATTGGATCAAAGAGTCTAAAAGTGTTTTTTAATGAAGATGATGATTCTTAAGTGAGATAAAACTATAATCAGTATACGCCATTTAAGCGCTAGCCATACGCAACACGCAGTGTTTCTCAAGCATTAAATTTTCCAAAACTAACTATAAACCCATTTTCTGAATAAGCCAACTCTCAGATTTGATTTTGTTAAGTTGACATAACTAAATAATAAAGAAACTATCCGTATGGAAGTGTTCTATTCTCTGAACAAGATATAAACTGGCAGATTCGTGTTATAAGTTTAAATAACTTGCAAACTACACAGAAATATTCAGTGATACAGGCAGATACAATATTTAAAACAACCATTGGTATCAGAACATTTGGGTTGGTAATATTATTAAAGGCGATACGAGTTATTGACTTAAACCCGGCTAATTAAAATGAAGTCTGGAGGTGGGAAACTAAATTAATTTAAGTTTGCTGCAACGCAAAAATAATTTATTTTATTATGTTACGTCATTCTTAATGTGACTATACTGCTTAGATGTCACTTGATTATAACCAAACAACACACCAATTGTTTGTTATGAACGGCTCTTGGAGAAAGTTTTGAATATATTTTATTTTTTACTTTACTAAGATATTTATTTATATGATTAATAATTTATAATATCATTTACACAGACCAGCGTTTTTTACAAACAAGCGATATTAATTAGATGATTTTTTTAGAAAACATACTATTTTATACTTAAAATTAAAAATTTTTTAAACTAGATCTTTTTAAGGAAGATTTCTTTTTCTGCTGATAGTTCAATTACGACCATATACAACTGTTTATTTAACGTGAATATTGAGTTAAACCCCGTTTCACATTCCGATTATTGCTGCGTTTGAAATATGATCCATAACAAGTCATTGACGAAGAAGTTAAAAACGATCCTTGCATCGTTTCGACATCAGAGGCACCTTGGCTGGAAAGGAACTCAGTCTTACCCAGCAGCTATCCATTGTAGCCTAGATGAAGAGATATTGGCATTGTTTCATCAGTAGCACGATTGAGGGCACTACGATGTTTTAGCACGGCGATTCAACCTAGTTTCTGTACATAACGCAGCTCTGGTGGGAAGGGTTTATTCAATGAAAATATTGAGTTAAGCTCCATTTCAACTTGAGGTTACTGCAGCGATTGAAATCTAACTGACACCGGTAAATATTGCCTACTAGAGTCTGGAGTCCAAGTCTGTCTGAAGAGATCCATAAAAAGTTGGTGACAAAGATGTTCAAAACTAACTCCTTGCACCGTTTCGACAACAGAGATACCTTGGCTACAAAGGATAGTCTGGTTGCCCAACAGCTGTCCAATGTATTCTAGATTAAAAGGTATCACGTTTAAATGTTCCGAATGGAATTTTCTAGGCAGGTACTGCTACATTTTGTATTCCAATAAAAACTAAATGTAGTCCAATATTGTCTTCAGGACTTACTTACCATACAAGAGAGCGTTTCAAAGACGGTGATTATTTGTTGGTGGGTAGACTCCGTCGTTACATCATCTAGTCCAGTATAACGCTGTATCCTCCTCAACATATCCCTCATTTTAGATCCGTTTTCCTGGTCAAATCGTGTAAGAGACTGGTTCTGGAAGTCGTGGAATAGTGGACAGGGCGAGATTGGTGACAGTCTAGGTACCCCCTATTACGCAAAATAATACTCAAAACAATAACAGACAATCTTCTGCTAGAATATCTAAAGCCAATAACAACTATACTGTACAAATAACTAAGCTTTAACAGATACAGTAATTCAAACAATTTGGGCTCACCTAAGAGACGAGGATTGAAATACTAAACTAATATTAGCAGAGGAGTGTTTGCAGAGCATGCAACAGCTGTTCTATACTTTAGAGTCAATCTTAATTTATTTATTTGAGCCACGTGAAAGGAAATTTATTTGATGATGGCACGTAAAATTCTAATTTCGTTACATGAAATATCAAACATTTGGTAGCTTAAGAGACTGGCAGTAAATATAAAACTAGAAAAGTTAAAATGGTTAGAATATCGTTAGTTGGTAATGCACGATGTCGGGGCAAATGCATTGGTAAAAAATGGTAATATTTTAGAAGAAAAACAGGTTAAGTATTAGTAATCCGAGAAAACATCGATAGAAAGTGAGGGCTCTGGAAGATTTGGAAGAAGATAGAATAGGTTCGGGAATTAGCCAGGATAAGGTTCAGAGGCTCTGGAAGATTTGGAAAACCTAGAAGATAGAATAGGTTCGGGAATTAGCCAGGATAAGGTTCAGAATGTCAGAAAAAATGTTGGATGTCGAAATTACAAATCAGTTGAGCAAATGCTCCACGTACCAGAACTATCAAATATTGTTATCGGGTTACGAGAAATATATTATTACAAATACGATAAATTGTGATTAGTTTTAATACATATGTAAAACAATGTATTATCAACCTTTTTATTTTTGTTAAGAAGTTTTAAGTTGTGTAACCAATGTTGAAACATACGAAACAATAAATTCACTTATAGTTTTTCTGCAATGCCATAACCTCTTAATATTACGTAAATAGCAGTATGTACAACCTGGAAAATATCCAGATCATTTCCACACGAAATACTTTAATTATCGCTTAGCCTAACATGCATACCAGAGTATGGTCGAGATAGTTGGGGAATATCGGCAGCGGTTGCCAGAGCAGATCCTTGTCCCACACTTGGAAACCTTTGGGCGGGAAGAGACCAGCGAGGAACTCAGCGGCGCTCATCAGAGTCCGGTCAACCAGAGTGCTGGAAGCCCTGATGTCCTCCTGATAGTAGCTCTCGTTCAGGAACCCATTGTACAAAGAACGGATCTTTGCTCCTAGCTGGTACATTTGTATTCGTCCTTTCTGGAAACGTATTATTCTTGATAAGGGTATCCTTATAGTAATTACTTTTTCTTTAATCGTTTCATTTTAATCAAAAGAATTCGTATGAACTTGAATTTGATACCTGAAATTGGCTTTAAATGCTTTAAACATTACATTATTTACTGCTAAATTACGGACTGGAACATTGAAGGGCTTCAACATTTTGGATGAACACTTGACACATGCATTAAATTAAACTCTATCTACGTACACATACCTAACAGAATAAAACTACATACACTGTATTACATCAATTTGTTAGTGAAAACATAATGAATTGGTTAAATAAATTGCATATAGCTAAAATTGTTTTGATAAAGATATTGTATATGCACGTAGAAATATGATTTCAGATTGACGTTATAGGAGGGCCGATGGCCCGTCCCTTCCACTAGACTGCATTCCTAGTGTTTGTGGAGGGAAAGGATGTCAGTTCTTTTGTGTTTAGTTGTTTATTCGTATCACAGATTATAATTGTATTTTATTTTCGGTTTTTTCAATGTAGACCGTTTTTATATAGAGGATATAGGTTGTTTTTATATCTATGTTTTTATGTTTTTTATTTACTGAACCACTTTTTTAGAATTAGGATTTATGTTTGTAGTTTAATGTTTCTTCACACTAATGTATTTATTTTGTAGATGATTTAAATTAAATAGGATTATATTTATATATTTTTTTTATTAAATAAGACCCACTGATAAGCTTTGTTCTTAGGCAAGACCAAAATTATTGTAAGATTTATGGAAATAAAAAGTTTTAATGCGATCTAAAATGATTTTATTTACTGTATTTCCAATGTAACTAGATTTATTAATTTTAAAAGCAAAGTACACACAATGCCATATTAAAGTAAATATATAATCTTGCCTGAGTTCAATTTAAAAGATTAGTTCTAGATTACCAAATCTAATATTCCGTTTGATAACTGTACATATTATCGTTACGTAAAGTGCTTTCCTGTAATATTTCTGAAAATACATTACCTACTACTATCTCTTATAACCGCGTTGTAGCCCATGAGGCGATGACGTGAGTCTACGTGGAATAGGGCCAAAACAAACCAATGTTTCGGTCAAACAACCTTGACTGAAGATAGTTCTCCACAGTGATTGTAAAATAATCCAAGATTTAAATTGTGTTAGCAGCTGTGCGATGACGATGTGTATAAACCAAAAGCTAGGTGATAATCATGATCTTATTTCAATTTTTAATTATGAAATTTTATTGTCCACTCATTTCGGAGTTTTCAATTTTTTGCTGTATCTTTAATTTATTCAACCATGCTTAGTAATAATTTTATAATCCTGAAGAGCATCATCACCTGGGTGAATATTTCATTTTGTATTCTTTTAATATGTCCAACTTTGATAAGCGAAATGTAATGCCGTAAGTATGCACACTCTTCTTTCCTGTATTAACAGTGTCTGCGAACTACTAAACTCGTTATGCGATTGTACAATATTCGTGCAAGAGAAACTTTCTTTTTCCAAAACGTAATCTTATACATTAAATTCTTGATCTATTTACCTTCGTGAGTTGAGCAACGCCGTATGGCCAAGCTTTGGCATCATCGCTTGGATAGGGACATTTCGGATATGTATATTCAGTGTGAGGTCCTCTTTTGCCATGACGAGTAAGCTGAAAATATAATACACACATTTTGTGAAATGATTGAAAAGTTATACAATTGTTTTACGTGCTGTATAGATCCAATATGCATACCTTTGAATATATCAGCAATATAGGGTCTATTATGCTATGAATTTGTAAAAGAAAAGCAATTTTCTTAATTTGTTATTTAGACGGACAAAAATCTATTATTTTGTGTGGTTTTATAGAATTCGTTTTAGTCAGAATGCTGAGAGTTCAAAGCCAAGTGCTACAGTCAAAGATTTGCAAATTTTGTAGCGGCAATCGTTAAAGGAACCAAACGTCCCTTACTCTAATAAATTGGATTGAATATCTATTTTATAAAGTCTACTCACAACAACAAGAAACCGTAGAGTTGATTTAGCTCTTGAACCAGCAGAGTTGGCAACACTGTGACGAACAGCTGTCACATGTGGATTCCAGGAGACATAAATAACGATAACGAACAGAACCAACAAGGTCAATGTCCAAGGGCGGGAAACTGGAACCATTTCTCACAAAAACAAAGTTTGTCACTATTTATAAGCTGATCCTGATTACTAACAATAACCTAAGCGGAAGAAGTCACTATGGATGGACCTCGTTTGAGTAATTTATAGTCAGATGGAAAATCTTTCCTAACAAAACAAATAATTGAATTGAGATTGGTTCTCATCTCAATCACTGTGAAAAATAAATAAATCCACAATAAGGTGATAAAGATAGTAGAAGAATCATGTCTTGCTCGGATTAAATAGGCGTATATGATCTTTAGCCTTTACTTAAGCTATCGAATATTTTGTCACAGTAAAGCTCTATAAATCGGTTCCTCTATGTTGTTTATTTTATACAACGGCTAAGTCAAAGTTAGATCATTTAAAATTAATGAATTTAATGACTAGACCACTATATGATTTCATACACTTGTTTCGGAAGACGAGCGAAAACATTTATATCCTACTCAAAATGGCAAAATAAACTTTTACGCTCTGTGAAATATTTAGCCTATAGAATTTCGTTTCTCCAATATCTATTCAATTTTTGAATTAAAAATCATAATTCAAATATCTAGTGCGTTATTGGGACGAATAGTGCAATATAGTATAGATTTTGATTAGTACATGATCCCTACTAGTGCGGGTTTTTAATGGCGTGCAAGTATAGGTTAAATACGTAGCAGCCATAAAAATGTTTAAATGCTTTGAAGGAGGTTTCTAAAGAAATTCTAACTTGAAATAAATAGTATTTCTGGAGACGACAAAATTCGTGCATAACTATAAATTATGCCTATATCACCAAATTGTGCAAAAAATGCAAAATATTTCTCTCTAATTTTTGTACTATTTTCTATAGGCCTCAGCAGAATCCAATGTATCCAATAGTATCCAATATTACAAAAACTCCCATAGCATTAGTCTAAGAATAGTACAAAATAAAGCAGCAGTTACCTTGTTAAATTCAGCACATCGACTACAAATGATTTGTGACAGGTTAATGTAACACCGAGAGGTTTGTATCAGTTTTCAATTTCGATTTTAATTTTTAAAGCAGCGTTTAAACCATTTAAAATTTAAAACTGAAAACTGAATTTCATAGACACATTCATTTATTAAAGGGAGCTGAATTCAAAAAGAGCCAGCTAAAAAACTTGCGGTCCGCTCAAGAGATCACACATGAAGGCTCTGGAAATAAGAATGTTTCCATCTATTCTTATATTAAAAACAAAAACAACCAAAATGGAATATTGTTTGGATTTAAAATTGACTTTAGATAATTTTGCAGAATAATCGGCCATGCCATCTATTGAGCTTTTTATTTTCATAGAGAATCAAGGTTTTTGCAGCCATCACTTTATATATAAAATATTTGTAATATTCTGTAAATACTATACATGTTTCATATTTTAGTGAAAACAGTTTCATCTGAATCCAAGAAATACTGTCACGAACCATTATTCATGAACGACAGAAGATTAGCTAAATTGTCTGCATTATTTCCAATGATGAATCTAGGTAACAGTGTAGATCAATAATTCTAATATACAGTGCAGTAACTGATAGAAAATTACATTCATTACAAATTACTTGCTTTTTCTTTTTAAATAAAATACTGATCACTTCTTAGATCACATTGTTCATATAAAAAATACTGAAGTCGAAGTCGTCTGAAATAACGAGTCATCCTGTGCTCCTCTTGTGATTCATGGAAAAATTTCGAAAAAGTGAGATTTTTCCTAGAATTAATGAGTTTATTAGGGAAAATCGACTATCAATCCATTGCTCTGAAAGCTTTAGAAAGGTGTAACATAATTAGGTTCAACCTCATTCGAACGGCATATAAAATCTGAAGATATAACTAAGAAATAAGGGAATTTCACACTAGATTTCAAAGTTATTTAGAATTTTGTTAAGGAATCAGATAAAAGATTTGTCGTGTTTGTAAAAAGTGTTGTTAGAAAATAATAGAACCTTACATTTTAAGTCGTAAAATATGTCACTACTGAGACATGTGTCACGGCTTTGTTATCCGTTTGTTAAAGGGAATTAAATAAATAAAAACACATTTTATACATTTTGTTTATTCAAAATAAGGATGTGTTGTTGTAATGGCATTCTGCAGTGTAATCTGTTATGTTATAATATTTTTCTGTTATATTCTTCAAAAGGTTAAAGTCACAAGGAAAGTTACAACCTGTTATGTTGAAGTATGATGGTTCCAAATCTTCGGAGCCCCCGTCTATATATAGAGCCTGAAAAATATCAGATACATTAAGTTATGTTCTAATTTAAAGTAGTCTTTATGACGGAAAGCAACTTTCATTCTTGGCTCCCTTCTTGGTTTTCCTTTTTTAACTGGAATTACGTCAGTTGGGAACACTAGCAGGTAGTTTAGGAACAAGAGCACCCTCTTTACCACGACACGCCCAACACTGTTGTCAATTTTACGATTATAAAAATTACTGATCCATCTCAATATCTATTGCAATAAATAAACGTTTGTTTCCGTAAAAAATATAGATTTCATTCATCTTTTTCTCAGACAACATATCAATGACACAGACATTATATGACCATAGCGAAGACATCAAGTGGTCAGCAGCGACATGGCGAAACTGCCTAAAATGTAATCGGACTATTTTGGTACGGGCTGCTCTAGTTCCTAAGTGACGTCACAGAAGTTCGATAATGAATCTTTAATGCCTCACAGTATTATATGTCGGCTCTATGCAAGAATTATCTAGTCTCCAGAGTTACATTTATTCCAGTGGTGGATCTTATCAAAAGGAACATATCAAAAACTCGTATATTTAAAATTAATTTAAATAAATTAATATTTAAAAATAATTATTGATTAACCTAGAATTCGAGGAGTCACCCAGGAAAATGTCTCGAGAGTAAATTGATGTACAGACTTCAACTCTGCATGAATCTTCTTTTATTATATTTTAAATTTTGCATGACAATTCATTTCTAGATAGGCAAGACCAAGTTGGAAGATGACATGAGTCCCTTAGTGTGATTTTCTCGATATTTAGCGAATATTTTCTCTCAGTAGATATGTAAAGAGTGATTGAGCTACAGATTTGACATAATTGCGTGAAACTTAGTTTCCACACATTCAGGATCGAGCTTGATGATGGGGCATATCACTCCATAGGCTGTCTCTCATTTTATCAGGATTTTGTCAAGGTACGATTACGACAAATGAATAGCAGAGAGTTGAGGGGTGCAGACAGGAGCGCCCCTGGCATAGTTTCAGGACATCCATCACGAGTACTTTTTGGTGGAAGTTATATAAAGGCGTTTTACGGACAAAAGGGTTAACTATATCTTCGTCGAGGATATACCCACTGTGACAAACCTTAGCAAAGACTATTTCGTAACACTTGGTCTTGATTTGCTTTTGATGTTGAAACGGTTATGCAAGTATTATATATGATATGTATCTGCGTTGTTCTCAAAGAATCATTTCTTAAATCTAAAGAGATTGCAAATATCAGAAGTTCATGACTCCAAGAGCCAAGTTTAATTAGGTTATTTTTAGTCTAACACATAGCTCAGTTTCCTGTTATCTGAATAACAGCTGATAGCCAAAACAAATTGTTGTCTTTTCATAGCCTTATCCAGTATTCACGCGAATGTTGTGTTATCAAGTTATGAAAACAGTTCAGGTGATTGGAATCATCATTTTATGTGCTATTTCAGGTGACCTGTTTCAAGCTTATTCTTAAATTTATAACGATGCATGATTTTAAACATAGACCTTCGTTACATGTACAAATAAATGTAATAATTGATTGATTATGATTTATTAGCATACTGTTTGTTGTATGGTTTGCATATGTATCTCTAATCACTGAATATTTTGTCTTGATGTATCTCGTCAGGAAACTAATGATAATATTAAAAACCAACTTAAAAAGATAAAAATTGTATTAATCTTTTATCATGAAATTAAAAATATTCTATGACCATAAATACGTAAACTAAGTGGTTAAGTGGTTGTTATAAAATCTATTCAGACCTATCAACTCATCCTAGTCATAACTTTTTTTCATTAAAACATTTCGTTTCCTCTTACCACTGTATTTTGGGAAGCAGGAGTGTGTCAATAAACGCTTAAAATAAAATACACTTTCTCTTATGACCTGAAGGATGTAGATTTATATTTATTTTTATTATTATAATATTAAGAGGAGTTATTTTAAACCCCTTATCCTGTATATGCCTTCTGGATTCTTCTACGCCCGTCTGGCCGTGTTTACATATAGTAACACGTTACAGAAAGTGTTGATTTGATTAAATTATTCTTTATTCGGAAATAAAAATAATTGGTTAGCCACAATGCAGTTCCGTGTTTAACTGGCACATTCTTAAGCAAGTTTACTATAATTTCTCTAGCACTACGTTCTTTTAATCGACGTTAAAGTTTGTTCCGATCAGAAATGTCCAGAAATCCATTATTTTAAAACATTGCACGAGTTTGAGTTATTACATCGGTTAGCTGTAGGACATAACTCTATCTAGAACAAACGTAGTACATTATAGTGACAGATCAGATGACATACTTGAAAATAAAAGATTCCAGTCTGGTTGTTTTGATGCAGCTCAAGAACCAAAGCAGATCCGGGCTTGATGACTCTCGCATCGGACGAGTTCAAGCCCAGAATGCCTTGCACTCCTAGAAGGGTGTAGTCATGGCCGGAGTAGTAGTACATCCGTCTGTCAGGAGTCAGAGAACCATTTATTTTGGCCTCCATCAAACTGACCACTTCTTGAAATAACTGTCCTGTAATTTAAAATAATATTTATGAATACGATGTTTCTTTACTCACAACAAAATAGCATAGCCTTTGACTGTCTTACCAAAACGTTACAGTGGCCTAACCGGGATGTATATCTCCCAAGAAATGTATTTGAATGTAGAAAAGATTTAATGCAATAAAAATTCAATATGCCACAAATAAATCAGCTTCAAATGTTGAGAAAGTTTGCTATAAACTATAGCGCAATAACTTCGATTAATAGGTAACTATTTTGTTGAAGATAGACTTTAATCCTTTAATATCATTTCAATCGATAACAGATCAATAGGAAGTATAATTTAAATTATTGGACCTATGTTACAGTAGTTACAGATGTTACAATAGTATGTGACTCGTACTCATCGTAATGCTACCACGTAATTTTAAAACAAAGAGACTCCCATTTAGTTCTGTTCGAGAGAGCATTTTTAACCAGTATTTTAGCCAGACTAAGTTTTCGGGGATGAGGGATTTCAATATCAAGAGGTTTAAAAAAAGCTATAACCCGGATAATTAAAAAATTGCGTACCCGGTATTGCAGTTTTAAACAAATTTTACTTTTAGTATCATTGCCCTGCTAGAATAAATTACACGGGTAAATATTTTAAAGAAAATAACGAATAATCCAAATTTTCAATATTTGTGTTCCTTACTGGCTAAAAATGTTGCTTCGGGACTTCTAAAATAGTCAAAACAACTGGAATGAAGTAATTGAATTAAAAGCAATTTTTAACAAAGTAAGTAAGTAAAAGTAATTCGAAAGAAATCTTTTCTATCTTTAAATATAAAGCAATACAACTGGTCTTAATGTAACATTACTTATGTTGCTTCCACCAACGATCTTTATAAAATAACTTCAATTTGTAGGTTGTTAACTTAGGCAATGGCCAAGTTGAAAAGTATAATGGTATAATTTGGAAAACCATCACACTTGCCCTGAAGAGCCAAGAATTGAAAACCATACGTGAAATCAGTTCTGTGTGAATTCTTCCACTCGATTAAATCCCTTCTACGAATACCACTCCACGTGAGTTGATGTTAAAGAAACAGGGGCTTTCCGGAAATTTGCCATTGTTCAGTGATACAAAAATCAGTAACACTACGTTTCGAGATCTGCAATCTGATCTCTTCCTTTTGTATCACTAAACAATGGCAAATTTCCGGAAAGCCCCTGTTTCCTTCACAATCCTTACATAGTCAAAAACAAACTTCAAACAAATAATTGGTGTTAAAGCATCACATGGGATCTCACTATGAAAATTCAGTCTCGACAAGGCTTCCCCTAACCGATCATGGCCTTATTTAGAAATGCAACTGATCTAGCAAATGTGGAAGAAATTGAACTCATTCAAGCAAACCGTGGCTATGGACACGTCAAATTCTCAAAGTGGGTGGGAGGAAGCAGTGTCAATCTTGCAGAGATCTAGTTCCAGCACCAGAACCTAAGTCATGTGAAAATCAAGTTACAGTCAGTGATTCCAGAAGCCCTGACGATGAATAAACTCCTGATAAACATGAATAACCAAACCATACAAAGGAGAAAAATTCACCACTATGCACAGGTGATCTAATTCGATTACCCATTCCTCACAAGATAGACATTATTTACCTCAAACTACCTGTTGCATACTAAAGCTGAATGTTTATAGTTTACTTATGTTTCTAATAAAACCTACCTTTAGATTCTTTACAACTTGTTTAATTCGTCACTTAACTTTATCCATGTAAATATCAAACACAAAATAAATCAAGTGTGAGAGGACAGCATCACCTTGTAGCAGTCTTGTGGTGACAGGTGAGTCTATGGTGTAGGCAGCGTATAATTGGCCCATAACAGTTGTTAAAGGTTCCGGGTACACTTGTCTTGACCATGTGGGCATGGCTAGTTCTTCGAAATCCTGGATACCAACAAGCAAATATATCAAACAATCATGATTAGTAATATTTCGTACCGTCTTGGAATATAATAACACGTTGTAAAGAACAAATTAATTGTTCAATAAGTTGTAAAATACAGTTTTATACTAGTTTAAACGTTATTAATGCATAGTAATCTCTTGAATATTTGTTGTAATTAAAATACTATGCTCGAAAATGAAAACATTAGTAATTGTTTGTACTGCCTAGTTACATCATTATTTAGTCAAAGGCTAATTATTGATATAAATATTAATGAAACAAATATTTTAATGATTGTAACATAAACCAACAGTATTATGTTTGTGTTTATTGCTAGCATTATCAGTTTGAGTTCACAAATACAACATTTTTCTTTTCAATGCTTTTGTTAATTTTATAATTCTTAAAGCATTATGCGTGGAGTGGCGAGATGAAGGTTTACAACAAGCATTGGTTAATAATAACCCAGTCACAAATGAATTTACTCTATGATTTGACATAGATATCAGGGGTAGGGTACGATAAGCGGACCCGGTTTTTTATATCGAAATTGGCAAAAGATATTACTTAATCATAACCATCGATATAATCAATCGATACTGATTAATTGTTTTGAACTAATAACTTAAATAATCTATATCAACAGCTGTAAACACTCTAAAATAATACACGTAGGATAGTATTTCAATTTTACATAATTAATTCTGATTATTAAAAATGGCAGTCAATTTTAGAAAACTACACGACGTAGCTTTTTCGTGACTTCAACATGTTGGACTCGTACCGAAAAACCCATTATGTGCAATTTGTGGGAAAGAAACAACTGTAACTGTGAGAGGAGTAAATGTGGTCGTCTTCAGTTTTCCTAATTTTGGTTATAATAATTTGTTCGATAACTGTAAATATTAAATTCATATTTTAATTTAAAACATACGATTGTTATTGAGGACTATTAGGTACTTTTATATCGATTGATAGTCTAATAGGATTTGAGATGCGAACATTAGGTATCGATGACTATATTCTTCGATATAAAAAACCGGGTCCGCTTATCGTACCCTACCCTAGATCAGGTTTAAGATATTTTACTCCAACAATAAGTCATGGAAACACTGTTATAAACAGAACTGTTTAAAATGAAAATAAACGTGAGTAATCTGCAAAATAATACTAATTTACAAGGTAATAATGCTAATATCATCCTATTAAACCCTCAATGTAGGAAATGTGGCTTGGGTAAGCATAGAGAATTTAGACATTGCTTTAAATTTTAACTGTATCACATGTTAAAATTAGAAATTTTGAGCGGGGTTTTTTTTAATGTAATCTTGTCAAGGTTGAGTATGCAGGTACTATAACTCAGCTAAAACGTCTATTTCATGTATTGAAAATGTATAAAACAGTACTGTATTGTATAATGAAAAACCAACATTCAATTTAACCAAGCAAGAACTACAGTACGGTTTAAACAAAATAGGAAAGAGGACATTAAGGATAATTATAGTTCAGGATTACCTGAATTAAAGCCAAACGAGATTTATTTTGTATTGTATTTATAGTGATATCAAATTAAAATTCTAGAGAAAACATAACGAATGATATTGTGTCAGTAATAACTACCGGTAATGTAATGGGTCCACGTACCATGCTGGCAAGAGACTCCCAGACGATAATCATCTGCATTAGTACAGATTGAGTCGTTACTTTACCTAATCCAGTATATGGTTGTATACCTTCCAATATATCCATCATTTTAAATCCATAATCTTTCACAAACTGTTCAAGAGACTGATTCTGGGCTTCATGAAATCGTGGACAAACTGAGTTTGACGATGGAGGAGGCACTACCTGTAACAGATACATAGTTAGAGAGAACCGAAACAGATAATCCTGTCTCTATAATAGAAAGAAAACATCTCTTAAATATTAGTTAAACATAATGTATTAACACACTTGATGGACGATTTTCTTTTGTATAAAGAGCTAACAAAATAAACCTATCTAGTAAGTAAACTTTGAGAAAAAACTTGATGGTTAAATCTGGCGAATAGTGAAAAAATATAAAGTATTTTTAGTTGAAGAAAAATCTAAAGGTAGGCTATTAAATGCCACTTTTACAATTTTAATTTTTGTGCTGCTAAATATTCTATGTCCAAGGGCCAGTACTGTACTAAGAGACCTATGTGCAATAACGGTTTAATATAGTTTCTACAGTCTCCAACAGATTGCGCTTGGTGTAAGTCCAAGGAGTCTAGCAGTGCTAACCGACCTAAAAGCTCTTTTTACTGAACCACCCCAGTAATTAAGTTGTTTATTAAGGAAAATGCCTCATAGAACTTAGGTCGGTTGCTGTTACTGGTTTTGGACTCAGGTCTTTCTGAAATATGACATACTTCGTAATTCTATTGCTAAGCTGTGATATAAGATAGCTTTTCACAACTTTGTAACCGGTTGCATAATTAACCAAGGATTTCATACAGAATATCTGAAAAATATACTTTCCGATTTAAAGAATTAGTGTGACTAAACTCCTGAAAAGTTTGTGTTTTGGTACTTAGTACCGTTAGCTTTTCCAGTCTTTAATTTATGTTTTATCGGAAGTTTTATCGGTGATTTGTTTCATATTTTAAACTATTTAACATAGCCTACGGTACCGTCGTATGGTCGAGATAGTTGGGGAATATCGGCAGCGGTTGCCAGAGCAGATCCTTGTCCCACACTTGGAAACCTTTGGGCGGGAAGAGACCAGCAAGGAACTCAGCGGCGCTCATCAGAGTCCGGTCCTTGATGGTGCTGGAAGCCCTGAAGTCCTCCTGATAGTAGATCTCATTCAGGAATCCATTGTACAAAGAGCGGATCTTGGCTCCTAGCTGATACAATTGTATTCGTCCTTTCTATAAAAGATAATATTTTGAAGGACAGCGTTATCTATAAGTAATGCTTTTTTGAGTTCATTACCCATAACTATATACAGTAAACCAGAAATGTGAAATGATGGTATACCACCAAAACTATTTGTGATATTTTAGTCATTGTTTTTGCTGTTTTTTATGACGTAAAACAGCATTGGCTGCATTGGTGTTACTTAAGTTGGTCACCAAATGGTGTTTTGGTCAAGAATATATACTTTATCTTATTAGAATTTACTTTATATAAAGGCTACGAGTAAATTGCAAAGGACCTTTAACGTCAACTTCATGTATCATTTCAGTAGCCAATATAACTAGTTATTTTAAATATTTTATGAGCTTCTTTGGAAATGTTTTCAAATGTATGAGTTTTACACGTATGTATCAAATTTTAACTTGAAAAATAATTTTAATAAAAACTTTACAATTGATGCTTGTTTGTGTATGCTTCTTTTATAGTAAAAGCTCTCAATAGTAAAACATCCGTTAGAGTTAAGCCGATGTTGTGATATAATATGCATTGACATGCTGCTTCATCAGTGAATCAAACACATGAAAATTCTGTGTTATGTACCTTACACTAGACAAAAACACTCTTTTCCCAATACCAAGAAAATGGAGGCTCTTCCTCCGGAAAACTATAACATCCTATTACTAAATTTTTGCCTCTTAGTTGCGAAGCCTCTCACTATAAAGAGGTTCAAATATTCGAGTATCTATGTACGTGAACAGGATTCTCAAAAATATTTAGCTAGATTTCATAGCACTGCTTAAGTACAAAATTTCCTCTGATTAAGGGAAGGCACTACAACGAAAGAATGCTTTGTAATCAAGTTTTTTCGCACTCCTAAAATTGAATTTTACTGCATTTTTTTAATATCAATACACAGTATAAAGTAAAGTAACTTTTTGTGATGGTCTGTTTCATAGTAGGCATTGATAGTTTCTAAACTACTCGACGAATTTTGATACGTTTTAACAGGTGTGTTCTTTATGAACTAGGGCATATACCTAGGTTTGATACATCAACATTTTAATCATAGAAAGTATAGAAATGTTTGTATAGTGCGGAATTGTATATTTTTGAGAATTCAGGTAAATAATTATAATATTTACAAAATGCAATTTTAAGTTAATTAACACAAACAGTTGTAGGAACTTTCAGTTGAAATTCACCAAAGAGGCAGAAATATGTATTTACATTTAAATCTTACATACATTACATAGATCATTAGTGTAATGCATATTGCAAAGACAAAGTTCCTATCTAATTCTTACTATATATAAAACCAGTGATGAGTTTAAACCATCGAATGCATTCGAAATACTATTTAAATACTATTATAAAACCCACATTAATGAACAAACCGGTGAATGTTTGTACATACGGTACTTGAAACTGGTTAGCTCCCTGGACATTGTGTATGGCATTTTTTTGTAGCTTAAGGAAAAATAAAATACCAGAAATAGAAAAAAAGCGACGGAATATATATCCTTTTTGACTGAAGTCATTTTAAACTTGTGTGCATATAATTTCATTACCGGGGATATACGTATACTTATGTTAGAAAAATATTCATAGGGCTCAATCATATTACATCATAATTGCTTTCACTAGGCACATCCTTGAATATATAAAATTGTGAATCCACGTGTAACTGCTAGTACTGCATATATAAGCTACATGTGAATAAGACACATACATAATTATGTCACATGTTAAAATCTCATATGAATGAACTCAGCTTCTTTCCAAATTTATTTATTCTGCTATGTTCAAGTTACCATCGTGGTTACCTATAAGTCCAATGTGAAAGTATTTATTTTCTAACACTCAGCCAAACCTCAGAGAGTACCTTGCACCGCCATCAAACCCGGCTTCACTTAGAAAATATGAAGGTCCAAGCAAAATTTTTAAATTTAAATACTGTGCGGATGAACAGACTGACAGACAGAAATGTATCCAATCCAACGAACTATAGGATTTGACAAAATTAAAAAAAAATAGATCATAAAAATAAAATGCTATCCCAGCAAGAATTTTGCTGTTTAACAAAAATTCATTGTCGCATTGAAATTTGACCGTCACCACTAATTTATTGTAAGGTTGTATACCTACTTAGTTTGAGAATCAATTTTCTCTCTGAAAAGAATTACTTGGCATGACACATTATACGTTTAACTTACAATTAATTGTATAGGGTGTTTCTTAAAATATCAATAGACTTCAGCACTGAAAGGGAGTATTCTAACCTAAAAAAAAGATTAACTTTGAAAATTCATTGTTTTCTATTTACGGTTAGCAGCCATTTATGCATTTTTAAATCTTTGGTATATTGGAAAATTTTTATTTCAGCATAGATAAAGCTGGATAAAAACATAATTATGTTAATAAAATGAAGGTAACGAATTTGGGCAACTTTGAATTTAAGTCATTTATGTGTTAGTTGATATACTCGTAAAATTGTACTTTGAAGCAAACGTAAGCTTCAGCATAAGTGAAATTGCATATAAGTACAGTAGAGTACCGCCAATCCGAACTAATTGGGACCGAACTTGTTCGGATTGACGGAAATTCGGACTAGGCGGATTTTTGTTAAATAGTTACCATTTATCAACTTTCAAGTGCAATTTACGTGGTTTTAAAAACAATTAAATGCATACAATAATCAAATGCAATAAACAATAGTAAGTACGTATTAAACGTAATAATAATATTACAGCTTCCTGTCTTTGTACGGTAACATCGCGTGGTCGAAACTGAGTGCCATTGTTTGTGCGTAAATGAATCTAGTAGAAGCCACCTGTCTGTGGTGGGCGGGGCGAGTTGGTCGGTGACCTGAAACAGTGTGGCGCGCAAAAACTATTGGACTGCCACTACCTCACCCCTATCCCCTCCACCACCCACCCCGGTGGACGAGTGGCGAGACGACAGTTTAGTGCAATCTTCCATACGCGCAGCACGTGCTCTTACTGTGTATTCTGTAGTTTGTGGTTTGCAGTTTTGTTTGTTCTTGCTCTGCTCTGTGCGTATATCCGATATCATTATGGGTAGTAAACGTAAACACAACTCGTGTACGTTAAAAGAAAAACTCGAAGTTCTCAAAAGACTAGACAATGGTGAAAGTCCTACTCAACTTTCAATTGAATTTGGTGTCGGTTAAAGCGACGATCAGTGACTGGAAAAAGAAGCGGGCAAAAATCGAACAATTTTTGCTCTGTTGTTACAAGTGAAAACACTCTAGAAAAACGTCAAACTACTACTGTGTCATCGTATGACAAAACTCGATGAAGCACTTTACTTGTGGTTTTCTCAAGAGAGACAAAAAGGCATTTCCATTACCGGCCCTCTTATTAAAGAAAAGGCGCTTCTACTAAACATCCTTATGGGAGGCGATCCGTCATTTTCGGCTAGTTGCGGTTTTTTAGATCGGTGGAAAAAAAGGCACGGTATCAGGCAAACTGACTGTAACTGGCGAAAAGATGTCTGCAGACAGCAACGCAGCCGCAGAGTATCTTCAGGAGTTCAAAGAAATTACATCCTCCTACTCACCCCAGCAAGTGTACATACGCTGATGAAACGGGGCTAAATTTCAAAGCGTTGCCAACAAAGAGCCTAGCTTCAAGAGAAGAAAAGTCCGCTCCAGGATTTAAAATGGATAAGCAACGACTAACCGTATTAGCATGCAGCAACGCTTCCAAAAGAAAGCTTGGATGGATCGTGCTTTTGTTTCAAGAATGGTTTGAGAAACAATTTGTGCCCAACGTGAGAGCCTACAATGAAGAAAATGGACTGCCTGATAGAGCGTTGTTACTCATAGATAACGCTCCGTCCCATCCGGATGACTTAGAGCTGGTTATTGGTGATATAAAAGCCATTTTTCTACCACCGAACGTTACTTCGATCATACAACCAATGGACCAAGGAGTTCTACAAGCGTTGAAGCAAAATTATCGGAAAAAGCTGCTCCGAAGCCTGCTTGAGGAAAATGAAGACCTCACAATTCTCCAAAAGCTTAAGAAAATCACGATCAAAGATGTAATTTTCTGGGTGGCAGAGGCTTGGGAGAACACAAGCGTAGGAGCTCTGCAGAAATCTTGGAAAAAATCTTTGGCCTGATCTGCAGTTTGTTGAAGAGGTTGTTCCACCGGTAAATGAATGCGAACTTCTTCCTCTTGTAAAAAAAATTACCGGGATGCGAAAATGTAGAGAAGGAGTGTGTTGATGAGTGGACGGCTGTAGATGACAAAGGCTTCGAGGAGTACACAGACGAAGACATCGTGGCACAGGTGCAAGGAGTCCCAGCTGATGACTCATGTAGCAGTGAGGATGAGGGAGACGCCCAAACTACCGATATTGTTCCACACAGCGCAGCTGCAAGTGCCTTTGACCTCGCTCTACGCTACGTCGAGCAACATGCCGCTGCTACTCCCAATGACGTAATGTTCATTCGGCGTTGGCGAAACATTGCATCGTCCAGTCGTTTTAGTGTGTTGCGTCAAAAGAAGATCACTGACTATAGGTCTTAAGAAAGTGTTGGGTTTTGCAGTGTTTTGTTTCACGTTTTTATCCCTTATTGTGTCCAAGTTAAAGTACAAATTATTTGCTAAGCCTTGCGTAGGGGTTTGTACATTATAAATACAGTACAGTACAGTACTATGTTTCATTTATTAACAGTATAAATTCCGTACAATGTATGTATCATCTAACGTTTTCAAATGTAATTTCAGTTTCTATATGTCAGTAAGTAAATGCTTTGAGAAATAAAACTTACGTTTTACTATAATAACTGGTTTTAATTTATTTTCCTGCCTTTTTAGCAATTTTATATTTTCTCCTAGCCGTGTTCGGATCAGGCGGATTTTCGGATTGGCGGGGTTCGGATCGGCGGGACTCTACTGTAATTTGAAAGTTCCTGGTGAAAAATAAACAACGAGAAAATAAAATTATTTGTAATCAATTAGTTATTTGACAACGTAGCTCTCTTGTGAAAAATCGCAACACGACGTAGTCTACACTTCACTTGGGATTGTTCCATCCCTTTCAGTTTAGAGCCAACGTTAGTGCGTAGACTTAATTGCCTAGTCCTTCTTAGAAAGATTGTGCCCCATCATAGAATTTTACTTTCTCCCCTTCAATCATTTGGTAGGGGAAAACAGAGGTGAGCCTAAATTGAGTTGGGTAGAGTTTTATGATGTTTGCATTCGGTAGAGGGAAATCTCTCATAGATTAATAAGGTAAACTTATGAACTGGATTAAAGTTTCCTACGGTTCAACTAAATTAAAGCATGAATTGACTTATTTACCTTTGTCAGTTGTTCATAACCGTATGGCCAAGCATTGGCGTCGTAGCTTGGGTAAGGACAGCTTGGATAAGTAAACAAAGGACCTCTGTTGCCATGACGAGACAGCTGAAAATATAATAAGAATTTTACTTTACTGTAATAGTATTTTTCTTCTTCTTCTCTTTTAAGCCTCAGCTTCAGCTATGTCGGCTTCGATGGACACTGGTTTATTTTTCAAAGTACACACACTGTTTCGTGTCTATACATTATTGGCCCTCCCCGGAATTTGAACCCGTGATCTCTCAGTTAGAGAGCCGTAACTATAACCATTAGTCTACGGAGGAGGAATAGTGTAATAGTTAATTGTACATAAACAGCAATATACATTTTTCTAATTGATATGTAGAGGACATCTTCAAGATAGGTGCAATGTATTGAATATACCATGTATACGTAAAAAAATACCTCAACAGAAATAGTAAATTGTGGATGGTTTGTAAAATATAAACTCTTCTACACTAATGATGAAATAGGCTCTTTTTATTATGAGTAATAAATGTTCAAAACCATAAAAAATGGAAATGCAGTCGTGGGACTGACCGACTGAAGTGATTACTTCTTATAACGTGCTGTGAATATAAATCTTGGGAATATAAATATAACAATCCTATAACTTACAACATTTTACATACCTCAGGAGTGTAACAGGGATATCCATAAAAAATTCAAATGTCTATATTATATCAAATGACTTAAAAACAGTTTTAAAATATTTATTAAACAAAATTTGATTACCTAAACTTAACTTGTGAAAAACAAGTGATCAACATACATCAATAACCCTCCAAAAGAAGTAGTTACTCCAACAAATGCCGATGAATTTTTCTATTTTGGGTAATAATCATCAACTTCTTATATTTTTCTCGGTTCGTACAGTTCTTTCTAGACAAAAACAATATACTCACTACAACAAGAAACTGTAGAGTTGGTGTAGCTCTTGGGCCTATAGGGTTGGAAACACTGCTACGATCAGCTGATACAAGGGCGGTTGTGGTAACGTAAACCAAGACAGCGACCAGAACCAACAAGGACACCATCAGTACAAAAAGGCGAAAAACTGGCACCATTGGTCTTAAAACCCGTTTTAAAGATAATTTATAATTATTACTTTCAAACAAAACAAATAGCTTTTGACACTTAATAGTTTATAGGATAGTCAGCCGTAGAAACTGACTGATAAAACAAATAATGTACGCTGACTGCAGCTCAACTCTGAGAAATAAATAGATCCCCAGCACAGTAATAAAGATAGTGTAGGTAAAGCGGCTTACGTGGGTTTAGATAGGCTTATAAGATCTTAACCCTGTACTTAACCGATCAAATATCTCGTAAAATATAACTATCTCGAACATTTTGTTACAGTTCGTTTGTAACATAATTTACTGCTGAGATTATTTTAATACCATTTCTACATTTAAATCACTAAGGAATTTGTAATTTAATTTTACATGTAACAGATTACTATTAATAATAATAAATACCACAACTCGTTTCCTTGAATGGGTTTCAATCTTGTCAAAGGTCGTTATTCTCTTACTAACCTTTCAAATAGGACGTTGAGGTAATGCTAAAATCAAAAAGTCATAAGGAAAAGAAGTAGATATATTTTCAAGAGAGCCACTGGATTGCGTTACCCGAAATAAGGAAACTCCTCTTGGAAATTATTTGTCGTTAGTGGAACATCACGGTTTATACACCAACCACAGAACATTATCCAAGAAAATTTGATAGTACCTCTACCATGTGGTTTGTCCTTCTTCATATAGGACCCGGTGACTGTGTGGGATTCTTATTAACATGATCCCTCTCTCGTCAGATCCTATTCTTGTTACTGTTATTGTAACGCAATGCTGATTCAGTATATATTGTGGACATTTACTCATCACCTTCGTTCCTTCAAAATTTGAGATGACGATGACGACTGCCCTGAGAATATCACAGTCTTATGTATGAGAAACGTGATCGAAATCACGGAGTACATCACGTTGCTTCGTTAGATGGCGTTTGACCGTGCATGTCACCTCACCCTAGCAGCGTTTTTGGGAGTTGGAAGTGTCATATGAGTGTAAGAGTGTGTGACAAACGTTTATATGAACCCAGTCTAATAGTGTTAAAAGTGGCATGTGAGATGTAATCGAAGATCTTCATATGCCCAAAAAGTTTTTCTGTATGGCTACTTAATCCTGAAACAGTTTCACCACTATTCTAAATGGTTAGCTAGTTCTAAGATTCAATTTTATAGCGTTGCCAGTGATAATATTGATAATAAGATGGCTTGTAACTGATCGGCAGAGTTTTAAACTACACGCTCTCATCGTTTCTAGTTTTGAAACGTTCAATTAAAATTACAATATTTACAGCATATATTAAGCAGATGACAAGGGTGCTTCCGGACTGAAATGGGAGTGCACACATATCCAAGCTCAGACGACCAATTGCAAGCTCATCATTATAACGATAAGACGTTTGGTGCGAATAATTTCACTGATAACGGTCATAAAATCGGTTCTTAGTATCGTTGACGATGCAGAGGTCATTGGACATATAATGTTCTTTGGCTAGGGGAGATTTGATTTATCGTATGCCTAGTTGTTTAACGCAGCGTGATCAGTGATCATAATTTCGTTTTTCTCGTTATGAGCAGCATTTAAGATTTTGTCCCTAAAATAGATATTGGTTTTTAAATATGAGAACCCACAGATCAATTACTTAACTTTTGCTTACGATATTTTTGTTGAGTTTAAGCAGGGTTATGAGGCAGCTATAGATGAACTAAGTAAGTGCTAGAGCATAGACGGCTCTAGACAGATTTCTGCGGTAGCTAATTTAGTATGGATGTATTATCAAGCCTGGGTATAGAATTAAACTTTTATAACTAAGCATCTGAAAATCATTATTGTAATTAATTTTCCGATCATTATATTATTCAAAAGTTTGAATTGTATGGGATTTATGTTTTAAGACCGAAATCTTAAATTTCCCTAACTGATTTTCTTAGATTTGTCAAATACGTTATACCGGTACACCTTTTAAAAAATTACCAAACATTTTATCAATTATGTGGGATTACATTTAATTTTAAAAGTGGAAAGAGAAGACAAAAATTAGTACCCAAAAACAAATACGTATTTAACAAAATACAAATTAGTTATTTAACAAAACTTTTACATTTAAATAATATTTTGCTATTTTAGTGAACTTCGTGTTAAATAGTAATAGTAAAAAAATAAATAAAAGAGTCTACGTCAATAACGATGTTTTTATCTTTATGGTGAACCTTTCTACAATATCTTGAATTTGAATCTCTCAGTATTTCCTTCTCTGTGTATAACAACGATAAGTTGGAGAGTCTCTCTTGCAGAATTGAAGTTCTCAACCAGTTTTGATCCTCCTCATAGCAAAGAAATTTCTCTCGCACGAGATTGAGCTCATGGGACTGGAGACGGCTAGTTTGATTGCTTGGAATAAGTGAGAAAATGTATTTTATTTAGCTATTTCCCTCAATTCTTTGACTTTTACTCTTAAAGCAATGACGTTTCTATTTCCTGACATGACAAATATTGGCACTCCAATGATCTAGATTACAGTAAGTTATTAGCTACTGTTATTTATGTTTCAAGTTATGTGAAGTCTACTCTCAGTATCCCATCATAATGTTCAAGGAAGACTTTCAACTTTCCATAACTAAATAGAGCAGTGCATTAACAGCTTCAGCTACCTTTAGCTATTCTTCAGTGAATCTTTAATTAAATCGTTCAAGGAACCTGAAGTAAACATGAGGTCTAAAAAATTTTTCACTTTGCCTTGACTTTCATCCTGACTGACATCCTCTCCTGGTCCGATAAGAGATTTGAAGGTATAAAGAGTCCGATTTAATTACCTTAGCGTTGAGATGGATCTATTTGATTTCTTCCCAGCTAGGGATTATATAGCCTATTAACATTCAAATCAAGATCTTCCCAACGAGAATACAGATGAGAAGAGCGAAGTAATATTTTTGATGATAAATACAATAGCTGTGGTTCTATTTGATGCTGGTTGGACTGTGACACGTGAACTTGAAAACGAACTTCCAATACCAATATGGCCTGTAAAAGAGACAAAAATACCCAATATGAAATTGATGATTCTGTCTTTAAAGGTGAACTTGCGTCAGTCTCGATTTTAAATAAATTAAATACTGTGTACTTCTATATCTCATTAGCTCATTTAAATTCCAATAACATCTTTTCACAGTAAACATTCCTCGCTTCCTATCATTTAAGTGCGCATTTTCTTGGCGGGTTTATGGCTATAGCTTTCTCTGTTAGTTCGGGTATTTGTGATGTATTTTCTGAGACAATACCAGCTACATTAGATGGAATAAAATATGAATCAGAGCTATATGGGTTGTATTGTATAGTTTATTCACCCACCTTTCGCTAACATGATTCGCTAACAGATAAAAGTGCCGCACGGTGGTCGAGGAGTGCCCTGATGTATAATGTAATGACCAGGCCATGATCACTTCCTCCTCTCCTCGGCCGTGACACCGATAGGAGGCCAAGTCAACCGTCAAGGTACCTTGTTTTTCGTTGTCCGATTGTGTTTCATTCTTAACGTCAACGTATCAGCTGGTATGAATAGGTTGAGACGGTTAATAATTATCTACATTCTTAACGTTAAAGTACAAATAAGCTTTTTTAACAACAATTTTGTTCATTTACAATCTGCTACATTTTAGAAGAACTATAAGTAAATATTATAAGCAGAAACAACACATTAAAAATTTAAATTTAGTCATATGTTAATTATATCTACAACCTAAAAGTTAATTCCAGACTAGCAGATCGGTGGAGTCTGTACGCATCTTTAGAATTATCAAGTAGATTTGAAGTGCAGTGGGTAGAAGAAAACGGAAGACTATACTCCTCGAGATGAACCCTTTCTTTCTGAGATAGCAAACTTCATCCCAGAAAAACATATATGACCTCTAGCAAGATTTAGAAAAGGCAGGAGTAAAAATTCACGACTCTATGATACGTAAACGACTCTTAGAAGGAGAGAAAAGAGCCGTGAGACCGCAGAGGTAACAACTTTTGACAACTCCTATGATGAAAAATCGACATTTAATTTGGCCAAAATACGCTCACTGGAGCGCAGAAGGTTAGAGAAAGGTGTTATTTTCTGATGAGACACACTTCCTTGTGCAGGGCCAGCGATCTAAATTCGTTCGACAAGCAATCAATGATTCACTCTATGCTAGCCATTTTAACAAAAAAATAAACAACTCATTAAGAAAATGTTCTAGGAGCCACTGTGAACACTGAAACAGTGAATAGTATAAAGCATTGCTGGGGCAACGCTTAGCTATTAAGCTTCACAAAGTCCGGACCGAAGGAGCTGCAATTTTTCAACAAGACTCAGCTCCGTACCACATATCAAAGACTATGACGAAATACTTCGAGCGTAATAATATTAGCCTTCAGGATTTGACTTGGAATTCACCTGACCCTAATCCTGTTGAGAATATGTGGGAAACATGTAAGGCTAGACTGCAAAAAATGGCCTGAACGACAAAACAAAACTGATGGAAGCAGTAATTCAGGTGTAGCTTAGACATGAAGCAATTAGAAACAATTACAAAAAGCTTGTATATTCCATGTCAAGAGCAGTCTAGGAAGTCATGATAAAAGTAAAACGGTGACATATTCCATACTAATTAATGGTAACAATCGTATATGTAAGTGTACCTGTAGCTTTGACCTAAATAAATCATATTTACAAATCAATTCTGCTTGTTCACATTAATTCACACAATAATCTATTTTGTTACCCTTTGATGAACGGTATAAGGGTGAAGCCACTTTGGGAGAACATTGCAGTAAACAAATAAAATAGTCCGTACCATTTTCTAAATCCTCAATACTTTTCAACAGAATAGGAATATTTCATTTAACCAATTACGAAATTGAACCAGTTCGTAAATTTTTTACATAACATTCACTTTTTTTAAACCACTTCTGTGCTTAAATTAAGTTTTATCAGTGAATAATCAGAAAACAGATCAAGGCAGGTTTTGGTATATGTGTACCTTTGATTAATACTTCTTGTAACAAAAAATCTAACAAATTTGGAATTTCCTCTTATTAGTTGCCCAGTATGTAGGTTCCCACGAAGAAAGATGGTTGCAATGATTATCATTTATAACCTTTAATAGTTGTCGTCCTCTAGGAGTGGTCAATCGAGAAGCCCATTCTTGGTGTTTCGCGTTATAAATACCTTTTGCAATAAATTTATTTCCCGAAGTCAACCCGTTGGCATTCCATAAAGCAATTTTGAGAAGAATCTTCATTTTAGACGAGAAACAATAGTAGGCAACAGATTAAGTAATGTACTAATCTGTTCTGCATGTTTAGACAAAATATTTCTGATTCGTTAAAAAGATTTTTGAATTATGTTGGACAAACCTTCAGATTAATCTATGTGTCCATTAGCTTCTTGTTGCCTTGAAGGAAAACTGAGATTTCTGTGATTATTCTGTATAACTTGAGCGAAGGTTACTCCTTCAATGATTATACGTACTATTTTGAGAGGACTGGTTTTGATTAACATTAGTTGCGTTGTTTCGTCCAGAATGATCCTTTATAATTTAAAATGTCTTTTTTAAGAATGGTTTGTGTTGCATTTCTCTGTACATGGGACAACTTTTGTAGTTAGCCAGATGCTCACCAGAGCACAAAACACAAGAAGTGGGTACGGTACTGTTGAAGGTTTATTGCAAACTTTTGTATCATGATCCTGATTTAACACAATGAAATGTATTTTGACAGTATGATTTAGTATACACAAAACATTGGCAACGTTTACATTTAATAACTTCCTTCTTTTTATTACGTAGTTCAAATAAAACTTTTGCGTTTATCAAATACTGAATTTGAAATATTTTCTCATTACGATCGCAAAACTCCATATCAATAAAAACACAGAGACATTAGTTTCTCACATTGATCTTACAGTGTGGCCGTTTTCTGTGATCGCCATTTTTAAGTATTCAAAAGAAATAGAGTAATATACGAGGTATGGCTATTAAATAACGGGACTGACGCTGCAGTGGAACGAGTGCGCATGCGCCAACCAACAATGACCAACAGCTGTGTAGTTTGAGACTTCCTCTTCAGAATGCAGTTAGTCTCGTTTCTGTAAACAACATCGTTGTGTCATAACCTTCATTTATGTAAGTGTTGTTATTTTGTTTTGCCGGAAAAATGGTTAGCGTGATAATAGAGCAACGAATTGTTATTAAATTTCACGTTAAACGTTGGAAAAACTGCTACCGAAACCTATAATTTACTAAAAGAAGTGTATGTCAGTGAATTTTTATCGCGGACTCGTGTTTTTGAATGGTTTAAGCGTTTTCAAGAATGTCGACAAGACGTGGAAGATGATTCGCGGCCAGGTCGTCCTTCAACATAAAAAACGGAAGACAATGTCGAAAAAGTTGCTAATTTGATTCGGTCTGACCGACGATTAAGCATTCGTGCAGTTGCTGAATCTGTAGGCATTGATAAAGAATGTGTACGGCAAATTTTACATGACAATTTGAACATGCGTAAAGTGTGTGCAAAAATGGTACCAAAAATTCTTACGATTGATCAACAAGCAGCTCGTAAAAATGTTTGTAGGTACTAACACTTTGAATGCCATTGAAAATGACCCAAATTTATTGGAAAGAATAATAACATGTGATGAATCGTGGTTTTTTACTTATGATCCGGAAACGAAGCGCCAATCCATGCATTGGAAGACCCCAACTTCACCGAGAGCCAAAAAAGCAAGAATGAGCAAGTCAAAATTTAAAGCAATGATGATTGTTTTTTTCGACATTCGTGGGATTGTGTACCTTCACTGGGTTCCTGAAGGTCAAACAATTAATCAACATTACTATCTTGAGGTACTTAATAAACTACGTGAAAGAGTAAGAAAAAAACGACCCGAAATGTGGAAGGACAAATCATGGATTTGTTCCAAGACAATGCGCCAGCTCATTCCGCGTTATCTGTCAAGCGGTTCCTGACCAAGTACAGCATCCCAGTGTTAGAACATCCACCTTACTCGCCAGACCTAGCACCATGCGACTTTTATCTTTTCCCTAAGGTGAAATCTGCATTGAAAGGTACGAGATTTGAATCCGTAGAAGCTGTTCAAGAAAAAGCGGCAAGACTCCTGAAAGAGTTGACAGAAGATGACTTTCAGCATTGTTTCCAACAATGGAAAATTCGCATGGAGCGTTGCAGGGATAGAGAAGGGGTGTATATTGAAGGTGATAATAAGTAATTATGTTTAAAATGAAAATAAATTTGTTTACAATATCAGTCCCGTCATTTAATAGCCATACCTCGTATGTTATATATGTTCTTCAGCCCAACCCTATTTTCACGTTCTTGCTTTAACTGGTAAGTATGGAAACTGACGTTCAAGTCTGTGAGTCCTTTGACTATTTTTCGGTAAGCCTCAGGAGATGATGGAAAAAGTTTAATTCTGTCTTGATTAAGACACTTGTACGAGTTGTCCGTTTTACTTACCATCAAGTCTAGAGCATAGATCATCAGTGAAAGATTTTTCGCGCCTGGCAAAAACATGGGGGGACTTTAAATCTGTTATTGGACTGTTGGTGGCGATATGTTCATCAATAGAATTTTCTTGTGCTTATTTTATGACACTATATTGTATGGTCATGAATGAAAATGGACTGAAAACTGACTATTTGTAGCTAATTTGGTCACAAACCAATTGATCAATTTATATAGTTTTTAGTCAAACAAAATAGACTCGATGAATTTAGAATTAGCTCTTTGTGGAACGGAAACTTAGGCCGCCCATCTAATTTTATTTACACAACTTTCAATCATTATCATTGCAATTACATAATTATTTTGTGTTTCAAAACTATAAAAAATGTAAATGAGATAATAATTAGTTTGTTTAAACCTACATGATCTTTTTATCCCTCTACTCTAATATTAAATGGTTAGTGATATTATTTTATTTAGTATACCATTGACTGTAAAAAAGTACAATAGAGCTTTTTGCTTGTATTTTATTGCAAGCCTGTTTCGGCAACCAGTTTAAATGGGATTTAATTCTAGTAAACAATCTTGATACTGTGATAGACGAGATAACAGAAAACTGACTCATACAACTGGGCCTTGGGCACTGGCAATCGGGCGTTGACTCGCCCATCATTACTGTACTAGTAGACTGCACTGACAAACGTATGACTGAGGTTATGTCTAATGGTAAATAGTAATAAATTGAAATAGTGCTAAATATTTTCTTTATCAAAAGAGACTCTAAGACGTCATCGTCAGTTTAGAACGTAAGACTTGTTCAAATTTTACTTTTTTTAGCAATATATATTTGGGTTCAATTAAAATAATCATATATTTTTCTTATCTAAAATTTAAAGATAGCCTACTAAGACTTCCCCATCTTAGTTTAAAATGTAAGATTTCACATTTAATGTGATTTTATTTTTGTTTACAAACTGATTTATTTAGATAACCTTACAGTGTCATAAATTCTGTTTTTAATATTTTGGTTAATGCCAATTATTAGGATATATTTCAAGCCAGTTAGTTATCTTTGCTATAGACTTATCTATTCCAAATCCATGTTGTAGCTTACTATGTATCTACACGGCTTTAAACTTAGGGGGAGGGGGTTAGGGGCTAACTGTAGCCTGATAGTCAGTGTTTATGTTTCTATTGACAATACTGACAGTTAGGCCTATTACATTTTGAAACACTTCTGATAATGATCTAACCCAATTTGTGTGTTAATGTTAGATAATAATCTAATACCTTACATATATATTTGTGTTGGTTACCTTTTCAATGTTCCTACTGATGTAAACATTTCTATTCAACTACTAACTAGGTAGGCCAAAAAATGTATAATAACCCCAAATTTGAGGTATAGGTAATAACATTTAACCTCAAAAAGGTAGGGTACAGGTGGGAGTGGGTAAGGATATAAAACCACCTTTACCTTTATCAATATTCCCAATGATTTAAATGAATATTAGCATGGTAACTAATGAAAAGCGCCCACCACCTCAATAGAATCAAGGGTATCAGATTACTGATTACAAAAAAAAAAAAAACTTCTAATTATAGTAATTACAATAGACAGACCCAGCTCTTTATTAATGCATGAAATAACCATATTGTTCCAAATTAATTCAAAGACTTAAAACCTTTTGCATAATATTTGAGTAATGGCTGCAAGTACAATGGTGATGTACACGTATTATTTATGTCACAAGTTGTCAGACATGTTTATTCTGAAAAAGGGTAGGGTACGATAAGTGGACCCGGTTTTTTATATCGAAATTGGCAAACGATATTACTTAATCATAACCATCAATATAATCAATCGATACTGATTAATTATTTTGAACTATTAACGTAAATAGTCTATATAAACAGCTGTAAACACTTTAAAATAATACACGTAGGTTAATATTAAAATTTTACATAAGTAATTTTGATTATTAAAAATGGCAGTCAATTTTAGAAAACTACACGACAATGCTTTGAAAGATGATAAGACATAGGCCTAAATAAAATATGTTGTTTTTGTGGCTTCAACATGGACTCGTACCGAAAACCCCATTATGTGAAATTTGTGGGAAAGAAACAACTATAACTGTGAGAGGAGCAAATATGGTCATCTTCAGTTTTCCTAACTTTTGTTATAATAATTTGTTTTATCACTGTAAATATTAAATTCATATTTTAATTTAAAACATATGATTGTTATTTAGGACTATAGATACTTTTATATCGATTGATAGTCTAGGATTTGAGATGCGAATATTAGGTATCGGTGACTAAATTCTTCAATATAAAAAACCGAGTCCGCTTATCGTACCCTACCCCTGCAAAATTGTAAAAAGTAGATGTTACTCTGTTTTGTTTGTAAAATTTTATAAATGCCTATAAGCTAGGTACATAGCTTTTTATTCATCACTAAACTATTACTTTTTTAGATCATAAAAATAGCCAACTATACTGTAATTTAAAATACATGTAGGCTAACATAATTCAGTTAGACATTTTGGTTTCAGTACTTAAGATAATTACAAATATTGATAATTTTATTGTGGTGGTGGCTGGTTATTATACTGCAGACGGCTAATGTATTAAATTTCTACCTCTTAAAATTTTAGTGGGCCTTAACTTTTAATGCCTCTTTTTATCAGTGCGGCCTGCATAAACACCTTTGCTAGCCCATAGTGCTGGCGATGAACAAAAAGCATTCCCTTATTTAGATGATAAATTGGTACTATTCGTTAATTTCCAGGTCAAATTTGTAGTTCTATTAACAGTTTACATTATCAGGAATATTGTAAACATATGTTTTAATCATTATCAGTGGTATCAAAAAAACCCAATACTAATATGCCCTTATTCTGTACAGTTTTCTTGAATTTGTCGCTTTCTAAAAAATAACAATGGGACACCTTAACTGTATTTATAATTCTTTTAAAATTTAATTCACAAATGTATGAGGAAGTAACCTAATATATTTAGCCTCTTTCAAATTATTTTAACCTATTTTGTTGTTACGTTGTTTTAAGGTCTTACAATGAAATATGTAGGGATTGAACGGACATAGAGTTATGTGCATGCGCTTATAATCTTCTAACAATAGGGCATATACAAAATATCAAGGTATTTTTATTTTAGAAATGTGCAAGCAATGAAACATAAATGCATTTTTTCCCACATAGTTAATGATGAGTTTAAAAATGTGATTTCAAAGCCTATGGGTGCAAAAGAAACTAAATAATCAAATTGTAATCTAACGTTTTCTAGTCAAGATTAGGATTCTAAAAGTTTGTTTCAGTGTCAAAAGGATAATTTATAAGAGAATGTAAGTATGCTATGGTATTTTTTCTGAGAGAAAAGTTTTTATCCTAAAACAGAAAATAAATATTCAGACAGGGCCTACGTAGGCTTAACAACATTTAACACTACACCACCAGAACAGTGGGACAATAGGCTATATGACAAGTGGTTATAGAATTATACTCTAGTGGTATTCAAACAGAAAGTATATAATTGTTTTTCTGTTAATTATGTATAAACCATACAAATTGCAATAATCACTAAAGTATTTTTCCATGTAAGATGGAAAAAGTTAGTACTGCGTTGTTTTATATAGTTTCAATACATTTGCATAGCTCAAAGTGAAAAAATTAAACAAGCAGCATATTAGATTGTACTTAAGTGTTTAAGCTTGTGTAGCACGGTCCATTATATATCTGTGCAATTGCATAAAATTGGTGAAAAATATGGTATTACAAAATTGTAAATGGACTCTCAGCCTGGTTGGAGGATAACTTTTCTAAGGTCATTTTTTACCATAAAGAAAAAAGTATTCAAACAACCACACATCGCAAATGTATAATACTAAAATAAATAAAATATACTTTTGTGCTTTTTTGGAGTTTGTTCATGAAGTTATAACCTATTTCCTATTACGATAACTAGTTAAAAATACACAAATTTTTCACATGTTTGAAATAAAAGTTATAGTTAACCCCTTGATTGCCAACCCCGTGTTAACATTCCCACTTAGCATTCAACTGCCATGCCGAGTTTTATCACGTTCCAAACAGCTGCTTCGTTAAAAGACGCCTGACAGCTATAAGTTGATACACGTTGGCCTGTAGTAGTATTGATTTGAACTGATGCAAATCCATAGTAGTGCTGTTTAATTGCTACTACATTATGGTGATCAACTAAGAATTATCATGGAAACACATGGTGATGTTTTACCTTTTGAAACAGAACTTTTTACATCTTTGCATCTTTGAAGTTCCTAATTTTGCAAGTTTATTTAATTTTATATTTTGATTGTGGTTCAGTCGGTATGGCAGAGATTAGTTTTAATAATGATAAAGAATTTTTACCAGTTTTAGATTTGTCCAGATGGGTTATTGTGAGTTAAGCATTCAGGAGTTTATCTCAGAATGATAGCGATTGGGATGCAAACTCAATTTATCAACCACAACCTGACGTGGCAAATCAGGAGATATGACGGGAGTTTGATAAATGAAGATATTACTGAAATTGATCATGGTGGAAAAAAACACACTACATTTTTTATGACTGTGGAGCAGCTCTGTGTTTTGCATATAAACCTGGCAGTAGCTTAGACAGCACTGTTGAAAACTCAGCATTTAAAGGCTTAATAGCCTAATATGTCTGAATTTCAAGCTATTACCGTACACAAACAATTCCTTATATCAACAACAATTGAAGTAATATATTTGTTGATCCATAAATACACTTAGATAATATGGATATGCTTAGATAATGTGAATGCTTCCCAGATTCAGAAGTATCAAATCTTTGAGAGTCTTTTACAGTTCAACAGTTCTAGGCTTGCTGTTCCTGAATCCTCCAAGCTGAGATTTAACTCCATAATTATATTTAAGCCCATTAGGCTAATATGTTTATTTCCACCCTGTTGCAACTCGCTTAAAATTGTCCTAAAACTACACTTAAGCTGTAATTACCATTCCATTATATTTCATTCAGATTTCGTAATTTAATTAATATTACTGTATGATCTCATCATCTTGCCAAGTTTATTTTAATACCTGAATGAAAAACACAACTAAATATTTGAACAAAAATGATACATATATTAAGTAATAAACGTATGAATTGAAATAAAATTGCAGAGCTAGAAAATGAATATTTGAATATGAAGCTGTTTTGTCAGAAATATTTTCAACTATTTTTAAAACATCTTGAAGATATCAATATGTATTATTGATATTTGACCTATTATATAATTAGACCTTCAGCTTACAAATTTATTCAGAAGGAAATGAAAAATTGCTTCTATCTAGGACTATTTAAATGTAGTATGTTTTATTGCTGTGAAATTAGAAATAAGTTATTCTGGTCAAACTAGAAATTAATTTTTTCAGAGGTCTGCTTGGAAATATCACAATGTAATGTTTTATAGAACCAAATTAGAAATCTTCTAAATTGATAGCTGCCATAACTGTAAAATATCGGTCAGAGGTTATAATACAAATTTTAATAAAATATCCAGCATATTTATTTAGATTTAAAATTCAAGATTTATTAAGTATTAAACAACACACGTTAAAAAATGTAGCCGCTACTGTATTGAAAAAATATTTTTGTGATTACCAATTTTGACATATGATTTTATCCTTTTTCATAATTATGTCTAATATCCATGGCTCTCTTGCCTGCATTATCTATAAATAACTATACATATTTTTTAGTTCTTTTCACCCAGTTCACCAATATTACTTCTGACAAAAATTTACTCAAACAAAATGTACATGCTGCAATTTGCTCACGTGCAACCTCTCACGTAATGTCTATAACATCATATTGTACCTTACTCCTAATATGTTCTTTAAATACTAAGATTTCTCTTTACACTGTGTATTAATTAGTATAGTTTTTGGGAAAATTTCAAATAAATGTAACTAATAAAATAATTAGGCATGAACAATTTGTATTTGCAAATCCTCTAGTGTTTAGACAGTGAATGCGACCACTCACGTATTAAGGTAGGTCTAGAAATAAAGCTTAAGTGTATGAACGATGTACACAAATCAAAGTAAATATTTATGATAAAATCAGTCCATGCATAAAACTATACTTGTAAGTATATTAATTAAGTAAGGTGAGTACAAACTTAAAGCGAAGCCTTACTGTGTAAACGCTTTCTTTTTAATTAGGAGGCAAATTAGTTTTTTGATGGTAGCATTAATTCTGCTTCTTATAATTTAGCATTATGCTGATGAGTATTATAAATATTTTGCATGTGTAAAATTCATTATTTGCAAAACAAGTTTTTAAAACTTTGTTCAGTTTGGACATTGACATGGTTGCAAACTGACACAGCGATAGAAATGTAGTTGAAATTCTGTTACATACTTGCAACTACAAGACGTTGAATGTTATCTCCTCTATAATCAGAATAAAATAAGTTGGTACTGTGCTTATGACGTATAATGTAAGAATAATAATACTAGTTTCCTTTATTGCTTAAAAGCATTGCAGAATATTGACAACATTAGTTTTGCAGATATAATTTCCATTGTTCCAAACGACTTGTGTTGGAATTATTTCTTTCTTTGTTTAGTACCAAAAGGGTCTTGATAGCATTAAATAATGCCTGTTTCATAGTCGTAAACATGACCCTAAAAGGTTGTCAACTAGAATTTCAAAATTAACCTAAGCTATAGTTATTGTAAACTACTTTGAGATAGTTAAGGAGGAAATATTCCAGGTGGACATCTATGGTATGTTAACCGCAAACACTGGAAATCTACTTGAAGTCACTCAGTAATAATTCGCTCAACGCTGTCACTCTTGAAACTGGATTATTCACCACTTGAAATTTGGAATATAGATTTCACTCCAGCCCCCGATAAACTTTGAGTAAGTCAGGTTGATAGTTTTAAAATGATGTTTTTTAGTACAAACATTGGAAATGTGCTTTGTAAATGCAGTGCTACTTTTCATGGAGCAACCACATGAGTTTCTCACAGACTAACTTATTGTTACACTTTTACAAGGATGATAGGGCTATTTAAGTGAACATCCTAACCAGAAATCCCTGACAAATAAAGTCTACAATATCAAGACATTGACAAATAAAAAAAATTAAAAGATATTTAATGACTGATATAGCTAACGTTGATGATTCTTTCAACATTGAACATCGTTTACTAGATTTTTAAACTCTTCAATTTATTTATCTCCATTAAAAAAAACAAAACAAAATTAAATATTTTACTGATACATCGTAAAAGCAGATTTAAACAACTGTTGAGCAGTTTCTAAATTTTGAACTACGAGTATACTGTACCCTGTGTCATATATTGTACTATTGAGGAACAAAAATGGATAAACATCAACTTTTAGAGACAATGTTAGTTTTACAGATTTTAGATAAATTCTTATATAAGCCGATGTTAAAAAATTGATGCCTCATATGCACGACAGCAGCTAACTAGCAATAACTCTTATCTATCATGGACTTTGAAGCCATATACAACTTGTTACATACATTCAATGTTATTCATGGGACGGTGTTAGCGTTCTTTTAATGGTGTAGTTGGTGAATAAGGTTTGGGTTTGGCTTTGGCTTTGTTTGTGTTGTTTACATATTTGTAGTTTGAGGTTTGTACTAACAATATGATTGTGTAGTTGAGTGTTTAGTGATAAAATTTGTTCACTTGTTTCTGGCTTGCAGACCCAGTAGGTAGATCCCCCTTAGATGTATTGTGCAAATATAAAAAAAGACAAGAAAATGGGAGGGGAGAGAGTAGCGGAAAGTCCAGCCTGATTTTACCTTCCATATGTGAAGGAAATGGGTTACAGTAAAAGATAAGTAGGATTTTGGACATTTTCCATTGTGACATTGAAAATCATGTTATGCTTTAAAATCATTCATTTCTAGATGTAATAATGAGCCTAAACAAAGTGGTAAAGGAATGACAATACTATAGATAAGCCGCTTTGAAAGCGACCTGTTAAGTGAACAGTGTGGAGGGGGGGGGTTGAGAGAGAGAATATGTGGAGAGGGAGAAGAAGCGCAGACTCACTTCCCCCTCCACATCCCTTACCAACCACTCCTCAGTCGCCATTTTACCACTCGTATAGTATGTGTTACATAACAGCTGTTTTACAAACTCAGTAATAATAACAGCTTTTAACGATAAACATTTGTTAAAATACTTCTTAACTATACTAACATATTAAATAAATGCAATGGACTATTCTTAACATAAATAATAATATTTGTTATTCCATAACAACAAGAATAACAAAACATAGCGTGATGCTCCAAAACACCAACGCAGGGAAGCAAAGCACTCGGTTCCCACTAGTGTCTTGTAAAGGAAATAGATGGAGCAGTGAAAGGGGGGGTGGTGGTAGACATGGTCTTGCTCCTGCTCCTCCCTCTTTCTATACACAAGAAATCTTCGCGCAGGTCGCTTTCATAGCAGCTTATCTATAGGTGGTTTCTACACTTACTCATTAGCTTACCTGGATCTAGAGATATTTTGTGCCAGTCACATATTCATGAGAAGTTCTCAAGCTTCCCTTCATGATAGCAGCCCCTGGAGAATCTAGTGTGATGATGACAGCAATTATGGGGCTGACATTCACGAATAAACCTTTTCATAAACGAATTAAAAAAAGTATTTTGTGACATCGTTCTGATTTATTTTTGGCAGTTTTATTTATTATTTTCCTAAATATTTAAAAATTTTCTTCTTAGTTTGTTTTATATAGGAAATTAAAGTCAACTCCTATTGAAACAATTAGATAAGTGGTTGGTCTAATTTGTTTCATGTTTTTGTTCTAAAACATGAGGTTTCTGCCGTTTATGTCAAATTGGGATTTGGTCAGTTGCTTGCTTTTAAGATTTATTTCAGGACATAACTGTACGCGTGTGAATGTGTGTTTGTTTTATATTTGTTAATTTTAGCTTGCGCTTAAGTATTGCTGCTTGATTTTCTAGTCTATGTAATCTTGTTTTTGATCTATTCGAGGAACAATTTGCCGTTGACTTGTAGTTAGGTCTAAAATACTGTGTCCATAGCATATGTTTCTTAACAAGCCAGTATAATTCAAGCCTGAGGTTCAGTGCAATTCTACTAAATCAAAGGTTGCTATAAATTTCAGTATCAAATAAATGAGACGAATCTCATTAATTTCTATTGTGTGCCATGATAAAGCTGGTATAATGTCCTATTGTGCAATTAGTGACAGTGATTAAAATGGCTGTTATTTAGTTATGACTGTACGATTTTCAAGAATGTAATTGGTGGACCCGTACTCAATTAGTAAAATTAACCAATTGCTATGATCAACATTGGATTCAACATCATTTTTGGTGAGTTTTTGTATCCATTTAAAAATTATTCACATTATATCTAAGAAGAGGATTCATAAACATGACTGAACCTTTCATGGTTTACTTTGGTATATTATAAGATTGTAAGTGCTCATTGTTTGTATTATATAATACGTATAAATAATTACAAGAGGTCTTTTGAGTTGCTATGAAAGGACAACCATTACAACAAAATCATTTATAAAAAAATTGTTCTGCCATGCTTTTGGATCGTGTCTAAAACATGGTAGTGCTCTCAATTGTGCACCTGATGAGACAATGAGAATACCTCTTCATCTAGATTACACTTTACTTGTAGTCTAGGTGTCTCATATGTTGAAACGATGCAGAGTTTGTTTTGAACATCTTTTCCGCCATCTCTTTGGATCTATTCAGACGGATAGACTCCAGATTCCAGGAGTCAATCTGTGACAGCATCAGAATTCAGACGCTGCTCTAATGGGAAAGTGAAGTGGAGCTGAACTCAACATTCGCATTGAATCAACCCTTCCCACGCTGTAACTATTTGTTAGCCTGTACATATCATTAGGCTTACTGTACAGTCGGTGATTTGTTAATGATGTTTGTTACAGGTGTCTGTTGCGTTATCCTGGCTATGATGGCCACCAGTTCAGCACTAGCTGTGTATCGATTACCTGTAAATATTGTACCCACTCATTATGATCTCGACATCATAACTTTCTTGGAACCAGACAATTTCAGCTTCCAGGGAAACGTGAAGATCAAGGTACAGTAAAAATAAGCATTGATAGTTTATGTAATGGTAAACTGTTACCAACTGGGTAAATCATGTTAAAATCTGTTCATTATATTGGAATATCGTCTTTTTATTGGTACCAAAAACCATAGTTTCATTCATTTGTAAAGGATGTTTTATTTCTGATAAAGTATTACTTACATGTACATGTAGTCATATCAGATTTGAAGGCAAACATGGTGAAGTTTAGGCTTATATATTAGTCACTTCTGATCTATGATTAAAATTTTTCAAAAGTCTTGCTGTTTATGTATAAAAAGAAAACTATGTTCTGGTGAAAAATATGCAATAATAGAGTGTCCATTTTATTTGTGTCTCATAAATGGCTAAACTTGCAGGAAAGTTGAAATATGGGACTCCACGTAAATTTTAGTGCAATTAAAAATATGTTTTTAGGGTTGGTAATTTTCAACATATAAAATTTCTTATGGAACACCCTATATTTTATTGCCAATTTTGATATAGAACATCATTTTAAAACAGTTTTATTCTTAGCAGTTTTTTTAACTTACTCATTTAGAAGCTTCATTAAGCTAATAATTAAAAAAATACATATTTTAATATGTTTGAGATTGATTTTGTGAGTAATTTCAAACATAATAATAAATACATACTCAAAAATAATAACACAAAAACGAATGAAATGATTGTTAAGTGGACTGTTAATACTGTGTGTATGTTCGGTAATGAATACTTAGTGTAAAAATTGCCAACTTGAGTATACAAATGTTATGCGACCAAATAATTCTACGAGGGTTATTAGAAAAATAAGGTTCCCATGATTTTTTAAAATAGGTAGCTCTATATTTCTACTTAATGTTATACATCAATTTAAAACTTAAAACTTAAGCTATTTTTTCACATAATCACTGTCTCTGTCCAAACACTTTTGTAGACGATGCTCCAAATTTTCTATCCCCATGTTTTAAAATTCTGCCGCCAATTCTTTGAGGAATTGAGTAACCTCTTCCTTGACTTCATCATCGGTACTGAAGCGTTGGCCACCCATGTTCCTTTAATTTTGGGAATAAGTGATAATCACTTGGGGCTAGGCCTGGGCTGTTGGAGGGATAGGGCACAATAGTCCAGCCAAAATTTGTCAGGTGTTCTTGAGTTTGACGTGAGACATGAGGTCGAGCGTTGTCATGGAGAAGTCTCACACCACTGGACCATCTTCCCCTGCGACGGTTCTGGATCGCGCGTCTCAGTTTTCTTAATGTGTCTTAATGTTTCCCTATAAACTTCGATTCACTGACGATGAATTTCAATAGGTGAAATCTGTTTTGCATTTAAAAAAACGTATCACAGCACGAATTTTGCATCTGGCGGTAACAAGGATAGGGAGCTCCATCTTCGAAGGCAGCTAGACCGGCACTGTTGGACGTAGCGAGGCGCGAATGGTATGGATAGAGAGAGGGACAGCTGATGAGTAAGACAGTGTTACCAGATTTCTCCCAACATATTGCATTCTGTCTCGGCGGCATAGGGAACCTTACTTTTCTAATACCCCTCGTATCTTAGCCGAAAAGTAAGGTTGTATGAAGACAGCTTTATAATTTTTTTATACAATTGCAGATAAAGCATTGAAACTTTACCCATCAATATACATGAATATCTATTTTTCCATACAGTTAGCTTATTTTGATCCTAACAGGGGATGGCCACAATGAGCAAGAAGAAAATCTAAAATGAGAGGATAAAGTTGAGTAGTACATAAAATTAATATTTCTAGAACACAATGACGTAAATGTGATCTGTAACAGTTCAAAAAAATTGTGGCTTATATTGTTTTTTATGTCTAGTGTCGACTTTCACCATTTAACTATTCTAACTAGTTAAAGGAATTTCAACAAATCTATTTACAAAAAGCTGACATATGTGAATTTAAACCTCTGTTATTTTCTAAGATAGAACCATTAGTCAGATATCGGCACAGGAGAGCTGTGTCTGAGGTCAATGAATTATTGTGTCAGCAGGTTGCAGTTATTGCTGCTTTGTGTGCCGATAAAGCATTGTCTGTTTGGGTTTCATTAATGGCTTACATTGATGTATGATGTTGAATTGGAATGTCTGACGTAACTAGTAGGGTAACATCACATGCTGGACTGCATAACACATATAGAATGGAATTGATGTTTGACTGAGTGTCAGCGAAGTTTGTCAGAGGGCTGGTAATGTTACTTCTGTCAGTTTGTTTACACGTCCTCAGGATGATTTGAGAACGGCTTGACCTATAGACTTGAAATTGTGTATGAAACTTCATTTCTGTGTAGGAAAAATCTTGTTCTGTGATGATACAAGAAAAAAAAAATCTTGTTCTTGTTCTTCATGGGGTGTACCGCATTCGGTCAGACTAATGACTAGGATAAGACCAAAAGCTTATAAGAGCAGGGAGTCCAATGGGGATGGTTTCTGTGTCACCACTTGATGATTTTTTGACCATGCATGTCACTTTGACTTGTATTTAAATGGCAGTATATGACCTTTGGCTCTCAAATGACTGGCATTTAAATGCTGTTCACACACTATTGCGAAGTTCATTAGCTTTAAGCTACGTAGTTTTTGATTGGTTATTTATTATTTTTTCTTAAACATACCTAGTAGTTAGTTATAAGTTAGGTTTACCTAATATACATTTTTTTCGCAAAAATATAAATACAATTAGTCTTAAATAGATCTCTAATATCAACAAAATATAAACTCGTTTTCCTTATTTTGAGGTTTGGCCGCACCAAATGGAATAGTATTTTAATAAATTAACAGGATAAATTATAGCAACTACAGTGGCATTGATACTCGGATATAAAATAGCTTTAGACGATGTTTACTATGGTATGTGCTGCAAATAGAGAAATATTAATGTAGTTCTTTATTTACCCGAGAGAATAAAGCCACTACTGGATAAGGATTGAATTCGGTGGCCATTAAGAGTGGCCGGTGAGCTGAGGGACAGAACGTGGTCATGAACCTCAGAGTTGGCACAGAGAACACCTACGGCATCCCACAGTGGCCTCATGAGCTTAGAGGACAATTACATAAATTCAGATCCAAATGCAAGAGGCTTAGGAAATTTTCAAGCTAACTTTATAGCACACTAATAAAAATTATGTTTTCTAGGTGAAATGCTCTCAGGCAACAGATATAATCAAAGTGCATGCTCGGGACCTGGATTTTGATAAGGAAAAGATATCTGTAACGGCAGATACAGGTAACTCCCTGAACATTGCGGACTCCTACAGTGACGTTGACAATGAATTCTATGTGGTGAAAACAAAAGAACCCCTAAAAGGTGGAGAGCTCTACTCTTTAAATTTATCATTCCATGGTCTGCTGAAGGAGAACCTGATCGGTTACTACCGCTCTTACTATACTGATCCTGAAACAAACACTACCAAGTGAGTATTACCTGATTTGTTACTTGTGTTATATCTTAAAGTTATAGTAATGTAGGTAAATAAAATCTTGATCCTTCCTTTTTCGCAAAGGATTTTTCATCTTTAAAAAATCAGCTGTCCATTTGCCAAATTTAATGTAGCAAAACCAGAGGTTACAGACTTGTGCTGTTTAACCATAACATATTGCACTGAGTGTAAGTTTTTGTTTAAGTCTTATTAGTCTTGTTATATCAATCTTAGTAAAATATTTAATTTATACAATCATAAATCGGATCGTGTTGTTTTTAACTCTAATAAATGTGTATAACACAAACAAATATTGGAACAGTATTCTAATGTTTAGACCCATACTCAAGATGTGCTGAATTTAACTTTATGTATTCTACAAAATAAAATGTCTAATTTCATTTTCACCACTAAACAATGCATTTTAGAGTTTCCAAATATAGATTTTCTAATTATTTTATCAATTAGATATTGTTACATGTCTACTATTACTGTGCAATATAAAAAATGTCCCATTGATTACTGATTCATGCAAATTGTATTACAAATTGAGTAAAACTTGGCACTGTACATTGCTGTACTCCTCAACTCCTTGAGAGCCCATTGAGAGCCCAGTTGTCAGCTCGAGGTCAGTCACATTATTTCCGCGGAACGCTAAAATGTCAACCAGATATTGTCACTGATTTTTTTTTACCTTTCCATAACTATTGTTGTTCGTTACTTGAGTCATTACATAATTTGGACTTTACTTGTGTAAAATGAATACTACTTTGATCTTTATTACTGGGTACCAGTCATCGGTATTCCTTAGAAGCAAAGAAAAAGTTTTGTCTTGTACCCAGAGGGTTAAATATCTGAAAGCTTGGATTTTTGGGTCAGCCCACTTTGCATTTAACCATATAGTAACTGTATTTTTGTACAGTCCTCATAATTCATAATATGAAACGCTGCACAAAGAATTATGTACTGTGTTCAAGATGGCTGACGGTGACTCATTTTGAGCCGAGTGATGCGCGCCAAGCCTTTCCATGCTTTGACGAGCCGGCCATGAAAGCCACATTCACCATTCGCCTTGCCCACAAAGACAACTATAAGTCCGTCAGCAACATGCCTCTCAAAAACACCACCCCATTGTAAGTATTTCAAAATATTTTATTATATTTTATACAAGAATGTGTACATTTAAGTAAAAATATTGGTATTTCACTAAATGTTACTTTAAAATTTGTTAGATAAAATAAGTAGTGAACTATATTATTTTGTTGGTGAAAGTCTTTAATGGTTCATTGAAAAAATATTTAATTATGATTAGTTCATTATTAATAGGCCTAAATATTAATTTTCTATTGTTTCTCACATTGCTGTAAATTGAAAGTAAATAAAAATGTATAGACAACTAAATCTATAAGGCAAAAAGTACCTTCAATAACATAAACCATGATTAGGATAAGAATTGTGGTTCATGTTTTTGTGCTTAGATATACAGTGGAACCTTGCTGTCAGACTAGTTGGGACCAAGGCCAATCCGAGATAATGAGAATCTGGGTTATACAGAGATACCAGGAAATATAAGAAAATATATAAAAAATTAATATACATACGATAAAACAATGTATAAACACTATAACATATTGCATTGTGGAAAAAACTTGGTAAAATGAAGAATTAGTGTTGATTTTATATTGGTTCACACAGTTAACCCATAACTGTGAACCCACACAGCACCTTGTGTGTTGAGGTGCTGCTGGTGAAGCACCTCGGGAGTGTATACTTTGCTTACCTGCAATCGATGTTGGAGAATGGCGTCTATGTCTGGGGTGGCGCCTCTGCTGTTTTATTGGAGCCGCTCACGGACCGTAGAGGACAATTATCAGTCATTTAGTTCAAAGATACAGGACATAGTTTCTTTTTAATGAATTTTACTGTTCTTTATGTAAGACAAGTATTTATAAAAACACTTTTACTATATAATAAAATAATGAAATAAGCGTATTTTCAAATTTGTCACAACTATAGGACAAGTAATAGAGAATTAGTTGGCTTTAAAGCTCTCAGAGTGCATTCTAGAGTTGACATCCAATTCTTATTTTATATAACATTTTCTCTACAGGGAAATTCTTTATCATAATTTATGAAGAGGGTGGTAGAATCACCTCCGACAAACAATGGATGGGTAAATGCTTACTCTGTGTGAGGTGGGATGTTATAGAGGCACTGATAAGGCCTTATTATCCTTACACGTGATAATAATGAAAATAACAATATTCTTTATTGCGTAGAAACAATTAACAATTGCATTGCATGCGTCAACAGAGTAAGTTAGGTTGTAGATGGAGCTTATATTGGTTACTTTTAACTTAATTACATTAAAACATAAAACCAATATTTAATACTTTTATTTTTTATTTTTTGTGAGGCCTTTTGATAGCAAGGCTATCTTCTTCAGACATCACAAAAAATAAAAGTATTAAATATTGGTTTTATGTTTTAATGTAATTAAGTTAAGAGTAAGTTAGGGCAATACATCATTTAAATGATATTTTGTCAACATAAAATAAACAAGACTTAATCTACATAACAATAAAAAAAAAAACAAATTTGGAAATGACTTCTCTCTGGGTGTTTTGGTGGCTACCGCTATCGTAATATAAAGTTTAAATATATACCGGTAGTTAAATCAATTTGGTTATTGCATTTATGTTACATTTTTATTGGAAATATTTTTTTGTGTTTGGCTAATCTGTTAAACAAAATTTAATTGAAGAATAAAATTTAAGTATGTACTGGGGCAAAGTTCTTGTTTCTCTTGTGTATGTCTTGTACGCACCTTGCAATCTCACATTCAATTTAACATAATTAGTTTGTTTCTGCTAGAAATAAACCATCAATCCGTCTAAAGCACGGCGCCCACTGCGTCCGGCCCGGCCCAGCCGGCCTGGCCTTTTTGTGAAAATGTGTACCCACCAACTGCGACCGGCCTGGCCCAGCCCAGCCCGGACCGGTCTTTTATACTTTGTCAAAATGCATACGATCAAATGGACACCCGCCCATTGCGAGCAGCCTGGCCCGGGCGGACTTGACCCAAACGGCACCCCAAAAGCCGACCGAGGCCGGATATGCCAGGCCGGGCCAGGCCGGTTCCAGTGGGCGGTGGTAGGCCGGGCTGGGCCGGGCCGGGCCGGTCACAATGGGCTCCGTGCTTAAGGTGAATGCCATTTCTGTATGGCTGGAACAAAGTGTTGTCACAAATTTGTACCGTTATTCAGTTTTAATTCATATAATACATATATTTGCAACCCAGTTACTTGTTACTGGTTAGTATAAGTTACAACCGATGTTCTTAGAACTAAATTCTTGTTGGATTGATAACCTAATTGGCACGTGTATTAATTATTTCTCGCGGGAACTTTGTAGCTGCTGAACCTCGCTACCGAAGCAACACCTTGCGCACCTTGGCCATAAGTAAAAATTTATATTTTTTTATCATAAGTTAGCCTTTTCATGCGAGTCATCTAATTTGAATGTAATGTAAAGTAAAATTATAACTTGTAAAGTAACTTACCTTGAATGTGTTTTATTTGCCAGATCAACTTAGAAAATAATTGTGGCGACGTCCTTCTGACGAGACCATGTTCTCTCGATAAATGGCTAATACCGACACGAAAGTTTTTTGAGTTGCAGTTCGCTCTTTGAGCTCACTTCTTGAGTGCCCCTCTTCAAGCCCAATTACTTCGTGTTTTAGACTTCCAGTCTACTAATTTCCCCCTTTTCCGACTACAGCTGCATTGTCGAGCCAAGAATGCTGACGCTCGCGTTTGTGAGACAAGTTCATCGTAAAGGGAAGTTGTTTTTAAAGTTTTAATAATTATTACTTTCGAAGGTACAATCCATAGAACATTGGAATATTTAGGCCCATCCCATGGTATCATATTTTAGTTCATTCATACTCTATTTGGTAGCAACGTAGCAATACTTTATTTTTTTTACCAACAAGAAGTGGTGCTTTTATGTTTATTTTCCAATATTAAACATATACGTAAACTTTGAATTTCGAGTATTCATTACTACGACCTCAGCGGTATCCAACCCCATGTGTATTGTCCATTCGGTACAAATTCTATGTGTGATAAACATCAATACCTCCATGTTAAATAAAATTATTTTTCCTTAACAAGTCCAGATTACCCGGATAGCTGAAATAAAGGGTTCTGACTTAGCAAGGTTCAACTGTAGTAAAAATTAATGAGATGTGATGATAATCCCAGAACAACGAGTTTTATTAATACCATGTGTCCCCACAGTGAGAATAAACCAGGCTGGGTGTGGGACGAGTTTGAGACGACAGTCCCGATGTCTACCTACCTCGTTGCCTACATGGTCAGTGACTTTGAGTTCCAACAGTCGGAAACCACATCCAACAACGTGCTGTTTAGAGTGTGGACACACCGCGATGTGCTTCATCAAACAGAGTTCGCAAGCCGGGTTGGTCCAAGGTTCCTCTCATTTTATGAAGATTTTTTTGATGTCAAGTATCCACTTCCAAAACAGGATCTCCTGGCGATACCGGATTTCAAAATAGGAGCTATGGAAAACTGGGGTATTATCACTTTCAGGTGAGCTAACTCAAATTAATAAGATTTGCTGCTTAACATATCGCTTTTCATGCAACAGTTCTGTTGTTGATTGATTCTGTGTTATGAAATTAAAAAAAATTCACGCCATTTCAGCACATTCCAGCCACTTTTGTAATTGAATTTTATAACTGCATGTGCACAGTGCAGTGGGCCGCACTTAGTGGCCTGACGAACTGAATGAGGAAACAGAAGGGCTCAGTGTGGCCCGGTGACCTAATGGGCAGTTTGTGGTCATATAAATTGGTAGTGACTGTGAAAACTCTGAATAGTAGTAACCAAATACGATATCTGAAGTACTAGGTAAGTTGTACACTGATGAGTGAGTTGTCTATTAGGGAGGTTGCATTGCTCATGGATGAAAAGGAGACTTCCAGCAGGGCGAAGCTCAGGATTGCCAACGTAATAGCTCATGAACTGGCTCACATGTGGTTTGGCAACTTGGTCACGATGCAGTGGTGGACTGACCTTTGGCTCAAGGAGGGCTTTGCTACCTATATGGCTGGGCTCAGTGTCCATCATGTAAGTACTGGCGTACTGTACTCCAATTTTTGTTCTGTTATAAGTATTAACTTTTATTGGATTAGTTACAAAAGAAACTCATCCAAAGTTATAAATTGAAACCCGGTAAAAGTGAACACTCAGACTGCCGTCCTTTGTATGATAACACAATCAAAGGTATTACCTTGGTGCAACTAATCATGTCCATGTGTAGTCACCATTTTGAATTTTAGTCAATGAAGACGAGGAAAATATAAATCTATTGTTTGTAAATCCAGAAGGAATTCTAGACATTTACAATAATAATTTGGACCATCTTGAAATCAAGACACAGAAAAGCAGCTAACAGTATATAAGAGTATGAATCATTGTTTGTTGGTCCACACGGAATTTTATACATTTACAGTACTAATTTGAACCATCTTGAAATTGAACCCAGGAAAGTGGCTGAGGTATATAAGATAATGAATCTTTTACTAAATATACATATTAAGTATGACAGGAATGATATGATTTTGTATTGATGAAATTAAATGTTTGTAATTCATACTTAATTAAAAACAAAACACTTCCTCAAGTAGTAATTAAAATATATAATGTGGATATTATATCTGTAACCTTTCTATTTGAGCTCAGTTACAAAATTGTCCAAAATATAAATAAAGAGGCGCATAAATCTTCAGGGAGCTAGAAACAAAAAACAATGATTTCCATTTATACAGCTTTTTGGAAATGTATTTAAAGTTCTTTGATTTGAAACTAGTTTCACCCTCTGCCATCCTATGTCGGATATTTTCCACAGGGGCCTTCACTTTGATCTTCGTCTTCTTCTAGGCTAACATTACCACCACATTATTTACAAGCCAAATGTGCTAAAAGTAGATTTTAAGATATTCAGAGATAGCATAGTGGTGGTTTGAATTGTTTGAAACCACCTAAGAGCTATCTGTTTAAAACACAGAAAGGTTTACCTGATTTAGGGCTGTCTCTAAAAGGTCTGTACCTGAATGTCATTTGCTGTGGCATTATTACTACACAAACTAGACAAAACATTGACCAATTCACCTAAGATAGAGTTCAAAGATGATATGTTAAGTCTGTCAATGCAGACAACAAAAACACACAACTGTTTATTTCATGCACAGATGAATTGTTAAAGCAGCTTAAATATGAAACAACAAAATATAATAACTGTAAAGTAACCCATGGGAAATGTACTCACTATCAGTTACTATCTTGTCCTAGTGAGGTCGTAATGGAATGAAAGCAGTAGCAATATTATGTTTAAAATACTCATAAAAACTATGTATCTAAAGAGAAGTCATGATATTTATATGTAACTGTTACAAAAATTCCAATTTTTAATTAGGAATTTTTAATTGAACCCCCTTAAGTTTTAATTACATAATGTCCTTGAATTGCGAATCTGGAACAAACATTTTCTGCCGGTTCTTAGTTTTGTTTATTTCTCAAAAATTCATTGTAGAATTATACATTCTTATAAAGAAAAGTATTAAAATGGTGTAGAAAAATTCATCACTTGAAAAGTAAACTGTGTGACCTGTTAAAGGAATTTCCGGAATGGAACTCCCTTGATGAATCAGCATTAAGTGATTTGTTGAATGTATTTAACCTGGACTCCCTGAAGTCATCTCATCCAGTGTCAGTGCCCATCGGACATCCGAATGAGATAATGCAGATATTTGACGCCATCTCGTATGACAAGGGTAAATAAACATAGAAAATTATGTTCTGTAAAGTTTATTTTGAGTTGCAAATCACAACGTTTTTGTTACATGTGAATATTTTCTTGTGACAGGTTCGTTCCTACTGCGCATGATGAGTCTGTTCCTGGGAGAGAACGTATTCAAGAGAGGTGTCAGTGAATACCTGAAGAAACACAAGTATGGCAATGCAGAACAAGATGATCTCTGGGTTTCGCTCACAGAGCAAGCTCATAAGTAAGTACTAAATGCTGTTCTGCTCGTAAACTGTCATAAAACTCTGAATAATGAAAAAAATTGAGAAGAGAAATAAATATAGAAATTGTTTATAAAACTTCGAATTCTAGGATCGATTCATGAAATTTGAGAAATGCATCTGCAGCGTTACTAATTATTGGACAAAAGTCACGTTCATGTCTCAACTCTCCCATTAAAGTTTGCAGATCAAGGATGTTACAGATAATAAAGATGAACTGTCATCCTCCACCCCACATTATGTACCTTATGTGCCTTTAACATCGGCTATGCAGCATGCACAACCATAATAATAATCCGATACTCAATTCACCTTTGTATTCGACGTACAAACCTTTAACTTGTATACTACAAAGACATTTTATACATTTAGAGTTATTTACGTAACCAACTTGTATTCTGAATAAAGGAAATACTTTTTCAGACATATTTATTCAATTCCGCGGGTACTAGAAATGAAGGAACTTGGTTTGATGAACTATTAACATTACACCTGATCAGCATCATAGTATAAGGTGAAATCTTCCTTACATAAAAAACTAGATAACTATGAACTATTTAAATTGGAAAAAAAAATATTGACTGCTGTCTTAAGTTAATCAATTATGAACTGCATTTTTGATAGTAAATTATTAGTTAGTTAAAATGTTTATTACTTCAAATTACTATCAATAACTGATTCATTGACTGTTTTGTTCAGGATGATTGGCAAGTGATTTTTGAGTATTGTATTCAAATTAGAAGGTTGTTGTGATGTATATTTCCGTTGAAACAACTTGAATTTATATCAACAAGTAATTGAGGTTCTTATTCTTTATTACGCAACCTGCACATTTGAACAGGTGTTGTGTAAGAATGTAAAACAGAACATGGTGTTTGTCAGGCACAATGCGTTGCCCCCAGAGCTGAGTGTGAAGCAGATTATGGACACCTGGACACTACAGACCGGGTATCCTCTCATCACAGTTACCCGGGATTACCAGAACCGGAAGGCAACTGTGTCTCAGGTAGGCACTAGCCCTTTGAGTGCCGGAGCATCGCTATTTGCGATTCTGTGTTATATGCAAGAAATGCCAGAATCGCTATTTTCGACTTCTGCAGTAACGCTTATATTTTATATAGTATTTATCTAAATTGGCTCAATTACTATACATACGCATTCCAAAGGCTTCAACGTAACTTTTGATGAAGGTTTTGTTGAATTTTGGGTAGATTCTGATTTTTACGGCGGTTGTAAAGAGCGACACGGACGAGCCGTCACATGTTTTGTTAGCGCTGGTGTTTATTTCACAAATTATTGTAAATATTGAAAGTTTTTAAGTGTAAATGGGTTTGTAGTGTTAGCATCTTCATATTAATTGATTGTTTATGTTATTATAGTCTGTGTGTAAGTAGTACAATGACTTGGCCGTGAGTTACGGCGATCGTAAGCAGCTAGTACTTTACTAAATACATTTGTATAGTTTTAAATACATTTGTATAGTTTTTATGGTTTTTCAGTGATATTTATAAAGAATGAGTCGTAAAAACATTGCTGACAATGAAGACCTAGTATTGAAGGCATTAGATTCAAATATTAGCAGTGTAGACAAGACATACGAGTGTCAGGTTAGGTTAGAAACTTTCTAGTTTTGTAGCGGTTCATATTTTCATATTTATTTTCCAAACTTTGTTTATAAGTATAAAAAAAGTTTATATATGTATTTTTGTAAAGAATTAAATGGAGTATAAGATATCATAACTGAAAATGAAAGAATAATATATTTCAGTAACACTACGTTGTGTCAAAATAAAAAAACAAAATGTTTTTGCTCACAAAATTGTTGTTAATATATTTTTTTTATTGGTATAAAAACATTAAATTACTAATAAATGTATTATATTTATAAAGAGAATATATTTATCTACAAAACAAATAAAAACCCAGGACATTATACCAATAAATAATTTTTTTATGAATTTTTAACCAGACCCTTGCAAAATCAGGCATTTTGGCTCGGCATTTCATGCATACCATATAGCAAAACGCCGCGGCACTCAAAGGTCTAGGGAGTCAGATTTTGAAAATCGAAATTAATAAAATAACTGGTTAGGAGTTACAGAGTGATATTGTTTAACCTACTATGATAGATTTGTTGGATTGTGCGTTGCAGTGGGTGCAAAATAAGTTGTGCATTGGTAGCATAACTATAGTTTGTGCCGTAATGAACCACCCAATGCTTATACTTGTACGTTGAACTGGATTCTTATATACAGGGTGTCAATTAAGTCTGGAACCTCTTTTTTAATTTTTGAACCACAATAGAAAGAAATACCAACGTTCACATGTGCTTACTGGTGATAGTAACGCACACATCTGCCCAATTACCGACCGGATAATCCCTTTGGGGGACGGTCCACAAGGAGTCAGACAAAATTCTTAAATAGCAGCATAGGTCAAGTTTGGTATCCAATTAAAGGTCTTACTTAGCAGAGTACAATGCCGCAAACCGGACTTCAAAAGGTGGATTCATTCAGTAGTTATAGCTATTTGAATTTTAAAACAATTGAACAATGTAAATTATTAAGTATTACAAGTAAACACCAATTTTTAAGTACCTGTGATCAAAGTAAGTGTTCAAAATGTTCCCCTCCCATCATCTGACAATGTAGTAATCGAAGCCAGGAATCAGTAATTATTACCAATAACACAACTACTGTTAGAATTTGAAAGTGGCAGATAGAGTCATACACAGCATCCACAGAAACTTAACGTTTAGGCAGGTATTACAGGAAATCAAATTATGGGCCCATTATTTATCAATGGTAATTTAAATGATGACTCGTATCTAGCAATGCTCCAAAATGAGATAATTCCTGCACTACAAGCTGCTCTTGGTCAACAATTTCAAAGAATTTATTTCCAACAAGATGGCGCGCCAACACACTTTGCTCTCCTTGTTAGAGAATACTTGGATACAATATTCCTTCGCAGATGGATTGGAAGACATGGTGCAGTAGAGTGGCCTGCTCGTTCCCCTGATTTATCTCCGCTGGATTATTTTCTTTGGGGATACATCAAAGATAAAGTTTATCGTACTAAGCCTCGAGATTTGGCGCACCTAAGAAATCTCATAGTCACAGAAGCTCAAGATATTCCTCGTGACTACCTTCAAAATGCAGTGGATGGCTTTTACAATGGCCTAGGACATTGCCACACGATGGTAGGGGAACATTTTGAACATTTACTTTGATCATAGGTACTTAAAAAATTGGTGTTTACTTGTAATACTTAATAATTTACATTGTTCAATTGTTTTAAAATTCAAATAGCTATAACTACTGAATGAATCCACCTTTTGAAGTCCGGTTTGCGGCATTGTACTCTGCTAAGTAAGACCTTTAATTGGATACCAAACTTGACCTATGCTGCTATTTAAGAATTTTGTCTGACTCCTTGTGGACCGTCCCCCAAAGGGATTATCTGGTCGGTAATTGGGCAGATGTATGCGTTACTATCACCAGTAAGCACATGTGAACTTTGGTATTTCTTTCTATTGTGGTTCAAAAAATAAAAAATAGGTTCCAGACTTAATTGACACCCTGTATTTCTGTCCCCATTCTTAAAAATAGTATATGATATATTGTTTCATAGACTATTGTAATATTTTACATTATACTTACGAGCACGACCGATTCAGTTGGAATGATCGTAAATTTTCCACTTTTAACAGCACATAATGCACACAACTGATACCATTAAATCTAAAACTAATTGCTGTTCAAATATCAAAAACAGTCAAGAGAAACAAAGCAATGATAGCAATATATAGCAAAGAGTGTGGAATCAGCTTATTCTTCAACTTCTGCATATAACTGCCATCTATAGAATATTGTCAAACTTGTTTGAGAAAACTAAAGAAAGACCGTTGTTAAAACCATGTAAACATTGTTTATTATTTTCAATTTTTTTACATATAAAGCGAGTACATTCTCTAAGGAATAACAAATATTTTTGATGTAGTTTTAGATTTCAGTGATTAGATAAGTACTCATCTACCTTACACAATGCCCTAAAACTCATGGTTTATTGCAAATTTTTAGATAACTTAAAATAAACTTGCTGTTTATCATTGTAAAGTTTTCAAATTTGGTATGATTATGAAGAATAAGTGTATAAATGTCAAAAATGACTTGCCACAGTAAAATTATTTATTGATATACACATTTTTTAATTAAAGAATATCAAGAAATAAACATTTTTACACAGTGAAAATATATTTTTTTATTGGAAAACTTTGTTTTCATTAAAAAGAGACGCATTCCTCTCAACTTAGTGAACATTTTAATTAGTTCTGATGAAAACTATAGTTTTGGATATTTTTCTGAACATAAACCAAATTTTTATTTTCAGCCTGGGCTTTTTAGGTTGCATGGTCATTAACTAGCAGTAAAAACATTTTGCCCAACCCAAAATTAATGTATAGTTCCAAAGGATTATATAGGACAAAAAGACTAGTCTTATTTCTTAGTTTGAAGTTCTTTTTTTGAGTTTTATTTAAGAAGGGCAAGAATAGTTAAGTGCAGCACAGGTCTGATATAAAATATTACAGAAAATATATTTTTGGGTATCTGTAATAAATGTTTAAAACAAATACTTGTATGAAATGTTATTTTAAAATTTATAACTAAAATCAGAGCATTTGGATTTTAATAATCATAAAAAAAAGTAATAGCTAACTTAAGTAATAGCTCAGTGATTTAAAAAAAATCTTTTTTAGGGAAAATGTACTTATAACAACTACACTTTTAGATCTATTTGTCGTCAATTCATTTTTATACCAGCTGTGAATAAACCTTATATAAAATGTTGGTGTATTACAGGAAAGATACTTAGCGATAAAATCAACCAACCCAGAGGACTACAAGGGGTGTTGGTGGGTACCTCTGAGTTATTCTACATCCAAGGAGCCAGATTTCAACAGAACCCAACCCCAGCAGTGGCTTAGCTGTGATAAGACTAGTGCTGAGCTGGATGTTGGAGTAGGCAAAGGGGAGTGGTTCATCCTCAACAACCGGGCTGCAGGTAAATTATAAGTATTTTTATACCTTCTCATTATCAGTATTGACCTCTTTCCTAAAAACAGTAGTCGTTAACGCTTGAAATGATTGATATCAATGTGTCAAAGCCAAATCTCGAATCCACTGAATCTTTAAGTCAGATTTGGATTCGAGAATCGATCAACGGGATTCGACAATTGAATCTGAGGCGACTCGCTATGTCATTAATTATCAACTGATCGGTCGTACACAAATTACCGACCGCTGAAACTTTTTGGCATAATTAAATTTAAATATACTGTTTATAAAACTTATAAACTTACAAGGAAGTTATTGTACTTATATAAATAAATAATATTTTCTTGCAGTTAGTATTTTATATATTTATATTCACGCATCCCCCCGAGTCTGCTGTGTGTATTTGGGAATGACAGCTGGATCGACATCTCCCAAATTGCCGAACACAAAAACTTAATTTTGTTGCACTTTGTGTATGACAAAAAAATTACAAATATTGTACTTGTACAAATACAATTTATGTTGTTTACATCCTTATCTTTTTTATCACTGCTGGGTTTGGTTTGAAAATATTATGAAATGTGAAAATGTTTTAAGTTTAAAATACTTTTTATAAGTTATACAAATATATACTCTTATTTTTTGAAAATTTGGAAGCCCATATTTTCAACTACCAAAATAAAGTAGGATTTAGTGGATATGACTTAGGTCTTAAAATATAGTTATTTTTCTGAATATCTGCAAATTCCTTTCAAATAGAGAGGTATTCTTGGATTAATTTTCATATTATTGGATGGTCTCCAAAAGTTTAGAAACTACATGAATTGGATTGGTAATAGTTTTATCTAGATCATACTTCTGCAAAAAAAAGAAACTATTAGGATTCAAAATTTGGGAATCGGGGATTAATATTTTTAGAATTCAGAATCGTATTTCAGATTTTAAAATTCTGGTTTTGTCTTTCACTAATAGCAAAGGCACTGATACCTAATAATCCTGTGTTCATTCTTAGTCCTGTAGTTTTCCCTCTTGTTTAGGTTTTAATAACTCCTTTAGAAGGATTGACTGTATTGTTTGTTGTAGGTTTGTACAGAGTAAACTACGACCAGGAGAATTGGGAAATGCTGGCTGCTTTGCTCAATTCCCCGCAGCACACCCAAGTCGATGCATTGAACCGTGCACAGTTGATCATTGACGTGATGGACGTGGCAGAATTAGGACGACTGAGTTATCAGTTGGCCTTTGAGATCATCGGTTCGTTGCGGCACGAGAAGGAGTTTCTGCCGTGGGAAGCAGGTCTGGCAAAGCTGGAGCCAATTAAAACTATGCTCTCTAGGACAGCCAACTATGGAAGCTTTAAGGTTGGCATTGGCTGAGGTTGATTAACTTTACAATCCCTACTCAAACAATAAAAAAAGTAATTTATATAATTTCATTCATCTTTACAGAATATATACACTTTTACATTGTTAAAAAATGAAATAAATTTCAATCTTTTATAGAAACGTAAATCTATATATATATAAAAGAAAGTCATGTTAGTTACACTATTTATAACTCAAGAACGGCTGAACCGATTTGGCTGAAAATTGGTAAGGAGGTAGCTAAGAACTGGGAGAAGGACATAGGATACTTTTTATCCCGTTCCCGATTCAGGATTCCGCCCCACTGGTCTCTAAAAGTTACAGAAATACCCGTAAGAAATGCATTGCAGCAAACATATGTTATTAAGTGAAAGAGCCTTTTCAAATTTAATCAGCTGTTCTTAGTAAACATATATAATGCGACAAAAGAAATATATGTTTTTATAATTTAATTATTATTTTAAATTTCTTTACACTTATAGTTTGAAAGCATAGAGTAAGCTTAAGAGAAACAGCAAATTTTGTTTCAACTGTTTCTGCAATCACTGTTAAACATAGACTTTACTATCCAGATAATACAATTCAAATTTGACGTAAAAATTCACCTTTAACTGCAATATTTATCTAATATAAACCATGCTCATACTTGATCAGAAGAGCAATGCAGATATCAAAATTAATATCTTACGTTGGCTATAAATATAAAGAATTTTATAAAACCAACCTTAGTTGTTTTTTTTGACAGAAGTATGGTTCTCGAAACTCCGTGTGTACATATTCTCTCGATCGAGACAACAAAGCAAACTCAATCATGGCATCGGAGATATAACTAATTTGATCCAGAAGTGATACACGCACAAAGCCTAAAATAAAAACCATACGCAATTTCGCTTAACATCTGAAGCTCATAATCATTAGACTAATAATATGTACCTAAAATATGCCTATTTTCGTTTCAAAATTACATTGAGCGCCATCATTTATTACATTTTATGTGCGCTAATGAATTCCAACTTTTTGACTCCTGTCCACGATAGTCTAATATAGTTCAATTGTATACAAAAATCATAGAATATTGGAGAAAAATTCCAGTTATTTCACAGGTGCATATTGAGACTGTTTTAACATTTAAATCTTAAATAGATCATGAGCTTGGAGTATCTTTCAGTGACTATCATTTATCTCAGAAGGGTAATAACGACGTTCAAAAGAAATATGCCTCCTATGTCCCAATTTTTCTGTAGGAAATCGTGTGTGAAGCCGTGGGTATCTGGGTATTTGGTTGTAATTGGTATTTTATTGAAAATCAAGAGTTTTCGTTATAAAATACTACGAATTTATTGACGAACTAGCTGTTACCCGCAGCCAATCGTGCATAATTGCTTTTACTAAGTAATATAAGGACTTCGGTTCTTAAGATTTGTGTGCGAAGCCGTGGGTAACGGCTAGTAGAACATATTTCAATCTGTTATAGAAACATAAATAGAACAAATGTAAATTGTTATTTTCAAATGTTCCTTCTTAAAATGGATTATAACCTGTTGCTTGTGATATTTAGAACACCTTTGCACGTTCATGATATGAAACGAAATTAAAAATGGTTTTATTACAGAACCCTCTGTATTACTTAACCTCAAAGGTGAGGGTATAAAATGTAATGATTTGTGATGTATCGTTTTCTTATTAGGCCTCTTAAACATGCTTGGTTACTGATCCTTTAGATTAATTTATTACCTTGTGAATTTTATTTCCTACTTTTAATTAAAAAAACTATTTTCATATTATGGCTCATTAACAATTGTACTCATTTACTTATTATTACAACTAGTCCATTTTCCATATGGTACTCCAGAAAACAATTGGTTTCATAAAAAGGGATTTAACACTGTCAATAGAGTTGTGTACAAAACATTTCATGTGTTACTGCTAGTAGCAACACAATGCAGAATAACACTCACTGAAGAAGGGAAATACTGTTGCAAATAAATTATGTCTTGGGGAGTGTAAACTGCTGGGTGATGGTAGCACAAATTAGAGAGAGATGATAAACAGAGCAAGGCGATTGTTCAAGAAGTGATCAAAGTCTGTCATCTTAGCTCTTGCTTCAATAACCTATAAGATAACAATGATATCAATGTTATCTCTTAGAAAGGTCGTTTAATTCAAGATTCCTAAATTCTGGATTGCACCATCACCATCATTTTCCCCTAACCTATCATGGACAGTTGTCCACTTCACTCAGAATTAATATCTTAATTAATATAACAGTTATTGTACACCCTAATATATTGTGTACTAGCTGTTTCCCGTGGCTTTGCACGCTTTTCGTAAGCTTTGCCCGTGTATGTGAACTTCTGGTTTAATTGAATTATATTTACAACGCCGATGTACAGTTTGCCTTGTTGCCACGATCAAGAAAATCTGTTTATGTTTATAGCCATTGTGCGTGTACATACTTTATTATAAAGTGGTCTAACACTCAAACTTAAGTTCAATCAGAAATGTATCTTAAAGACAAATATACATAATAACCAAATAGTGTTTGGCTATGTAATATACGTAACTGTCTCGTAATTGCAGTTTATAGTGTGCAGGCGCTTTGAAACCTTTTATCTTTTGCAACGCCGCTTGGTGGTGAGTTACATCAATGGGCATAGCTTATAAACCTTCTCCATGGAAAAATACGTATACATACAAATTTTCATAATGATCTGTCCAATATTTTGCGATTCCATAAAGGACAAACACACAAACATTCAGTTTTATAGATGTACAATAATATCCCTTTTGCAGACAGCCGAATAATGACAAAATAAGTTAAGTTTTTAGTCTTGATACAAAAAACTTGTTTAATACATTTGTTCGGACCAATTTTGATGTAAAACCTAGTGTGTGAGGGTAAATTTGTGCTGAATAATTTGTTTGTGGTTTTATGGCAAAAAAAGGCATGCCGAATGTTGGCAAAATAAATCAAACTTTTAGGCCCAGGGCAGAACAATTTTTTTATACAAACAAGTTTTTCTGCTTCATTTTAATATAAAACGGTGTATGATTGTAAATGTTCACCAGATAATATTTTTAACAGATTTACATAAAAAATAAATTAGTATGGTTTTATTCTAATTTTGCGGATACCTCAGTGAAGATTGTAACCATGTATCCACACCCATCCACAAAGAGTTAAAATAATGGAAAATCCTTTTCTTTTCCAGAAATTTATCCAAAAGCTGATGGCCCCCATAGTGAGCAGCCTAGGTACCCTGACTGAGGAACCCAGTACATTTGAACAGAGCAGACTGCTGAGTTGCATAGCTACTTGGGCTTGCCCTCTCGAGGTCGGAGACTTTGCCAGCCAGGCCAGCCAACTGTACAAGCAATGGCGCAGTAGTCCCAACCCTGACACTGATAACCCGTAAGTTACTGTCTTTAACACAACATTGTTACAAAACTTAGATCAGAGAATAATATTATAGGTGTTCCAGTAGCAGTAACACTCTTAAAGAGTGTTTTAACTCTCTAAATGAAGCTAACAGTCCTTGTTAGGCATCTAGAAAGCCAGGAGTTAATAGTGTTGAAATCAGAACATGTGGTGTGGTTTGATCATTATTGGATTTAGATTGTTTATAATGCTAAAAGCTACCAATATATTCACAAATACACTTTTTTTAAGTGTAGACATACTGGAAAATTTTGGCATCCCAGGAAAAGTTAAAAACCACTCTACCACCAAGATGGTATATTCTTGAAGTAATTAGTAATAACCGAATATAACCAGAGATATGGGCTGTTGAGGACAGCTTGATTTAAATAATGTCTTGTGGCATAATGTATTGACAAGACATATTCTTAATATATCTCATGAATTGTCATATGTTTGAATAATAGACGTTGTAGTACAATTACAATATGTAGATTAAAATCACATTAATTTAAAGTTTCCGTATTTCGAAGTTGTTTGTTTGTTCGAAGTACATTTACACAATTCACATCCAAACACCTCAAGCATATGTGTGTTTCTGAGTAAAATTTGTTTATGATTGTCTAATATATATTCCTCATTGTGTTTTTTCAAGTGTGGTTTGTTTTACCATAGAAAATGATTATATTAATGTTATTAGTTTATTGGGAGAATGAATTAAGCAGTTAAAGCTTGCAATAGCAATAAATGTGTGTGAGAGATAAAAGTTTGTATCTGTTGCAGTATACCCAAGGATGTGAGGAGTGCAGTATACAGTCATATTGTGAGAGAAGGCAAAGTGGAAGAGTGGGCTTTTCTGTAGGAGAGATAAAAGTTTTTATCTGTTGCAGTATACCCAAGGATGTGAGGAGTGCAGTATACAGTCATATTATGAGAGAAAGCAAAGTGGAAGAGTGGGACTTTCTGTGGGAGAGATAAAAGTTTGTATCTGTTGCAGTATACCCAAGGATGAGAGGAGTGCAGTATACAGTCATATTCTGAGAGAAAGCAAAGTGGAAGAGTGGGACTTTCTGTGGGAGAGATAAAAGTTTGTATCTGTTGCAGTATACCCAAGGACGTGAGGAGTGCAGTATACAGTCATATTCTGAGAGAAAGCAAAGTAGAAGAGTGGGACTTTCTGTGGGAGAGATAAAAGTTTGTATCTGTTGCAGTATACCCAAGGACGTGAGGAGTGCAGTATACAGTCATATTCTGAGAGAAAGCAAAGTAGAAGAGTGGGACTTTCTGTGGGAGAGATAAAAGTTTGTATCTGTTGCAGTATACCCAAGGACGTGAGGAGTGCAGTATACAGTCATATTGTGAGAGAAGGCAAAGTGGAAGAGTGGGACTTTCTGTGGGAGAGATAAAAGTTTGTATCTGTTGCAGTATACCCAAGGACGTGAGGAGTGCAGTGTACAGTCACATTGTGAGAGAAGGCAAAGTGGAAGAGTGGGACTTTCTGTGGGAGAGATAAAAGTTTGTATCTGTTGCAGTATACCCAAGGACGTGAGGAGTGCAGTGTACAGTCACATTGTGAGAGAAGGCAAAGTGGAAGAGTGGGACTTTCTGTGGGAGAGATACAAGAACACAAACCTCAGCACAGAGAAGACCAATATCATGATTGCACTAACTACTACAAAAGAAGTATGGCTTCTAAACAGGTGTGTGACTTCTTTGGCAGTAATTTACTATAAAATTAAATTATTTAGGTACATTTCGTATTGCAATTGTCATTATGGTAGCACTTAGGAAAATTTTTTACAATTTCTATGACCCCAAAAAACCGATACCACCCCCAGTTCATAATGTTTTATCTCTATATATGCTATAGCTTATGGGAACAATAACAGTTGTATACCCTTTTTTATCTCGAATGATTTTGAGATATTAAGTAAATATAAATCCCTTGATAATAAATAAATTATATTTCAGTTGCCTCATAATGTACCTGCGTCTTTCGAATGAACTGGAATCACTATTATTATTGACAACATTGTGCAAATACTGGATGGCTAATTAGGATTGTTCAAAACTCACACAGGGTTCATAACTGACATTTGTTCCACGTAAAAAAATTGCACCAATAAAATTCCTTTGGCATATCAAAAAGTTGTAGCCATGACCTTTTTAGCTTTTCTTAATTAGGCAATATGACCTCGGATTAACCGTTTGCTCTTTTGACTGTGTATTAACCATAGAATTTTTCCCCATTACCAATCACGATTTTGTAGAATAAATCTTCTCCTTCTGTGTAGATAGGAGGAAGAAAGTATAAGGAGAGGTTCTTCATTAGGTTTACAGCTAGAATAACAGAGCAACTTTACGAAAGATCATATTGTTGAATATTCAAAGTATATATATCCTTTTGGAAAATTTAATTGTTTTGAGTTTAATTTTTTATTAATCCGAAGTACAAAATGATACTTCTTACATATCCAATATAACAAAATAAAATATTAAGCAATTTTTAGACAATACAATTTTATTTCTTGTCATTGTTCCTGTAAATCAGGATTAAAAATAAAATTTTTTACTTATATTATTGGCCTATTTGCTAATAATAAACAATGAATGGCTCCATCAAAAAATAGCTTTTGTATTTAGTGTAAGGTAGCTTTTGTAAGTTAAAAAGTATATAAATTGCTGTGTAAAGATGAGAATTAAAACAGATCAGTCATTAGTTATTTAACAATAATTATTTAAAATTTGTTCAGTCTTCTGAACAGGTTAGGCAGTTAGGTTTAAACACTTGACAATTTAAGAAGACAAGATAGGGATATAAAAAATATTATGAAAATGGCTGGTTTGGTTTTGATAAATGTATAATAGTTATTTGAGGGACAACAGTTGATCTCCTTCATTCACTCATTCTTTCAACTTAATATGTTTCATTAAATAAGAATACTACTTAATAAACTTAAAGCTTAACACAAATTTTGCGTTGTTTTGTTATTTTTTTAAACACTCTACATAAATTCTTCCTATGACGTTTTTCCATTCAGTAATATGTATGTTGAATTCTTATTGACACTTTTTATAGCGTAAAATAATAATTTGTTGCAGATGTTTGGATTGGACCCTTGACAGCAATTCTGGTATAAGGAAACAAGAATCCTTCATCATGTTTGCCTTAGTTGCCAAACAAGAGACCGGCTTCTATGTAGCCCAGAAGTTCTTCTTTAGGAACATCAAGCGAATATCAGATTAGTGAGTAAATCCACATTGTTTCACTTTATAGCTTTGAAATGTATTTAAACCTTTAAAATAAGCAGTCCTTTCTGGTTCCATTATGAATTGCCTAGTGCCATTTTCATCGCTCAAAGCTAATGCCACATAGAGATTTTCATGCCATTTGTAATTCAAGTTTCTGAAAATCCCCATCAATAAATAAAAATAACTATTCATTGAGTGCAGATTGTATACATTGAATGGTGTCATTGGATGAGTATCAACATTTCATTTTTATATGAGGAACACTCAATTTGGTGATGGTATATTTCACTCTATGAGATTTTGCTGAAAGTTAGCAAACATTTTTACATTGATCTACATTGATCTTATGGGTAACCATGATGGCAACGAGAAAGTAATAGAACAATGTAAACAGGCTAAGTTCATTAAATTATTTAACTTCTTAACATGTGATGTTTACTTTATTTGTTGGAAAGAATTCTGTTGAATTCCATTGGGTTCATCGATTCTCCATGGTATCAGTTTATTTGTATACAGACAAGATAGAGTTTGATGATGATGCACGTCCCTCCATGGGATTTGGCTAAGTCTTAGCAAAGCCTATAATTCAGATATTTTGTTTAGCTATCACTAAGGTTTCTGGAAAAAATGATTGTTCGTGTATTTAATCTGTCATTGTGTCCGTTTTCCACTGGCTATATCAGGGATGAATTGAGTTATAGCCTTGAAATTTTCCAAGGAAAGTCATTTCTGCATAGGCAACATCGTGATTGATGATGACCATTTGACTAAACTTTTACACAGCTTAACTATGTGCAGGATATATCGAGAACGATTTCATCATTAGACTTTAAATTTTGCATGAAACTTCGTTTCTACATAGATGAGAACAAGTTTGATGAAGGTGTGAGAAAACTTCTTTTCTGTCCGATTTTATATCCGCAGGACATCTCGAGATTGAAATGAGCTATAGACGAGCTAAACCTGGTAGGTGGTACTTAAAGTGACGCATTCCTACATTAAAACAATTCATCCAAAGCAAATAAAAAAAATTATAATTAATAGTATTTTAAAGTTATTTTTTCATCTGGTGATTTATATATCATTAAAAAATCTGAAGCCTTCAGATAACCCCAGTATATTTTAATGTTAGAATCCAAGATTTTAAAATGTGTATTCTTTTAATTTCAGGTGGCCAGATGAAAAGGTCATTAGTTTGTACAATGCTGATGTGGTTAATAGGGCAACTGATCACAACTTAATCTGTCATATTTAAGCTTTGGTCCCAACATTGGCAATTAATTAAATTGGACCTACTATAAATAATCTGTGGATAGATTCACAATACTATTTAGAGTTATAAAAGCGTGCAGTGTGGATTAACCTCATTACTAAATCATATTATTTTCATTATAACCTTACTTTTAAAGATGTATTGCAGTAAAAGCATATTGTTGAGATTGGTGCTTCGAAACTATTTAGATTGGTAAATAGTGTAGTTATGTGATGCACACACAACGTACGAGTATAAGGCCCTTTAAGACATGGTGTGATTCTACGAACACATGGCATAATATAGATATTCTAATGTGTCAGTGCAGTATCATTCTAAATGGTTAACTACGAGATAACATGTTATTGCATATTGATGATAGATAGACAATAGACAAAATTCTTTATTCATAATCTTCAAGATTAGAATGGTGTCATAAAGTTTACATGTAATAAAGTTTACGATGGTTGTGTAAGTGTAAATAAGTTATCAGTTCTCCATTTAAGAAATTCTTCAATTGAGTAGAAGGGACGTTCTTGGAGCCATCTGGTTAGTTCCCTTCTGAATTGCTGTTTGTCTGCAGTATGATTTTTAACTTCAGGCGGTAGTATGTTCAGGAATTTGGCGCCCCTATAAGTAGGTTGCTTCTCAAATAGAGTCAATCTATGAGAGGGAAGTGAGTAATTGTTTGCTGCTCTTGTGTTGTGTGAATGTACATCTCCTCTTCTTGGTATGTTTTGTTGACTGGTATGGACAGTTACTTCTAATATGAATAGGGCAACTGTTGTTAGAATATTTAAGTTTTTAAAAGCTTCCCTGCATGAATCTATTAGTCCTAATCCTGACATTATGCGGATTGCTTTCTTTTGCAGCACCATGATCCTGTTAGTGTTAGTTTTCGAGGAGCTGCCCCAGATGGCTATACCATATCTCAGGTGGCTTTCAAAGAGAGCGTAGTATGCACATTTAATTATTTCTGGACTACCAACTTGTTTTAATCTCCTTAGCACATACAATGATGTACTGAGTTTTCCACATAACTGGTCTATTTGGTCATTCCAGGAGAGAGTTTCGTCTATGACTAGTCCAAGGTACTTTACATTTTGCATTCTTTCAGCCTCTGGTAGTTCCAAAACTTCTCCTTTGCTTCGTCCAAGTATTAGTTGCTGAGTTTTAGTGCTGTTCAGTACTAGATCGTTGGCTTGACAATATTCTATTGCCATATTAATAGCTATATATGAGTCTATTTCCAGTCTGGTGGGCTTTTTGTTTTGTAACAGGAGTACTGTATCGTCAGCATACAATAGCATAGAGCAGTATTCTCTGAGGTAGTCAGGGAAGTCACTAACAAAAATTATATACAGTATGGGGCCCAAAACTGAGCCTTGTGGGACTCCTCTACTGACTGGCAGTGGTGTCGAGGTAGTTTTTGTTGTCACTCCTTGTGTTGTGCTTCTTATTTCTACCGTTTGCATTCTGTCCGTTAGGTAGCTCGTAAACCAGTCAGCAGTTTTCCCTACCACTCCCCGAGCCTTCAACTTTTTCACTAGCATGTCATGGCTTAAGCAGTCAAAAGCTTTTGTAAAATCCAAGAAAATAGCAGTTGTTGTATCTCCTTTGTCTATTGCTTTTATTAAATATTCGACAATGCTTGTCAGTCCAGTTGATGTAGATTTACCTCCCACATAAGATAACATTAAGAGACAGCTGAATTATTTGTTAGCTTATTCGTTAGGAACCTAATTTTTATTTAATATACTTATAAGCTGTATAAGAGAGAAGATGTTACCAGTAGCGTAGCCAGAAATTTCGTTCGGGGGGGGGTCCGAAACCGGGGGATCCTGGGGACGTTTTGTGTGTTATTTGCCAATGAGTTCACTGGTAAAAGGTAAATACCAAAAATATGGGCTTTAGTAACTACGCCTTATAGAAAGTGGAAAGATGTAATAGGCAAATTCAATTCTCACAGCAACTCTTAGTACCACAAATTTTCTTGTATAGCTACAGAAACTTTACGAAGTTCGATTCTGGCCGAGTAGAAGGCACAAAGTGATTCACTGGATGAGAAAGAAAAAGAAACAAAACAGAGCTCTTCACTCAAACGTATAATTGGCACAACTATATTCTGTGGAGAAAATTAAATACCCCTTCGGGGACATTGGGCCATGACGGGCCGAAAACCTTTTAGAAAAGGAGGGCAATTTTGAGCGTTGCTCGGGTACAGATCAAACTAACGGTCGGAAAATGCACCGGAAAAACTTACTGATTAGAAGTTTCGGCTATTTTGGGATTTCACTGATTGAGGTATTTATGAGTGAGTTATAATGACGATTTTTTGTATCATTAAACTGTAGACGAGTATATAATTATCGGGGGAAAAAGTTTAAAAAATCACTTTCGGTCGGAAATAAAAATACACCTGAAAAACTACTGATTAGAAACTTCAACTACTTCGGACTTCAGTTATTGGGGTAAACGTGGTATTTTTGATTGAGTTAGGACGATGATTTTTGTTATCACTAAACAGTACTAGACTACCTATTATACCTGTAATTATGGAGAAAAAATCACTTCCGGTCGGTAAATACCGAAGAAAAGATCTCTACAGATTCAAGTTTTGACGATTTTGGATTTCACTGGTTGAGTGGTTGAGGTAAAAGTGGTACTTATAATTTTGTTTAGGACATTGATTTTAGGTGTTAATTCAACGTCGACTAATAAATATATAATTATCAAGAAAAAAAACAAAAATAATCACCTCCGATCGGCATATGCTAGAGAAAATTAAATAATAACTCAGTCAGTGAAATCCAAAATAGTCGGAACTTCTTATCAGTAGAGCTTTTCCTCGGCATTTTCTGACCGGAAGTGATTTTATTGTTTTGTTTCTCTGATAATTATGTATGTATTAGTCGGCGTTGAATTAATACCTAAAATCAACGTCCTAACATAATTCTAAGTACCACTTTTACCTCAAAACCACTCAACCAGTGAAAATCCAAAATCGTGAAAACTTGAATCTGTTAGAGAGCTTTTCTTTGGTATTTACCGAACGGAATTGATTTTTTTTCTCGATAATTATTTAGTAGTCCAGTCAGTTAAGGTTTTATCTGCGGAAAAAATTCCTATTGAGCTGAATTTTGGTATACACCTTCATTACGGCGTTTTAATGAAAATGTGAAAAATCGACATGGATATCGTGCCAGCTAAAAATGTTCTAAGGTTTAAAATTTCACGGAAAATCGGTTTTTTGCAAATATCTCGTGACCTATGACTTGGAAATCAACATAGGTTATTATCAAAAATTATTCCTCATACGATTACCTACAAAATATTTCTTGTATTTTTCTGTAAAGTCAACCGTTTTCGGGCTAGAGCGCTGAGAAAGCGACTACATTATGATGATGCACTCGTATCCGCACCATCTTTGAGGAAGAATGCAAGGCGCGTTTTTTACATGGTTTCCTCCATAGGCATAACCCATGATCTGTAATAAAAGCTTTTTTATATTATATTATGCTTAATAATTATTTATTTTTACATTGAAAAAATAGGGGAAATTTTTGTTTTTATATAATTTTCTTTTATATTCATTCGTCGACGATATCCTCAATTCCAACTTCATCAAAAGTTGCTGACAAAAAATTGAGTAGACTTATTGCTGTATTTAAATTAACATCATCATTTTCTTTGGACTCTGCGTTTAAGCATGACTAACCACGACAATTTTTACAAGCTTTAGAACATCTCAATCCACTTTTTTACATCCAAATTTGCCGCCACAACCTTTTGTACAATTAACAGATTGTGTTTAGTAGATAATCGGGTGCTGGTGGCAATACATTTGTTATTGGCTGTAATATATTATTTTTCAACTCCCAACCTCACAGTTCTGGATCAATTTCTTTTCCTAGCCAAGTTTAAATTTGATAATTAGACTCGATAAATATGCTGTTGAGCTGCTAAAGAAGTGGGTGGTAATAATTGAAATTTCACATCTGTGCTTTATCTTGTTAGTTTAGCAAAGCTGCAGTATCTGTGATTGTCAATTGAATTTTCTGATTTGGAGCACCGTAAATTGCCAGTAGAAAGTGTACTCCAGCAGTGACAACGGGATCTCGAGCGCAATTTTCTTGTCGGAATATTCCTGCAGAATTGTGTAAATCGGGTTTTTTTTTTTCAAACATCTTCATGACTTTAATTTTTCCTTTCCCAAAAAGTGTTGGAAGTTGTGTCAAATCCGGTCATGGCATGTAGAAAAAGACTATTTTTCTTGCAGTTGTGGATACTTGTTGATGCTCTCAGTCGAGTATATTTTTGTTTCAACATTGTTTTCCCTGGTTTCTTAAAAAAAGTGGATGTCAAATATTTGCTTTTCGTGGTAATTACAATATTACTTCCATATCGAGCAATCAATTTGTTTATAATTGTCTTGTCATCTGGAACGTAAACCTTGAATTACATCTTTCAACTCAGCCAATGTGAATTGGCAATCGTCATGGTATTCATGTAATGGAAAACATTGTCCATAGCAATTCTGATATTCTCATCCGATGGACGGCCTACATCACTCTTTCTACTAATTAACAAAAAATTGAGAAACACTTATCATGGTACTTAGCTTCGACAGAGACAAGGGTCATGCTCAAAATTTACTCGCTCTTTTACATTTCTTCCATATTTATCACCACGCGCCTCTGCAGCTTTAATAGCCACTGTGTCTTTAAATGTAACAGTGCTCACTTCTCTTATAGCGCGTCTGTATTTTTTTCTCATTTTTCTTTCAATTTCTTCACTTGCTTCTTCTCCACAAAACAAACATTATTTTTTGAAATCAAAAGAATTGATTTTTGCCGGAGATGTTGATGTACTCGGCTCTTTTTGAATTTTTACGACAATTACTGTGAACCATTTTACAAATGTTACAGTATTCAAATATTCAATGTTACCATCACTTCTAGTGACACTAGCATTTTTTAATGTTTGTAGACCACGTCTAACTTCTACTTACGTCACCACTAGATAACGATTCATTACATATGAAACATTTATCACTGATTATGAAAACTGTTCAAGAGCACAAAACTACGAAAATAAAGTCTAAAACACTCAAAGAAATATTCGTCCACTGAGCTAAACTCAGTCCGAGAGGCAGTAGGGTCTCAAAACAATAAAGAACGTAACATCTGCCAGTGGAGGTCATTTATATTATATATAGTAGATTTAACTAAGTTCCAAACCCCTCTATAATATAAGCAAATTCGTCACAAAACTCCCGACGAGTGTAAGTTAGAAGTGTTAAGAAAACTTAAATACATTGATAAAAAGCAATAGAGTTGACGCCTCTTATATGTATACGGTATAAAATACCCTATGTGAGTGCATTCTACTCGATTTCTCAGCACTCTAGTCCGAAAACGGTTGAATTTACAGAAAAATGTAAGAGATATTTTTTGTAGATAATCGTATGATAATAATTTTTATAATAATCTTTATTGACCTCTGAGCCATAGATCGCGAGATATTCACGAAAAAAACTGATCTTCGTAACCTTTTGACCCTTATAACTTTTTTAGTCGGCACAATATCAATGTCGATTTTTCACATCTTCATTAAAAACGCCATAATGAAGGTGTGTACCAAAATTCAGCTCAATAGGAATTTTTTCCGCAGATTGAGGTTTAAAAAACCTAAAATGACTGGACTATAGGTACAGTGTACAGTTTAATGATAACAAAAATCGTCGTCCTAACTCAATCGAAAATACCACGTTTACCTCAATCACTGAAGTCCAAATTAGTTGAAGTTCTAATCAGTAGAGTTTTTAAGTGTATTTTCCGACCGAAAGTGATTTTTTTTAATTTTTTCGATAATTATATACACGTCTACAGTTTAATGACACTACAATCAACGTCGTAACTTTATTCTAAGCAGTTATTTTACGTCCCCAAGACGAATTTGAACGAAGTGATCGCTAATTTTAAACTGTTCGCCGTGTTACGGTTCAGGTTACTTTGCGACGTCACGTGACCGCGCCCTATAGAAATACTGTGATTACACTACACTATCCGAAAGGCCGAGTCCAAAAGTATTGTTTGATACTTTATGATTTTTAAACGAGAAGGACAATTATATTTTTAACAACGGTCACTTTAATCAATTAAATCAATCAATTTAATGTTCGTAGACAAGAGTAATGATAACTCTCCTTTTTTTCCTGCTCCATGCTTTATTTTTTAATATGTCTTGAAATTTCGGGGGGGGGGGTCCGGACCCCCTGGACCCCCCCTTCGCTACGCCACTGGATGTTACTGTGATAGTAAAATTTCACCTGTTTTGGTGGCTTATGGCGGCTGCTTTGTCACTGAGTTCCAAATAAATTAAAATACAAAAAAAAGTTAGAACCTGATTATACCTTGGCAAGGATGAGAGAAACAAAGGTTAAAAATTGTTAATGTCTTCAATGGAAAGAAATTTACCATATTCGACCAAGCCGACTTGAAACAGCAGTGTAATTCCAAAATTAAAAAGCTATTAAGTAATAATAATAATTCATTATACATTAAAAATAACAGAAAGTTGGTCTACTTGTTAACACAATAATATTCTGAAAACATTGAAGTTTAATTTTTATATTACCAATATTGTCATTATATATTTTTAGCTCTATCTCCGAACATTTTTTGGACAACAATTCGCAAATTTGTAAATCTTTTGAAATTTTAAGCATGGCTGAGTTTATATACCACTTGTAAAATAAAAATTTCTAAACCCTTATTTCTATAGTGCATTGCATAAAACATGTAAAATTATACCGTAATATACTTATTTGTGCTAACTGCTATAACTATTTTTCCAGCTTTGGTGCAACGTCGGCCTTGATCGGCCGCTATATCACGGCCATAGCTCAACAGATGATTCATCCAAAAGAACTTGAAGAGGTAAGTAGGCATATTCCTGAACATTAGACAGGTTGGATCATAATTGTATTAAGTAATAGGTATATGGTTCAGAGCATTTTACTTTCTCCTTGGCAGTATTAACCCTTCCAGTGTCAACTTACTGTAGCCTTAGATAGCCTATTATTCATGTGTTGGGGTAAAAACTTTTTTTGACCAAAACTACTCAATTTGATTTTAAATTGCTTACCTGTCATGGAAAAATGGAAATCAATCTATCCATAAATAATTTTTCCCACCTTTTTTTTTATGTGACAGACCAGTATGCGTATATAAGCGTCATTGACCCTTCCACGAATTGACATGCGTATATAAATATAATTGATGTTTAGGTTTAGCGTAATAAAAACATTTTATGATTAAAAACAAGTATGTATTACATGATTAGGGTTAACATACAAAACAAATAAAGTAAAACTAATCATATAACAAAGGAGATTAATCACTGTCCATTCAAATAGTCCTCCATGGTATGATAAGCTTCGAAACAGCTATCTGGGTGAAGGAACGGTTTGTTGACACACACGTTTTACAAAAATAGATCGTTTCTTTTCGCAGATTTTTTTTGTAGCAGACATGACATCGATGACCCTTTGCGTCTCTTCCCATGACATGAAGTTTTCCGTCTAGCCGTGGTTCTTTTGCTTCAGCAGTTGGTGGTCTTCCAGGTCTTCTCTTTTCAGGGTGATTGAAATTAGCAGCAACACGGTCAGACACAAGATGTTCAATCAGTTTTAGTCTGAAGTTCTTGTGCGTAATGGGCACTTTTCCACAAGCTGTTTGTTTTTATTTACACAGAATATAGGAATTCACAACTCCTACCTTAAGTATCCAAAAAAACATTTTTCTGTACCATTTTTGGCTGCGGTACATGAACTGATAGTTGGCTATAAAGTGATCGCTCCTGTCAACACCGCCCATATGTTTATTGTAATCAATTATGCAGTTTGGTTTCATTATTGGGGGCTGGTCAGGAAATTTACTTGGAACTGGTGTCATGTCTTTTTTACTGGCCTTGTGTTTTGTAGTCAACATTGTAACAGGTCTCTTATCTTCCCAACGAAGAACAGCGACATTTTTCTTTCTAAATGCTTGAAGGTCTCCACTTTTCATCTTTTTAGTTTGAAACTTTGGTATATTTTGGCGATACTGGCTAATAAAGCTACTGATACTTGTAGCTACTGATACTTTATGATACATAAAGTATCATAAAGCTAATAATAACAGTACCAGTCACATACATATTCTTGCTCTCAAGTTCCTCAGCAAGTTGTGGGCTATTATAATACCTGTCCACGTAAACGTGATGACCTATTGGTTTGTTGTTGTCATCTTTTACTACAGATTCACACAACTGTGACACAATTTGTGTGGTTTTCAGAAGTCGAGACCCTGGAATGATTTCTTGTCTACCCATGTATGGTATAAAGTTTTATATATACCCATTACTACTATCAGAGAGGACATAGACTTTGAGGCCAAACTTGACCAGTCTTTTGGGGTTATACTGGGCCATTGTCATCACGTGTAATGTCAACCCACACGTCAGGTTTATTAGTGCATGTTTGAGTTAGTGAAGTTGACAAACAACATGGTGGTTGTGATTCCTGACTTAGGCGTGCCACAACGCTTTGGTAAGATTTGTTTATTTTAACCTAGTTTGTAATTATGTATTAGGTTAGTTCTTTACCTGAAGAAGAGATCAGATTGCAGATCTCAAAACGTAGTGTTACTGATTTTTTGTTTCACTGAACGATGGCAAATGTCCAGAAAAATCCTGTTCCTTCACGGTCAATCCATTTGACAGAAAAATAATCTTTCATTGCAGTCCTACGATGAATACCCATATTCAAAATCACTCCTAGCAAAGCTTTTAGATCTGTTACTTTCATGTCAGTCCAGTTTTTGAACCGACTTTTGGGGCTGGTAACTCCAGCTCTGCAATTATTAGCAAACAAGTTTGTTTCTTTGCATATTTCATCCGACAGTATTTTGTCAAAAAATAAACTAAATTACTCTAAGGGAGTGGAATTTGCATCAAAGCTTTCTGGTAAAACAGTTCCAGGATCTACAATTTTAGACTGAATGGTACTTACTGGGCTATTGTTATCAAATGTCAACCCACACGTCAGGAGTGTCATCATTGAACTGTTATCACCCACCACATCGCTTTGTTCCCCATTTGTTCCACTAGCGGCATCGGCAACAGATCCTTCATCCCCACTTCCTTCGGTTGCATTCAATGTTCCTATCCCCTCTAGTCCAGTCCCATTATCCTCATCAACATCCATGTCTTCATCACCATTAGACTCATAATGAAAATCACCTTCTGATACTGACCTGTTGAGCCAGTCAATTATGTCACCATCGTCCGGGTTGCGCGCCATTATGCAATACAGCAACACATAGACAACCGTTCAGTACCTTGACTTGCCGCTAAAACCCCTCCCCCACCAAGCAGCCCGAGCCATTCCGGCACACCCTCCTCCCACCTTACTGCCACCAAACTACTTCACTCAATAACTACATAGCTGATTGCGAATTTACTTTTTAGAGTACAACTGGGTGGGATGTAGGAATAAAAATATTCATGACTTATTCTAAGACAACGCACATTATAAATTTCATCTACATCAATTCAATAGGTGTGATCGAGTATGAAACAATCTAACTACTTCAGTTCAGTATGCCGAGTGGAGAGCGACTCAGTAAACACAGAGGCAACCGACAATGACCTTCATTCAGTTGCCGCCCCTTCCCCCCAAGCAGCTCAAGCCACTCCAGAACCCCCCCCCCCAACCATACTGCCGCCAAACGACTTATATTATGTTCCCGATTAGCTGGAATAGCTGACAACTGCAAACAATAAGGATATTCATAAACATGATTATGCGTATATACACGCATTTGACGTTTGGCCAAAATAAGTGTACTGATGGAGAGATTCCATACGGGCCCTGGCCTGGTGATACGCAGGGGTCTACTTGTCATTTGGAGGAGTGGGGGTAACGCTTCCTCAGTCTGTATCGCGGAGCTGTGTAGTGCGGACCTCGCACTTGCTTGTTCAACACTCTTCTTGCCTCTGTGATACTTGCACTGTTTTGCCGCCGTTACTGCTTATAGGATTTCCGTGTGATATTTCTGAAATGGCGGGTGTAAACTTCATGAAAAAATTTGGAAGTGGTAAAGTATATCATAGCCAAGCTCGAGAAATCGTAGCAAACGTTTATGAATACATGAAAAATGAGAAAGAAAGTGGCACTGCAATAAACATAAACAATGTTCTTGTCCGTGTAAAAGCTGCAACTGGTGTGTCATTGACAACTATAAAAAAAGTAGTTTCTGAGAGGAAAAAAGTAATTCAAGACAATACAGAATTCAGCACTCCGAAAAAGAATCGAAATCGTATAAAACCTAAAACCGATCTAGACAATTTCGATATAGGTGTTATTAGGAGGACTATAAATGAATTTCACCGAATTCATGGCGAAAGACCAACAATAAAATCTCTGCTATCTTTTCTGAAGAGTTCAATTAATTTTAAAGGTAGTTCTTTCTCTCTTCGATGCATTTTAAAGAAAATGAATTTTAGATGGAAGAAGACTACTAATGACAGAAAAGTATTGGTAGAAAAAATTACTCAGTACAGATCTTAGAACAGACCCAATATTTATATGGATGAAACTTATATCCATACGACTCATGCAACCCCTAAAGTCTGGACTGACGACAGCAATGAGGGATGTAAAGTACCAGTTAGCAAAGGAAAAAGATTAATTATAGTACATGCTGGAAACGAGAAAGGGTTTATAAAAAACGCGTTGCTAACTTTTGAATCAGGCAAAAAAACCGGCGATTACCATAACGATATGAACTTTGCAAATTACGAGAAATGGTTGAAAAGTAAATTAATTCCCAATCTCCCTGAACATTCTGTTATTGTGATTGACAATGCCCCATACCACAATGTCGAAATTAACCGAGCGCTAACATCTAATTCCAGAAAAGGTGACATGATTAAATGGCTATCAGACAGAAATATAAATTTCCAAACAAGTAGCCTAAAACCGGAGCTGTACAGTTTGATTAATTTACACAAACCTAAATTTAAAATGTTCAAAATTGATGGAATTTTGGCTGAACACGGTCATTCAACTCTGCGTTTGCCTCCCTACCATCCCCAACTTAATCCTATAGAAATGATATGGAGTGTCATGAAACAGAGGGTGGCTAAACGTAATGTGTCTTTTTCAATGGAAATAATAAAGCAGCTTGTGGAAACGACATTTGAGGAAATAACTACTGAAGAATGGTTATCTCGTGTAAACCACGTCAAAAAAGTAGAGGAAGACTACATTAGGTTAGAGCCTCAAATTGACGAAATTACAGAACATATCGTCATTAATTTGCAAGATGATAGTGACAGTGACAGCAGCATGAGTGAGAGAGGCAGTGATGATGATAACGGTGACTTTAATCTAAGTGGGATCGAAGCTCTACCACAGTAACCAGTTTACAGCATTCAGTAAGTAAACAAAATTATTGTTCTTAAATCCTAAGTTTCAATTGTATACATTAACGTTTAAATTCAGATAGAAATATTTTAATTGTTACTATTGGAAGTATGTTAACTGTACTGCCAATGTTAAATTTGTCTAACATGTGTTTAAATAATCGTACGCAGCACGCAGATCCAGCTCACTGACAATAGTGACAGTGGCAAGCTTTGTGGCGCGGCGGCAGTCAGCCCCTCCCCTCTTTTTGACGGCTTCTCCCACTCCGTACCACACCACTCCCCTGTCGCGCTTCTCAGGGCCCGTATGGAATCTCTCGATGAATATGCGTAAATATACGCATACGACCCCGGGGAAAAGTTAAGTTAGGCATATATAACCGTCATTGACCCGGGAAGGTAATACTTTTGACTAATCTTGACTAGCCTTATAGACACATAAGTGCACAACTGCACTATCAGTGAAGAGGGCTTGTATAAAAACAAGGTGTATTCAATAAGTTATGGGAATTTTTAAGTTTCGCAGGTTTGGAGTCGAATTGTCAATATACTTTTTTTATTATGTTGGTGCTCATGCTCCTGAAGTGTAATACAATTTCCATCCGTATTCATTGTTTACTTTTCAGTAGCAGCTACAAAGGTTAGGTTACGAAGAAAATTGACTTGTTCAATGATTATTACTATATTATTTACAGTTTTCAATGAGTTCATACAATAAAAATGTAGTTCTTTAATATTGATATCCAGTTAAAGATGTTTGTTGACATCAACAAAGACTCGTCACCTACTGTTAGTCTGACTGTGATCCAAGCTTTGGAGATTGTTCAGATCAACATTGACCGGATGAAGAATCACTACTCTCCCATCTCTACAGTCCCCTCCCAGTGTCATCACAGAATAAAAGTCATCCAAAATATTAATTATTGACTATTTGTTTGCAGCTGAAGTGATTTGTAGATTTTAATAATAAGTCATTGGCTCCTTCCAACCTGGCTGTGACCCAAACTTTGGAGAGTGTTCAGATCAACATTGACTGGATGAAGAATCAGTACTCTGCCATTTCTACAGATGTTACTGTCATCACGCAATAGAAGTCATCCACATTGTAATTATTGACTATTTGTTTGTAGCTGGAGTGGTTTGTATATTCTAATAACGAGTCACTGGCTCCTGCCAGTCTGGCTGTGACCCAAGCTTTGGAGAGTGTTCGGATCAACATTGACTGGATGAAGAATCACTACTCTGCCATCTCTATAGGTGTTACTGTCACCACAGAATAAAAGAGTCATCCACAACCTTACTAATATTGACTGTTTTTTTGCAGCTGAAGTGGTTTGTAGATTCTAATGAAGAGTTATTGGCTCCTGCCAGTCTGGCTGTGACCCAAGCTTTGGAGAGTGTTCAAATCAACATTGACTGGATGAAGAATCACTACTCTGCCATCTCTACAGTTCTCAGTGAAGTCACAGGATCATAGTCACATTTAGTCTTTTAGTACGTCATCCAACAAAGATATCCTGTTCCAATTCTACTTACATTAACATTATCATTATTTTCCCATGTTTTTGGAGCAAATTTGATTTTGCTTCAATTTTGTTATTATATAATGTAATACTCAATAGATAAAATATTTTTAATGTAAGTAATTATCTAAGATATATTACTATGTTTGCTATATTAATAAACACATCAGTGATGTAGCCAAAAAAGTTTTGGGAGAGCTACAACATATAACTCTCACTTCCTTAGGATTGTAGTGTTAAAAAACATGTTTACAGTAGATAAAACTAGTTTTTAAAACTTTATTTTAAGCAGAGCAAACTTGTAAGGTATTAAAATAATGAATTGATCCATTGAGTCCTGTAGGAGCCGGCATACAGGGCATCATTCAGTGGGCATGTAAGATATCTGTAAAAAAGGTATGTTTTTAAATATTCAACGAGCTATTGAAGTTTTTTCAGATATGGAATTATTCTGAAAAGACGATTATTTTCATAGCATAATTCCAATTTGTGAAACAGTAAGACTTTGATTTATTTTTACATTGAAGGGTTATTGTGTTGGTTAACCTTGAAAAACAAAGAAGATTATGATTTCTCTTTAGCTTTAAAAAAAATATCTTTATATTTTAATAATTTTGTTTAAAAATTACTATGATGAACATGTATGTAATATATGATTAATATTTACAATATGAGCTTACATTATTTGTTAATGTTATTAGCTCTCTGGCTACATCCCTGAAGCTTCTTTTGTTTTATATACATGAGAGTTATCCAGAAAGTAATCTAAGATTTGAAATAAAAAGTAAACCGGTGAAGATAAAAAAAGTGATTACAAAGATGTGATACTTAAACTTTCCTTTATTTATTACATAGCCGTCAAACAAATACAAACAGAGTTATATCTTTGAAGAGTCTTTGAAATATCCCCTGCAAAATACCCACCTTCTGTGAGTTTAGCCAACCTGTCATGGTGTTTTGAACCTCTTTGTCACTGGGAAATTTCAGTAAAGTGATTGGAAAGTTCAGAAACTGTGGAGTAATGGTTCTTACGAACATTTTCATTATTGGCTCCTCTCATCATCGTGAAAGCTTGTTCCTCCATTTAAAAAATAGCACCCATTGACAGATTACACTTCACTCATAATGTTTGGGCCATTAACCACACACGATTCACAATGAGTCTCGGCTGCTAAGTGATTTGCCACTTAAAGAAATCTTTTATATCCACGCACTTCAAACTTGGTAGGATTTGTATCACGTCACTCATGTTTTGAGGTTATATGAATGCACGGATGCCTTGCGCAGTTAGAAGCGTACTGTACCACTGTCATGATGGTAGTACTACCCCCACTTCTCCCCGTGCTATGCAAACGTTGGTTACTTTCTGGATAACCCAAGTACTGGGCCTTATGAAATCATCTGTTACTTGAAAATTAATCAGGTACCTGAAATACTATGTATTAAGAAATTCTGGCAATAGCTTGCTATCAAAAGATGAAGAGTATTATTTTGTTCACTTTGAGTAATAAAAATAATTTTACTATAAAAACTTCTTGTGGTTTATTTTCCTCTCATAAAAATGTGTTACTTATTACCAGATGGATGGGATGAAATACCTGTCTTGTTACTCAAGTTAAGTATCAATATGATTGCACTTGTACTGTCCAAACTGATTAATGCATCTTTTGCCGCTGAACTTTTTCCTGAAAGGCTGAAATACTCAGAGATTAGGCCTATTTTCTAAAAAGGATAAAAAAATGAGTTCAATAGTTACAGCCCTATTTCAATATTGTGTCAAAAATATTTGAAAGGCAATTTATACAAGACTTGAGTCCCACTGTTCGTTGTTCTTTGCTCAATTAGCTTTAGAAAATCACTGTCCACAGGCACTGTTCTAGTGGACTTTGTTAATAAAATAGCCCGAGCCATGGATGGGTCACAGTTTACTTCTGGAGTATTCTGTGACATCGAAGGCTTTTGATTGCGTACATCATATCTGCTACTGCACAAACTAGATGGTCTGGGTATTAGGGATTATGCTCTTGGCTTGCTCTGCTATACCTGAACTGTCGCAAATAATGAACAAAAATAACAAGATAATATTACATATTACTCTGGCTGGAGTGAGGTTTAGTTTGGGAGCAACTTTAATACAGGAAGCTCCAACATCTGTATAAGCTTATCCTTTTGAGAATCTGAGGTTGCCTTGTCTAGAGCCATTCCTAGATTTGAAGGAACCAACCTCTCACTAAGTTTGTATCCATAGAATGGTACAATTATCTTTTGGTATATGTTTTTCACCTTTAAGAAATTGTGAAAGTAACAATGTACGATGTTGAAAATATTGTATTTATTTTTATTAATAAATAATAAACTCAATACCTGGAGGGGTTCAGTAATTATTTTGTTTTTCTTGATAACTTGAGTGTTACCTTTTTGTATTTTAGTGTTTTATGGTTCTATCCAAACCAAGGTGCAGTTTATAATGCAATTTCTCAAAACTTTGAAAAATAAGAAAACAGTTATAACATCTTAATTACAAAATTCATTGAAAATATTCTTGTAAAAAGCCAGTCCTACCTCATCTTTTTTTATTCAAGCGATGACAATAGTTATCGGTTTCAATGAACAAATTTATGCTCACTATTCTAAATTATATCTGAATACCTTTATGTAATTAAAAACACTTTCCCTATAAAACATTGTTTTAAACAACATCAATATTTTTTCATAGATAAAAAATTAATAATTTTGTTTAAATATGAATATTAAAGAAGTACCTATTCATGTTTATCAGAAACCAAGAAATGGAAAGTACTTTTTGTATGTAAAATGAAAACTCAACAACAACTTTTGCTCCAAGGTAATAGGAAAGTCGTAAACTTTATATTGTCGCCAAATCGTAAATTTCCTCCGTTTCGGCCTAAGGCTCATTTTACTTTATATCATCACTTATATAGAAAACTAACAAGTGCGTGGAACCCAATTCTTTTTTATGATACATAAAATGCCAGTAAGTGAATGGTTTTGTATAACTATTTCTTAAACATCGTATAGGTTTTTAATTGAGTTTTTTTAGTACACTGCGATACTTGTTTGTCCATTGATGAACATAAATTTTACAATGCTAGATTTTAAATTATAACAGTATATTTAGAAAAATGTATATAAAAAGTTTGAAAATAACAAAACATTATTTGAGACTTATTATTATTCTGATTTACTTTTATATATAACGTGAACTACAAGATGCATGAATCAATGTAATATGTAATGTTTGTGGGTAAACATTGCATTTATTGAACAATTTTGTGAACGTTTCATTTTTGATAAAATATAATTGTAGTGTAGTAATCAATCTATTGACCCATTGATGTTTAAGCGGATTACCTAATGCTTAAAATTTACTGTACAAAAAATAAATTTTTAACACGTTCTGTATTTAGCCTGTTGTAGTTTAAGTATTCTTTGTTCCAACTTGGCAATGGATCTTGAAACAGATTACAGAGAGACTTAGCAAGACTAAAGTAATATATTGAGGGTTATTTTGCAGTTTTATATTTGATAAGATAATTGGAAGCTAAATTATTACCAAAACAGAGGAAGGGAGGATAGGCCAGTTTGTAGTCAAAACGATTCTATGTTTATGTTTAAAAATTTCTCAAAAAAAACCAAGAATTCTTGACTTCTTCAGTGTTTTGATATGCTCCAGTTTCCCATTTTGCGGTATAATAATAACTATAAACCTCCTTGAAAATAAAAAAAATAAGCTAAGCTGCAGAGAAAATGTAAGCGATTGATAGCTTTCTACATTTAAAACGATTTATTAGCACAACTTTAAAAAGCATATTACTTATGCATTCTTATGTATGAATTAGATTAGTTCTCATTTTGTAACATTGCCTGGAAATTATCAAACATATAGATGTTTGAGTGAAAGTATTTTCAGAGTTGAAGACTATGTGGTATAAATAAGTCTACAGTAAAGGCTGTTATACAGTAAAAGAATAAATGAAGTAGAAGTACTTTACATTTACAGAAAAATGAATAAAAGTGTTTGAAGGTTAGAATAATATTGGGATGTAAAGGACAATAGTACTAACAATTAATAAATCGGGGAAATCATTTAAAATAGTAATTAATTTTTAATACTGAATAAATATTGAATAAAAGGAATGAAATCAATTATAATGGGTTTGGCTCGCAAGAGTTATGAAGAAAGTAATAAGTTCTAATCCAGGAGTGTTATTTTTTAATTAAACTTCAGCAGATTCTTGATTGCTTCATTGAATCATTTCGTGCCTGACAACAATTTGCCATCTTAAACGTTTTGGTTTGTCAGTCTGAATTCTTCTGAGAATTTATTTTACTAATTATCAAATTTCTAATACAAATGATTGTTAAATGCTCTGTTTCACTATAAATATATAAGTGATTGTCTTATTTTTTACTAAAGTAATGATATTATTCCCATTAAGGTATTTCTTTAGGAATTAAAAAGCTGATATGATATATGGAAGTAGTCGTCAGAATGTAATGGGAGCATTATCCCACAGATAAACAGACTGCCCTTTGACCTTTTGACCCCAAAATTAATAGAATTCTTCCTTAGAATAAGAGGAACTTGTGTACTGTTTCAATGACCTTTCTGTCAAGAGTTGTAGCACAGATTGAAGTACAAATCACTAATTGTACAATGGCACATTTTTCATCACCTTTGAATACAATGATGAGATTGCATAATTCTTTGCCTGGGGAGGTTGATATATTTTTACATAATATTAATCAATACAAAAGACTTTGTCAGAGGGATATAAACTGAGCTAGACTATCTAATACCTTACATATACACATTTAACAAATATACTACACTACCAATATTTTTATTAAGATGTTTATACTTTTAATTACACACACACACACACACACATTCTTTTTTTTGCTTATCTTGACTTTGTTAATATTTATGATTATTTATTATTGTTGTTATTTTGTTTATAATTTTATTATAGTTACATTGTTTTATATATATATATATATATAGATATATATATATATATATATATGTATGTATCTGTTATATATCTTTAGGCTTAATTATCTATTTAAAGGGAACTATTTTGGTAGAACAATGGACTGGACTGGATTATATTTGAATGTGTGGATATTATTGCATGTCATCTTGATTGAAACATGCACAATGTAATTGGGTGTGTAATCTGTATTGTTGCATGTAAATAAAATAAATAAATAAATTGATTTTTAGGAGAACCTGTTAGGTCCTTTACTCAAAGCTCTTATAGAATTCATTATAAATGTTTACTTATAACTTTCCTGTTAGGATACTGACTGAGATTAACCTATATAGGTGAAGAAAGAATTGGGTATATTTTTGGCTATGCAAAGTTATTAATATCCTGGAGAAACAAGGATACGGTTTTTCTACTAATCGAAGAATTTGTATTTGACATGCTTCACTGGTGATTCGGAGGAATATTATATCTAATTACTATCAAAATCCTTGATCTCTTACTGAATAGTTCTTTTGCAAGCTGGGTGGTTATGAAAGGTATACGTGAAACTCCTTTGGTTGACAGGCAGACCTATATTATGCCATAGGTTGAAATTCATTGTTAATATATGTCTCCTGACTTACTCTCATCTCACCTTCCATCAAAATTTTTCCCAGGTGTTGGACAGATAAGACTGAATTTTCTGACCCACAGGTGAGACGTTCTTTACAGCTGTACTAGCTTTTAATGTTATAAATTTAACACCTCATTCTAGTTAGCTCAGCTACTCTCTTCACGTATTTCGAACCCTTTGATTGAACTCACTTTAAATATTATAGCTTGCAGTGTATTGGGATGATACATTTGGGATACAACCTGTTTCAACTTTTAAAACGGTTACCTGATCCTGTACCTGATATTTGAGTTTGTAAGATCCTTTATTTACCCCAAGAGGGTTAACTTGGCTGGTTTTTACTTTCCAGTTGAACCTACACTGGGTGCATAAAAAATTTATGTGTTACTTTCATCTCTGCAACCCTATGGATGTCCAGGAGTGGTACCAGATATGTCCAGATATTGCGGTAAAAGGGTTGATTGATGTCTAGTCTAGTGTGGAGGATGACTGTTCGAGTGGGTTAGTGTTAATGGCTGTTGTTAATCTTTACATGAGGAAAAACCTTTGCTGAAACAGAGCTATCTTCCAAGATGACTAGACTGAATATAGGCCCTGTTATCCCTTCACATGGACCTTGACAGGAGGTGGCCCTTCCACCAATCTTACCCATCCTGAAAAATTGATCACTCCAGAATCAATTACAAAGGTAATTTTATGACTAAAGGGGTACAATAAAGGGTTTCTTCAGCTCCTTGTCGTAAGTGAACAAAATAATTAAATCCTTTTATTTGTTCCTACAACCTTTAAAACAAAAGTAAACTTATGTTAGTTAAGAATCACACAGAAACAAAAAACAAACACGCTGTACCAAACTAACGATACATATATGTTGTTATTATGTGACTAAGTCATAAATATAGTTATTAATTTCCATGATTTAACAACTTATATAATTAATAATCTATATAGAAAAATGTAGAAATGATGCATGTCATTTCATAAATAAAGTTTGTAAAACTTCACTGGCACTAAATAAAAATTTTTGCTTTATCGTATAGTCGTTGGGAAGATTAAAGAGGGAATTCAGACTGGAAATAAAAAAGTTTTAGACTACTTAAATAAGACTGTAATAATCCTTACACAGCTACAGATAAGGTTGTCAGTAATCAAGTTTTACTAAAAAGGGTTGCAAAGTGATGAAAATAGCTATTAATTTATTTTGTTTAATATTGGGTAGGACTTATCAGTATAATATTATCTAATACATTGTTCTGAAGTATTATTGAAACAAAAATACATGTTTATATTTCTGTCTCAGGAACTTAAAAAAGAGCTGTAAAATATTTACATGTGAAATATAGTTTTCCTCAGGAGGAGAACAATATGGTAGATAACAGATACTGTAAAAGTCAACATATTTCATAATAAACCACTTTATCTTTAAAGCATAATGGTGAATTACTTGTACTTTGAAAAATTTCTACATATGACAACTCTTTTTGGTATAGTTTTATGAATTAAAATTCTATGGATTTACTGCAAGGAAAATTTATTTATATAAAGAATAATAGAATTTGTAGGATTGGGGCAAAGCTAATGATAAGTTAACAATGAGTACAGTGCACAATGTTGGTGCTGGCACAATATAGCATGTTGAAAACAGTGTGTTTACATTGCATTACAGATGAAGAAGGCCTTTGTATGGGAAGCGTCAGCAAATACTACTCAAGTGTTGACTCGCTCTGATTCAGTTTGCTGTGAAGGAAGGTGCTCATAAATATTTCATCAGTGTTAATAGATAATGCAAGATCTTATTCAAATATAAAGAGAATGAACAAACAAATATATGTAAGAAAATTGATGGTTTTAAATGTGTTCTTAGACATTTAAATTGTATATTATTAATTTAAATGAAATAGATTTTTTAATGTGTATATTTATTTTAGCTATAATAAAATGTTGTACAATAACTAGTTGTTTTGTAACTATCAACAGCATGAACTGGATTATTGGAACAAATATCTAGGAGAAATAAAGAAAGTATGTGAAGTGTGCTGCTACTCAAATTTATCCAACTGGCAAGATTGAACATATTGATGGAATACCAAACTTCAACAAGCTTCCACATCTATGGTAATTTATCACTATAGGTCCTTTTATAGTTTTAATGATGTCCATATTATGGCTTCACAAAGTTCACCATACTGTGAGACAACCAGATTCCGTCCCAGATGTTCTAAACAGGAAAATATGATAGAATTTAAATACTGCAAGGTGAGAAAGAGCCGGGCTAAAAACTGCAATTATGACATATCTAGTATTATTATTGTAATTGTGAAACAAATACAGCTTAAAATTATTGCAATTTGCGATACAATCCTCTTCATTACTGCAATCATGAGAAAGAGCCAGGTTCAAAACTGTAGTTGTGACAAATTTTGCATCATCACAGCAATTGTGAGACAGATCCAGCTTCAAAATTTCAAGTGTGATAAACTCCTATTTGATACTGCAAAAGTGAGAAAGAGTCAGCTTCAACACTGCAGTTGTGACATATCTAGTATCATCACAGTAATTGTGAGACAGATCCAGCTTCAACATTGCAAGTGTGATAACCTCCTATTCAATACTGCAATCGTGAGAAAGGGTCAGCTTCAACACTGCAGTTGTGACATATCTAGTATCATCACAGTAATTGTGAGACAGATCCAGCTTCAACATTGCAAGTGTGATAACCTCCTATTCGATACTGCAATCGTGAGAAAGGGTCAGCTTCAACACTGCAGTTGTGACATATCTAGTATCAGCACAGTAATTGTGAGACAGATCCAGCTTCAACATTGCAAGTGTGATAACCTCCTATTCGATACTGCAATCGTGAGAAAAGGTCAGCTTCAACACTGCAGTTGTGACATATCTAGTATCAGCACAGTAATTGTGATGCAGATCCAGCTTCAACATTGCAAGTGTGATAACCTCCTATTCGATACTGCAATCGTGAGAAAGAGTCACCTTCAACACTGCAGTTGTGACATTCTAGTATCAGCACAGTAATTATGATGCAGATCCAGCTTCAACATTGCAAGTGTGATAACCTCCTATTCGATACTGCAATCGTGAGAAAGGGTCACCTTCAACACTGCAGTTGTGACATATCTAGTATCAGCAGAGTAATTATGATGCAGATCCAGCTTCAACATTGCAAGTGTGATAACCTCCTATTCGATACTGCAATCGTGAGAAAGGGTCACCTCAACACTGCAGTTGTGATATGTACAGGTTTCACGATGAAATTCTAATACATCCAAATTCTAATATATCCAAATTCTAATATGTCCAAATTATAATATATCACTGCAATTCATTTGGAGATATAGACAGCATCAACGATATATTTCATTCAGTAATAAGATATATCCACAATTATAATCATCCAAAAATAATTTATTCTTATGGATGTTAACAAAAATGTCTTAGTAATTTTGTCTTTGATTAATCATTAAAATATTTAATGCACTTGGTTAGCAAACAAATAAACTGAGTAGAGTAAAACCGTACGTATATCATTATACGGTTGTGTAATAAACACAATTTTAAATATCTGGAAAGTCCATTGTAATTTTATAAACCCGAACGAAGCAAATCTTAAATAAATTAATGGCTTCTCATTAATTTTTCCTTTCCCATCTCCTTTAAAAATGAAACTATTTCCTGGGATTTCATATCATCAGGTCATCAGTCGTTACCCTTGAACATAGTAGCTTAGTTACTAGTAACTAGCTTGTTAGTAGCTTAGTTACTAACAACTTATACTGACATTTACCTAGACTATTTTATACAATTTGTGTATACTTTCACTTCTTTTAAATTCACAAGCTAGTGCCGTTTTATTAAGACTGTAAATTATTATGGCTTCCAACTAGTATATTTTGACAAGAAAGGTGAGCTTCCGATGGCTCATGTCTACACTATCCTTTTTATTTTACACAGGTCAGTTGAAATATAAAATGTACTTCTGAGATATTTATAGATAATATTTAACATAGGAACGTTGTAGTGTTATGACTATACACGACAAGTGGACATCAAAGGACATGACAAGTGTCATGTCAAAGTATTAACTTATACTGTTATGATAAGTGTGCAACTGTACACTGATACTGTTGTGATAAGTGTGCAACTGTACACTGATACTGTTATGATAAGTGTGCAACTGTACACTGATACTGTTATGATAAGTGTGCAAGTGTACACTGATACTGTTATGATAAGTGTACAACTGTACACTGATACTGTTATGATAAGTGTGCAACTGTACACTGATACTGCTATGATAAGTGTGCAAGTGTACACTGATACTGTTATGATAAGTGTGCAACTGTACACTGATACTGTTATGATAAGTGCGCAACTGTACACTGATACTGTTATGATAAGTGTACAACTGTACACTGATACTGTTATGATAAGTGTGCAACTGTACACTGATACTGTTATGATAAGAGTGCAACTGTACACTGATACTGTTATGATAAGTGTGCAACTGTACACTGATACTGTTATGATAAGTGTGCAAGTGTACACTGATACTGTTATGATAAGTGTACAACTGTACACTGATACTGTTATGATAAGTGTGCAACTGTACACTGATACTGCTATGATAAGTGTGCAACTGTACACTGATACTGTTATGATAAGTGTGCAACTGTACACTGATACTGTTATGATAAGTGCACAACTGTACACTGATACTGTTATGATAAGTGTACAACTGTACACTGATACTGTTATGATAAGTGTGAAACTGTACACTGATACTGTTATGATAAGTGTACAACTGTACACTGATACTGTTATGATAAGTGTGCAACTGTACACTGATACTGCTATGATAAGTGTGCAACTGTACACTGATACTGTTATGATAAGTGTGCAACTGTACACTGATACTGTTGTGATAAGTGTGCAACTGTACACTGATACTGTTGTGATAAGTGTGCAACTGTACACTGATACTGTTATGATAAGTGTGCAACTGTACACTGATACTGTTATGATAAGTGTGCAACTGTAAACTGATACTGTTATGATAAGTGTGCAACTGTACACTGATACTGTTATGATAAGTGTGCAAGTGTTCACTGATACTGTTATGATAAGTGTACAACTGTACACTGATACTGTTATGATAAGTGTACAACTGTACACTGATACTGTTATGATAAGTGTACAACTGTACACTGATACTGTTATGATAAGTGTGAAACTGTACACTGATACTGTTATGATAAGTGTGAAACTGTACACTGATACTGTTATGATAAGTGTGAAACTGTACACTGATACTGGTATGATAAGTGTGCAACTGTACACTGATACTGCTATGATAAGTGTGCAACTGTACACTGATACTGTTATGATAAGTGTGCAACTGTACACTGATACTGTTATGATAAGTGTACAACTGTACACAGATACTGTTATGATAAGTGTGCAACTGTACACTGATACTGTTATGATAAGTGTACAACTGTACACTGATACTGTTATGATAAGTGTGCAACTGTACACTGATACTGCTATGATAAGTGTACAACTGTACACTGATACTGTTATGATAAGTGTGCAACTGTACACTGATACTGTTATGATAAGTGTACAAATGTACACTGATACTGCTATGATAAGTGTACAACTGTACACTGATACTGTTATGATAAGTGTGCAACTGTACACTGTGTAGTAGGTTCGTCACAGCCAGGTAGCTTTGATTGTATTAGTTACTCAGAAATAAATCATGCATACGGACACGTTGAGGTGAGGTCTGGGGATACTTTCAGTTGGTTCTGAGGACTTCTTCTAGGGCAGCACTGGGTAGCTTTGATTGTCACCGTTCAAATACTTGCTACCTGAATCTCTTACTCTACAGGGGCAGTACAAGGGTTCAATTTTTCCATACCTCAGTTTACAGTTGGATGAGTGATCTCTTGTGAAATTAATAAAATTAAAGCTAGTAGTGGCTGGGTGTGAGAGTGGCTCGCTAAAGTTTGGAGAATTTAACTCTATTTAATTCTTAGATTTATCATTGTTACTGATTCTTGAATTAATTTAGGTTGCTCAGCACAGATTGTCTCAATAATTTTCCATAAGTATGTTTAGTTCACTGTATTCACGCTTTGTGTTAATTTATTCTTACGTTTAATAGTCTTTTAGTTTCCCACGTGTACGTGGGTTCCATCAAATCCAAATCTTAAATTTCCTAATGTCGGTTTACTCATAAATAAACAAATCGCTGGAGTTAACTAAAATTCGATTCTTTGCTAAGATCGTTATTGGCGATATAATGTATATAAAGGACTAGCTGTATCCCGCGGCTTCGCACGCTTTTCGTAAGCTTTGCCCGTGTATGTGCACTTCTGGTTCAAGTGAATTATATTTCCAGTGCCGATGTCGAGTTTGCCTTGTTGCCACGATCAAGAATTTATTATAAAGTGGTCTAACAACTTTAAGTTCAATCACAAATTTATCTTCAAGACAAATATACATCATAACTTCAATGACTGTAGTGTTTGGGTATTTAATATACATAACTGTCTCGTAATTGCAGTTTTTAGTGTGCAGGCGCTTTGAAAACTTGTATCTTTTGCAGCACTGCCTGGTGGCGAATTACATCAATGGGCATAGTATATAAACCTTCTCTGTGGATAAATACATATACATACAAATTTTCATAATGGTCGGTTAAATAGTTTACGATTCCATAAAGGACAAACACACAAACATTAATTTATATATATATATATAGATGGCATGATTTTGTATGTTTGCTATAGCCTTTTGATACAAAAAATATAACACAACGTTACGAGGAATGGAATCTATAATCATCGTCAGGTGGTGAAAGTATTAATACATAAAAAGTTAGAGAACTTAGAAGAAAAGAAGGGAAAGAAAGGTTCAAAAATACCCAAAAGCTGCTTGAAGTCCAGTACAGGCGTTGTCACTGAACGGGATGCAAGTCACGGGTACGAGAAACACAATCACAACTCACACTAACACAAGCAAAAGTGGAATACTAACAGGAAAATAAATGTCGGCTCCAACTTCGGCACTCTCTTGTCATCTGAGACAATGGGACAGGAAGGCGATGGTCAGGACGGGAAAGGGTAAAGGCAAGCCGCTTCCGGCCCTTCTTTGGTCCTTCTTTTATTCATTCGGTTTCCTTCTCTATTTTTGTATGCATTAATAACCCTCCACTCACCTGACGAAGAAGGTAGATTATAATTCTCGAAAAGTTGTGTTATATACCTATTAAAACATATAACTAAGTCAAATGTCCAAAATACTGTTGTCCCTTCGCTGTTATTTTTACAATGATGGTTACAAACGCTCATTCGTTACACTGGGTACTTCGCTCTTTGAATAATGTAATTTATCATTTTAATTCAATCTCTGTTTGAAGGTTATTTTTGACGATGGAAGGATTGTGAAGGAAACAGGATTTTTTCCGGACATTTGACATTGTCCAGTGAAACAAGAAATCAGTAACACTACGTTTCGAGATCTGCAATCTGATCTAGTTTGTATTATGTATTAGGTTAGTTATTACCTGAAGAAGAGATCAGATTGCAGATCTCGAAACGTAGTGTTACTGATTTCTTGTTTCACTGAACGATGGCAAATGTCCGGAAAAATCCTGTTTCCTTCTTAATTCAATCATTTAAACAAAATATGTTACACAAAGTTGTTAAGATGTTCAACGTTTTACTGATTATTTACAGCAAACCATATTTATTTTGATTTAATTTTACTTCTGAAGTTATTTAAGTATTGGAATAACTTACGGTTATACTTTAAATTTCAGTACGACTCTTCTACTCGATTTATGAACATCGAATAAACACCGGTGAGCTCCTTTGTATTCAATCGCAGACTATATGAGCGTCTGGCGCGCGACCCAGATTTAGCTTTGTTACTGTTTACAGTTGAATACCTTCCATATACAAGAGTACGCAAATATAAAAGCAGGAATAATTTTCTTTAAGACTGGGCGGATTTGGTCTCAATTGGTTCTGTGCTACGGTGTAAAAATATGTTATTAAAGTAAACAGAGAAGATAAGTACATTTTACCAGCTTCTTCTTATTGGAAACTAAATGCTTAATATATGATCAAACACTCCAATAAATGAAAAATTTTTATTTTGTGAGGCCTTTCGTGCTCAAAGAACACATCGTCAGACCCACATAACTGAAATAAAAGTAAAGTAATAATACAAACAATTTAGATTTAAATAAAAAAATATGTCTTGAAAAATACAAAGAGATAAGATTTTAAAGGCCAGGAAGTATGTCTACTGTATATATATAAAAATTAATATTTAATTAGATTAAAGGCAGTAACGGTGAATTTTGTAGAGGTCCAGGCTCATTATTTACTAAATAATTTTGGTTCTTCTGCATAAAAATAGTTTCGTAAGCATCGAGGAATTTGTTGTTTTTGATTTCTTTTAATAATTTGACTTGTGAAAAGCAGTGTCCAGTATGAAGTGCATGTTTCGCCATGGCCGATCTTTCCTCTTGTTGATACTTCAGACATGCTTTATGTTCCTTTACTCTCTTTTTTATTTTCCTTTTTGTTTGGCCAATATATTTTAAATCACAGTTGTCACAATTAATTTGATAGATTCCAGATTTTTCATCATCTCACAAAATAAAATTTTTTCATTTATTGGAGTGTTTGATCATATATTAAGCAGAGAAGATAAGATTAACGAAATGGGTAAAAATACAAATCTTTCTATTGAGACAAAATCACAATGTTATGTAAAACATATATATATAAATATATATATATATATATATAAAACTTACTCTCCCATTACAAATCATGAGTTTCTGCTGTTAGTTAACTTTTTCTTTAAATGTTAAATAATAACACAATTAAAATTCTTCACTTGTTTCTGTATAAAGTTGCAGAACACATAAATGAAAATAACAATATACATGTCACAACTGTGGCAAAACTACACACAAATGTACTTTTTAAGATTAGGATGATAGAGATTAACCTACATTTAAATAAAAACAAGCAAAACAGAAATTTAACAGTAATTGCACTGTAATATAAATCGTATATCAACTGTAAGCTCGACTGTAACAATCGGAATGTTACCGTCATGAAGTATGTTTCTGTTCAGTTAGTTCAGTATTATTACGAAGCACATGTGGAATGGATAGAGGCCATGAACAAGGCGAGGGAGATGAGATGAAAATAAACAGTATTATAAGTAGACTTTAATAATTAAACGTATTTTGGAAACTTCAAAAGTAAGTATTGTTGGTAAACGTAAATTATTTCGTTAAAAAATCTCATCAGTATTGTATTGGATTTACTTCAAAGACTAATAAGGAACATTCAAAACTGTATTTAATGGAAATTAAAAAATGTATTGTTTTAAGTAGTGGTTTAATTTGTGTATGTCTTTGGTAAAATATATTTACATTAAAATATCTGATCATAAATATAGAATGTTGATAAATAAAGTGCTAATTTTGTCTTTATTAAATACTTAAACTATTTTATTGACAAAAAATAGTGTGAAGCAAGTGTAGGCGTCAAGAAATTATTGACGGCTGTGGAACTTGAGAAATACAAAAGGGCTGATACAATACTGCAGCTGTTTCCTTACATCAGCTGCTTTATATAAACTCTCTCAAAGCTTCTGGTCACGATTTTTCAAAACTATCCGAGAAAGAACAAAGGAGTTTTCTATTCCCTCGCGTACACTATTTCTGCCCGGTGCACAGTTTGTTGGAACATACGTTTGCTTGTATATCACTTGGATATGTGTGAGTCATACATAGCTTACTGGTTTTATTATCGCTTAGAATTGCGATATTAGAGTTTTTAAAGAAATCCGCGAACTGTTTCGAAACATAAATCAAAACAATGTCTGAAGCACTGTCAATATCAGTTTGCCTCGTAAAAGTCGAATTGAAATACAAATATTAGCTATTTAAAAAGTAACGCTTTTCAATTCCAAATGCTTCAACGAAATTACATGTTTGTTTGATTTCTCTGCGGGAACAGTTCTTTAATCTTTTGCGTTACACAAAATGAAAAGAGAAAGTGCCAATAACACCAAAGTTCTTTTATTACTTTACTAAGAAATGAAATGGGCACAGCGTAAAATTACAATCTTTGGTGCACGTTGATAGTAAAACAGTTTCTTATACCCTTTCATTTATTATATACTTAATAACTCACTTGATACATTTCTTTGAACTTAGTTGCACACAAAACCATACGTAAAATTGTTTTATTATACTTTAATCTGATTAACATTAATTTAATCATTTTAACTTTTTCTAGCTGAGAATATGACATGATCATTGCATTTCAGAGAGACGAGAAATTCAGGATTACCTAAAACTTACATTTAAGTTTTACTATACCAAAAATTTGACGTTTAAGACTCGTCATGTGCAGCAATTGCCTAATTACATTCCCATTAATTTTCTTTCTACTTTTCCGTGTTAGGCCAATAAAGGTCATCTTAGAATTGGCACTTTTGGAATTTATTTAATGTAGCTATATTAAAATGTTTTTATCAGAAACTTTTCAGTTCTAAAATTTACTTACAACAATTAATTAAGAATTAAGAAAACATCTTTAACATTAGGTGTAAATTCGGTTCTCTGGAATTTAACATAAATAGATGATGTTATTTATTAAAAAAGGTTATAAATTATAATAAAATGTTAAAAATACTTGTTAAATGTATCTGTATAAGCCAAATGTAGCTAAAAATATGCCAATAAGGTTTAATTTACGCGTAATACTTTTAATTCTTAAGCACTTTTTTACAATTAGGGATTTTTTCACGTAAACTTTGTTCTACAATGTAACATGTAAAAGTAAATGAAACGACGTAATTTAGTTTTCTTTCCGTTGATGACGTCATTTTTTCTATTTATTCAATTCGAACCCCTTGTATGAGGGTCGAAAAAGATAAATCCTTAGATAAAGATAGAAAATTAGTTTTTTTGGCAAAATTTCTTTTTTATTTCTCAACTTAATCTTCTTTCAGCTCTATACATTTTACAATATTTTTTTAAAGCTTTTTAAACCGTCAAAAATACAATTTAGGAAGTTTTTAAAAATAAACGTTTGTTTGTTCAATAACTTCCACATTTAAAGTGCAGCGTAGTTCGTGAAGCCTTTTTTCAAATTTTGAAACAGGAAGAAGTCACTGGGGACCAAATCTGGCGAGTACGGTGGATGTTGAAACGTTTTGAACTTCAGTCATTTTTGCCGCCGACCACACGATTGTCCTTATTATCCTCGGTTACCAAGTCCTTATTATCCATCTCGCGGAAATTTTTTTAACTAACAATTTTTGATCCAAAATTGAAACGAATACACATCTTCTAATATCCCTGTAGCCTCAACTATATCGTGTACATCATTTCGTTGGTAATTCAAAAATGTTCGGTCATGTGAATTTTTTTCGATCATTTCTGGAGTAGACAATTTCACTGGTCGTCCCGATCGATGTTCATCATTTGTAGATGAACGGCCACGTTTAAACTCGTTTACTCCATCGTAAAATGCTACAAAAACAGGAGCAGATGTGCCGTGAACTGCAATTCAACTCAGATTTGAATTCTTTAGGCGTTAAGCCTTTCAAATAAAAATATTTTATCACCGCTCGAAGTGCATTTTTCTCCGTTATTTTAAACAAAAATAAAGTTATTCACTTCAATCGTCAATAGCAAAAAATTTATCGAGCTGAATTTTTGAAAGCTATCTATTCAATAATACTGCTTACGAACAAAATCTTTTTCAATCCTACGAGCGCCATCTCTAGGATTTTCTAAGGTCTTGTTAAACGACCTTCGTATTTCGTAAGTAAAATACTTGAAACCATCAATTATTTGTTCTCATAAATAAAAAAACACATCCATGTGAGTCACAGAGCTCACAACTGTGGGAATGTTTCCGGTGTGTTTTGACGTAGCGTGTTTCCTGACATTAGACATTGTACAACACATTGTAAAACGTGGCATAAAACCGCGGGTGTAACGTAATTTCAAAAAAATTCCACACCAACAGTGTAATATTGTAAAGTTTATGGCAGCTAACCATATATAATACGTTCCTTTGCAAGTTCAGGGCACAAAAACCGAATACTGTGTTATAAACAACCTGGGGTTCCTGTTTAGTTAGTGTTTAGTTCAACCTCCCCAGTCCCTCAAAGGGTCACTCTATAGTCCTCAGTAAAATCCTACAGAATTGCACGATAATCGAACTTTTTGTCGGCTATGTGGAAATAAAGCTTCATGCAAGATTTCCATTCTATAAGTCTGTTCGTTCCCAAGATATCATGTCGACAGACAAATGAAATTCCTGAATAATAGCTTTCACTCAGCCAATTACTTTTATTATTCTACTCTTTATTACCTCTGTTTATATTGCAATAAGAATATTCAGTTAACCAATGGTGACCAATTTTTAGGAAACAAGTGTTCAATTATTTTAGCCTTTTTTAATAATTTAATATACAAAAAGGAATAAGACGGCCCCTGGATTAGATCCTGGCAACAACTAATTCGTCCAATGTCCAAACATTTCGGTGGTAGGAATTTGTATTTGGTCCTCGGGTTACAAATTTTAGTTCCATTTTGGATGGGCCAGTGTTAGAATTCGTTAGTTAGGCCGATAAAAGTACCTATTGCAAATATTTTAAACGTTATTAAATGTTTGTAGCATTATTGAAAAAACGTTAAATGTATAGAAAATGGATATTGGTTGGTATCGTTCACATGATAGATTTACAATCTACAAGGATAGGGTATGTATTTCAAAGCCTAGTACTCTGTCTCATTAAGTAGCTGGTTAAATACTTATTTATTCAATGTACTCTTTGTTAGCCATATTTGTAATAACAATCTATTATGGGGTGGAAATAGAAGTTTTCATTAGTACATCAGCTGTACCTAAAGTGGTAATGTCTCATCAACTTTTATGACCATTATGATTTTTAATTAATTACATCCTAGCGGTATTTTATTAATTACTTTTATGCAGTAATTGAGGCTTATTTCATAGTGTTTCTTCCACTGTATTCTATTGCCAAGGAATAATTGTATTCACTGGTTTATTCCTCTTCGTTTAAAGTCTGTCTGTTTGTGTATTTAGTAAAAAGTTTATAACTCAGAAACGGTTACGTTAAGTTACTCTGAAAGTTACGTAGTTATTATTTTTCTTGTTTCTATATGTTATTTCTATGCAAATAATTGCTGAAATATCTATCGTTATTAGTGGTGGCTTTAAACAAATTATCAATCAAAACTTCATGAATACCGACGAGAAAGAGGAACAATATAAATTTAACGATAGTTTTTAAAAAGCCTTATCTGTTACAAGTATTTTTAGCCTTACCTGTTACAAAATAAAGAAAAATATCGGAATAAACGCGTGTATGAAAATCTAATGAAATCCTGAATTTGAATTTGGAGGTATATTTTATGACTATAAAACTTTTTTGTTATCATCGGTTTTAATGAAATTTTCCATTTCACATTTTATACTACCAACTTACCATCGAGTTAAACTATTTACGATAGAGTTTTTCTTTCACTAAAATGTTACATCCCAATATAACGTACAAACGTGTAAACCTTCATGGGCGTAACATAAACCATCTCTGAGCTATGATTTCTTAAGTAAAAAAACATATTTTTATATATGTTTTCATATTTTGTTTTAAATTTATTTTTTATTTTTTAAATATATTTGAGATATATATATATATATATATATATATATATATATATATTTAAAGAGATACACCAAATGAAGTGAAATAGATCATAATGTTATAGAAACTGTTTTTATTTGGTTTACCTTATTCACATTACACAATAACTTCGCTAATCTTTTGAACACGCAGTATATTACTATAGTTTTATTTATATTCATCCGAGAATAACCACGTTATAAATAACTGTTATATGTTCATCTATGTATGAAAATGCCTTGTGGAGTGACAATGAGTGAAGATTTATAAATTGTAAAACGCAGTAACAAAAATTAATGCCAAGCCAAATAAATATGGCCTGTTTCACACATACGTACAGTATTTAAATTTTGTCGATGTTTATTTGCTGCCATATAAATCTAGATAAATAATCAGAAATCTAAAAGTTTAGCTGTAAGTTAACTTTATAAATACCATATAAAGTACAAAAGCGGAATGAAAATTAACCCACTTCAAATAAACGTTCTCGATGAAGCGGTGAAGTTATAATTAGATCAATGCAATAAAACAACCATTCGAATGCCAATTATCTGAATACTAATCAATTGAACAAGCACTTCAGTGTTTGATCACGATTGATTTAATACAGTGTGGTTTGTATGTTGCTCGAGAGGCATTTGTCTGATGGTTACTCAAGCGCCAGGACTGACCAAATTTTGATGAATGTTTATCATAGATGACTAAAACACTGTAGCACATACGTTGTTACAAAAGACGTTACGATTATAGCAATGTGTTTTTTCGATTATGATTAAGTGTGCTGCCACAGTTTTTAACAATTAAAGCATCATGCAATGACCACAACATTTATATATGTATTTCTATTCGCAGTGTATTGGGGTTCTCAACTTCCAATTTGATAAAGACTCTTAATTAAGTGAGCTTTTATGCAACTAGTATAATCCAACGGCAGTTTTTTTTGTACGAGTAAACTTCAACGCTGGAATAATAATTAATTTAAGAATACATTACATATAATTGATTCGTTTTAAACCAAGTTAGTGACATAACTGACGCCAACAGCATACATTATAACTGAGATATAACAGCTACAGAATTAACAGTAAAAAAATTAAACCCATTGAAATGAACTATCTTATTTGTAGTCTTGTTTTTATTAAGTACATTGAACAAGTTCTAAATGGTACATATAACCATAGTAATCTTTGCATACCAAAAATGTAAAAAGAATGTAAGAGAAGAAAGGATGCTAAGAGGAATAAAAGCAATAACAACGGACTGCTTCTAAGCTTGTATTTAAATGTTTTAGAAGTAAATTACGAAAAAACTCGATGTTTCCCGAATCCTAGGAAGGAATTGATTTGTGTTATTTAAATTGGTATTGGTTAATTTGTTCGAAACAGAGGAATCTTTCCTCAGCAGTAACTGAAAATGGTGATATCTTTGCGTTTATGTTACATCAATTTGCCAGAATTTTCGGGGAAAATGATAAGAACAACGTCAGAACAGTGTTTCAAACAAAAACGATCTAAAAAACACAATAAAAACGTCAAATTGTGTTCCAAAACAGTATTTATTATATAAAAAAATACAAAAGCTTTATGATAAAAAAAACCACAAAGAAAACACGACAGTATAATTATTAAAGAAAAGTTAATACTACCTATAATTGCTGGCCCTAAGAATTTAGTATACATCGAGCATACATACTATATCAGAGATCTCACTTCTTCAATTTCAAACAGAGTTGAATCAAGGGTTAATAAACTGAATTAGTGAATCTAACATTAAATTAACTGTTATTAAAACTAGGTCGCTTATGTTGCCAGTGCAACAAATAAAAAATAAAAAAATGTAACAAAATAGATTGCCAAAATTAATCAATTTACGTATAGTCATCTTATTGTCTTAAGAACCAATAAAAAGGACCACGTCCAAGTTCTTATCTACCACCATCTTGTTGGTGCTATTGCTGTGGTGATTACTATTCTTATCTGCCACTTATTTGAAAATTGTCCGTGATTGCTGTGAGAATAAGTATTGAATCACATGGATATTTAGTTCAATATACAGTAATTAGTGTTGCATTTATGGAGTGCTTGATTTCGAGATAGTTTACGTTTAGTTTGATACACAACATGTGTTTGGTAATTCCTGGTTTCTGTGTGTCATTGTGCGATTTCTTCACATGAGTTGGAGTAATTATCCTCCTAAGGATAAGATCAGATTGCAAAATTGAAAAATGATGGAAAATATCTGGAAATTGCTGCTACATTTTATTGCTAAAGTACACGTATTCTCGAAACTTATTTTGTACTTTAACCTCTACCAAAATTTAAGCAGTGTGAAAGCAATTCACACTCAAAACCTCTGGAGCACAAAAAAGTCATGTTTTTCATTGATACATCTGAGCTGAGTCGAAATAATTATTTATTGTTTTTATACCTTCGTTTTAATTAAAAATTATTTAATCACATTTTAAAAACATGTTTTAACCTTCCGTAAAATGAATATATATTTAGTGTTTTCTTGGAGTACGTTTTGCATATGTTCGTTTTATAAATTTTTGTCATATACTAGTCTAAGAATTTTCTAAAGATAATTGTATATTTACGTGATAATTTATAAAACTGGTGCAAAATAGAGGTTATTGTGGATGGAGCTAGCGAGATAGCTGTGAGATACATTTTACTCTATCTACGCGGCATGATAAATCGACACCTCTGGTCTAGTTGGCAGGGACTTGGCACAATGTTATCTTACTAAGGTATTGTGTAGCAGCGTTCTTTAAACTCCAAAGTATAGACCCCGAGGTCCATGATGGTCATGAGCAAAAACCTTGTCTTTGGTCTCTTTCTTATATTATTCTCTAGGCTCCTAGATCTAGAGAAATGTTATTTTATTCAAATTGAACATACATTTTATATTGCTATACTTATTATGCTATACTACCTACGTAGATGCTGTAATATGCAGTATAGAAAACAAAACCAGTGCCTGCTTGCGTTTTAAATTATGTTAGATTAGAAAAGTACTATTTTCTTGCTTGCATCATAGAGTAAAAGATGAGAAGAGACTCCATAAGGCTACACAGGAGCACGTCGCTTCTGAATCAGAAATTTAATGTCGTAGAGAGTACTGGATACAGGTGGATTGTTCTCCTTTGGTTAAGGCTGAAACTAGTCTAAATTAAGGAGAATTTTTTCTGTACACTATTTCCAGCTAGTCTTCTAGGCGTAGTACTTGTAATGATTGTAAACATCCTTATGGTCTAGGAACCTCAAAATTGGTAAAGGATGGAGTTGTGGTTTGATGGTGTGGACTCCACTAACCTAACTGATACTAACTGATAGAAGACGTGGTTGGCTGAGCCTAAATTGAGTACCTGGTTAGATCGAGAACTAAGGAAGTTTGTGGCATAGAATCACTACAGTGGACCATGGAGGTAGTGTACTCGTACAGGTACCATAATAGGCTAAATCCACCTGCAATAACTTCATCGTAGCGTGCTATCATGGGTCCTAAAAACGATTATCAATGGATGTAGTAACATACAGTAGATAATATTCAAATTAAGTTATTAAACCGTACTGTGAAATTATTTTTAACGAACAAAATTCATATCGTGTCCTATACGTTTTGTGTGAACATCTTGTTTGGAAAAAAATCTTATGAATAAAATACAGGATTTAATTTCTTAAGTCCTTTACGACATGAAACGTTTCAGAATTCAAACGACTCAATATTGGTTATCAGGAAATTTCAATAAATACTGAGAATAATCGTCTATTACAAGAATACTTTTTAATGTATTTAATGTATTTTAATGTATATGTAACTATATTTTTGTTTTAATCCTGTTGAAATAAATAATTAATATATTGTTACCAGTGTTTGGTATTACTCTTGTAATTAGTTAAAACATAGTTAAAGGAAAAGAAACTCAGTGCCGGAATCCAGAACTGAAGTTTGCAGCATTGTTAGTAAAACTCCGTAAAAGAAATTAAGAGCACAGACTTTTATTATTAAAGTTTCCGCTCCGGAAGTTTCTGAGGTAAGTTTTTACGAAAATGAGTGAGACATCTCCAGTAAATATCAACGTTTAATACAGTTATGTTTAAATACAGTGGAATAAATTGAGGGTATAATTTTTTACCAATAACGAATAATTTATTTTTACGGTACAGTTCCAATAATCAAACACAATTTATTTATTATGCTTCTTGCGATTCAATAAAAGTTCAAACAAACGATTCAGAACCCAGTTAATAAAGGTTAATAATCTTGGGTGGGTTAGGTAAGAGAAATAAAATCTTCCAGAAATATATTATGTACTATCCTCTGTATTTAGAGGGAGTTTGAAATGCTTCCTGATTCCTTAATACACTTTTTCAGACGTCGATATCGAACTATCACATATCACTTTTGAATAGTGAATAATTGGATTTAACGTACTTCGAAAGTTTGTGAATTTGCCACACATATTCTATTCACATCTAATCATGAGTCCTTCGTTGATTCAGTGAAAAATCTAATGAGTTCAGCGTTTTGACCACTATTTTAGCAACGCTAAATATGCGGACCAACTTATCATTAGCCCGTTGCACCACTTTAGTATTTATATTTTACTTAGTAAGTTTATTAGTAAGTTAACAACACTGATAAGTTGCCTATATGATATTATTTTACTACGTTAGTGATGTTACTTACTTATGTTACTATATTATTTCATGTTAGTTCAGCTATAAAAACGTAGTTCTATAGTAGTTTTAATGATTTTTCAAACTTACTTTGGATTAGTCCTAACTGCCTACTAACAACTGCCGTTCTAGGACTGGTAGGACCCGGGGCAAAGGGTTGCATCGGCAACCACTTTTAACACAAAATAAATTTAAATTCACATTATCCTACCTATCAAACCTGTCCCTTTAATTTTGAATATGATTTTCAAGCCTGTACGCTCATCATAAGTGAAATAATCTTAGTCTTTGACTGTGTTATTACTTTTCCTGTTTCACCCTAAATTAATTGTGTTTCCCTTCTCAAGACAACAATCGTGGCGCCCAAGGAATTTGCCCCGATTTCCCCTATATAAATGGTTATGTAATCGGTTGTGGTTGGGATATGATAATTTGAACATTTATTTTACAAATTGCTATTTGTACAATCATTAATACTACTATTAATTTATAGACATGAAAATGATTAATATATGGACCTTTGTGTGTTTCTGTGCATATTAGTTAATTATTTTATGTATAAAATGTACGCGTGACGAGATTATTTCATTCTCTAGGTGTCAAACCTTACAGAAAATAAGTTATACATCCCCCGTCAGACAAAAAAAGAAAATTTGTCAGCCTACTAACGCATTAATGACATTCATCCAAAGACCATGGTTTCGTTTGGCTCGTAGCTAAATCAGCTCATTTTCACCCTCCCAAACATTACTTTCCCTATATACACCTGTAAACATCTCTTTAACTGTCGAAACTATTAAACTTACAAGGAAGATTCATTAGTATTTCCTAGCGAATTCTTAGCCTAGTCTAATATAAATGGTGGCTATACAAAAATAAAAAAAAAAAAACAGGTGTAATATTGTTATGCCTGAATTGTGGAGCTAATGGAAATGTAATTAGGGATAAAAATGGTGGTATTTTGCTGAACTATTGAGAACAAAATAATTTTAAAACATACTAGTTTAAGTTTGAATTGCAATAAGTTCCAGATAACATAAGTTTGACAAGAGCATAAAAACACAGTTTAAGCCATGTAATGGAGGAGAATCAAAGTTTCTTCAGACTTTTCCTTCAGGATCATTACAGTTTCATTGAAAATCGTTTGTTCGTATATTTTTACTTGATATCAACCTTGATCATAGTAATGTAAGTTAATAGATTATTTTTTACATTTAATTTAATATTTTAATATCGCAAATGAAATGAATGAATTCTAAACTGATTATGAAAGAATTACGTCATTTCGGACATTTGCCATCGTTATATGTTACAAAATGTATAGTTATGCATGTTAACATAGTACTGCTATAATTATTTCTCAACATCACTCTTTTTGCTTTTTTGGTTTGCGATAAAGGAAGTAATGTTTTACAAAGCCATTAGAGTCGAGAGTAAAAAAGTCCATAAACTATGTTAACCTCCCTTTTCAAATGGATCTGGGCAGCAATTGTGATATTTCCGCTCTCTTCTTTGCTTATCACCCGCTCAGATATTACAATCTTAGTACTTACAATCATTATTTTTGGATATTATTTATTAATTTCTTTATATATTTTACTTTCAGCTTTGTCACTGTTCATATAATTAATGAGCAATTGCAGATACTGCAGTAGAATCAGAAAGCTCCTTTAGTCTATATTGATTATATATATGACATTATATGTATATATTGTATAATGAGTGACAATTACGTATATCGATTTATAGAGGAGATAATCAAATAACTGATCATAAAAATCAATAAGAAACTTGAAAATTCTATAAAAGGCGATCTCACAGAGACAAAGACATCTCCAGTTGTTCCTGACGTTATTGTCTGAGGATTGGGTCGATACCAAACAGACAACACCACCTGAACCACCCCGTGGTTTACGTCTTAGGTTTTCGGTTTATTGAAAACTGTTTAAAATTTTAATTTTATAGATTGTTACGCATAAACAATAGTGCGTCTATGGTCTGCATAAATAATAAAATAAGACAATAAAACTCCAAGAGTCGTTCACGCACATTTTTACAAAACTCTTTGCGAAAAGAAAAGATTGCTCGAGGCACGATAGTCAATTTCGAAAGTTTAGTTCTTAAAATATAAAGTAACACCCACGATGGAGTCTTTTTTAACCGAATATGATGGTTCGAGATAGTTTGGTCAAATATAATTAGATTATTACTGAATAATATAAATTTGTATAGTGAAAATTTGGATTAAGCATGAAACGTTTCAAGGGATCCACGATTATACATTGTGATTTGTTTTATGCTGAAAGTTATTAGCTGAGCTTTAGTGAAACCTATTGAGTTTGAAAATAATTCATTTATGTTTCTCTGTCAGTCTGTCTGTGTGTCTACGATTTCTAAAAATTAGACTAACGTATGGACTGGTAATTTAGCATCAAGCTTCATTTATATAGGAAACATACAATTTGATAATGCAGCATGTCACTCCAAAAGATATGGCTGAGTGTTATTGAAAATTTTCGCATCGGTAAAGATAATGATAACAGCATCACATTTAATCTTTAGATATTACATTTTACATAAAATTTGATTTCTATGTAGACAAAAATTAGGTCTATCATAGTGTAGTGGGATTTGGTTGAGCGTCACTGAAGCCTACTCGGTGGGTCGGCACATTTAGCTTCTTGTATGCCAGGGGGATGTAAATCTTTCTTTTGCTTATGATACAATATTGCATAAAGCGTCAGCAAAGCCTGAGATGTAAAACCTCGGAGTCTTGAAGTTGTTGTATAAAACCAATTGTTTTCTGAAATCTAGAGATTTGACTGGAAATAATACTTACAAGGGCTTGTTGCGTTGATGGTAGAGTAAAAAAAATCCTTAGAACAGAATTAACAGTATAACTTGTACAGATCACGGGAATTAAAGAGAAGAAATTTAAGGGGAGTTGAACAACGATAATTTTGAAGAATATTTTTTAAATTTTAGTTTATTTTTTTATTCTGTTTTCTCTAAAAGTAACATATAAGATATATATATATATATATATAATATGTTATACATCTTGTTATAAACGTTAAAAAAATTGTCGGAAAATGTTCGTTCAATCACTTTTTGAAACTATTTTATTCTTATTCAAGCTTTCTAATAATCTTTTGGAGCATTAATCCATATATCATCTGGTAAGTATAGCTAAATGAATTAGTTGTATTCCTCTATATAGAAAAGGAACATTTAAATCAAAATACAGCTGAATATTGTTTTTTACTGTTCAAATTACACTTTTTAATCTCATTTAAGCCTCAGCATCAGCTATGCCGGCTTCGAAGTGGATTGGTTTTTTATTAAAGTACAAAGTACATGATTTGAACCCATGATTTCTCGGTTAGTAAATTACACTTGCTAAGAAGGGAAACATAGGACTCAGAAGTCTACAAACATATGAAGTGAATTAAAGAACCTGTAATGTGTGAAATGAAACACGTATACAAATATTTAAGAAGAATGTGCTTAAAAATGTTTGTATGGGCGTACTAAAAACGTCGATTAATTGTTCGATAACATTGCTTAGAGCATAATCCCGGAAAAAACTTTTTAGGCATAGACACTCTTAAATTGGAAGTTTTAGATCCAATAACATCCTTTAATGATGGCAATTTTAGAAGGATAAGAGTTTTAGAGGAAGTATGTGTACAAAATTTGGCACTTCAATTTTATTCCTTCAAAAGTTTGACAAAAGCAAATAGGGGTTTGAAAGAGATGAAAAAAACCGGAGTAAAAATGGTTGCTACAGTATGAAGAGGAAGAATTAAACAAGGATGGCTACTGCCCAGGGCGCTTTTACCTCATTTATGTATATCACTCTGTTTAATTTTTCACAGTAAAGGTGTCTTCTGTACCTTTTTTGATGTTTTTTCTGAAAGTTTACTATTTTGGACATAAAAGACCCATTTTCTCAAAAACTATAATAATATAGTGAAATAGATACAACTTCTTTTTTTGATTTACAAAACAGTTTTATAAATATGTGGAACTAAGAGAGTACAAATATTACCATAAATGCTCTTAGAATTAATTTAACACTTTTCATTATTAATTTTTAAAATTTTTATTTTTCGTGTATACAGTTAAAAGCATAATCATAGTACAGTAAACTCACAACATAGTAATAAAGAACATGAGATAATGGGCTATAACCTTTGTAAATTTTACATGGGTTCTTATGGACCGTTCAACTCCCTTTAAGAATTGTGAAATGAATACTTCGATTACTCTTCCAGGTTTAAGTACACCGTAGCCAATCATAAGTTGATGTATTTTACATACTCATCCATTTAAATCAAAGTGCTTTAATGTTCATATCCATGAGACATATCATATGTACGTTCTTAAGAATAAGTTAAGAGGGTTAACCCTCTTAACTTATTGCATTGATATGATTTATAAAAGTCCTGTTATTCGTGGACAAACTCCATTCAAAAACTCCATCTGGCGTGTTATTTATTTGTACAGAAAGAAGTATTGTTGTAGGAAATCACAGATCAAGAGATAAAGATCAGTTAAAACTTAGTTAAGTTCCTCGTAGTCAGATGGCATCCGGCCAGTAATTGGAAAACTCGCGCTCCCTTTTTCTCATCACCTCACTCTCCACATTTTCATTACGAAAGAATAATATAATTGTTAGTTAATTCAGTTGGAACGTTAACTAATTACCTCGTGATTGGTGTAGAAAGTAGTAACGGCATTACTTATTTTATTTTAGAATCATCTGTCGATGCGATGTGAACTGTATTAAATGTTTGTTAAAACACTTGTTACTCGCACCATGATTCTACTACGATAGATAGATCATAATGCGTATATTAGTTACTCAATTTTTTCGAGTAGATGCTTACGTATTAAACATGTTTAAAAACTTGTTGCTCGCACCATGATTCTACCACGATAGATAGATCATAATGGACTTATATTAGTTACTAAATTTTTTCCAGTAGACGCTTACGTATTAAATAATTCTGCAAATATGATCTGTTGTTATGTTGCTGAAACTAAATAAATCCATTGAGTTTAAGAGGTTACGAGAATTAGCATCCCAGGCGTAACGTTTAAAATGGGGCCTAAGTTTAAAGCTGCCTTAGAAATGAATTTGAAGTTTAATTATTTGAAGTTTAATTTAGCACTACTTAGTTTAAGAATAAGTCTGAACAGATGAGTTAAGACAAGTAGTGTTTTTTAGCGTAACTTTTCAATAAAACTTTGACAAGCCGTTGTTTCGTACTGGATTGAGATAGAGACCTCTAGTCTGTAGCATTGTTCTTCTTTTATAAATATCTTTAAAATTAAGTGTAAATTTGATGGGGGTTTGCATTTAAACATTTTGACTTGATGCCCAATCCCCCATTTTGGGTTGAGGGGCTAAGTTCTCATGTAGCGCAAAAATCATAATTTGTCATGATATAACTATCCCCCAAAAGGATATTGGTTTGTTTAATTCCGTTCGAAAGTTAGAAGTGGGGTTGGGCCTTTTGGGACACCCGGTATATATAATTATTTAAATATTTAATTGAATATTAAATATTTAAACTCATATGTGACAGATACGGCCAAATACAATATAATTGAATCTTAAAAAGTAAGGGCTCTGTGGTGTAATGGTAGCACATTCACCCGGCAAGTAAGAGATCCGGGTTCGAATCTCGGTGGAGCAAGTACTTTTTGTGATTCAATGTTTATTGAAATATTAAATAAGGCTATTGTCATTTATACAAATTTGATTAATATATATATATGTGTGTGTGTGTGTGTGTGTGTGTGTGTGTGTGTGTGTGTGTGTGTGTGTGTGTGTGTGTGTGTGTGTGTGTGTGTGTGTGTGTGTGTGTGTGTGTGTGTGTGTGTGTGTGTGTGTGTGTGTGTGTGTGTGTGTGTGTGTGTGTGTGTGTGTGTTCTTAATTGGGGAACAAGGCAAAATCAACTATGGAAAAAATACTAATAACGGATTAAATTAAAATTGTCATAAATATACACTTTTTGACGCATTTGCTTGATTGTAGCAACAAGGCAAACTGAAAATTAGCCTCACAAATATAATTCACTCGAACCAGAAGTGCTCATACACGTGCAAAGCCTGACACGTGGAGCGAAACTGCGGGTACCTGCTAGTAAAGATATAATTGTAAAACTAACATATGCAATCGATGAGAAGTGAGATATTAAAATCCATACAACTACTTTTGTACTACAACAACACAGAATAACATGTAAAACGCGATAGTAAAATACTTAGTAGAAGCCAATCTTTTACAAGGATGATAATAATACACATTTTTTAAAGCGGCAAACACAAAATAGCTCCAATAATAATACCAAGTATAGCTTTATTGCGTTTATACTCGAGACAAAAACATTGCACTGAAACAAAGAAATTATATAAAGAACCCACAAAAGATATTCATAACGATATCTAAGACACTTTAAGCCTGCTTTACTGTCTCGATGCTTGCCTCGAGTTGTTTTTTAAGGCAGAGTCACAATATTACAGTGTACAGGATTTGTCCTGTATTACGTAAGATTTGTCCCTAAAGTGTTTCTGAAACAAAATAAAAGCGGTACTTTTAATATTCTGAATGCAAAAACAAAAGTGCACAATGCATCAATGGAACTGTCTTTCCATAATAACACACCAACACAGAATACGATACGCGCTGATAAAATATTTAGAAGGTGAAAGTAAAATGTATAGCTTTATTGCGTTTATAATAGAGGCAAAAACAAAGAGCTCAAACAAAGAACGGATTCTATAAAGAACCCACAAAAGATATCAACAACTATCTCTCAGACACAAAGCCACCTTTATTGTCTCCCTGCTTCTCTCGAGTTGTTCTTGATGGTAAGTCGCGATGTTACAGTCGATTACATAGGTTTTGTCCCTTAAACCAGTCGTTCTAAAACAAAATCACAATAAAACTTTGCGATTATACAGGGTGGAGCGCGGTAATTTGCTGATTTGGAAATGAAATAAAAAAATTATGAACCTTAGAAAAAATTATTTTTTATTTTAATTATATAGAACAGTAAGGGAATTTTTAAATTACATGGTTTTAAATAATGTATCTGGTAAATGTCGACCTTCGGCATCCACACACTGCTGCATACGTTTTCTGAAGATTTCATTAACTCTAACAAGCATGTCGACTGGTATTCTGCCAATTTCAGCCTCAATATTGTTCCTTAGGTCTTCCAAGGTGTTGGGGACGGTTGATATACACCTTCGACTTCAGGTAACCCCCAAAGGAAAAACTCGCATGGGGCTAAGTCTGGTGAGCGTGCTGGCCAGTTCACATCACCCCTCAAAGAGATAAGCCGTCCAGGAAACATTTGCCTCAAACAATTCATGGTAACCCTCGCTGTGTATGCAGTGGCACCATGCTGTTGGAACCATGTATCCTCTAATTGCATTGCCTGAAGAGCCGGCTGAAAAAATCCTCTATCATAGTCAAGTACCGTTCGGAGTTCACAGTTATGGCACGACGGTTATCCTGAAAAAAGTAAGGGCCAATGGTGCCTACTCATGATATGGCGCACCACACAGTGACACGGTCCGAATGCAGAGGTCTTTGGTGGACTTCTCTGGGGTTTATTTCACTCCAGTAGCGCATGTTTTTGCTTGTTGACACACCCACTTGGGTGAAAATGTGCCTCATCAGAAAAGAAAACAATTGCGTCACGCGGTATAGTTGCAAGCATGTCTTCACAAGAAGTACGCCGTGTCAAATAGTCCCGTGCTGACAATTGATGGGCCACGCACATTTTATACGGGTTAAATCTCAGTTCATCATGAAGAATCCGGTGGAGAGAACGTCTTGAAATGCCAAGAGCAAGTGATTGCTTCCGAGCAGAGCGTTTTGGAGATTGCAGTACTGCTGCTCTAACTCTATCGATGTTTTCCGGTGTTGTAATCCTTCTCTGAGGTCTCCTTCATACACATGACACATTCCCTGCTGTTATGAATGCAGTTACCCAATTTACAACTGATTGCCGACCAGGAACACGTCCGCGTGGGGGAACAGCAAATCGTAAACGAAAAGCACGCACGCCGCACTGCAATGATCGAGTGGGCATTTGAAAAATACGCTTCAACACAAAACGACCTCTCCTCTCGTGTCCACTGCATGATGGCAACTGGAACGCGGAGGAATACAAATCTCCCGTCAGCCACTATAAGCCACGCTCGCTCTCCCTTCTCTTCGACCAACAGTGCCGCCACAGCCTGCAGTGCAAAAAAGCAAATTACCGCGCTCCACCCTGTACTACACGTAGAAACAAAGTTGCCCATTGAATTAAATTAATAGACATAACATACATAAATAAATTATATTATTTACATTTATGTTTTTGTAGATTTTCATAACTTTTTTTGTAGAAACAATAACTCACAGGGAACATGCACTAAAACAAAATTACGTGGAGCAAGGAGCGATACTGACTGTATACTCTAATATACGTATTACTTTCAGTTCAAAGGTCAGTGAATAAGGTAACTAGGAACTAGTAACTCTGGAGTACCGAGTCGGAACTTTCATTCACTGCTGAAATAAATACTAATTAGAGCTTGAATGCCAATGAAGATTAAACAGCAAACATTTTTAGTAAGAACATTTTTTAAATAATGCAAGTTAACTATTTTTGTCATATTACGTATTCTAATAGATATAAAATGTAGCATGAACAGAATTCTTCTCACCTTCGTCAAGGAGTAAAAAATTAATCTTTCATTGACGTAAAAATAACTTTAAATAAACAAGAAAATGGTCGAATAAAAATTAAAGTAATGGATTTCCGGAAGTACTACCTCTCAGAATAATGTTTTTTATTCAGTCCACACACAGTATGTATATGTATGTGGATATGGGTGATGAATCCTTTTAACCTGCAGTGTTTAATTTAAATAAGTCTTTAAATTAGAATGGTGTATTCAATGGTGTTTTGGGGATGGATCCCAAATACCATAATAAAATTTAAAAAGTTCTTTTGGAAATGATTTAGCTTTTATTACTATTAAATCAAATCATGCAAATTATGCGTTTCTAATTGATTAAAAAAAAAAACATAAAAAATAATGGAGATAAGTCCGAATCGGTGATCTCCGTCCAGTCTTAAGACCGAGAAGAAAACACTACTTAGATAGATTCTACCAGTACTAGCTAGAAGCATTAGGAAGTCATAACTTATATGTACGTTTAATTATGCGATTATAAATTTATTTATTTTTCTCACTTGAATTTTTATATGAGTTTAACTGAAATCTGTAAAAGTTAAATAGAAATTAACGTTAGTCTGGCGTTGACCAATGTTTATTTAAACTATAATTCGCAGTCACGGAATTCCTGACAGGATAGTGACTCATCTCTAGGTTGTTTATGTTAACCTAGATTAAATATATGTGTTAGGTTAGTTATCCACCTGAGGACGAGATAAGATTGCAGATATCGAAACGTAGTGTTATTGATTTCTTGTATCATCACTTAAGGATGGCCAATGTACGGATAAATTGGTGTATTTGTAACTCCCACAATTTTTGACCCAAGAAAAATATTGTGGGCTTGAATTTAATAAAACCCGAATCCAAACACCCAAATGTTGGTTTATTATTAGATAAACAAATCACTAAGTAAACTAAATTTAGCTGTGTTTTAATCATTACAAACACCCACTCATCACACCGGATTCTTCACTTTAGAATCAATGTACTTTATTATTTCTTATTCAATAATTTAAACAATAAACGTTACACATATAAGTACAAGGCTGTTAATGTATCCAATATTTTACTGATTACTTAAAACTAGCTATATTTATTTTGCTTTATAAATTTTACTTCTTCCTTTTTTACTTTTAAGTTATTAAAGTATTGCAATTACTTACAGTTTTACTTTAAATTCCAATCTGACTCTGCTATTCGATTTACAGGTATAAACATTGAATAAACACTGGTTAGCTCCTTAGTATTCAATCGCAGACTATATGAGTGTCTAGCGCGCGACCCAGATTTAGCTTTCAATGTTTACGATTGAATATCTTCCATATACAAGAGTATGCAAACATAAAGACTAGAATACTATGCTGTAAGACTGACCGAAGTTTCCCACTTGTTTCCATGCTGTGGTATAAATATGTGTTATAGAAGTAAATGAGGAAGATGAGAACAACTAAATTAGTGAAAAACACAATTCTTATTTATTGAGGGAAAACAACGATGGTACCTACTTAGTATTATTACTCGTTTGTAACATTTAATCTCACGTTGTATGTCATCAGTTGAAACTGTTATTTAATGTTTTGCAATGTTAAATAGGAACGAAATGAAATGTATTTCCCTGTTTCATTTTCAGTTACAAAGCAAAAGAATAAAAATAATAATACAAAACGTATGGGGGTTTGGCAAAATGACAAACAAATATACTTTCTAAATAACGGATGATAGAAATAGAATTGAAATAAAAAGTAGTGAAACAGAATTGAACCTTACTTAAACTATAGTATCAATCGTATATCAACTGCAAACTAAAATAAATCGGAATGTAAACGTTATCAAACATGTTTCTGTTTAGCTAAATTCAATAATATTACGAAGCCCATAGCGTATAATGGACAGAGGTCGTAAACGAGGTGAGGGAGAAGATGAGATAAAAGGAAACCGTACTGTAAGTAGGAATTCCGTACATCTCAAAAGTAAATTCATTTGGTAAACCTAAAGTATGTGATTTAGAAATTTCGTTTGTGATATATTGGATTTATTTCTAAGACTAATGAGGAACATTCAAAATTTTCTCTAATGAAACTTTAATTGTACGTCATGGGTAATTTGTATAAATTTTTGTTACTTGTAGAGATCTGCTCGGTAATAGGACGTTCAGAAATAAGTGATAATCTTTTCTCTAGTAATTATTTTAACTATTTTGCTGACAATTCAGTAACAAATCGTTTGAAGCAAGGAATGAAAAGATTATTTGCGGCTGTTGAACTGTGAAAAATACAGAAGGGCAGATAAAATGCTGCAGCTGCTTCCTTACATCAGCTGGTTCATATCAACTCGTCTCTCAAAGCTTCTGGTCACGATTTTTCAAAACTATCCGAGAAAGAACAGAGGAGTTTTCTATTCCCTCGCGTACACTATTTCTGCCCGATGCGCGTCTGTCTGGAACATACGATTGTTTATACATCACCTTGATATATAAATTTGACTCACATACATGGCTTACTGATTTTATTCGTAGCCTAGTTGGAAGTCTAACACTAAAACTAATAGATAGACTATTGGACTTCCATTTGACCTTGTGACCTCTTGAATCAATAAAAGGTTGAATCTACCTTGGACCCATGAAAGTTTCAAGTATGGACAGACGGATAAAAATGAAACGACTTGAAAATAATGAAAATTTAGAATAGTACAAAGAATAGCTGTAATCCAAATTCCTTAAAATTATTTGTAAATTTAGTTCTCTGGTATTTAATATAAGGAGGTAATGGTATTTATTTAAAACAGGTTATAGGTTGTATGTAGAATTTTGGAGCATTGGAAAAACTAGTTATTGTAGTATCACTAGATAAAGGAATACGACATTTTCCAATATATAATTTTTTTATATTTATTTATTTTTTATTTTGTGCAAGGCCTTTCTGAATCAAAGATACCATCATCAGGCACTTCACAAATTATCAAATGTTTACATTTTTGTAATAATAATTAATTTTTATAATAACATATGGTAAACAATTTGGATGTATGGTTAGCCAGTATCAAATATTTAATCAGAATTTAATTTTAATTTTTTTATAAATTGAGATGAGAGTAAAACTGAATTTTGAATTGGTCCGTCTTCATTATTTATAATTTTTTCTTGATTTATGGTAATGTAAAATGTTTCCCAAGCATTTAAGTGTGTTGTGTTTGTAACTTCTTTTAATAATCGTAAATTTTTATTAGAGATTGTGTGTCCAGATTCAATACAGTGATTCGCCACAGCAGATTTTTCATTTCTTCCATATTTTATGTGTGCAAAGTGTTCTTTGAATCGTGTTTAATGTTCCTTTTAGTTTGGCCAATGTACAATTTATCACAGTCGTTGCATTTAATTTCATAAATTCCTGATTTGTTTTCGAATGTGGTTTTGTCCTTGGGATTTCCTAATATTTGTGATAATTTGTTGTTTGTTTTTATAAGTGATAGATTTGTTTGTATGTTTTTTAAAAATTTTCTGCAATTGATTTGAAATGTTACTGTATGTTGTACAGATGAATTCTTGTTTATTATCTTGAAGTGGTAGTAATGTTGTTCTAGATTTTCTTAATTTTCTCTTGATTGATTTGTGAAGCATGTTGTCAATAAGTTGTGTGTGGTGTAACCGTTAAAAATAGCAATATCTTTGATGTAGTGTAACACTTTGTTGTAGTTATCGATAGATAGTGGAGTATTCAAAAGTCTGTAAATCATTGAGTTGAAACTAGCTCTTTTTTGTTGAGGTGGATGGTTAGATTCGTTGACAATAAATCTATTTATATGCGTCGGTTTCCTGTAAATGTCAAATTCAAATTTTGATTGGTTTCTAATTACTAACACATCTAAAAATGGTATACTATTGTTTTGCTCAATTTCGTATGTAAATTAAAGGTAGGGTAAAACGAATTTAGGGTAGAGATAAAGTTTTGTAGGTTTTCATTTTTATTAAATATTGCGAAGATATCATCAACATATCTTATCCACTTTCTTGGGAAATATTTCATTTTTGTTTTAGCCGTAGTTTCAAAATAACTCATAAATATATTTGCAATGAAGCATGAAAGAGGATTTCCCATTGCTGTACCATCAATTTGAGTGTAGTATGATTCTTTAAATTGAAAAGTATTATGATTCATACACAGGTTTATTAACATGGAATATTCATCAACTATTTCTTTTTGTAAATTTATGGAAGACAACCAATTCAATATTATTTCCATTGTATCTCTAATTGGAACATTAGGATACAGTGAAACTACGTCAAAGGATATTAGATATTCGTCTTCTTCTATAATAGTGTCTTTAATTGATTGTATAAAATCATATCTATTCTTGACCGAAAATGGAGGAAGAGGTTTTAAATTTTGAAGTGTTCTTGATAACCATTGTAATAAGAAATAGGTTGGAGAGTTTATGTTTGACACTATGGGACGGATTCCATTTCCAGGTTTGTGTATTTTTGGAAGACAATATAATTTGGGAATTGTAGGATTGGGAACTGTAAGTTTTCTGTATAATTGGTATTCGATTAAACTTTTGCAGTTTTGTAAGGTTATAGGTTAATAAATGTATGGTAAAAATACTTGATAGATTGCTTCTTAGGCCAAATGTAGCCAAAATAAACCGTGCGGCAAAAATATTTGAATCAGGAGTAATTTCTGTTCCAGGAGTCTATTCCAAGTACATTCTTATGGTGGGGTTATTCCTAATTAAACGTTGTTTTAGACTGTACATTTAAAAATAAATGATCCGACATAATTAGGTTTTATGTTCCTGTGATGACGTATAATCCCCTTTTGAATGTAAACTACTCCAAATGTAGAATTTGTTTCGAATAATAAATGAGAAAGCACATATATGTGAGGCAGGCAGCTGTGTATATTTTAGAATGTTTCCGGTGTGTTTTGACGAAGCGTGTTACTCAGCACAAGTCGCCTTACATAACATTGTAAACATTGGCGTAAAACCGCGGCTGTAACGTAAGTTCAACAATTCTACACCAACCGTGTAATATTGTACAGTTTATGACAGCTAACCGTGTAATATTGTACAGTTCATGACAGCTAACCGTGTAATATTGTACAGTTCATGACAGCTAACCGTGTAATATTGTACAGTTCATGACAGCTAACCGTGTAATATTGTACAGTTTCATGACAGCTAACCGTGTAATATTGTACAGTTCATGACAGCTAACCGTGTAATATTGTACAGTTAATGACAGCTAAACGTGTAATACGTTGCTTTGTAAATTCTATGCATGAAACCGAATACTAATAGAACTTTATTTTGGCTATATAAAAGTGTGAATCTTTCACTATAGTTAAATGTATATTCATCCAAGTGTAACCACGTTATAAATAACAGTAATAAGTTCTACTATGTATAAAAATACCTTATGGAGTGACAATGAAAGAATATTTATAAATTGTAAAACACAGAACGTTAAAAAAGATAAACGTCAAGCAATATAAATATAATGTCTTTCAAACATGCAGTATAAACGTGTTATATTAGTTTGTATGAATGTTTTATTTGGTGCCATATCATCGAGAGAAATATCAGTAATATAAACGTTTAACTGTAAGTTAACTTTATCAATATCATATGAAGTAAAAAAGCGAAATGCTAATTAACCCACTTCAAATAAACGTTCTCGATGAAGCGGTGAAGTTATAATTGAATCAATGCAATAAAACATCAAACACTCGAATGTCAATTATCTAAATACCAATCAACTGAACACGCACTTCAATGTTTGGTCACGATTGATTTAATACAGTGAGATTTGTATGTTCTAGTTTGAGAGGCATTTGTCTGATTGTTACTCGATTATGGCAATCACCATGACCGATTACCACAATTTTATGAATGTACTGTCGTAAATAACCAAACCAAAATATATATATATTTCCCCTAAGTGCAGCCGACTTTTTATATTTATAAAGTAACTAACTCCTCGCCGTAACTAACAATAGTATATACTCTTGAGTGTATAAGAGTATGCTATAAGTATTACTTATGTGTATCAAGTGTACATTCCAATTTATCAAAACTAAATTGAGGAACTGATAAAATATTTTCATGGAGTATAAGGAGTTATGACGTCATGGTATTTAAAAACAGTGAATTCATCTTCATTAGTGAACTGCTTGCCGCTGCATTTACTTTTATTGTATGATTGAATCAGGAAATAATTCCTACTAACATATAGCTCACGTAACTTTAAATGGAGTATGTAACTTTGTAAGCTTTGTTCCGAGAACTTTGAGGAGAACAGTTAGAGGCTTAGAGGAACTGTCACTTGTAATATTGTAAGATGCGTCACAGTTCTGTTATCTTTACTGATGATGAAGGGAAAAAGGATATTGTTGGTATTTAGTGAAGTGAATTTTAAGCGAAGATGTATATGGTTGCATGTAATATTATTATGTATTGTTACTATGTATTTGAATTTATATGTATAGATTGAACAACACCATTGCCAGTCAATTATAACTGGTAAATTGTATATGTACACTTGTTTATATGTTTCACGCTATATAGGTTTATGTATTACTCTATTCGGGACTGGATGGGATGAACAAAGTGGAACTGACTTTCGCCGTCTATCTGGGCCGGACAGAAGACAAAACACTGTAATTAATCGAATGGAGGTAAACCATGCGTTGCCACCACAAGCTTTGTGTAATTCAGAGTTGTCTGAAAATCCCATTTCAATTAAGAAAAAAATCATTTAAGATCTTCAGCTAGAGCCCAATATTTGATTCACTGGTTCTCAATATCCCGTTAGCCCACATCTTCCTACACGCTTCAAAAGGCAAAAGAGAATTAACGACATCGGATCACCATGCCGTGGGTCACACGATAAATCTGTGACGTATGTTTGTCAATTTTAACATTGTCGATTGCCTCTCGTAGATTTGCTGTCGGTCAGTAGTACATTTGATTCTGTCTTGTCGCATTCATCATAACTAATTCAAATTAACTACTATTTACAGAACCGTTCGTTTTGATTTGCACGAATTACTAATAACTCTGCATTACTTAAAAATAGGATATAGTTATATACAGAAAACTATAGAAACATAGGATATATGTTGGAAATAAAGTAATTATTTATTGTTTTATCTAACAACGACTTCATTTTTAACCTAAATAAATTCGTTTAATGTTGATAGTTATCTGATCAAATTTTCAGGATCCTTTTACCTTTACACAGAATGTAGTCTATTTATTACTTTCTTGCAATATGTTTTGCTGTTTTACAGTTTTTGTTGTTTTACAGTTGCTATCACACACGAGTCTTCTTTTGGCTAAAATATTTATAGTTAACATAATATTTGCTATAAAATACAGCAAAATTGAGGTTCTTGTGGTTGGTGCCAGCGAGTTAGTCTGAGAATACAGGACAATCTAATCACTCTATGATAAATCTACACCTCTGGTCTAGTTGGCAGAGACTTCACACTATGTTATTTTAATAAAGTATTATAAAGTACCATTCTTAAACGTCAAACTGTAGCCCCCGAGGTCCGTTAGATCATGAGCAAAAACCTTGTCTTTGGTCTCTATCTTATATTATCCTCTAGGCTCTAGATCTATACAGTCGAAAAGGACATTCTATCTGTACGATTCAATGTTACCAAGTTTCTCAGGAATAATCCAGATATTGCATCTGTTTTAAATTACCCTTTTCTGGCTTGGTATATCGTAGAGTACACCTTTCTGTTAATGTATTAGAACAGACTCGATAAGGAGTCACATGAGCGCTTATCACTCTTTGAGGGGAAGAGGTAACCCAAATTTGGATTTGTCAATAATTCCCAACTCCTCTTTACAAAGTGCTTGTCTCACAGACGTCAATCTTCTCAAACTTACTCATGGTCTCGGAATGTGGAAGTTGGTGAAGGATGGAGTGGGGTTTGATGGTGTCTTGGGTCGATGGAACATGTGGATGGCTGGAGCACCTGGCGCATATGCCTTAACACATGTGCTAAGTTGAGCACCTGGTTAGATCCTTTTAAACAGCCACATCCTTTGCCTGGAGGCACTGGGACTAAGAACGTCTGTGGCCTAGAAGAACTACAGAGGGAAATGCACGTGAGAAGACATAAAACATGGGCAATCCGCCAACAGCAACTCTATCTTGGTCTGCTGTCATGAATCCTAAAAACGATGCTGTGATTTAGTAACATGCGGAACAGAATATTCAAAATAGAGTGACATTATTTGTATCCAACAAAATGTTACTTGTGTCATACTGTTATAATCTGTAGAAAATGTATTTTACATGTTGATTGCAAATAAAATCTTATTTAATTCTTATTTATATTTACTTTACACACCCTATAATGTTTTAAGTCTTCTGTGACACTAGGAATGCCTCAGAAATTCTAATAAATACCGAGGCTAATCGTTTATTACAAGAGTATTTATTTCAGTTCATATCGAATTCGGTTGGTTGTGTTTTATTGTAATTGTAGTCAAACAATGAACTGTACCAGTTTTGGGATATTAATCTTATAATTAATTAAATAATAAGTTTCAGAAAAAGAAACCGAGTGCCGGAATCCAGAACCTGAGTTTGCAGCATTGTTAGTAAAACTCCGTAAAGGAAATTACGAGCTGAGACTTTTTATTAAAGTTTCCGCTCCGGAAGTTTCAGAGGTAAGCTTTACAAAAGTGAGTGAGATATCTCCAGTAATCATCATCTTTAATAAAAATATTATTTGTACACGCTTGTCAAAAAGTTAATTACTTTAAAATTCGTACAGTGAAATCAACTCAGTATACGATTGCTTACCAATAGTAATGGTTAATGGTTCAACCTAATAATCAAACAAAATTATTTTATTATATTACTTGTGATTCAATAAAAGCTGAAACATACAATACAACCATATTCAATCAAGGTTAATAATCTTGGATGGGTTAGGTATAAAATATATAGTATTCAGGAAAGATGTGCATAAAACCCTGTGTTAAGAGCGAGTTTGAAATACTGCCTTTTTTAAAATTTTTAGGAATCAATATGAACTATCACATTTTGTGAATAGTGAATAATTTAATTTAAATTAATTCATAATAATTTCAATTTAATTATAAATTAGTGTTACGTTTCTTTACGGAAGAATGATTACTATACTATGAAATGTCAGATCTAAAATTTCTTGTTATAAATTCGAAGTGTTATCATATTCAGTGATGAAAAGTATCGTTTAAATACTCCTCTCCATAGTTCTAGTGCGGAGCTCGTTAGCATTTTCCACACTCGTTTTTCCTCATTCGTAAATGTTTTTCGCTTCGTAATATGTCACTTTAGAGACTAGTAATGAAATGTAATATTTTGATTCTATACAGAAATAACAAAAAAGATTTATTTTTATTGCCCGGTAAAATTCATATCCTGGTCTAATATAAACGATCCACCTTGGAATAATACTATTCATTATTGTCGTAAAATAATAAATAGTAAACAGGTCTAATATTTGTATGCCTGAACTATGGGGCTATCAGAAACCTAACTTGTAAAGTAGTTTTATTTGTTTACGTGAATGGCGCTAAGTTAGCCGACATATTTTGTAAAATCGATTAAAAATACGTGGAAGAGGAAAATTACCTGCTTTTAAAAATATCGACAACTAACGACAATTTAGCTATATACCGGTTTTAGTTGGATTTTAAATAAGTTCCAGACATTCGTGCGGTTTGCCCGCGCATTAAAAATTGACAAACAGTACTTACGTACAGGAAAACTGTTGTTTCATCAGATTTTGCCTTTAGAAACATTACCGTTTCATTGATAACTATTTTTGAACAAATGGTTTGTTTTTTATATCGTTATTGTGTATCTTGTGTTTTTAATCTTTTTACTAAATTCATATTTCAAATTAAATAAATTAATTCTAATCTAATTGTGAGTTTTAAACAGCACTTAGCGGCATGATTTATTTCTCAACATCACTTGGTTTGCTCTCTTATGGTTACAAAAAAAGGAAGTAATGCTTTACGAAAGTCATCAGAGTCGAGAGTAAAAACGTCTATCAATCTCCATAAACTAATTTATCCTTCTCCTTTCAGTGGGTAACCGCGTTAGCAATTGTGATCTTCCCCGCTCCATTCTTTATTTACCACCATCTCTGATATAAAATATCAAACTACGTACAATAGTTTTTTTATCAAATAACATTTCTTCCACTATCTTTTACTTTCGACTTTGTCTTAGTTCATATAACTAACGAGAAATTGCAGACAAAGTAATAAAACAAGTCTGCTCCCATAGTATACATATGTTGCAATCTTGTTTAGTTATTATATAGGAGATATAATAAAAGACCTGAACATAAATATCAATCAAAACCCCGAAAAAGAGAACAGAGACAAATACAGCATCTCTCCAGCTGTTTTTGATGTTATTGTCTGAGGATTGGGTCGATAACAAACAGAGAACACCATTTCGACCTCTCCGTGGTTTACATCTCGGGTAGTTTCCGGTTCATTGAAAACTGTTCTATGAATTTTATATGTTATTACGTAGAAAAAACCTATCTGCGATTGTGTTTAAGAAAAAAAATACAAAATAAAAATGAAACCTTAAAAGTTTAATTACGCATATTCATACAAAATTCATTGTTGAAATATGATTTTGTTTGGTAATTAATAAAAAAAACTGTAATTCCTAAAATATAAAGTAACACCAGAATGGAATCCCGTTTAACCGAGTTTGATCGTTCTAGATAGTTTGCTCCAATGAAAATTCGTTTATCATGGAATAATATACCGTGTTTTAATGTTTGTAGCGAATATATGGTTTAAGCATAAAGTGTGTCAAGGGATCCACGATTCTATGTTATGATTTGTTTTATGCTGCATTTTATCATAGTTATTTATTGGCTGAGCTTTAGAATAGCGAGCTAGCTTATAGGCTGAAAATTTAGCATTTAGATTTATTTATATAGGAAACACACAATTCAATACTGGTGCATATCTATTCATAGGATTTGGCTGGGCGTTAGTTGTCAGTTTTAAATTGGTCGAATGGGTAAACTTGATGGCAACTAGAACATTATTTATTAATCTGTGGAAATGACATTTTAAATTGGACTTCATCTCTACGTAGACATAATGAGTTTTATCGTGTGTCCATCTATAGGATTTGGCTGAGCGTCAGTGAGGCCCACACAGTAGGTTGGCCCTTTTTCTTTTCTTTTCTTTTGTTTGCCAGGTGAATGCAAGGATTTCTTGGTCCTAAGATAGAATACTGCTTGCAGCGTCAGCGAAACCAGCTATGCGAAATTTTTAAGTGTAAAACGTCGATCTGATTTTCTCAAAAACATGTGTCACCAAAGTGTGATATAATGGTCGCAATGAGCACACAAATCACCCTTGTCCCGAAATAACTGTATGTACACTTCGTACCCTTTATGGTAACTAGTGAGAAGAGACTAGATTTTTGGACGTGAATATTTATATGCATGTTCCAGGGCTGAATAAATACCGAGACTAATCTTTTAATACAAAAATATTTAATTAAATTCATATGGGATTCGGTTGATTGTGTTTTATTGTAATTGTAGTAAAAAATGTACTACACCAGCTTTTTGGTATTACTCCTGTAGTTCATTAAGTATTAAGTTTCAGAAAAAGAAACCGAGTGCCGGAATCCAGAACCTAAGTTTGCAGCATTGTTAGTAAAACTCCGTGAAGGAAATTACGAGCTGAGATTTTTTATTAAAGTTTCCGCTCCGGATGTTTCAGAGGTAAGCTTTAGAAAAGTGAATGAGCTATCTCCTTTATTATCATCTTTTAATAAAATTACGCTTTGTGGACACTTGAAAAAAAGATAAAATAAAAAAAAAAAATTAAAATGTTTTGATATTTTTTATTATTGATATATTTTACATCCTGATCCCAATAATACTATAGATGTGAAAAAGCCTCTTTCACACGTTTTGTTTTCACGCGTGAACTAATTAACCGATTGTACAAAAAAATTAACATGGACATTCTTGCGGTTCCTGGGATGAATTATTATTTCGAAAATCTCTTCAGATTACGCCCTACTGGTCTTTAAAGTAAAAAATCCCATCTTGGTCTCTAAAGTTGTGTAATATTAGTTGAATGAACCTGTCTAAGGTAACCAACTGTTATGTGTAAACATTGCTTATTATTTTCAATTTGTTTACATTTACAGTAAGTAAATTTTGTAATAAGTAACCATACATTTTAACACCGATTTAGATTTCATCGATTAGGTAATTACTAATCTACCTTTGGAAAGCAGTAACATAGGGTCAAAATTTGACTGCGGAAACTCCCTTTAAAGCAGTTGACTAGATGAAATTTCGCTGGATTGCTCTTTTGAAGTAATTTTGAATTCCACCGCTAAACTTTTAAAAATATTAAAACACTTTTACCATAAATTTATTGATACCCTTATAAAACCCTTCTTAGTTGTCTTTTGACAGAAATAGTGTTCTATAATCTGTGTTACATATTTTCTTGATCGAGAAACAAAACAAAATAAACTATTGAACATACCATACTAATAACGAAGTATATTACAATGGCCATAACTATGAATTGACAGTATTTTATTGGTCGTGGCAACCTATATAGCAATACAGATATAAGAGGCAATGTAGCCTAACTTTTACTTTACAATTAAAAACTGATATGAAACCTAAATTAGTTGCTTTTTGACAAAAGTAGGCTTCTCAAATCTGTGTATGTGTATATATTTTATTGGATGGGAGAGAGGAACAATCTGTAATGAAAAAAAAAAAACTACTAAGATCGGAGTAAATTATAATAACCATAAATATACACTTTTTAACATGTTGTCTTGATGGTGGAAAGAAATAAAAAAAACCTTAAAAATTCATTAACGCAAATTATGATTGGCGTCGAAAATATAATTTACTCGAATAATAAGTGTTCATTCAAGTGTAAAAACCAATTAAATTGTATGCGAAGCCGCGAGAAACTGATAGTCAAGGCCTCGCAGACTCGCTATTGTTTGCCTTAGCAAGCGACCGCGTGCCGACTAATTTCATATACACCTCAGCATCGGAAGCTGGAGTTTGTCACCAAATCGAGAAGTAGTAGTATCTTGCCGGTGGCCCCGGGACCTTGGATGATCCGGTGGTGTATCAAGGCCTCGCGGACTCCCTATTGTTTGCCTTAGCAAGCGACCGCGTGCCGACTCATTGCATATATACCTCAGCATCGGAAGCTGGAGTTTGTCACCAAGTCGAGAAGTAGTAGTATCTTGCCGGTGGCCCCGGGACCTTGGATGATCCGGGGGTGTATCAAGGCCTCGCGGACTCCCTATTGTTTGCCTTAGCAAGCGACCGCGTGCCGACTCATTGCATATATATCTCACCATCGGAAGCTGGAGTTTGTCACCAAGTTGAGAAGTAGTAGTATCTTGCCGGTGGCCCCGGGACCTTGGATGATCCGGTGGTGTATCAAGGCCTCGCGGACTCCCTATTGTTTGCCTTAGCAAGCGACCGCGTGCCGACTCATTGCATATACACCTCAGCATCTGAAGCTGGGGGTTTTTCACCAAGTCGAGAAGAGTAGTATCTTGCCGGTGGCCCCGGGACCTTGGATGATCCGGGGGTGTATCAAGGCCTCGCGGACTCCCTATTGTTTGCCTTAGCAAGCGACCGCGTGCCGACTCATTGCATATACCTACCATCAGTCACCAAGTAGTAGTAATATCTTGCCGGTGGCCCCGGGACCTTGGATGATGATCCGGTAGTATATCAAGGTGACTCCCTATTGTTTGCCTTAGCAAGCGACCGCGTGCCGACTCATTGCATATATACCTCAGAAGTAGTAGTACGGTGGCCCCGGGACCTTGGATGATCCGGTAGTATATCAAGGCCTCGCGGACTTAGTAGCAAGCGACCGCGTGCCGACTCATTGCATATATACCTCAGAAGTAGTAGTATCTTGCCGGTGGCCCCGGGACCTTGGATGATCCGGTAGTATATCAAGGCCTCGCGGACTCCCTATTGTTTGCCTTAGCAAGCGACCGCGTGCCGACTCATTGCATGTACACCTCAGCATCGGAAGCTGGAGTTTGTCACCAAGTTGAGAAGTAGTAGTATCTTGCCGGTGGCCCCGGGACCTCGGATGATCATATATTTAATTCAAATGCTTGAAGTGTTCATATTCACGATAAATTCCATATATGCATTAATAACCCTCTTAAAGTATTGCATTGATTTAATTTTGAAAACAATCCTGAAGTTTATGAAGTCAATTAGAGAACGAATTCCAGTTTTGTAAATAATTTAAATGTATGTTCAATTTTAATTCCTGTAACATACAGGATTATTGTGTAATACACAATTCATACATAGGTTTTGTCCAATGTAATATATTTCTAGTTATTTTTACTTCGATGGTAATTTTTTAAACAAGGTTACACATGAAGAAGCATAACTTCTGGATATTAATGTTTGAAGGGTTAAGGGATTTTTAGAGGAACTTTCGTTGGCTGAACGCATTAGTGAAGGCTTTCCTGCCAGTCGCTGATTAATGAAATCCGATTTCTCTCTGACTGTACGCACGATAAGCTTCGAACTAGTTGACCTAAAGTAACGTATAATTCGATTATAATGCATCTTGTAACATTGGATATTGTTATAGATCAAAATTATTAATATTATACAATAAACTTATCTTCTTACTGCCTGGCCACATTAGCATTTAAATAATCTAATCGAAGCGATTCGTACATGTCTAATTATATACATGAATTATTTTCAATATTTAAGTATATTCCAATAAAATTACGTATTTGTAAAGGTCTGTAAAAACAATATCCTTACAAACAAAAATAATATTTTGTTACAGCAATATTGTACGAAAGTAATATGCAATATTGTACGAAAGTAATATGGTTGGTACTAAATAAACCATTGTTTAATATTTGTATTTATTCGTAGAATAGCGAAATTATCATTTGGCGGAAATGTATACGATTTCTTTTACTTTCCAGCCCTGAAATTGTCGGTCTTTAGTTGAAACGTCAAATCAGTATATGTTTGATGACCGTATTTTTATCAATATAATTTAAATATTATTAATAGTTGTAATTAAGTTAGATAAAAAAAACTGGATCAAAATGAAAACATAAAGAGTTTTCTTGTTATTTTATATTGATAGATCAGTTGAAATTAAACAATATTTTAATTGAAATATGGATTTTTGTACTAGATGAATTTATTCTCTAAAGAGAAATGTTTATTGGTAATATTTACGTTTTTAAATAAGCGAAGACCAAAAATAAGCAAGTAAAGTATCACTAACAGATAACTTGAGTGATAATTTTAAATTAATAGCGTAACTACAGTTATTATTAATAACTAAAGAGTTTTTTCCAGCTTTTTTACTAAATTCTATTCAAAAATGCACTCTCTCTCTAATCACCCCCCTCTCACCCTCTCTCTTGACATTTTAATTACAAAAGAATGATCGATCTACTTGTTGTTAAAACTTAAGCAGTTACAGCGTGGATGTTGTATAAATAGTTCCGGCATTTTATTATTTTATTTTGAGTCTTTTTTCTGTGTGATGTGAATTGGCCTCAACACCACTATTCTACCACGAATATATCGTAATGAAGACCTGTATTAGTTACTGAATTACAATTAAGTAACTGTCATGTTACTTAACAGTAAAACAACACTTTAATGTCACTGAAATAAAAAATAAATGCCAATCCGTAGAGTTTAAGGGGGCACAAGAGTGAGCTACCGACCGCGCATCTAAGGCTGAACTTAAAAAAAAAATTTTAAAGGGGAGACCGATCGACTTTTAAGCCTTATTCTGTCCGTCCTCATGGGCCACTGGCATGTGCGAGGATCTTATCAAACAAAATAAGGGGGAGTGTCGATACAGTACAAGGTTGATGGTACTGATAAAAAGTGCCACATGGGGCTTAAGTTTAAAACCGTTTTATCAATAGGAATTAGTTTGAATTCATAAATATATTACTAACTTAGATTTTAGTAGCTGAATATTAATGAACAGTAAAATATACGTTTATCTGTTAATACTGTAGTTGTATACTTTATATACACTATATAGTTTCCTATGTAAAATGATCAACTGAATCTAAATGATAAAAAATTATTACTAAGAGATAATTGTATTTTTTCCTAATTAATTAGCGATGAGACACTAAGATTTTTACTGTAGTAAACACTACTATAGTGAAAATATTCGTGGATTTGAGACGAGTTTTTAACTGTAGGCCCATGTTGAAAATATAGCCTAAGGTGCATGGTCGGCATCTAACCACCATTCCCTTTCAAGCTAAATAAGAATTACTCATTTCAAGACAGAAACGTGTGTTGTGTTTCATGTATATCGCTGATATGTGTAATATCACAAGCAAAACAATCTTAGTAGTACTTATAACTTGCATACATACAAGGTGTTTGAAAAGTCTGGGTATGGCTTAATATTTTACAAACCATAGCAGATAATATCTATAAACTTTGCACAGTGTCATATGGCTATGTAAACTATTTTTCCTTGCTATTACCATGACATGCCAACCATGGGGGTACGGCCCACAGAGGAAAACATGGAAATCTTAAATTGAAAGCATGGGTCGAGTGATACCTCATTTTAAAGAGCTCACTTAGTAGAGTTGAATGCCGCAAACCGCATCTCAAAAGGTTTATCCAATCAGAAATGGCGGGTTGTTTTAGGTACACATTGTGAAGTACATTATGTGTACATATGGGGGCGTCCCCTCATGGTTGGCATGTCATGGTAATAGCAAGGAAAAATAGTTTACATAGCCATATGACACTGTGCAAAGTTTATAGATGTTATCTGCTATGGTTTGTAAAATATTAAGCCGTACCCAGACTTTTCAAACATCTTGTATATAATTTGTAGATGAACATATTCAAACGGTGAGGCGAGAGATTAAGATTATAATAGATAAACTACTACTTGAATCCTATGCCAACACAGAAAAAATTAAAACACGCAGTAATAAAATATTTAGTGGGAGAAAATACCAAGTATAGCTTTATTGGGTTTATAATACAGACAAAAACAAAGAGCTCAAACAAAGAACGGATTCTATAAAGAACCCACAAAAGATATCAACAAAGATCTCTCAGACACAAAGCCGGCTTTATTGTCTTTCTTGCTTCCTTCGAGTTGTTCTTGAAAGTAGAATCTCAATGTACAGTCGATTACGTAGGTTTCTGCCCTTAAACCAGTCGTTATTAAAAAGAATAGCAATGCACTTTACCCATCGAATTAAATTAACAGACTCACAATACTTTGAACTAAATCACACAATTATTAGTTCATTTGTCGTTGATTTTCATAACTTTTTTTTAGAAAAAATATAACTCACGGGGCTCATGCACTAAACAAAACTACATGTGACACACGAGAGATACTGATATAGACTCTAAAACACACATTACTCTCAGTTCCAAGGTCAGTGACTAATAGAACTATGAAAAGTAACTCTGGTACGCCGAGCCTGAGTTTTCATTTACTGCCGAAGTAGATGCTACATAGTGGATCAATGACAATGTGGAGTAAACGGCAAATTATTGTAGTAAAAAAAATATTTTTAAAAACTGCGAGTAAATTATTTGTTGTCAGATTACGTGATTACGTGTGTTATTTAAGCTATTAAAAGTTGTTTAATTCTGAGTTGGTAAAATTGGTAATATCATTATTTGCCATTCCTGTTGCTAATGAAAAGAAACTAATTAAAACAAACAATCTATATATATAAAAATGAAACTGTTCGTGTGTAACAGCATCACTCACAAACGGCTGGACGGATTCGCCTAATTTTTTTTTAATTTGTTCGTCTTGATCTGTAGAATGTTATAGGATACTTTTTATCCCTTTCCCGATTCAGGATTCCGCCCCACTGGTTACAGAAATACCCATAAGAAATGCATTGCAGCAAACATATGTTATTAAGTGAAAGAGTCTTTTCAAATTTTTTAATCAGCTGTTCTTTGTAAACATACGCGTATATAATGCGACAAAAAATATATTTATATATAAATTTCTTTACACTTATAGTTTTAAAGCATAGAGTAAGCTTAAGAGAAACGACAAATTTTGTTTAAACTGTTTCTGCTATCATAATATATAAAAATGAATGTTTGTGTGTTTGTCCTTTATAGACTCAGAAACTATTGGACCGATCACTATGAAAATTTGTATTTTTCTATGTAGAAGGTTTATACGCAATGCCCATTGATGTAACTAACCACCAGGCTGTACTGCAAGATATAAAAGTTATCAAAGCGCCTGCACATTATAAACTGCAATTACAACACAGTAGTTACGTATATTAAAATATCCAAACACTATTTGAAGGCAAAGAAATATACGGGCAAAGCTTAAGAGACGCGTGCGAAGCCGCGGGAAACAGCTAGTACATTATACTAAAGTAATTGGAATGGAGACAAAACAACTTTTACATTACAGAAGAAATAAACAGCTGTTCACATTAATCAGCTCATTGACTTTAAATCAGCTGTTCAGAGTAAAACAGTTTAGAAAACTATACTTCCTGTTGTGTAGTGTGTAAAACATGGTATTATGTTTAATAGTACTAATCAGTTGTTTGTTATCCGATTTTAATGAGACAACCACTGTTAGATTTAGAATAAAGGATACAACATTTTAATATTCTTATAAAATTTTCATACAGGGTATCGATTTTGCGGAATTTAAGATCAAAATTTATGATTGGCTGCCATTTTGAAACGGGTAAAGATAGTTTGTTCATATTCATTTCTCAAATGGGCATAAAATAGGCCAACACAACTGAAAAGTTTCATAACTTTATCTTTACTGGTATAAAAGATATAACTTTTTTGATAAAAATCACATACGGACAGATAGACGGAAAACTAAACGTTTTAGGACATACCTCCATATGAAGTTTTTTGCTCATTTTCACGTTTAGAACAAAATACCAAAATATTGGAACACCTTTAGGAAACACCCTGTATATATACACACTTAAAAATCAAGTCTGTTTACATTTTATTAACGGTGTTAAGGAACAGAATGCATGTACAAATGTTTTGCATGATTTAATAAACATTGGTTAGTGTGCGCTATCGCATCCTGTTGTAAAATAGTATATGAGCGTCTGGCACGTGTCCCAGATTTACTCTGAACATGGTATAGCTTAGTCTATGTTTACGATTGAAAATCTTTCATGTACAAAGGCATGCAAAAATAAAAACATTACGCTTTGAGTGAAAGAAATGTATTCACACTGATTTTAGTGCTATGGTGTAAAAATACTCAATAGAAGTAAGTGATGCGATTGACAAATGAAGATAAAATACAAATATTGAGTATCACTAACTAATATCTTATCTCACATTATATATCATAGTTGCTACTGTTATTTAACTTCTGTTTAAAATGTTAAATACTAATTAAATTTATTCTTTTATTTCCACTTACTATTGCACGATACTTTCGTTTCTAGGATTGACATTTACCTACTTCATCTGGTGTAAAAAAGATCCTAAACCATTATAAAAGTAAACGACGGCCTTTATTGCTGATGAATAAGAGAGCAAATTTCATCAAGTAGTTTCTTTTATGTTCAGGCAATCAGACTATTTTCAAGGCTCATAAGGTGCCGCAATTGCTTCTTTATCATCCTATTATTGCTCTTGCTGATTTTCCATATAAACGCAAACAAGGTAGTTTTAGAAGTGTAGCCATGTTTACATATTTTAAGAAAATTCTTAGTAAAGTTACAACACAAAAAAAATTTTGAACGCCACTAATATACTTTTTATCATGTTCAAATAATATTGAAAATGAATTTCAAGGAGACCATGCATGGAAAATAATGGTTAAGTGTAAAGTAATAGATTTGAAACACGACGCTGAAGTAAAGGTCTAATTCAATGTTATGGTCTGTCAGAATATTATGCAACAATAAAACAGGATGCAACAAAGCAGGACTGTATTGACTATAGCAGTAGCATCATTATTAGATCTCCATACATTTGAATACGGAACAGGACTTCTGCACCAAAGCAGCTGCACCAGATTTTATGACTGTAGTAAAGTTCGCAGTGAACTACCTCTACTGTTTGTTTATGTTTAACATTTCTTTGTTTTGCAACACTTTTAAGTATTATAATAATGAATCATTATTATAGCGTTAACCCTGTATATAAAAATTTGTATAAGCTAATAGTGACTGGAATCATATATATTATTAAAACTTTAAATCAATGCTAAATTATTTCAATAAATAGGTCTTTAAAAGTAATTTAATATTTTTCAGACTATTAGTATGTATTTCTATTAAATTCGTTATCGCCGCTGAAATAAAGAGCCTATGCATTCCTTAAAGTAGCCTTAAGTCTGAATCCAGGATTAATTATGATAGTCGTCAAGCTTAAGGTACAGCTTTTCAATATATTGTTAAAACTTGCATTTCTATACATTTTGGAAGAAATAAACTGTTATAAATGTTAATTTAATCTATATTAACTATCTTTAAACCTGCACTTTCTAGGCTCCAGTTGAGAGGTTTATGATCAATGGAGGTGGTGCAATCGTTTTTGGTTGTCATGTTATTTACTAATTTTTACAGTAGTCATAGCCTAAAAGATATTTTTTTGGCTGTTTTATACATTATCGTTCAGTGGTATATAGAATCAGTAACACCATTTTGTGATCTGCAATCTAATGTCTGCCTCAGGTGGATAACTATAATCAATGTCTAACCAAGGGAGAAGTACTTATGCCACGTGTCGTAACAGGTTTCGCTGAGGTCGCATGCAAAGTTCCAAATCTTTAGCTCATTTCATTCTCAAGATATCCTGTGGGCAGAGTATGGCTCAATACGTTATAAAATAGAGGTTCATCAATAAATCCGCCCTGTGTTGCTAGATTTCGCTTGTCAGCTTTTGTCAGCTGGGTGGGTGTCACCCCAAAAAAGGTGACATCCGGTGCGGCCCGCCCCCGCAGTCCCCCTTTTGCTACGCCACTGAGGTAAGGTATTAAACATGTCGATAATTTTGCTTTTGATAAAGTAGAAAGCACGTCCATGAGAGACAGACAGCTATGTATAATGTAGAATGTTTTTCGCTGGGTTCTGAAATGGAAAAAAATGAAACATTCTTTATTTATACAGGCAAAGTTGGGGCCGAATGTTGGCCTGAATGTCGGCTTGAATAAGTCAACGTTCATAACAATGTAAAACTTTGGCGTGAAACCGCGGCTGTAACGTAAGTTCAACCAATTCTACACCATCCGTGTAACTTCGTGTACAATGTATGACCACTAACAGCGTAATAAGTTGGTTTGAAAGTTTAGTAACTAAACGGAATACATAGTTTAGTGATTATGTTATAAATTGTATGTAATTCTCAAAGTCTAATAAAGGTTTAATATTGTGCTATCCTAATTAGATTAATTAATCGCAAGAGCAGATGATTTATTAACCGATAAAGACAAAAAATATTCCCTTGATTGAATTAATGGGAAATGTTCTTAATATGTAAATCATAGTTTTAATTTTTAATACACGGCTTAGTAAATTAAATACACTAAGAGTATGCCACACCATGTGTCACGTAACTAAAGTTGTATGCAAGATATAAAGTATATTTTATTGAGATCTCCTGTCGGCAAATAGATAATAATTTTTACATCTCCAGGCCAGGAAAAGAAAAATTTTCTCAGCCTCAATGAGTTACCAGTGCACTTCAGTGGCGTATAGCCAAATCAAATATATAGAAGGAAACAGGATTTTTCCGGAAATTTGCCATCGTTCAGTGAAACAATAAATCAGTAACACTACGTTTCGAGATCTGCAATCTGATCTCTTCTTCAGGTAATAACTAACCTAATACATAATTAAAAACTAGGTTAAAATAAGCAAATCATACCAAAGCGTTGTGGCACGCCTAAGTCTGGAATCACAACCACCTTTTTTGTTTATTTTAACCTAGTTTGTAATTATGTATTAGGTTAGTTATTACCTGAAGAAGAGATCAGATTGCAGATCTCGAAACGTAGTGTTACTGATTTATTGTTTCACTGAACGATGGCAAAATGTCCGGAAAAATCATGTTTCCTTCACAATCCTTCCATCGTCAAAAATAACCTTCAAACAAACAATATATAGACCATTTACCATCACAAAAGTCAATATTGTCCATACAGAAATGAAATGTCATGCACAATTTCAAGTCGTTTGGTAAGTTAATTTTCGAGATATGTTGACCGAAAAATAGAAAGAAAAGCAGAAATAAAATTTTGTTCATCCCCCTTCACTAACGCTCGGCCATTAATATTAAGCAAATTATTTCACTACATTATATATTAATTATATATGATTTTTAGCCCTATGCACTTAAATAGAAAAGTACTGTACGGTGTGGGAATGTGTTTTGCAAAACACAATTTTGTATTAAAAAATCGCCCTCAGAAAGTAAAACTTAAGAGTTTTTTTAAAACACCAACCACACCACAAGTTAACTTAAAATCTAGTTTTGGGACGGCCTGCATTATTTTTATGATTTTTTATGTTTATGTAACTATTACTTATAGATGCATAAAGCATCACGACTTTTGTTTCTATCATAGAGAAATCATTTATTCTTAAAGAATTTTGTTTAAATTTTATAAAACACCAAATAGACATTACTCGTATATTTTTTTCATGATGTATTTTTTTACTCCATAACACTTGTGTTTGTAAATTTACGTTAAAGTATATTTACTATCTCTGAAAATTCTCTATTTTGAACTTTCCCCATTTTTGGATTTGAACCCGTGATCTCTAAGTTAGAGAGCGTTGACTATCCTCATTTGGTCTTTGGAGCACAAAACTACTTTTCCTTTTATGATGTTTTTCATCATTGGCACTATATTAATAGTATTAATTAATACTATATTATAGTAAATTATCCCGAACACTAATCAACCAAACATCCACTTTAGTGATTGGTTTCGCTTGATATAATACAGTAAGGTTTGTATGTTATAGCTCGAGAGGCATTTATCTGATTGTTTCGATTATGGCAAACTCATCGACTGATTGTCGCAATTTTTATGATAAATATTTCTCGTAGATAACCACATTTTTGTATAAACAACATACACATGGTGTGTCTAAAAGACAGCACGATTATTTTTCTCACTTTTTTTTAGGTTATGGCTTAACTGTGGTGCCTTAGTTTTTGTCAAGTATAAGCTTTTATGCAAGGGTCAATATATCAATAATTTATAAATCATATTAGTAGTTGCAGTATATTGGAATTATTTACTTCCAGTTTCAAAAAAAATCGGAATATAATGTTATTTTGAATTATTGGTGTATGACATGTATTAAAGTAGGCTACATACTCAGGTACATATATATTTCTATAAAAAATAATAGGCATTGAAAAGTAATTCATTCATTCAAATACCTTTGGAACCGAAAAATGTAATATTTTTCATATGTACGTCTAACTTGTGTTTTAATTTCATGTTCGATTTTTCTAATGTTGTATTTATAGTTTTTTGAATTCTTAACTTTATGATTTTGAATTTGAAACCTAAGAAAGAAGTGAGATACAAGTTCCCGAATCTCCTTGTGGTACTCAAGTCGACAACCGACCTAATTTTATCATTCCTTCATTTTGGAGAGAAACGAGTTATCCTGTTACCATACAATAAGATGTTTAAGGTATGGTAGGCAATGACTAAGCAAAAAATGAACAATATACACAGTTTGGTAAACAAAAATATAGGATTATATACAGTATTCAAAATACTTTGTTTTCATATTTGAACATGTCGACAAAAAATTACATAAGGCCCCCTAAATATGATGAAGGGAGATCGGAGAGGACGAACTTTAAATTAATCAGAGAACTCTGCAGCAATATGTAAGATAACATTGCATCGAATATTTGACACGCAGGTGCTTGAAAACGGAAAAGTTATTTACGCACCACACTTGGTGTTCCTGATTTTGTATTAACTAAATTTCTGGGAAATTCTGAATGAATAAATGTTATTTCTCTATTAAAACAATGAGTTTTAAGTTTACATGGTTTCGTAATAACCATAAAATGTGGCCGAATGTTTGGTTATATCAGTATACATATCATATCATACATATCAGTATATATTAACTGATAAATATTTAAGATTATACTATAGAAATATTTAGTATATTAGAACTAAAACAAGAAGATGATAAAATTGGAGTATATAGAATATAAAAATTGCTTGCTACTGAATGCATTTTTTATTTCTATTGAACCTTTATAAAAACAGTAACCGAATAAGAGGGTTTTAACTAGAATGCTTTATCTTATCAATAGGTTATAACATTATTAAGTAACTACAACTTTATAAGCTAGTTTCTGCGAACTTTTATGGAGAACATTTAACGGCCTAGAGTGAACTTATAATGATGTAAGACAAGACTATGCACCCCAATTTTATTATTGATTTATAATGACTTATAAAGATGTAATATAAGACTATGCGACCCAATTTTTGGTCCTAGTTTTAGGCCCAAATAGGGTTTTTAATTTAAGATTTTTAGAAACTTCGTAAAATTTTTATAATTTTCAGAATCTATTCCATCTTACTGAAAATATATCTAGTTTGTTTCTTTGCTAGTACCTTTTGCTATGTTCCTGTATGAAAGTTTTATATATACGTCTTATATATAAGTAATAAAACTGGTCCAAAGTTGAGACTATTGTGGAGGGCGACAGCGAGATAGCCCTGAGGTTACGGTAGTCCGTTACATGATAAATCGACACCTCTGGTCTAGTTGGCAGAGACCTCACATTACGTTATCTTACCAACATATTATATAGAACCCTTCTCTAAACGTCGAAGTATAGCCCCCGAGGTCCTTGATGCTCGTGAGCAAAAACCATGTCTTAAGTCTTCTTTATGTATTTTCTCCAGGATCAGATCTCGTGAAAAGGGCATATGCGTATTGTTCCATCAGTACTGCAAATATTTCCAATGATTCATAAAAAATCCTTACATCATACTTGTATATATTATACTAATGTGTATGAAGATTTATTATTCAATATAATAATCACGGATATTTGTTTTGCCTTTTTAGGGTTGATGTTCTAATGTGTATTAAAAATAAAGAAGATAGTTTTCTGTTAAATTTAAAATTAATTTAGTAAGAAAAATACCATACTCTGGCTTGTTGCATTAGGATCGAGGCATTCCTTCCAAGGCATGATAAATTTCCAAAAGAATTTCTTCATTTGGTCTGTAGGTGTCATCCAATTTTGATTTCGTACTGGTTCCTTTGTTCATAACATGTACTGATTGAGAAATTGTTCTGTCGTAGGCAACAGGTGGACTGCGCTGCTTCGGTTGGAATTTCAGGACATCCAGATCCAGGAAAATAATCCTAACTCCTAACGATTCCTAACTCTTTCTCATTGTAACTTCTTTGTCCCCTAGGTATCAGGTGACAGTTTTTATCAAAAGATTAGTATTGATATCTCTTTTACCCAATTCTCAATTTCTATAAATTTCCTGCCACCCTGAGAATGCCTCAGGAATTCAAAAACTCAATCTTCGTTATCAAGAAAGTCCAATAATGACTATAATCGCTTACAAAAAGAATATTTGTTCCAATATAATACAACTGGTATTTTAAAAAGTGAGTTAAATACAGAACTAAGAGTTTTATGGCTGAACTATTGAAGTAACGAAAATCTAACCTGCAAAATAGTTTTAACTGATTTTCAATCTATGGACTGTCAACAAGTTGGACCACACATTTTGTAAACTCGATTAAAAATACGCGAAATATATTTATACACTGTCTAAAACTAAGGAAAAAATAATCAGTGCACCAGTTTTGTTGTATATTCAATAAGTTTGAGAGAGCGTGATTTTTCATTCTCATTAACAAAATCGTAAGCCATTTTTTTGTTTAATGCTTTCATATTTTAATTTTATTATGAAACCTATAATTGTATTTTTATATGATATTATTTCTTCTACTAACTTTTGCTTTTATTTTTGTTCATGTGACCAACGAGAAATTGCAGATAAAATAATATAAACTGTGTTTCTCCAAAATCTATATTGCAGCATCACTTTGCCTTATAGAGGATACATAAACAAGGACCTGAAAGAAATTCCATATAAAACCGAATTGTGTAAAAAACGATCTCCCAATGGCAAAGACAACATCTCTCAAGATGTTCTTGATGTTATTGTGTGAGGATTGTGTTGATAACGAACAGAGAACACCATCTGAACCTCCCCTACTTTACTTTAGATAAGTACCTTTTATATTTTATAACTTGATTTTAACTAGAAAATAAACAGCGTGAGAGTGTGATTATATTTTTTTAATCCATATTAATATTCTACTGCAAAACGATGGCGTTTAGGCAAAAAATATTAATTACACTAAAACCTTTCAGATTAAATCACACAAATTGTTACAACAATATTTCCTCCATGAAGAATTAATTAATAATATTTCAGTTTGTTAAATATATTGCTTCTTTTTTATAGCAAAATCGTGTGTTAAGCATGGAGTGTGACTAAGGAACCACAATTACACTTTATTACTAATAGTTAATTTTTATAATTACTAAATTTAACGAATAATGTAATAAAGGATATGAAGCTTTCACAAGATGTATAAAAAAGCAGCTGTCGAGTCTCCGTATTTCTCGTCTCCAACAGAACCAGCGGAACTCACTGTCACAAAATCTTATCTGATTTGTGATTCACTTCCGTTGTTATTTCCGGTCCAGAAGTGGATAATATTCACTGATGTGACAGCTCGCAAATTCTAAGTGAACAATAAACAATATTATACTCTGTATTTAATCTAAAATGCCAGAATAACTGATGAGATTAAACTACTAATAGTGAGGTAAATAAGTTTTTCTTTAATTTCTATCTTACAAGTAATTCGTATTAACAGTGCTAATAATATATTCAATACTTTTTCTGTATCAATTTTAGAGACTGGAACAGAAAATTACTAAACAAATTTGTCAAGCAATCGTCATACAATAATTAAGCTGCTAAAATACATTTATAGTAAATCAGCGCTTGATATTTAAACTCAGTTAGTTAAGGTTTGAAACCATATCAGGGTACAGACATTTTCCATCGTAATAGGCTATTAAAGGTATAACACAACGTTTCTAAGATTGAAAGCTATCCTCTTTGTCAGGTGGTAGAGGTATTAACATATATAACAAATAAAGAACAGAAACAAGTAATGAAGAGAAATAAAAGGGTTCAAACACACCAAAAAGCTTCTTGGAGTCCAGTCCAGGTGTTGTCACTGCACAGGATACCAGTCCCGAGCTCAAGTACGAAGGTCACAATCACACATTACACTAGCACAAGCTACAGTGGGATAATAACAACGTATAGGACAGATTCCAACTCTCGAAACGATGTATTAATACCTTTTATAACATTCAAATTAAATAAAATTTTTCATGTTACTTTGGAAAAAGGTGATTTATGGTGTAACAGAATAGTTTGGTATTTTTTTACGTTTTATAAACATTTATAGCAAAATGTTAAATTCAAAATATACTTCCACACAGATGAAGTGAGCAAATTTAATATTGTCAAATATCAAAGAATAGCAGATTATATTTAGCCAATTTGAATTCAAATAAGTAAACCCAACATATTGCAACTAATACATTCCTAATGTACAACTATGTTGTAGTTACACGAGAAAGACTTATACACGGTCGCCTATTTAGTATTCAATTCATATATTTCAGTCAATCATATCGGCAAATCCATATGTGACACATATGACTGGATACAAAGAGAAGTAAGGTAACAGATACCTCAGGCTGCGTCTCAAAGAGATAAGGAGATACATCTGTATCTCGCGTTGGTTCAGTGAATATTAAACTTGGGTGTGACATTATTGAATATGCTACTTATGTATGCCTGGTTACAGCTTAGTAATACGATAGGCATTAAAATTAAGTTGTTCTCCTTAAGATAACATTATTATTGTGTATTATACTATGCGTAAAGCTATAAGGATTGGAAATGTTGGGGATAGAGTAATATTATTCTTCTTCTATGTTTATTTATTATGAAAGATTTTGAAGCCAATGTCTCTTAGACAACACTTCACTACTTTCAATGATCAAATTCATAGTACGTGTTGAAAATAATTTCAAAGGCAGTTAAAATAGTAAAGAAAATAATATATTAAAGTTCATACTGCGTAATCAATTTCGAACCTAACAGATTTGTGTGTCTATAGCAGTAGCTGGAATTCGTAAAGTACATGTAATGAGTTTATAAAAGTTATGGGTACCTATCTAGGTAGAGGGAAATACGTAATCTTTTCGTCGTAGTACCAAATCAGAGCATTAAAGTTTCTGCGTGTTTAGCTGACCACTTCAGTTAACTCTAATGTAATCGTGGACTATTTAATATTTAATAACTGAGCGATAAGTTGATTAAATGGTGCAATTCACTTGCTTATTTTTCGTCTAAGAATCCGAATGTTAAAATGATTTTATCACACACTCCATGACAAGTTATAGTATTATAATACTGCAAAACCATTAAAATCTAAAGTATTAATATCGTATACACAGGGGCAAAACTAAAACTAATACACTACAGAGGCTAATGGTAACTAATTTTGAACATTAACGTACTCAAATATATTATTTAAACCGTAAATGCGTATCCAGGATGAAGGGTTTGGATACTGTTAGAAATTATATTTTAATTAATATTATTGTTAATAAAAAGTTTATTCGTTTAAAATCATTTATCGACGATGGGTGATGTAAAATAATAGTGTAGTAACACGGCGTTTCGAGGAATGAAATCTGCCATCTTCCTGAAGTTTAAAAACATGTCTTAAAATAATGAAAAACTAAAATAAGCTGCGATGAACTGCCATCCAAAGTTATAAAAAACTATTAAGTAATGCTTGACGAACGGCATGAAGAGGTTATTAAAGAATAAGCCATGTTATGTTACTGCACAGGAGCAAAGAACACAAACAACACGAACACACACACACACACACGAACTACTGATGGTGAGAAAATTTCGTGTTGTATTTTTTATATATACCAATGCAAATGTCCAAAATCCTACTATCCCTCTCTATCAAGGCTATATAGATTTTTGTGCAGTCAAAATTGTGGTAGCCATAACATTTTGATAGATTATTATAATCAACTTTAGAACGCTCAATTCTATCATTTCATCCTTCCCCATAAGAAAAACTGATCATCTTTATAAGGCACTGTCTTTTTTAATGATATAATAAACGTTGTATGGCACAAAACCCATTATTTTAATAATTCAAAAAATTTTTCCACGCTTGTTACACTTTTCAGTAATCAATTATAAAGAGATATTAGTAATGCCAACGATTTTTTAGAGATGCGTAAATAATGAGCCGTCCTAAAGGATAGGGAGAGTCATTTTGATTTAAGAAAAAAATTTGATCTAAATTCATCGAAATTATGATGTAAGATTATGAATTGAAATTTCTGACAGTTCCGCACAACACATATCATTTAGTTAAGCTGCAGGATCAAACTTATTTAATAATTTTGTAAAAAAATTGTAATATAACACAATTATAAAAAGTATATTGAAAATACCTTGTATGTTGAATTTTATCAAATGTAAGTTATGTATTGATTGAGCTTTAGGTTTACCCACCACTCGAGGAGCTGTAACATTTCATTTATGGTTGTCTGTCTCTCCGTATGATTGCAAATTTTCAGAAAGACTCACTTGTAAGTCACCACTGAGTTTGATGATGGTGTATGTCGTTACACAAGATTTAGTTGAGCGCCATCTAGTTAAAAAAAAATAGTTTTATGGGTAACCATGATATCAACGAGAAAATATTAGAATACATATTTTCAACAAACAGAGTACAATCATATTAGATTTAAAATTGTGAAATTTGTACTTCTAGAGTAAAAAATAAAATCTTATAGAGTGTAAATCAAGTCAATGTTAAAAGTTTCTGAAAAGATTTGATTTCATGCATCCTTCCGTTGGATTTATCCTCCCTAGCTCACGAGAAATTTATTACTTAAATACTGCTATGAAACTTTTCTTTTGGAAAAAAATGTGAATTTATCACGTGGACAATTGTCTTGAGAAATATTTCATCTAAAGGACTGAAATGTTCCGTGAAACTCCATTTTTTTGTTTGATGTAGATTTCCTTACATTTTACGGGAATAAAAAAATGTTTATACAAACAGCAGATATAAACATGGATACTATTATTGTAAAGGTTTTATTAATAACTTTTATTAACTTAAAATAAAAAAGAAAAAATAGGGGTTTTTACAGTAATATTACTTGGCTGAATGTTATTAAAGCCTCCCCGCCAGTGAGTGATGAATGAAATCTGAGATAAGATAGGTTCTCTGTCCGAGACAAGTTTCGAACGAGTTGACCCATGTAAGCAACATCATTCAAAATATTGATTAGTTCACACAAAACTTAACTAAGAGAAGGGTTGATTCAATGTGAATAATAAGTTAGCTCCAGTCCATCTTCTTCTTAGTGCAACCTCTGAAATCTGAAGCTTTCATTGACTTAAATACTGGAAGCTGGAGTCGTGTTCGTTTACTGAGAAAAAAAAAAACAGCGACGAAGAATTGGTGGGGGTGGCGCACGACTAGCACGGGGGTTCTCCGTTGCTAGGTACGGGCATGTCCATAATGCCCAAGTACTTACCACGAATTTTCTGTTACAGGCCATCCCAAACCTGCATTTTAAGTAATTTAACTTGTAGTGCAGTTGGTGGTTCTAAAACGTACCTTTCCGTATGCATGTCGTTGTATCTTTCAGTAACAAAATGAGCTATAAACTTTGCAGAAAATTTGCATACATCCTCAACGAAGCCTGTTACGGGACACGTGGTGTGGCGTACTCCTATCTTACAAATAGGAATTTGTCTCGAATCCACATATTTTCACTAGAGATACTTAGAATTTGATGGCTCATTCTTAGTAAATTCCAAACAATACGTTTATCTCTTAATACTGATGGGTTATATTTGATTTCCAACACAGAGTTTCTTATAGAAGAATATACACTGAATATAAATTATAAACAAATGGTATTTACAGATAATCTAATTTTTATAGTTCATTACCAATTAGAAAATAAATATAAGTTTATATAGTGAATTAAACTCTTATTATTATAGTGCAGTTTAGACACTCTGAACTTTTAGCTTTATGTTCAGAGCGGAGTCTGAGATGTGCTACTAACAGTTAACTACCATTACATCTTAAAGCAATGTAAGTATTACTTATATAAACACGGGTAGATAGCTATAAATATATTTTTGTATTTGGCTGATAAGTACAACCGCAAAATAAAATTAGTAGGTTACTATTTATAATTCATAATTAATATTAATTAATATTCATAATATTAGTAATTAGTCACAGGTGAACATAAACAAACAATAAAAATTGATTAAAATATACATAATTACGTGTTCTACACACCAACACAGAATGCATTAGTGCACATAATAAGAAAAGAATTAGTAGAGGAATATCTGTTAAAAGATGTTAAAAAAGTTTGTATCATACCAAGAATAGCTTTATTGTTTATATACATGAGACAGAAACAAAGAGCTCAAACAAAGAACGGATTCTATAAAGAACCCACAAAAGATATCAACATAGATCTCTCAGACACAAAGCCAGCTTTATTGCCTCCCTCCTTCTCTCGAGTTGTTCTTGATGGTGGAGTCTCGATGTTACAGTCGATTACGTAGGTTTTGTCCCTTAAAACTGTCTTTCTAAAAGAAAGTCACTTTTTCATTGTTAAATTCACTAATTTAATATGCCCATGAAATATTTAACTAATTCATATAAATAAAATATAATTTTGTAATCTATATTCATAACTTTTTGTTTTAAAAATAATATAAACCATGGGACTCATACACTGAACACTTATATGGAGGACACTTTTACTGTATGAGTACAATTTAAAAGTTAAATAACTTTGCTAAAGCTTGTTTAGAAAGTGACAAAAACCTGAAGATTTAAAAATTGATTAAGTTTGCAATAAGTTTAAATTTGTAATTTGTAATATAAAAATGTTTGTAAGTGCTAAGCATAAATCATACAGACGTCTTGGATAGCAGAATATTAGCTGACAAGACTGTATGTATATACTGGTACTCTTTCTCTATAACTCGAAATGTGCACATAGTTTTAATATTAGGTAAGCAGGGAACTCCAGAAAGTGGTTCTTGGGTTTATGAATAAACAATTCTTATTCTTTTCTTAAGTAAATATACAAAAATATTATACTTGAAGCTTTTTTTGATTGTATGTAATCCGAGGTATCAACCGTATTTGTGTACGATATTTTAAACGATAGAAATAAATTTAATCTTTATATTCCTCTTTTGTGTATACTACTTCGAGGTTAACAATTCTTCTGGTTTAAGTCTCTGTATTTTCATAGTTTTTTATCGATTTGTATTTTCATCGTTTTTATCGATTGGTATTTTCAACGACAATATGTCTGTAATTATATAAAAAGGTAAGGACCTTCTTAGTAAACCAGTTTGTTAGCTATAAAATAAATTTATATATTTACTAAAGATTGTTTAAGTAAACTGTATAGAATTTACAGACCTCAATATGGTGATACATTTTTTTAATAAACAGATTAAATTATCCTAATTTTAAAAGGAGCTGTATTGAGCAGATAAAAAAATCTTTTTTCCTTTTTAAAGTAAGTAAAACTTCTATGTATTAGAGTGATAAAACCAACATCTTCATAGTATTCGTCAGTAAAATGTTGACACATCGCTCTCTTATAATATTCGAGGGATTGTTGTTCAAGTAACACTTAATTTTCGATCGTACTAAAAACTGCAAGTAAATTTGTTGTTAGATATTGTTTTCTAAGAGAAATATAAAACTCAGTAAAAATATAATTTTTCTGTTACTCATAAGCATGTTTATAAAAATCTGAAACAATCATAACATTCTTGATCTAATTGTCAAGTAAAAATTCATTTAAAGTGGTAGGATTCCAGAACTAAGGTTTTTAAGCATTGCTGCTCGTTTCGAAGTCTGTGAAAGAAATAACAAGTCCAGTGTTTTCATAGACGTTTCCCGCTCGAGGTTTCCTCTTTGTGATTATACATATGTCTTTGATTTGATGTATGTAATTGTATGTATACGAAATTGATGAATATAAATTATATATATATATATATATATAATTGATATGGGTTTTTATAGAAGCAATGAGCAGCTACTGAGATAAGTTAAAGCACGGTTTTATCATAGCCAGCCTTTATAGGTTTCTACCATCTACCTATTGTATTATAAAAAACAAAGCAATAAACACATTATTTTAAAACTAAAATGCAAACTTAAACTAACTTGTTGGTTTATTGTAAGGATTGAATAGTGTTTCAACAAAGATCGTGTTTTAACATACATTAAATTACTGAATTAATTCATCATATTGAAGTTCAGAGGAGGAAAATTAAACTACTAATGAAGAACTGATGCCAAAATAAATATTCAGACATTTTAATAGTAAACACTTAAAACTTTACAAATCATGTATTGATGGAATTAACCTTGTCAAGATTCGATTAATTTAAATAGGCTGATGAATAGGCCGAACACCTAAATAATTTATTTAATCAAACTGCCATAGTACATATATTAAGATCCCTATATAATCCGAATACATGCTTACCAATTTAAATCTGCAGTAATAGAATTGCGAGGATCATGAAATATTATTTACTGAAATCTAAGTTTAAGATAATATCTGACCGGTAATTTGATAAGATTTCCATCCTTTTCCATCCGACGTAAAGAAGATTTATTTTCTGATAAGCTGCCAAATTATTTTTATTATTTTCCTAAAGTAACAAGCCTTGTAATAAAGTCTGTAATGCCTAAGTTATTAATGCTATATTTTTAGATTATTATAAAAGGTTCGGTTTATAGTAAAATTGGGATGATTTATTACAGTTTAATTAAGTATGACAATAATTACGAGTTTTGCATTCGGAAGAATGACATTTACAAGACATCTGCATTACATGTTATCTGGTGTACACCTATTGGTTTGTATACCTGTAAATGGTCGATTTAGAAGAAGGCTCATAAAACTAAATCATACCTACGTTGTTTATTACACTACCATTAGTTATTGTCATATACGTCATAACAACCTATAGTTTTTTCCTGCTTTAAACGTTATTCCTTTATACATCACAGTTGAAAAATATTACCATGTAAAGTTTATACTATATTACACGTGTAATATTACAATTGTTTTACACATTATTAAATAAGTTTGATCCTGCAGCTTGACCAAGTGAAATTTGTTGTACGGAATTGTCAGAAATTTCAGTTCATAATCTTACTTCATAATTTTGATGAATTTAGATCAAATTTCTTTATTAAATCAAAATGACTCTCCCTATCCTGTAGGACGACTCAATATTTACGCATCCCTAAAAAATTGTTGGCATTACTGATATCTCTTTACAATTGATTACTTTAAGAGTAACTAGCGTGGAAGAATTTTGGAATTATTAAATGAGTTTTGTGCCATACAACGTTTTTGTATCATTAAATAAGACAGTACCTTATAAAGATGTTCAGTTTTTCGGGTGGGGAAAGATGAATTGATAGAGTTGAGCGTTCTAAAGTTAGATTATAATAATCTGTCAAATTTATGGCTACCACAATTTCGACTGCACAAAAATCTATATAACCTCGAGAGGATAGTAGGATTTTGGACATTTGCATTGGTATATATAACAAATATAACACTATATTTTCTCACCTTCACTAGTTCATGTGTGACCTGTTGTTTGTGTTCTTTGCTCCTGTGCAGTGACATAGCTTGGTGTATTCTTTATAGCCTCTTCATGCCGTTCGTCAAGCATTACTTAATAGTTGTTATAACTTTTAATGGCAGTTCATCGCAGCATATTTTAGTTTTTCATAATTTTAAGACATTTTTTAAACTTAGGTCTTAAGGAAGATGGCAGATTTCATTCCTCGAAACGTCGTGTTACTACACTATTATTTTAAATCACCCATCGTCGATAAACAATTTTAAATGTGTAACCTTTTTATTAACAATATTATTAATTTAAATATAATTTCTAAAAGTATCCAAAACCTTCATCCAGAATACGCATTTACGTTTAAATAATATATTTGAGTACGTTAATGTTCAAAATTAGTTACCATTAGCCTCTGTAGCGTTGTTTTAGATTTAGTTTTGCCCCAGTGTATACGATATTAATACTTCTGATTTTAACGGTTGCAATATTATAATACTATAACTTGTCATGGAGTGTGTTATAAAATCATTTTAACATTCGGATTCTTAGACGAAAAATAAACAAGTGAATTGCATCATTTAATCAACTTATCGCTCAGTTATTACATATTAAATAATCCACGATTAAAGAGAGTTAATTGAAGTGGTCAGCTAATTACGCAGAAACTTTAATTCTATAATATTACTACGACGAAAAGATTACGTATTTCCTCTACCTAGATAGGTACCCATAAATATCCATGCGACTTTATAAACTCCTTACATATTGTACTTTGCGAATTCCACCTACTGCTATAGACACACAAATCTGTTAGATTAGGAATTGATTACGCAGTATGAACTTCAATATATTATTTTCTTTATTATTTTAACTGCTTTGAAATTATTTCAACACGTACCATGAATTTGATCATTGAAGTAGTGAAGTGTTGTGTAAGAGACATTGGCTTCAAATCTCTCATAATAAATAAACATAGAAGAAGAATAATATTACTCTATCCCAACATTTCCAAACATTATAGCTTTACGCATAGTATAATACACAATATTAATGTTATCTTAAGGAGAACAGCTTAATTGTAATGCCTATCGTATTACTAAGCTATAACTAGGTATAAATAAATATCATATTCAATAAATGTCACACCCAAGTTTAGTATTTGCTGAACCAACGCGAGATACAGATGTATCTCCTTATCTCTTTGAGACGCAGCCTGAGGGATCTGTTAGCTTACTTGTCTTTGTATCCAGTCATATGTGTCACATATGGATTTGCTGATATGCTTGACTGAAACATATGAATTGAATGCTAAATAGGCATCCGTGTCTTTCTCGTGTAACTACAACATGGTTGTACATTAGGAATGTATTAGTTCCAATATATTGTGGTTACTTATTTGAATGCAAATTGGCTTAATATAATCATCTATTTCACTATTCTTTTGTTATTTGACAATATGAAATTTGCTCACTTTATCTGTATGAAAATATCTTGAATATAACATTTTGTTATAAATGTTTATAATGTAACAAATATAGAATTTTTCTCTTACTTAATAAATCACCTTTTTCCAAAGTAACATTTAAATTGATTAAATATTTTAATTGTATTTAAATTAAAAATAAAATTGTTTACATTCATTACCAGGTGATTATCCTACGGTAGTGAAGTAACATTTTACAGGATAACAGGATTTCGGAAATTTGCTAACGTTATAGGTTATAAAAGGTATAACACAACGTATTTCGAGAATAATTAGAATCTCTCCTCTTCGTCGTTAATATCCCCCTGTAGCTTGTGCTAGTGTGACGTGTGATTCTGACCCTCGTACTTGATTTGCTCGGGACTTGTATGCTGTGCAGTGAAAACGCCTGGACTGGACTCCAAGCAGCTTTTTAGTGTGTTTGAGCCCTTTTATTTCCCTTGATTACTTGTTTCTGTTCTTTAATTTTTTATGTGCTAATACCATCCTCCACCTGACAAAGAGGATAGCTTTCAATCGTAGAAACGTTGTGTTATACCCTTTATAGCCTATAACGATGGAAAATGTCCGTACCCTGATATGGTTTCAAACATTCCATCGTTAACTAACTTAACAAAATTGCAGTTATCAAGCGCGGATTTACTATAAATGTATTTTAGCAGCTTAATCATTGTATGACGATTGCTTAGCCAATTTGTTTAGTAATTTTCTGTTCTAGTCTCTACAATGATACAGAACAATTATTGAATATATTATTAGCACTGTTAATACGAATTACTTGTAAGATAGAAATTACTTATTTAATTTCATTATTAGTAGTTTAATCTCATCAGTTATTCATGGCGTTTTATATTAGATACAGAGTAGAATTATTTATTGTTCGCTTAGAATTTGTGAGCTGTCACATCAGTGAATGTAATCCACTTCTGGACCGGAAATAACACCGGAAGTGAATCACAAATCAGATGAGATTTTGTGACAGTGAGTTCCGCTGGTTCTGTTGGAGACGAAAAGTACGGAGACTCGACAGTTGCTTTTTACATCTTGTAAAAGCTTCATATCCTTTATTACAATATTCGTTTCATTTATTAAACGAATTATTTCCAAATATAATAAGTAAAATTGTTACACTATAATATTTTTCTTTAAATACTTAAACTCAATTCCAGCACAAACTTATTTTTACGTTTTAACACCTCTCTATATTATTACCATGAGCACAAAATCATTATTTTGATATATTAAATCGAAACTAATGACTTTTGTTTGAAAAGCTTAAAGATAATAATCGACGCAAAATAAATGTAACTATTTGTTTTAAGTTAGTCAAACTATTGATTATGGTAGTAAAAAGTTAGCCACTTGTATGAACGTATACTTTGTTGCCACAAATGGTTTGTTGACCAAGTAGGAAACAATAATGAATCAAATCAGGTAATGGACGAAAAATTGTTTTTATAACAACAACGTTTTATTATTTAAGTTGTTACTGGGCTTTTATATCGTGAATAACAGATACTAATATTAGGTATCAGTCAAGTACTCCAGATAAGAGTAAATGTATGGAGTGTAATGTTAAGATAGCCTATTATAATGTTATACCAAATAGCGTCCTAATAATCTTCTCTCCCCCTTTGACCAATGTAAAATATTCACTAACGCTCAGCTAATTCCCATGGAGTGACATGTACCACCATCGACCTCAGTGTTCTTTATATAGAGATGAGACTCGTGAAAAAAATGAAAAGTGTTTATTTAATCATACAATACTACAAATATTGTATTTTAAGTTTAATTTTAATGGGTAGTTTTCAAATCACAAATGCTAAAGTTTAAAAATAAAATTCTAAACATAATGTAAGTTTTGCTGAACAAAACCTTGAAATTTGAAAGTAGGTAGGTGTTAAAGGAGTAACTATAAATGTAGTGGTCGAATGCCATTAATCTCTCTAAATAAAACTGATTTTATACTACACTAAAACTACTTGTAGAATTAATATTAAATGTTCTTTTAAAACATAAAATGTAAATTTTATTTTCAATAAACAAATGTTTTATATTTTATGTATGAACTTTAGCTATAAATTCTTTATTTTGATTATTACATGAAGCTATAATATGGTTATACCTTAAAGGTAAAAACATTTTGAAGTTTAATTTTCATCTTGTAATATCCTAACTTGTAATTTTAATGAAGCTTGTTAGAAGCCCGCTACAGGACTTAACATATTTGTTATCAAACTAAGACGTTGTGGGAATAAATTAATTGTTCTTATTTATGGTTCTTACAAATTATAGCACTAGCAAGAAGGGAAATATCATTGTTAAATAATAAAATATATCCAAGACATTAAATGTATTATAAGTAATTATAAGAGTTACGCTAAATTAAACTGTAAACTTTACTTTCGTCTCTCGTATTATTGGATATTTTCTAGTTAGGAAAACAAAAAGAAATTAAGTAAGTGGTAGAAGTGGACTCGGAGTTGGCGAAGTTGGTCCTTTTACAACTGCTGAGTCCAACTTTGGCCCTTCAGTTTTCTTCTCCGGAGAAGATATCTAAAAGCCCTTAAGGTTAAACACAATTAAGATAGTTTATTTTTTGTAGTTCCATCTCCTTGTTCCTCCTTAACATATTTTGCTTGTGAAGAGAAAGAATTAATCTTATAAAACTATAATAAAAAGGATAAACGTCACCTTATTGTTAATATCAGATTTTTAAACCAAATTATTCCCAATACGTAATTATGCAATGCAGAAAAAGTATGTTTTATATAGCGTTTGCTCTCCAAAGAATCGTAAAAAAATATATATCAACTAACTGACTATAGAAAAAGTATATTTTAAAGTAAGAAGTTATTATTTAGATACGTCATGTGTACATAGTATTTCGTAAAAATGAAATACTGTATCTTTGATTCTGTTTGATTGAAGAACACTCATAATTTTTAAGATCACAACCTCTACTCTATAACATATTGTAAAAAGCGACAGAAATACAGGGTATTCCATCATAAGCTGTTGACCAGGTCGCTTTCTGGTTATAACAATTTTATATTATTGCTATTAAAGATAAAAATTCATAGCAGCGTTTATTTTTGGTTCAATGCATAATATATACAGAGGGGTGCAAAAGTAGGTATACAGTTTTAGTTGGTTGGTAATACCCAAGTTAGCCACCTGATCAGCTGTGTAATACGTTTGCTACTAACAGCTGGCAATGTTTTCTCATTGTCACTGTTGTTATTATTACACTTCTGTCAACATGGCTGGTTACATGGCCAACGATCAACGAAAGAGGGTTTTGAAAGAATATTGGAAGACAGAAAACTGTGAAAGAGTTCGAGAGAGATGGAGAGAAGAGTTTGATACACCACCACCAACCAGATTAAGTATTTATAGACTAAGAGATAAGTTTAACCTTACAGGATCTATCTGCAATGGTCCAAAGGCTGGACAACCAATCACTGTCACTACTCCTGAAAACGAAATGATTGTCGCGCAGACCTATGTTCAAAGCCCAAAAAAGTCAAGAAAAAGGGCATCAATTGAACTGGGCATTGAACGCAGATCTTTAGGATGCCTAATGAAACCGTTAGGTTTGAAAATGTACATTCCAAGACTTATTCATGGGCTAATAGAGGACGACCCTGGTCGTCGACTGCAGTTTTGCGAGATAATGTTAAACGAGGAACTTCAAGGTGCAGGAATTATTCAAAAAATTGTTTGGAGCGATGAGGCTAATTTTAAGCTTTCAGGTGCAGTCAATAGACACAACTGTGTCTATTACTGTTCTGATAATCCACACTTGACATTCGAAGAACAGCTGAATCAACCTGGAGTAACAGTTTGGGCTAGCATTTCATGTAAAGGTGTCATTGGACCTGTCATTTTTCATAACACTGTAGACCAACATGCATACAGGAACGAGGTTTTTTCGAAAAAACCTCGTGATCTTAATCAGATGGTTGAATTCATTCGCCAAGCTTGCCAAGACATAGATGAAAATAAAGAACTTTGCCGAAAAGTGTGTTTAAGCGTAACTTCAAGGTTACATCAGTGTGTTGACTGTGAAGGCAAACAATTTGAACACAAAAGGAAGTAAGTGTATTGGTGAAGTACAACACTTTTAAGAGTTAATTTCTGTTTCTTAACGCTCTTAAAATAGATTGTAAAAGTTTAGTTTTTGTAGAAATAAACCTACTTATTCTTTAACATATTTAATTACTGTATACCTACTTTATCACCCCCCTGTATAACGAATTAAAAGATTTTCACAAAGAAATATGCAGAGAAAATTAATATTAATAAATATTAATATTATATAGATAATTAATATTTAGTGATCGCTAACACTTTTCGAAGGATTTTGATATAAATGCAAAGCAACTAGATGGGATTGCATTGAAGCGTTTTCCTCCATATTGATCATGACTTTACTCAATTACAGAATTCATGAAAAGGTTCGGAGATACAAACTCAAAGCAAGGGTGTCAAATGTGAGACATGCATATCCTGGAACAGTTATATAGTAGGGATTACAGATACTGAGTCGACTTTATTGGTTTTCCTATTTTTGTCACAGTTTACATAAGTTTAGCGCCCTGTTGTAGAAGTCATATATTCAGAGCAGTACCAGCCACTGTAGATTGCATAGAATGCATATTCTTAACATGATTATACAATTTCCCTGAGTGACGCAGAGAAACTTTTTGCTGTTTCAAGATACACCGGATAACATCCGCGTCGGGATATACGGACACCGTCCAGGTAAATTGACGGAATAAAGAAAATACATCATTTGAGGTTGAAATCAGTGATGTTAGAGCACTTTTTCCTGTTCATGTGGACTTAATATGACAGGCCGTGGCTTTTCCGCCGAAAAATTTGACGTCACAATTTAATACGATGCCCTCTCATTGAAGTTTGATATGACTAGTAGAAATGTAGAGTACCTATATTTGAGGAGTCTGATTTTCGTTGAATGATCACAACTCATCTCAATAAACGCAAGAAAAAAAAACATTACTCCGTTGTTACATGGATTAACGGGATAGTATAGATTGCAAATACTGGTACTTATTCATAATTTAGTTGTAGGGAATTACCTCAGAGACGATACGGAGATATTTTTCTTTAGACGATAGTCCACTGGGCTGTTCTAGAACACGGTGTAGATCACTATAAGTTGCAGAAATGTAATTGTCTTTTAATGACCACCATTTACCTCAGAGATATTGCAAACATTTTGCTTCTCCTACTAAAATCCCAAGTGATCTCTATGTTTCAGGACATGTTAAAAACTGTCTTCCCAGGTTTTCGGTGACGGTGTCGAACATTTCCCCCATCATAAAAAGTCACATTTACAAAAGACAATGAAAGTATGGAGGTGCGACATTTAAATCGAGAAATATATATTAAAAAATTTGTGTAGAAGATGCAATATTGTAATATGAGAGAAGTCGTTAATTTTAGCAACTTTTGAAAATAATCAATCAGCTCATCACGCAAAGAATGAGCTTAAATACTACTTATTTACTTTACCCAAAATTAATTTCAAAAATAAATAACTTCCTCATTTATTGTAAAAATAACAATAATTCTCTAGCAAAATTTACTGGTCTATTCTATATAGATTAAAAAGTGAAACTAATGTCCCTCACCAAGATGTCTCAAGAGCAATAACTATAAACTGTGAAGGTGTTACACTGACATCTGCTGAAATTACAGTCACGTACTGAGTAAACTGCATCCTGTCGAGCGTAAAGGCTCTCAGTAGGTAAAAGTTTTGCTTTCACCAGCTGTTATTTTTTGTTAGCATTAAACATGTTTTAAACGATTTACAAAATGTATGTATAATATTCTCTCTAACTTATGGGAGAACACTGTTACAAGGGGGTTTTGGAACTTTTTACGTTGGTTTTTGTATTTGCTCCAAATTACATTTTCAGTATTTTTTATAGTAGACAGTAGTAAAGAATTCTGATACATTATTTCATTTTAATTATATTCAGAAATATATTCAGTTCAAGTACCTTAAGGGCTTTTATTCTTTTATAAGATTTTTAAAGTCTGATGTAATTGTGATTTGAGAGGGAGAATTGTAAGGATAACAGTACATAGGAAATTTACCGTTATATGTTACAAAAAGTATAACACAACGTTTCGGGGATTAAAATCTACCCTCTTCTTCAAGTGTAAAAAGACCATAAGAAATAATAAAACTAAACAATGCGGCAGTGGACTAAGGAAGGGGATGCGGAACTCACTGTTCAAATTTCCTGTTATTCGCAGAATGTGATCTAAAACAAACAGAGCAGGGAGGTGACGACACACGAGACAATACAAAATTTGACCTCCCGAGAGCCTTTACTCACGACAAGAAACAGTTACTTTTGGAAGTGACTATACTATCAGTAGATGTGAACTTCTTCAGTTCACACAGCGAATGTGCCCCAGATATAGTGGTACAAACATTACTGTGTCTTTTCTGATTACTTGCTAGCTGAGAGTCTTTACGCACGACAGGAAGCAGTTTACACAGGACGTGACTGTACTGTCAGCAGAGGTCAGTGTAACACATTTACTGTTAATGGCCCGTATACTGGAGTGGACATATTATTGTATATTTTTCTATTTACAACTAATCGTCTAACTGAGGGACTTTATTACGCACGACAGGAAGCAGTTTACACTAGACGTGACTGTACTGTCAGCAGAGGTCAGTGTAACACATTTACTGTTAATGGCCCGTATACTGGAGTGGATATATTATTGTATATTTTTCTATTTACAACTATTCGTCTAACTAAATTACTTTATTACGCACGACAGGAAGCAGTTTACACAGGACGTGACTGTACTGTCAGCAGAGGTCAGTGTAACACATTTACTGTTAATGGCCCGTATACTGGAGTGTATATATTATTGTATATTTTTCTATTTACAACTATTCGTCTAACTAAGGGACGTTATCACACACTACAGGAAGCAGTTTACACAGGACGTGACTGTACTGTCAGCAGAGGTCAGTGTAACACATTTACTGTTAATGGTTCGTATACTGGAGTGTATATATTATTGTATATTTTTCTATTTACAACTATTCGTCTAACTAAGGGACGTTATCACACACTACAGGAAGCAGTTTACACTAGACGTGACTGTACTGTCAGCAGAGGTCAGTGTAACACATTTGCTGTTAATGGCCCGTATACTGGAGTGTATATATTATTGTATATTTTTCTATTTACAACTATTCGTCTAACTAAGGGATGTTATCACACACTACAGGAAGCAGTTTACACTAGACGTGACTGTACTGTCAGCAGAGGTCAGTGTAACACATTTACTGTTAATGGTCCGTATACTGGAGTGTATATATTATTGTATATTTTTCTATTTACAACTATTCGTCTAACTAAGGGACGTTATCACACACTACAGGAAGCAGTTTATACAGGTTTAATAATGGCCAGGACAGGAATGGAGATGTTACTATAAAATTTTTTATTTGAAAAATGATTCGACCATATGAGATTATTTATGCATGATAAGAAGTAGTTTACTCAGGAAGTGACTATACTGTTAGTAGAGGCCAATGTAATACATTTACTCTTAATTCAATGGGCACTGTAGGGGATTTATTATTGTATTAATTTTTTATTTACAACTATTATACTATTGGAGAGTTTAGATTACGCACGACAGGAAGCAGTTTTTAAAGGACTTGATTCACTGTCAATAGAGACCAATTTAACATCTTTACTGTTGATTCCAAGAGCACTGCGCTGGAGATTTTTTGTGCAATTTCTTTCTATTTACAATGAGTAAACGATCTGAGAGTCTATGCAGACAGAAATCAGTTCTCACAGGAAGTGCATCATCTTGGGATTCAATGTTACTTTTATGTAAGTGGGGATGTTTTTTTTTTTTTGGGAAAGATTTCAATTCTGTAAGGTCTCTTCTTTTCCCAGTGGTTTTGCTTAGGTTCAGCTAATAAGTATCCAATGAAGTGATCAACATTATGATTTATCGCACGCACACACACACACACACACACACACACACACACACACACACACACACACACACACACACACACACACACACACACACACACACACACACACACACACACACACACACACACACACACACACACACACACACACACACACACACACACACACACACATTCGAATAATAACTGTAAAATGAATGTTATTAGTGTAAGTATAATGTATAAAAATATCATACAAAATATATTATAATGTATGTTATTATTAAAATTTAAATGTATCCTATGTTATGTAATAATGCACGAACAGCTTTATCAGCTGAATGGCCGAATGCAGACATCTTAATTACGCCGGCGCGGCGGAATGAGCCATTAGAGAGGGAATGGTGCCAGAGAATTTAATGGCAATAGTATCTTACATGAGCTGTTATAACATTCCACCTTCAACTTGTGGCGAGATCTGGACGTGTAAACGACAAAGCGTCACTCAGAATGTACATTCTACTTGTCTGAAACTATTCTGAGAGTTTTTCCTTTCTTTAGGTAATAGTAACGAGTTGTAGGATGATAATACAAAATATGATAATAATTAACAAGTGTCAAAAATCACATAGGGGATATTTTTACGTGACATTTAAAATTTTTCTATATTTCTGATAATGCAATTCAAAAAGAAATCAAAGTTTTCAGTACTAATTATATATTTAAAACTATGTCACTTGACTTTCACTTTAAATGGCTTAAAGTGAATAAATATGTCAAAAATTAAAATGAAAAATATTTAATTTCAAAAAAATTTTCCTTTAATTAGAAGAGCGATTACTCAAATAAAAAATATTGAAAATGTAATTGATGCAAATACACTACCTTTCTGGCTATAATCTGCAAAAGATTTACTATTAAGAGATCGAGTACAGATTTATAGAAAACATTTATGGGCAAAATTTATTACGCTGTACCACTCACAAAATGTATTGATGAGATAAAATCCATTTGATTAGAATCAATTTCTAAAGACTCTGCTTATAATGAAATCCGTTTTACTGACAGCGCTCAGCTGGTATCTATCCAACGGTAAATAATTAGCGTGTATTTAAGTGGAAAGTATTAGTGAGATACACTACTGACAAATTGTTTTACATTTATACTGATTGGTATCCTGAAGTACGCTAACTAGAAATATATCTTGTGTCTGGAAAACGTTGAAGCAGCTATGGAGGAAAAATAGCACCGATTCATCAAGTATTAAAGAAAATAAGCGATATTTATCCCAAAATCATTTATTTTGACACATTGCAAACCTGCTCTCTTATTCTTCGAATATAGTAGTGAGAGTTCCAGTAATACTACAGTAATTTGGGATGAAATAATTCATCTTGTGATAGCTGAGAAAAAAAATTATTTAATGCCTGAATTTAAGTATATTGTCTGTTTAATTCTTGAGATATCCTATGGACAAACAGTCGGACCCTAATTATTGAGAAAAAAAACTTTTATATCCTCTTAGAAAATACAAGATAAATTGTCCTGTAAAGAGTTCTGTAAAGAGTAATAGTAATTAGCTTTGTCATTCGTACACGCACGTTAATTGAGTTAAAGTAGATTTGTATGTACATTTAAACTTGATTCGAGTAAAAATTTGACTTCCTTCAATCACACTTCAAGTGTTGTGTGCATATTTTACTTTCCTTGGAATTCTAAATAACAGTCAACAGCAAGCAGACCAGTTAAGGTTGGCTAAACGAGTGTAAATATCGATTTAAAGTAACTTTAAAACTTTTGTAAATTGATTCGTAGTAGGATACACTTATTGCCAACATAAATAAATTTCATATAAAAGGTGTTATCTAAGTTGGTAAAATGCTTAAGATATTTACTGAGATTGAAGTTACAACATGTGATTGCATTAATATTTTATTGAAACATAAATAAATACCCTCAAGTTTTAAGTTTATGTGGAGATATTTTTTATACTGTTGGAGATGTTAGACATAGTTATTGGGAATGCAATTTAATGCGCACCGTTTCTGATGGTTATGTAAGTAGATATTGTATGTATATTGTATATTCGATCTGATGGTGCTGAGATATCTCGTGCACAAAAATCCTGGTGAATCTATTTCCTACGCTTTTATAGAAGGAAGTAGTAGTAGATTCCTGCACCTACTCTCAATTTAGTGTGTGAAAATAATACTAAAAATTTCACCGTTCTTGTTTTTTTTTATAGTATGAAGCTGAGTTCTTCTGCAGCACCATAACACTTTAGTTAAACCGGTTCTGATGTTCGTGGAGGGCGAAGGAGTTGTACAGATCTCGCTGATGTTTCTGCTGTTGGAGAGATATGGGGCCGAATTCTCCTGCACTCTGTTCTTGCTCAGCAAAGTTCGGCCCAGCCCCAGCCAGAGCCTGCCATACCTCTTCCGGCTCTCTACAATAACAGAATGTTTGCTATATTATTCTATAAGTAGTAACGAACTCTGTTCTTGCTCAGCAAAGTTCGGCCCAGCCCCAGCCAGAGCCTGCCATACCTCTTCCGGCTCTCTACAATAACAGAATGTTTGCTATACTATTCTATAAGTAGTAACGAACTCTGTTCTTGCTCATCAAAGTTCGGCCCAGCGCCAGCCAGAGCCTGCCATACCTCTTCCGGCTCTCTACAATAACAGAATGTTTGCTATACTATTCTATAAGTAGTAACGAACTCTGTTCTTGCTCATCAAAGTTCGGCCCAGCCCCAGCCAGAGCCTGCCATACCTCTTCCGGCTCTCTACAATAACAGAATGTTTGCTATACTATTCTATAAGTAGTAACGAACTCTGTTCTTGCTCATCAAAGTTCGGCCCAGCCCCAGCCAGAGCCTGCCATACCTCTTCCGGCTCTCTACAATAACAGAATGTTTGCTATACTATTCTATAAGTAGTAACGAACTCTGTTCTTGCTCAGCAAAGTTCGGCCCAGCCCCAGCCAGAGCCTGCCATACCTCTTCCGGCTCTCTACAATAACAGAATGTTTGCTATACTATTCTATAAGTAGTAACGAACTCTGTTCTTGCTCATCAAAGTTCGGCCCAGCCCCAGCCAGAGCCTGCCATACCTCTTCCGGCTCTCTACAATAACAGAATGTTTGCTATACTATTCTATAAGTAGTAACGAACTCTGTTCTTGCTCATCAAAGTTCGGCCCAGCGCCAGTCAGAGCCTGCCATACCTCCTCCGGCTCTCTACAATAACAGAATGTTTGCTATATTATTCTGTAAGTAGTAACGAACTCTGTTCTTGCTCATCAAAGTTCGGCCCAGCGCCAGCCAGAGCCTGCCATACCTCCTCCGGCTCTCTACAATAACAGAATATTTGCTATATTATTCTATAAGTAGTAACGAACTCTGTTCTTGCTCAGCAAAGTTCGGCCCAGCCCCAGCCAGAGCCTGCTATACCTCCTCCGGCTCTCTACAACAACGGGATGTTTGCTATATTATTCTATAAGTAGTAACGAACTCTGTTCTTGCTCAGCAAAGTTCGGCCCAGCCCCAGCCAGAGCCTGCTATACCTCCTCCGGCTCTCTACAATAACAGAATGTTTGCTATATTATTCTATAAGTAGTAACGAACTCTGTTCTTGCTCATCAAAGTTCGGCCCAGCCCCAGCCAGAGCCTGCCATACCTCCTCCGGCTCTCTACAATAACAGAATATTTGCTATATTATTCTATAAGTAGTAACGAACTCTGTTCTTGCTCAGCAAAGTTCGGCCCAGCCCCAGCCAGAGCCTGCCATACCTCCTCCGGCTCTCTACAATAACAGAATGTTTGCTATATTATTCTATAAGTAGTAACGAACTCTGTTCTTGCTCAGAAAAGTTCGGCCCAGCCCCAGCCAGAGCCTGCTATACCTCCTCCGGCTCTCTACAACAACAGGATGTTTGCTATACTATTCTATAAGTAGTAACGAACAGACCCAACTCTAAATTTCCCAGTGTCCTTACAAATTATTTCATTAAAATACGGTTCAATGAAACTCTTAGGACTGTAAATCATTGTACCCCGTGTAGTTTGAGTAAAGATTTTTACATTTTTTCATATTTTGTAAATGAGAATATAATAATTGTATAAGCGATCATTTTGTAACTATTTGTTTATCTAATTAATCAAGAAATACGTTTTAAAAATGGCACTAATAATCTATAAACGCTGTAGGGACGGCCTGTAACCTATCGATAAAGGCACAAATGTTTTATTACATAATTGACATAATTAATTCTAAATTATTTCAAATTGGGATTATAATTTGAATTAAAACTATTTTGGTTTGAATAAATTAAGATATTCAACGAAATTTGGGAATGTAGCTGATATTTTTGAACACTCATTTTAACCATCAAGTTAGTTTTTCTGTATCAAAATATTATTGTAAATATTTTTAATGGTTCACGTTTAATACTAAGCAATGATAGTAACTAAAAATTATAGATTGTTCAAATAAATGAAAATTAGAGCAACTTATAACAAAGACTGTTTCAAAAATGGTCCAACAATGACTTTTTTTGTCAAACTAGGTCTTGCTTTCAAACAGTAGAAAGTTCTTGAACATTCTCCTCCACCAAACCTTTACAAATTAGTCAGAAACGTCTTATCTCAGAAATCAGTGTTGCTTTATGTATGAGATTGTAAAATTAAAATAGAACCAAATTATTTGATGATATTTTAAAGCTAAATTTAAAAATAGTGATTTTTATCTAAGGATATATGAATAGGATGAGAATTTAATATCAAAGGTTTAAGATATAATTATTTATCACTGATGTATTTTGTCGTCATATTCTTATATTTTTGAAGATAAATGTAGGGGCTATTTGAATTTTTTGAAAACGGCAAACACACCGATATTTTATAAATTGGGGAGAGGTGGTTGTTAATTTTCTTTCCCCTACTTATACTGTAATGTACATAGAAATAACTGTTTCAATGTATCGTTAAACTCTAAAACAACATTGTTTAGGTCATCTTAGATAATGCATAAGGAAGTCAGGAGTGAGCAGAATTAAGGATATACGGAGTACAAATCTAAATTTTGTTATTGTTGTTTTGCAACACAAAAAAAAGGATTTAACAAGTTAATATTGTATCCATTTCAAAATTTAGAGGACTTTTACTAAGTGGAAATTGTAGTTCATAATCCAAAGCAAACCTTACCTTCGGTTCTTAGTTTAAGTTTACTTAAAATAAAATTGCATATTAAAACACAAATTATCATTGATTTTTTTCCTACTAGTCAATAGAGTTTTAACATTACAAATGTAAACACAATGATAAGTTTAACTAAAAACAAAAATCTACTTATATTTATTAATAAACCTTATTAATGGCAATACAAAAGAACCTTTGTTCAAGATATATTTTATGGTTATGAACCAAAAGTACAGTATTTAAATTAGTTTCATAGTAGTATCTAAATAATTAGTAAAGAAATTTAATTAACTCGAAATTGTGTTAAACCACCACAATTCTTTTTATATAGGTGGTGATGTACCATGTAATTCATTTTCAGGTAATATGTTAAGGTAAATATAATAAAATAAACAAATTAACATTTTGTTTGAACACAGATTGAACTAAATTAACATGTTTTATAACTACCTTGGTGGCTACACTTTGTACCTTATTAAAGTTTGCCTATAATTCAATAAAATAATAAATCTTTTATGTTAAATACATTTAGAAGCTACACTTATAATATATTTCTGTGTTAATTCCTTGACTGAATAGTTGTGCAATGTGATATGGGTTGTCATTAAATGTGGTCTGAACCTTTTTGCTCTACTAATTGTGGCAGATATAGTCGAAATGTAGTTATTACAGATCACAATCCAGAATTAGGTATTGATAGGGTTAGATCTGATTGTATTCTGCCATTTAATGCAATAAAAGAGAGTAATTGGCTATAGTTTTACTATTTAAATTGAAGATAACCGAAATGATTGTTTTTAATATCAACTAGTTTTGAGTTAAAGAATACTTAAATTTTAATAAAAATTTATTAATATTGATAAAGCGAAGAATTACCTTCTTATTGCAGATTCATATTCATTTTCTGGTACGAAAACCGGTATAACCAAGTCGAATGATAATAAAAGTAGAACAACGAAATACAAATACGACAATTTCAAAGAATTTTCAAACATGTTTTCTCTTTTTAATAAACAAACTCTTGTACGTCTATAAAATTTGTATTTGAAAATTGAAATTCTAAAATTGTTTCCTTGGTAACGTAGTAAAGAGATCGAATTTTGTAATACTTTAATTATATTTATTAGCTTACTAGTTGCTGAACAATACATAAAAATTGTTTTATTTGAGAACCACGTAACTATCACATGATGCTTTATTTATAAACTACGAATATTTAATACTAATATTGTAAAATTAAAACTAAACAAGTTTCTTACAATACTCGTAATTAGGGTATTGTCATGCTTATGTTGAGCAGGTCAGTTAAATAATTTTTCCTTCTGCTATTAAGCCTTCATGGTGATAGAAAGTTAGTAATCATATATTAGGTATTTAAAAGATGGTTGGGAACGTAAACATAACAATATTATTTCATACAAATACCCTCATCCCAAATTATCTCTGGAGACATTTTAGGAATAAAGGGAATGACAGTTAAATTTATATTCAAGTGCGCCATACCGAGAAGCAAGGTGACAATAGAGTGTCAGGGACAGGAGGAGTTGTCACAGGCGAACTATAAATATTTCTCGGTAAAATATAGTTCACTGTCACATCCATTGCAGTTTCTACAATACTTTTTTAATAATGACTGTTCCAATAAAAAGACATTATGCCAGAATGAAGTGTACGATATGCATCGAAACCAATACCGTGGATTGTATTAGTTACAGAGGAGATACATCAACCATACCCACGTTGTGTGCTGAGCTTCCGAGGATTATTTCAGTTAGTTCTGAGGTCCGGGCCTAGAGCTGCGCTGTGTAACTTTGAATGTTAGCGTTCACACATTATCTACCTGATCTCTTACTCCACAGATGGCAGTCCGAGCGCTCAACGTTTGCCTCAATTTATGACTTTGGGCGAGTAATAACTCTTGGAATTATTACAATATTATTAGACACTTACGGTCTTGCGATGTAAGACGGCGTAACTAAAAATCCATACAAATAAAAATAGTAAGGATATAATGGATGTTTTTAAATCCTTAAACGATATAAATTTGAGAGTAGCAACAAAAAAGCATCGACGTGGATTTGGTTTTTTTTTAGAGAATTACATATTTTTATTAGGGATTTAAAAAATTAATATCTTAAGAATTTAGATTTGGATAGGTGTAATTGCAGAGACAAATGAAATCATAATTTCCGAATTTCAGTTTTTCTAATTTTGGTATCCATCACTATTTCTTTTATTAACGCCTTTAAAATGATGGTCGAAAATTATAGCACACTTTATAAAAGTGTTTTGACCAGAATAATTTCCAATTATATAATCATTGATTTTAAATTCACCCTAAGTTTAGATAAAGTTTCCCTACGAAATAATTATCTTCAGATTATGGAATGTATGTTCAATTTAAACTCTCCTACAACATATGTGAACTTTGAATGAAATTGTACAGGTATGTTGCAATTTAATTCAATATTATAAACCATCAATGCAATTATTTTATATTAATTTTTATGAAAACCTCTACATAATATACAATGCCGCAAACAAAATTTTTAATGGATGAAGCGGTATTACGGTTTTTGGTACTGTTTATATACTACAGTGATAAAGATTGATAATGTAAAAAACCTTCAATGTAATAATTATTCAGTGTTTTTGAATAAGATTGATGATCTACAACAACTAGTTTTTGTTGTAGATAATATTAAGTAATTGTTAGTGATTATTTTAAAACCACATTATTATTAATTTATAAACTTGAACACTATGTAACAACCTTGACCTTATTTTCAGAAGCTTTTTTATGTGACTAGAATAACATTTCGTCAATGTATATTTTTTCAAAATTAAGTTTCGAAATTTAAAATTTCACTCCTTTCATAATATAATTAACTAGCTGTTACCCGCGGCTTCACACGCAATTTTCAAAACCGAAGTCCTTATATTATATAGTAAAGGCACTTATGATGAAGTCCTATGCATAGTTTAAACCGTAAGTAGGCATAGGTGACACATCAAGTAGATATTATTTAATTTTGTGGTAAATTTCAGGTCTAAGTTATTTCCAGCGCCATAGTAGAGTTTGCCTTGTCCTGACAAAGAAAAAAATATATACTTATATAGGACCGAGAAGCTTACTTCGGTTAAAAAGTGCCCACTTCAGATCGTTTAAATTCACGTACTATGTCACATTTCAGCTTGCAATATTTCCTCGATCAAATTCTATATACTGTACGTTCAATTACGCAGTTCTCGGAAATCTACTTTGGTCAAAATCGTCTACTATCGGCTTCTGTAATCTATTTTCAGTTTAAAATATTTCCAGAGACATAGTTGTTTGTTTTGTTGTTCTGATGAAGAAAATATACACATACGTAGGACCTATTACGGCCAAGGGGAAGTAATACTTAAAGTTTTGCGTTACACGTGTTTTTTGGACTGTAGACAGGGAAAGAATGAATCGTTGAGGCATTTTAGTGTTCATTTCTCTGTTTTTCCAAAAGCCACTATTAAAATGCCATATCAAAATGTCAAAGAAGCCCACCAGTTTAAAATCACTTATGTGAAAACATTCATAACTTTGTTCATTAAGGTTTGTTACGTAGCAGTGTTTAAATAATATTTAAAATGTACTAGCTGTTTCCCGCGGCTTCGCACGCGTCTCTTAAGCTTTGCCCGTATATTTCTTTGCCTTCAAATAGTGTTTGGATATTTTAATATACGTAACTACTGTGTTGTAATTGCAGTTTATAATGTGCAGGCGCTTTGATAACTTTTATATCTTGCAGTACAGCCTGGTGGTTAGTTACATCAATGGGCATTGCGTATAAACCTTCTACATAGAAAAATACAAATTTTCATAGTGATCGGTCCAATAGTTTCTGAGTCTATAAAGGACAAACACACAAACATTCATTTTTATATATTATGATTGCAGAAACAGTTTAAACAAAATTTGTCGTTTCTCTTAAGCTTACTCTATGCTTTAAAACTATAAGTGTAAAGAAATTTATATATAAATATATTTTTGTCGCATTATATATGTTTACAAAGAACAGCTGATTAAAAATTTGAAAAGACTCTTTCACTTAATAACATATGTTTGCTGCAATGCATTTCTTACGGGTATTTCTGTAACCAGTGGGGCGGAATCCTGAATCGGGAAAGGGATAAAAAGTATCCTATAACCTTCAACAGATCAAGACGAACAAATTAAAAAAAAAATTAGGCGAATCCGTCCAGCCGTTTGTGAGTGATGCTGTTACACACGAACAGTTTCATTTTTATATATATAGATTAGATGATTTAAATTCGTCACTGGTGCGATCTGGAGTAAAATTTTGATATTAACTTTTTATGTACTATCTGCATTGTACTACTGATCAAGCACTGTTTACTTAATATTTGATCAAATTGAAATGTAAACAGATGTTTCAGCCAATTTGTTGCCATAAAACTGAAGGTGTGAACAGCTGTTTAGTGCCAGTTTAATTTAGATTATGAAATGTAAAAACTATATTTTTCTGGATTTCAAAATATTTCAGGTAACTTTTCTTATATTTTGCTTCATAAAAACCTTCTATGGATTTCAACGAACATTAAAAAAAAGAATTGGCTAAATTGGTCTAGGCGTTGTTGAGTTATGCGCTTACCAACACATTTTACGATTCAATTTTATATTATAGATTAACATGGGATTACTAAAACTTCATTACTATAGTTACTGCTTAAGTCTGTTTAACTAAATTTCAAGAATAATTTAATATAATTTCTTCAGCATTAAACAATGTTAATTGGCGTTAGAAATAAAGTTGTGTAGACCATGAATTATTTTATCATCGTCACAACTTCATTATTTAAACCTATTTGAATACAATGTTCATGAACTCGTCATTATCGTCTTAGGAAATTACTTGAATACATACATTAATCACATTTTGGATTCCTTTAATTAGGGATAAAGTTTTCGTTTAGTGAGTTTACGTTTAACAAATAAACTTGTTCACAATTTTATCGACAGGAACAAAAAAGAGCAAGAGGAGAGGTCAGAACTACGTAAATAACTCGTGGAAGTGGCAATTTACCCTTCAATGAATGCCCTTTGGTGAACTCAACTGCATGGAAACTTTCTGTGCAAACGCAAATAGAAATATATTTATTTACATTATTTTCTTCTGTTTTTCATGGAGTATTTATAGTGTGAACTACGTCACATAAGAATACAAAACCAGCAAGGCTCGACATGAATAATATTTTTTACTTTAAGTTTTACGCAATATTTTCATAGCGTAAGGTGAAGTTAAAAGTGTAATACAAAAAGTAGATCTTGATAAAACTTAATTGTACGTGCTTACTGAAGTATAGTATTAGCAAATAGGGATTGCAGCTGAAGGGATCTGGTAGTCACCTCACACGCACGCACCCCCACACTCACGAGCGCAGAGGGTTGGGCCCAGCCAGGCATATGCTGCTTTCCGTCCCGAGATATTCAGTTACGTCTTAAACTCATGACTAAGCATAGCTCTTTTGTTTTTTAAACTTAATTACATAAAAAAAAAAAAAAAAAAAAAAAAAAAAAAAAAAAAAAAAAAAAAAAAAACACCAACCATTATTTAAAACCTTTATTTTGTGAGGTCTTTCGTTAGCAAGGCTATCGTGGTCAGACACATCACAACAGTAAATACAAAAAGTAAACTTAATTTAAAACATATGTGATTTTCATATTAATTTGCCTCTGTGGCCTAGTCTGTAAAAACATTAAAATAATTACTGGAATTATACTGTATAAATTTTGAATGTTATTTTTATACTCATCTAGAAAGTGATATTGAACTTTGTATAGGTCCATCTTCTTGATTTAATTAATCGTCTGTGTTTGATTGATTTATGTAATATGATTCCCATGCATTTAAATATTTGGGTGTGTTAACCTGTTTTAATATTTTTAGGTGTTCTTTTGATATAGTGTTTCCATTATTAATACAATGGTGTGCGACGGCCGAATTTTCTTTTCTGTTGTATTTAATGTGGAAATAATGTGTTTTCTTTTTCTTTATCCAACGTATTGTTTGTTGCAGCCATCATATTTTTTAAATATATGCCTGATTTATTAATAATTTTTTCATCATCTTTTGGATTCTTCAACTTATTCTTCAAGTTACTTATTGTTTTATAAGTGACGTTTTTGTTAGTATGTTTTTAAAACGATTTTTGTACATCTTTTGATAGATTTGACGATGCAGTGTTAATCTAATTGGTATGTGTGTATTCAATACATAAAGGCGTTGCCTTTGATTTTTGTTGTTTCTTTTTAGATGTTTAAACATATATTCAACTAAATCCAATTTATATCCATTAAATTAATCGAAAGTTTTTTATATACTGAAGTTTTCTTAAATCTTTCTGGTGATAGAGGAGTGTTTAATAATCTATAGTCAATGAATGGAAAACTGCTCGTTTTTTTCTGGTGAATGATTTTGATTCAATTGTTATAAAACGATCAGTGTGGTTTTCTTTACGATATATATATATATATATATATATATATATATATAAATCAAATTCTAATCGCTTTGAAATTTTGTTTTGGATTACTAATATAACTAAAAAGGAAAACTGTGTACTCTGTTTAGTCTAATTATTCTTCTTATGATCACTGATAAATGTATATATACTGATCGCTTTAGGAAAAAATTATTAATAGTGTCGGCCGGTCCAAATCCCTTCACACTTGTGTGTAGGGTCTGCGTGTGTTGCTGTAAAACTAACGACCTCATCCGTAATCGCTATTTGCCATTACTATAGTTCATCTCCTTATTCTTCATAACTGTCTTATCTTCAACTATATAGGCATATGAACCTATGCTTCGTTGAAGCACAAAATCAACCTACTTACTCCAAATAGACTCATATTATAGAAGAGACGAAAATCTTGTACTCTATTAATAGTTGAAAATGTATTCACGAAAAGGTTACTTTTAACGATCTCTCCTATTAATGTACTGAGAACATTATTATGATTTGTTCAATAATATAATTTTATTATACATTGGCGGTAAACCGATCAGGTGATTATTTATTAAACATATATTTTTAGGATCTAAAAAGGAGTATATAATATCCACCTCTTAAATGTACTTCATGATGACTTTAGTAACTGTCGATACATAAACCTGACTACGGATATATTACTTTGATGGACATGAATGGAAGTGAACGGCGTGTAAAATTTAATCACTCACACAAAGTGATGAACTTTCAAAATGTCAGTGTCAAAGTGGACTTGTGACACAGTAACGTTGTAAGCGCAATAGTTCTACATACTCCCGCATATCTATTGAAATATTTTAGGAGTACGTAATTTTTCAAGTTATATAACTAATAACAAATGATTGTATGCTATATTTACTTTGTTATATTCATTGTTACGTATAATAGAAAATAATTGTAGAAAATAGCAGACTAAAAAAGTTGGTCGAAAAAAAATGAAAGCATTTGTAATGTTTTAAAAAGATAAGCTGCTAGTAAACACTAATAAGATTGTTCAACTTGAATCCTCATTGAAGGTTTTAAACAATAAATGGTTATCAGATGAAATTATAACTGATCATATCAGGTTACTGAATTCTGAAGTCACTAGAATTCAAAATGATATTTTGTTTGTTGATCCAACTTTGACGCAACTTCTCAAACTGCATAGTAGAACTTATGTAGATCAGGCTTTAAGTGACATGTCGTTTTATAACAAATCCTGGGTATTTTTTGTATTAAACAATTGTGACCAAGGTCTTGAGCAGAATGGTGGGTCACATTGGAGCCTACTGCTCCTTGATAACACAACACGAACAGCAGTACACTACGACTCGATGCGCGGCCTGAACGAGCGGCATGCTGCAGCGTTGCTTGTCAACCTTGGATTAGATAGTGTTCCAATAAGTGAGGGGCAGACTTTTTCAGCAGACAGAGTCTTTTGAATGTGGTGTTCACGTTCTTGTTAACGCTCGGCTGTTGCTCGGTCAGGTGTGCGACCGATTCGCATTGACTCACAACACACTGCATCACACTGACACCTCTGAGACACATGGTAGTACTAATGCCACTCTTGTACCAAGTTCTCAAAGTAGTAATAATTCTAGGTCAAATTTGGCAAATGATAAAGTGTGGAAAGTTGTGAAAGGTAAAAAATGTGCCAGGCAAAACTTAAATCCGAATAAACATAATCAAGTACCTTGTAAAAATAGATTTGTAGTTTTAAGTAACCACACTTCTGTTACTGAGTCAGTTGTTAAGGTTGTTAAGAGCTCTTCAGGTGTCTGGAGTGAAAATTCTGGTCATGTAAAATGCAAGGAAAAACGTAAAACAAACTCTTTGAAAAGCAAAGATAAAAGAAACCCCTATAAAAATAAGAGTAAAATAAATGTTGAAAGTAGTAGTTGTACAGTAGGCCTAAATAATGCAATGGTTTTGAGTGGTTTGTGTGCCACTGATGACATGTTACCGGCTGTAGAATGTGCAGGCCAGACTACTCTGGAGGACAATCACTCTCTCAAACCCGTTGAGCAAAGTAATGCTGATTATTTGCTTATAGGTGATTCAATTCTCCGATATTCGTGGAAGCTTTGTAAGGAAAGTGGTTGTACTGTTAGGGTACACCCTGGGGCGAAAATCAAAGATGTAAAAAATAAGTTGATGGGTTTCTTGCAGCACCAACCTAAAATAATTCATTTTCATGTAGGAACCAATAACTTGCCTTTGAAATATAACGGTGGTGCTGGGTACAATGGGGATGCGGCAAGCGCGAGGCATTGCACTGTATGGCGGACCTGTTATACACAACACGAATCCGTTTTCCAAACAGTGTTGTTTTAGTTGACAGCATTTTGCCAAGGTCTGACATAAGTGGAACTGCATTAGCACAATTTAATGAGCAGTTGGAGCTGATGTCTGGAAACTTTGGTGTCGTTTTTCTTGAACTGGAATCAGCTGGTGCGAAGGTACCACCTTGCTCGGGATGGCAGACACCTTAACAGAAAGGGGGTGTCTGTGTTTGGAGCAGCACTTTTGAATGTCTACGAGCAGCTTACATCCTGTGAAATGGCTTCGGATGGGGTTTTGTCTAGCGCTGAAAGCGCTGTGACGAGTGGTGTGCTTCCAGTTGATGTTGTCGGAGGTTGCTTGTTGAAACCTGTGGCTGACGGTGTGGACGCCGTAACGAGGGTGAGCTTGAGGTGGATGATGTTGAGGTTGGGTTGCTGGAAACTGTAGTTTGACGGTGTTGAAGCCGTATTGAATGTTGAACTTCCGGTTGACAGTGACAAAGCTGGCTTGCCGAGACTTGTGGATGATGGGAATGTGTGCAGCCAAAAAAACGGATATGTAAACTTGATAAATTTAATCAGGATAGCACATCTAAATATGAAACTCTCTTTCCACGGGCTTCGAAGAGATGCGTGCCGTGGTAGAGGATTTAAACCTGGATGTTTTTGGTGTTTTTCGGAAACTTGGCTGAATGAAAGTAAATCTTCTGATGAGTTTGCGATGAAGTGGATATTCATGTTTAGGAGCGACAGAAAGGGAAATGCAGTTGCCTCCAGAGGTGGTGGAGTGGCACTATATGTGAAGAACTGCCTACAATTTCGCTGAAATCACTTTCAATTTGAAGAGTGTAATTTTCCAGAGCATATTTGTGGAATATTGAAGTGTAAAAGTGAATCTTTCTGTATTTGCATTATCTATAGACCAGGAGATATGCCTTACACTTGTCCTAGAGCCCGCCTCTCCACTTTGTATTTTATGATATGGCCCATACGCATATAATATTGTTGTAATGGGTGACTTGAATATTAACTTGTTAAGATTTATCATCCCCAGAGACCCGCTTTGCAAATAAACTCTTTTAAGAGCCTTGAGGTGACTCAGTTGGTTAAGTTGCTACAAGGGATACTAAAACCTGTGCAACTTTGATTGATCACATTATTGTAAATAGCAATGTTAAATACGTACAGTGTGACGTCGTGATATGTCAACCATCTATGACTCAAGAGGTGTTCGAGTATCTGATCACAAGATGACATATGTCGATATAAAAACAAAAAAATCAAGAAGGGCCTCCTAGATTTGTTACTTATCGTGACTTCTCCCGATTTGACATTGACAATATGATACATTGTACGTCCAGTATTAGGTGGGAAGATGCTATGTCTATGAACAATGTAAGATGACATTCCTAGATTTTATTAATTCTGCTATTATTCAAGTTTTAATGAAAATGCACCTCTAGTACATAAGAGAGTGACCAGAAAGAAAGAAATCTCCATGGAGAAATAAACAAATCATTCAACTAACCATAGAAAAAGATTATTATAAGAAGAAAATGCTATCTACAGGAAATGAAACTTGTAAAAAAAACATATTGTAAGGTTAGAAATATGCTCAACAATGAAATAAGACGATCAAAACAAAATTATTTTAGAACTGAAATGGAGAAATGTAAAAGCTCTAGAGACTTTTGGACTAAAATAAGGACAAGTGGTGTCACTGATCCATTCGATCCAGCCATACCCAACTTTGTAAAAGATTTGGAAGAAATCAATAAGTATTTCGTTGGTATGGGCTTAGGTATCATGGCAAATGATGATTGCGTACAGTTCTATGAAAGAAACAAATCAGAGAGTGTCACTTGTGAATTTCTATTTCAGGAGTGTTACAAGGAGAGAAGTGCAGGAGGCTTTGAATAGCATCACATCAGAGTGGCAGTTGGAGCTGATGGCATATCAATAAAAATGATTAAAAATGATAAGTCCGTATTGTATTGATGCCATAACAACATTTAGCTAACCAGTCATTGGCCACTTCCACTTTTCCGGATGCATGGAAGGAGGCAATTGTTACTGCCTCTTCCCAAAGTCAAAAGCACCTTCATCTGTATCCGACTGCGTCCAATTTCGGTATTGCCTGCCCTGTCGAAGATAAATGGAGAAGCTGGTTGTTTCACAAATGGTACAATTTCTGGAGTCAGAGAATATCATTCCAGCCTTACAGTCTGGGTTCAGGAAGGACCATAGCACTGCAACACTGCGCTTTTGCTCGTTTGTGACGAGTTGCTTCACGCAAGGGCGGATAAGAAAGCATCTCTTCTTGCAAATGCTGGACTTTTTCACATGCATTCGACTCAATAGACCACAGGATGTTGTTGGCTGTCATGCATTTTTATGGTTTTCGACCAGAGGTGGTTTCTTGGTTTGATTCCTATTTGGTGAATAGGAGACAAAAGGTTAAAATTGGGATGGATTTCTCCTCATCTTTAAATAGAGTTGCTGGTGTTCCACAGGGAAGTTGCCTTGGGCCCATTCTATTCACCCTGTTTTCCGCCACTATGGGTTCAGACTTGCAACATAGTCGCTTGTATTCATAACGCCGATGATGCTCACACTGTGTGTTTCATATGATGCCGGAAGAGCTGACTCAGCAGTTTCCATTTTTGAATGCTGACTTAAGCATAGTCCATGATTGTTCTGAGAGGCATGGGATTAAACTGAACAAGGAAAAAAGTGTAGTGTGTTGTCGATTCCTTCCAATGTGGGTTCGGAGACAGTGGGTGAGGTGTTGCTTGGCAGTGTCAGACTAAAGGAGTGTGAATCCTCAAAGCTCTTGGGCCTCATGCTTGATAGTGGCCTCACACTATCTGGTCATGTAAGTGCTGTTTGTTCGGCGAAACACTTGGTCGACTGAGAATGCTATACAAGCATAGGCACATGTTTCCTAGAGAGACCAGGCTTCGCCTTGTCCGGGCTCTTGTGCTCTCTGTGATCGATTATTGCCTCCCTGTCTATGGCAACATTGTGTCTAAAGGAGATTTAGAAAAATTACAGAGGGTCCAAAATATGTGTGTAAGGTATGTATGTGGTTTAAAGAAGGTTTGACATGTTTCGGAGGCTCGACGATCGCTGGGTTTGTTGACTGTAGCTGATAACTTGTACCCTGCGCTCCTCATGCCTGGTTTACAGAATCCTGACCACCTGGCAGGCCGGGATATCTGAGAGAAAAACTAAAAAGCAGGTCTCAAGTCCGATCTCGCAGTACTAGACAGGATCAATGTTGGAGATGCCTCGCGTTCGCCGTGAATTTGAAAGAAAGCGATTTGCGTACTTTGCTCCCAAATTAATCTAATGAACTGTCCTCCAGCGTAACAGGCCAGGGTGTATCTGAAACGACATACAAAGAAAATATATACAAGTATTTAATGTACAATACAGGAGGTGATATAGCCATATATAACTGTATGTCTAATATTGTGTTTTATTTATTAATAACTATAAAATAAGCTTTTAATTTTTTAAGAACTATAATAAGACATGAGTCGTTTTGTAAACCAGCAATTATTGTTGAAAAACCGCTCCAAAATAAAGTCCTTATTTATTTATTTATTTATTTATTTAATATGCGTGGAAAATTGTAAATCAAATTACCCAATTTTGGTTTTTAATTTTAAAAGTTACCAGACAAACTACTAGTACCCGCACAACCTTAAAACAGAAGTAAGTTATAATGTACGGAATTGGATGCTTTAAGACCGAAGTAGATTTTTAGATAAAATTGTGAGTTTCTTGCTCGGGGAAACAGTGCTTCTACGTTATTGGAGGTGGATTACAATCAGAGAACGTAGGCAATTTTGACCGAAGTAGATTGTTCAAAACAACTTTCCTGGCCCGCTAACTCTAATATAGCGCCGGAAATACTTTAGACCGGAAGATTGTTTAAATGTTAGTACAGGCTTTTTTGACCGAAGAAAACTTTATGAACGTTTATATTCTCTTTATCGGAAAAAGCTTTAACGCTACTGCTAGTATTAAGAATATGCCTACAGTGCTTTGCAGTAGTGTAATGCAGATGTAAAAGAGAAATATACTATCTAATTTTATTGCAGATTACGCCAGTCATGAATTTAAACTTTTAATGCATTAGGAATACTGTTTAAACACTGGTGTAAAACTTACATTATAGAATTAATTTGTGAATACATACGTACATAATATACTTAATATTGGTTAGTCCCCTTCATAATGTGATATGGCTTATCTATATAGACTGAAAAACAGATTACAGTGGTAACAAGACGCAGATGCCCGTGCAATCTGTAAGGAATATCAAACAATATACCCGGAGTACATCTGGAATCAGTCTAGATTCTCTCCCAATAACATAAAAGATAAACTCATATCACGTCACTGGCAATAAAGAGGTAATAAGACGCAGCTGCTACTGTAATCTGTAAGGAAGACCAAATAAACAAACCGCCGCGCGCCGTAGAAGCAATCTCAGGTTCCCAATATTCTTTGGTGATCCAAAATTTCCGATTTGGTACTTCTCGATTAAGGTTTGATACGAATCATATATTTTAATTAGTTCATAGATCATATAGTTCACCTAGTTCATATTTATCCTTAAATTTGTTTGTTTGGAAACATAATTGATTTTTTTAGATATTTTGATACTTTCACTAGTATTGTGAATGTTGTACTTACAAAATATAAAATACTTCCATTAAAACGACTAAAAGATCTGTTTCAGAGAAACTAAAGAAACAGTACTTTTATTTAAATAGATATAAAGATAAACGAAAATTATAAAAAATTCAAAAAAGTTGCAACTACTGTTTTTATTGTTAACAGGTAGTAAATGGGGTCATATATCGTTAAAATTACTTTTAGTATAGTATGGTGTTCGTGAATTCAATTAGTTGTCTAATAGTAGTATAGTATATTTTATACATTTAGGTTTTGAAGCAAATATTCAACATTAATCTTCAAGCCCAGGTCAGATTCAATATATAAACCCAGTAGCTGTAAAAAAGTGACAATCACACAAAGAGGATTGTATATGATTTGAATCGTATTGATATTTCTCTTTGTAAGTATCAGTCGTTGACAGCGTATATGATATATTACATCATTTTTTTTGTATTTGGAAACGGTGTATTACCTTTAATTCAGATAAGGGTTAGGACTTAAATCCTTTCAGGTGTCAAATTGGCCATTACATTTGCATTTTACTAATTCTAAATCCAGGATACCATCTAAAGTAATATTGGTGACTATAGGGTTTGGTTAAGTTTAGATCAAAACAAATTAAAGTCAGGGTTTTGGACTGCTATAAAAACTTTTAATAAATATACATCATCATAATTTAGTAGAGCATTTCATAAAAGAGCCGCAAACAAAAGTAAAAATCTGAGCAATTGATATGATGAAAAGCATATTATTAAAATATATTACAAATGAGTTAGGACTCACAATTCTTCCCTGATGAACCCCTTATAAGCAAAAACTTCGTTCGTATGCTTTCATTGAGCTTTAAGATTCCGCTTTATATTTGAAAAATCTCAAACTCAGAAATGCCCCTCATCCTGTAACGTATTTTTAATTATTCACAATATAAATTAATGTAAACTAAGATTGACTTTAATTTTAAATGCTGGAAATAAAATAATTTTAACTGACACTTTGATATTATATTTATTTTATTTTTATTTTATATTTATTTTCTAATTATACAAGCTCGTCACAAATTTAGAGCATAAAATAAATATAAAATTAAAAGAAAATATTATTAAATTTCCAGCAATTTAAATTACAGTTTATCTATAATTAAATTGACATGTATCGTAATTAATTAAACATGCTTTTCAATTTTAAACGGTAAAAACATATTTGTGACTTATTTTATCACCCAAATCTGGAGCCAGAACTAAAAAATTTAAGCAGGAATTCATAACCAGGCCGCAAAGCGGCAATGAGAGGTTAATTTATTACATTTATTGTATAAGGCAAAATTCTAGACCGTAATTCCTAGGAAGAGGTAACATAAATTATTAAATTAGACATTCCCTCACAAGAAAGAGGTAGACTTGTATTTTGTGCAAACCCACAGATCTTTGCCAATATGGAGAATGGGAAAAGACTCCAAGCTCAAAATTACAAATAAATCTTCAACGAGTTGACGATGGATATCTGAAGCTTCAGGATATAAATAATTAGTGCGCATGTGTGCGACTCTCCGATATTCCTCAATTTATACTTTCAGAATTTTATATTCGAAGAAAAATTATAACAATTCTTATACAACATCATGTAAATGTAGTGCAAAAGTTCAGAAGTGTACATAATACTACGTACATTAAAAGACTTTAGATTCCAATTCTCGGGAATTAAATAAATGCCCTTTAATCAAATTTAAAATACTGCGTTATATTACACATTATGTTATATTAAATAACTCATAATGAATATGTATATGTGTTTGTGAAGAGTTTGTGCAACCCAACATACGGCGTATATTTTTTCCATATAGTAATGATCGCTTGTTACTGTGCTTGATGTGATAAGAATTACAATTTTGAAGCTTAATATTTTTAATACTAACCGTTATTTTACTACCCATTTAATGCGCTCGAAGTAACGAATAATATTTTTTTTAGTACTGGGCAATAAAAGACATGCGGTATTAAAGAGGGCTTTCTCTAGGATTAGCGTAAAGAACAAGACGGAGAGTGGAGACGTGAAGAAGGGTTGCTAATTTATAAGCTCCCTGCAGGACCATTAGCTACACTACTACATTTTATACAGCCCAGAGTTTGCTGCAAAACAGTTCATTAAACTTTTATCCATTAAATATGTATAAATGGTCAAGGCTTTTTGCAGTGTTGTGTCACAAATAGATTTTTATTAATACGATAGGTAATGCTTGAGTAATTAATTATAAGGAAAATATTATATAAATACATATGATTAAATTATAATTATTTTTAACGTAACAGGCTTCTCTAAGGATAGTGCGAGGTATATCCATTCAAGGACACGCACTTCGGGTCAGTAGCTTAATCCATTCTCGAAATATCCCCATGAAATAAAGGCAAAGCTATTGTTCAGTGTTTTTATTTATTTATTATTTATTTTAGTGTTCATGTTCAAGTCTGGAAATTCATTCAATCCAAACAGTCAAATAAATTTAATTCCGCAATATATAAAGACAGACTCCTCTTAGAATATTTTATTCAATACGATTACAATATTTTGTACATTCTTATGTAACTCACCAATCTATATTAGAATGGTAATGAATAGTTGAACACTTGGCGTTTCTTCAATAACAAAATTTAGTAGGGAATAATCACTTTGTGATTTGTTCTTTATTTTCAGCAGAGTTTAGTGCTTGGTTATCAATCAACTTAATACACGAGATCAGGCTTTGATGAGTCGGTACATTTTTAATAATTTAAAGGTAATTGTAAGAGAAATTATAATTTTACAACTGGTTTCTAATACAGCCTCACTTAAACCCCTGTAATCAACAAACGCTTCAATTTATAATGATATTCCGTTGCAAATTGTAATAGGTTTTTATCGCCTCTGAACTAAACAGTCTAATAACGTGTGTAGAATCAACTGAATCCTGTCACTAAAAATATTTATAAAAAAACTAAACATATCATTTATGTGAAAAGTACTTCATAACCCCAAAACGCTTTAACTCAGTCACAACAAAAAAATAATTTGAGAAAATTTGAGAACAGTTAAATCATCTGTTACATTTAAAATAAGTGCTCATATAATCAACAACACCTTTTAACTGTAAGCCTAGTTACTTTGGTGGACAGTATTCGTTCAGAACATTTAGTTTGGTTTTTATTTCGCTTTGGCCGCTAACATCCTTTATCTTTTGTAAGTTGAAATTGTTTGAACACTTTAGAACAAATTATTGTTAAAACAAAGAAAAGTAAGAATAAGTAGGCCACGCCTATAAGATATGCAGAGAAAAGTCTACATCATCATAAAACACGTAATATTAAAAGCAACCAACCGTCAGATTCAGAAATAAGTGTCAAATCGCCGTCAGGTAATAATATACAGACGAAACAAAAAAGGAAGGAAATGCATATAGGATCTATTAAAATGTTACTTAAAACTTTTAATGACCAACCTTGGCAGGGATTGGGACTGCCTGTGCTTAAAACAGTTGCCTTGCATTGACCACTGTTACTAGAAGCAACAGCAATGGCTGCAATGACACTGTTATGCGCACCCAGGTTAGAGCATTCCATGGTACTAGGGTCAGTCCTTGAGCAGGTCGTCACCCTTCTACCATGTAATACTCCCCTCCCTTATTAGGTTGACTATTTAAAATATGTAGGTTACGTCACGTGTGCTGCGATCTACCGCATACAATATGAACTTCCTCGACAAGAGAAGAATGTAGATCCGTAAATTCCCATCGAGGCGTATTGGACTTTACACTTTTAAATAATTTATAACAGCGTTTAAGGGATTTAGATTGTATGTTTTCAAATTATTATTGTAGTTCGAGTAGATTTAGACAAGAAGAGTATTTTTAAATAACACACCGGTTGATATTAAAAGGAAATGTATTCTTTTCTCGGTTGCAATTTAAGTAATATAAATAGAGGTTACTCCATATGTTATTCGATTTGGCACTTGGAATTTCTTCACTACTTCTACCAAATCACTCATGTCCTCAGACGTGAGTGATGCATAAATTTTATTATAAATAAGTTTGATATAATAATAGGATTTAATATGATAAGAATATTACGTTCCCAAAGTATAAAACGTTAAGACGAATGCTAAAAATTAGTCTTTTAATTAAAATTATGTTCAAAACGGTTAAACACGACGAAATAATATTGAAATAATTATGAATTTAGTTTCTACAGAAAGATTCTAAAAATGAAAATTATAGATTTATTAACCTCATGGAATATTTCCTTTTGTTACATATTCTTAATAGTTTACTAAAATAGTTAGACATATGTTGTGTCTATAAATTTGAGTCTATTAAATCCTTCCAAAAATAAAAGATCTACACAAAGATACTTGGTAGGATCAAACTAATATCACTTTGTTTTAATTAAGCCTAGACGTGGCCAAAGACCCTTTATTTGTCTTTTTGATGTGTTTGCATGTCAGATAAATACTCTGACAAAAGCTATGTTAGGACAATATACGCACCCTGAAGCAAGAGACAAGGGGTCAGCATTGACTACAATAAAACACTAGAAATATTTTCCAAATGTAATAGATAACGGGTTTTACTGTTTATTTTCCCCCTCAAACGAGCCCTTCCGTTTGACCAATTTAACCAAGAATTATTATTGATTGTTTATATATATATAATATATATATATATAAATATTATATATAAAGACAAGATATATAATATATTATATTCTACATGAAACGAGAGTCGAACGATTATATTTATATATTATATAAAATACTATAAATAAATAATTATAAGATTATTGTACATACATACATTTGCATGTAGAATGTGATATTTTTACTCAATAAATTGTTTTTGTATTTTTCAACTGTTTCCTTACTACTTTAGCCTACGTTTGTAATGAACAGATAAAAAACTGTTTAAGATAATATTGAAATTCTAGTTTAAGTATAATGTTTATTATTTTTGTTTATATAAAATTTTAAACGAAAAATGTTTAAATGTTTTTAAATATGGAAGAACTTACTTTTCTTTCTGGATGAATTTCTATTTAATATGAAAATATTTAGTAAAGTTTATTTATATGAGTATTCTCATATCACTAAGCTTGCAGAGAAGCAAAAAGTAGGGCTCCTACAGTGGAGGTTTAACATTGTAAACCTTATCATTAGACGTATTTTACTTTCTAGTTCAGAATACAAGCTACATAAATACAGGTATATAAAGTAATGTAGATATTTCCAAAATTCAATCAAGGTGATAAATAAATAAATAAATAAATATATATATATATATATATATATATATATATATGATTTATATACATTTAAAAATTACCGTATCTAAGAATCTACTTCTGGAAGTAATCTTCAGATTTCTATCTGATCAGGAGTGCCTGAAGAAAATCTTAAATGAGATCAGAGTTTTTATGGTGCAAAACTTATCAGATTAAACCTCAATTATTCAATTTATGATTTAGTGATGATAAATATACGTTTTCTTACTTATTCTTGAAAACAATTAATGATCTCTAACACATTCCCGATAAACCAATATGAAAAAACAACGATAAGATGTAACATATTACATGTAATATGTAAATTGGTTTCAATTTTAAAATATCACTTCATTGATATATTTTATGTGGGTGGGCATGACGTTGGGTTTACAACCATTCCACTTGGTTGGCCCAGGTATGAGATGTATATTAAAAAATTTATTATTTTATTTTCTTTTCTCAATTAGGATACGCTTTAAGTTACCCTTAAGAGAAATTTATAAAGTTTCGATATCTCTATGCCGAGTCCCATAGATATATACTATAATTTAAAATGCATCCATTTGATATACACCGAGAAAACGTTTATGTTATTACTAATTACAATGATTTAAACACTGTAAATTTCTGACCTAATAAAGAAATAATATAAGCTACATTACATATTTGATTATACTTTCGGTAAAGATCTTATATATTACTGATTCCTATACAAACAACGACACATCTATTAATTAACATATTATTCCTAAGTATGACCACGTGTTAGTATTTCAATAGCAGTAGTTATAGTATCTCTGGTTTCATTATAGGAAGAGGATCGATGTATATTGCGGCGAAATGTATATTAAATTGAATGTTTTAAGCGACTACGATACAACGCATTCGATAAAACCTTGAGTGGTGATCTCCGTAAACATTACTGACGTTCATAACAAAATAAAAAATTGGGAAAAAAGCTTGGAAGGGTCAAAAATACACGCTGCAGATCAACAGCGACAAGGAGACACATATATTCTGCTCACGTGGTTATGAGATTTATTGATCCTTCATAATACCTAAATATGATGGATGGCTCAAACACTATCACGGTTTAGACACTCTTGTGAGATCTAGACTTCTCAGTATATAGCATAAAGTTTATTAGTTACTAGGAGCACTGAACATTTGGATTAATACTTTACTTGTCACTTGTCACATATTCACAAAGTTTGGAAATTTATATGTAAAATTAATGTAAAATTTTTATAATGCACATCATTATTTAATTAACTGAGCACAATGAAAAAACTCTTATTTCGTACAATCTTATATGTTTATATTAAATATGCACTCTATGTAGAAGCGATACGGTAAATAATAACCAGTAATGCTACAGTGCTAGATCTTATTTAAAAAAATATTGCTAAACATGATGCCTACAGTTTGTAACCATTAAAATGTACTAATTCTCCATTATTATCTGTCCATTTAACTACATTTAACTACAATTTGTTTACGTACAAGTGATCACGTTCACTGTAACTCGTGCTTCCCGCGTGAACTGATTGTGTTCCGATCTCGCGCTGATAATATCGTGATTGTTTTGTACTGATGGACAAAGTCATTTGCAATACACAGACCAATACATTTACAACTTTACGGCCTTATATAAAACATACCTTATACTGTACATACCTAAATCCAAGAGCGAGGAAATAAATATAAACTTTTGGATTTAACAGTTTCCACAATTTCGGCTGAACCTGTAGTCCCAGAATCCAGATTGCAGTCGACATCTGATTTAACTTGTACTAACTATAAAACTTATTTAATAGCAAACAAATTTTGAGTTATGACACTAAGTTATTTGGTAATTTTGTATTTCTAAATATCAGCTTATAAACCATATAATGAATAATTTAAAATATACCATTATTACTACTAAATACACCTATAATAAGGTATAAAATTTTAGGCTATCGAATACTCAAGTGCTGCACACGTTAAAAATGCAGACATTAACGTAATTTGGAAATTGTGAAAAAATGCCAAATTATGTTCAAACACCATTTTTATTATATAAAGTTAAAACTTTATTTTATAATATTATAGTGGGTGATACAAAATAATACAAAATATATTATTAGAACGGAATGCATTACATTTTAACTTAATATAAACAAAGTGTTACCTATGCGGTGGTATATTGTGTGCTATCTAGATTTGTCATAGAATACGATTAATCTTATTAGATTAATCGTATTATTATGTGGAAGGAGAGATTTAGCATAATTACTATTGTAATTTAAATTGCCGGATCCTCATGATTTATAATAGTTTGATACTCAAGAGAAACCCAAGATAAAAATTACAAAGCCTTGAATCTAAATCACTCCAATTTTACAATACTTTCTTCTGTACTAAGTTAATAGGGAATGAGAAAACCAAACAGGTTATTTATTTATAAGTGAAGTATGAAACATTATGCGGCTCATTTATGGTAGTGAGCCACATTTATATTACAATCTAACTACCCAATTTATTACTACACTCATTAGTAATATTATACTAAGATTAAGAACTATTCTCATGTAAACTATACTAAACCAATTAATATAAGTGTGCCATTCTGAAACAACAATTTTAACCAAATTGATTTAAATATTTTAAGTAGAACAATACATTACCTAGTGTTTGTGTCGTGTGTGTATTAGTGTAAGTGGGGCGACTTCCTGCCGCATTGGCCGCATCACCCTGTAACAATAAAAAAATACAGCATGTTTTACTGTATAATGAAAAACCATAGAGTTCCCAACACCAATATAATCACAGAAATATACCTTCATTAAACAAATATTGTTAGTATTAAGTATATTCATGGAACAAATATGTAAATTTAAGTCTAATATTAGCAGATAAATTTAGTTACCTAATATGTTGTGTAGTGGAGAATTTTTGTTCTAGTTAAATGCAGTTCTACACGCACGCACACTTTCACACTTTCCCATTCAATCATCATTCATACTTTGTGTGTTTTGCAACACACGTGGGGAAGTGTTACGTGATAGTGTCAAAGAGGGGACGACAAGCCAACGCAGGACCGAAGCCACCTGAAAATAATCAGAACAAAGCTCTCGAATCACAAATATGACATCAATTAGTAGGCTGATTTATTTATAACACCTTATAAAAGAGTTTAATAGCGGTCTTGAGATTTGATTAAAATGTAGTTTCAGAATGGCATTAAATTTACACCTGAAATGTCCCAAATACTTACAGTACTGTGTCATCTCGCATTGAGGATAAGTAATATACCACGCTGAAACACAATTTCATATTAATAATCAAAACATAATGAGTCAATTATGAAATTAATACTTGATATATATATATAATTAATTTAGTAGTGGTATATACATTTGTACATATATGTATATAAGTTCCGGGAACCAAGTTGTCTAAGACGTTGAACTTTAGATGTAAGCTAGAAATAGTACAGGTTTAAGTTTAGTTTTTGCATTGACAAATTTAAAGCTAATAATATATATATATATATATATATATATATATATATATATATATATATATTTCATACTAAGTGGAATTAAGGTTTATTCAAATGTCTAATGGAAGTATCATTTAAAGAAAAAACAATCTATTATAGTTTGATAAAACGTCGTGGCTATTCTAATTACCAGTGAAATTTTTACGCATGTAATTTTTGTTAATGTAGATTGTCTTGATCATGATGTTAAAAAGAAAAGTGAGGTCACTAACACACCGAGGCAAGAAATGACTGACGGCAAGGAAGACCGACATCAGTACCTTAATCGCCAATCCGACTCGCGGTCGAGTCCTCATTTGTGCTCCAGCAGGCGAAATCGAAATGGCGTGTGCTGGTGTCACTGTAGGTTCGGGATCAAGCCATAAAATGCACTATTCCCTGTCAGAACGCTGCCAGACCTCGGGAAACAAACAGTCGGGAATCACTAGCAATCCCACACTAATGTCAATCCACCGTCTCTTTATCACGGACAGAGTGAAGAAACAGTCATGGGAGTAGACGTTTGTCCATCCAAAATTCTGCTTTAGTAGGGAAGGGAAAAATCTGAGAGATTTTGCAGGGAATATTTCCGCCATCACTTAGTCTCATTTGCAAAAGACGAAAATAGTAGGTGCTGTTCTGGATCTGTGACGTAACAAAAAGAAAGAAGAATAAAAACTGTGTATTACTGTAATATCGACTCGCAATTTGTAATATGAGTTGTCGTAATGTATAGTGATTGGCATTGTAAACTGCTTATAAATAAGATAATTATTATAAGAGATTTTTGACTAGGAAAGAAAGTGTATGTAGTTGTTACTATTACTAATATTTTTTTTCACATGAAAAGTTAAACAAAAAATGTACAAGTATTTGCAAAAATATGAAAAAATATTTATTTTTTATTGGTTTACGTTATATTAAGATAATTATGAAAGCTGTTATATATAGGGTATACTTTTATAACTAAGCATGGAGAGAAGCAGTAATAAGCCTGCTCCTGTAGGGAGGTAACAATGTAATGCTTAGCTCAAAATTACAATGTAACTTAAATTACTGTCTATGAGTAACGCGCTGAATTAAAAAACACCAATATGATTTTATAATCAAGATATATAAAGTGCTATATTCGTTGTTTTAGTTATATTTTGTTTAAACTCTTCTCAACGTTGTATGTACACACACCAACGTTCTATAAAGCATTTATTTGTACATTCACTTCGGTAATTTTTAGAAACTTTACATACATGTTTGTAATATGATGTACTCATACAACGTCCACTGTATGCTCCGCATCAGACACTGTTGGAATAATTGACAATAGGCAAGGCTTGTGACGTAATGCTAATTGCGTGCTAAACTATATCTTCCATTTCTGTTTGTTTTAAAAAAACACTCTGGAGAAAGTCTTCGTGATGAAATACTTGGTTGAGCGCAATATTCTGTAAATTTTTTGTAACTCACTAAGTGATAATAGAACGGTAATTAATATTTGAGCACTTGGTGTTTCTTCTATAACAGAATTTATAAGTATATAATAAAGAACTAAGTACAAAATTCCTAATTTTTAAATATTATATTTAACGTAAGCGGCTTCTCTAAGGATATAACGAAGTACACGTATATCCAGTCAAGGACACGCAATTCAAGTCATTAGGTTAATTTGTTATCGATATATCCTCCTGATTGATAGGCAAAGCTATTATTCAGTTAATTAAAATTCCAGCTCAATATGAGGTAATGTTTAATTCAGTGTTAGTGTTCAAGTCTAGAAACCATTTGATCCAACTAGGTAACCTTAATATACTACAGATCATGAGAGACTTACCTTAGTATTCTTCTTTAAGATTGTACAAAACTACTTTTAGATTTGTTTCTATTTTGAACTCAGTAAAATGCCTGATTATCGAAAGACATAATAAGGGATATTATGTTTTAATGAGTCGGCACGATTGAAATAAAATACAATAAAATGTGAGAAAAGTTATAATTACCTGTGATTTTTAATACGGCCTCATTTCAATTTCTAAAATGAACAAAAGTTTCTATTTATTACCTTATTCCGTTGCAAACGATTTAAAGTTTTTTATCGTCTCTGAAGTAATGCGTCAAATAACGCGAGTAGAGTCCACTGGATCTTGTGACTACGAATCTTTATAGGAAAACTAAGCATATATTTTAAGTGAAAACTATTTCGTAGCCTAAAACACATAAACCCCACATAAAAAACTATCATTTAAGAAAATTCCAAAACAATAAAAATAATTTGTTACATAACAAAAAAATACTGTAACATGTAATCGATAACACGTTTATGTTATGTAAGTCCAGTCACTTAGGTAGACATTCTTTGTTCAGAACATTTAGATGTTACTTTGGTAGTTTATAAAAAAACTATTTTGTGAATCAACTGATGTTTGGTTTTGATTTTATATTTATCAGTTGCATCTTTTATCTTTTGTAAGTTGACATTATTTATGCTCATCAATTTTAAAGGAAATTACTGTGAATACAAAGAAAAAGTAAGAATGAGAAGACCAAGCCTGAAAGATACGCATAATAAAGATTATAAAACCATAACAATGTTACATTAAAAACAACCAATCGTCAGACTCAGATATTAATGTCAAATCACCGTCAGGTAAAAATTTACAGACTGAAAATATGTAAGGAAGGAAATGTATATTAGATCTATTAAAACGTTACTTTAAAAACATCTAATGACCAACCTTGGCAGGGATAGGGACTGCCTGTGCTTAAAGCAGTAGCCGTGCATTCATCACTGTTACTAGAACCAACAGCAATGGCTGAAGTGACACTGTTATACGCACCCAGGTTAGAGCATTACATGGTACTAGGGCCAGTCCTTGGGCAGGTCGTCACTCTTTTACCATGTAATACTCCTCTCCCTTATTAGGTGGGTTATTTGAGATATTTAGGTTACGTCACGTGTGCTGCAATCTACCGCAGACAATATGCACTTCTTCAACAAGAGAATAATGTAGATCCGTAAATTCTCACTGAGACGTGGTGAACTTTATAGAATAATTACTCGGTTATACAGTTTAATGTTTCAGTTTATATTATTTTTAAGTGTTATTGAAGTCCGAGTAAATTTAAACAAGAAAATAGTATTTTATGTAACAAGGCGGTTGATATTTTAATATAAGTCAATTTATTCTATTCTCGGTTGAAATTTAAGTAATATTAATATAGTGCTTACCCAATATAAAATGTTGTTACGGTTAACGTAGAATTTCGATCCAATTCCACCCAATCTTTCAAGTGCAGAATGTGCTGACTTGAGAGATGTATCAATATTATTTATATATATTTAAATTAATATTAGGATATTAAATGACAAGAATTCCCATATAAATGATACGAATAAGATTAAAACGATAAGACCTGTGCTAAACATTGAACTACAACAGACCAGTTTACAACGATTACAAGCGAGTTGATATTGAAACCATTGTGAATTTCGTTTTTGTAGAAACTTTCTAACAATGGAATTCATAGATTTATGAACCTCATGGAATCTTTCCTTTTATTAAATATTCTTAATAATATCCTTTGTTAATAATTTCCATCCTGTTCTCACTAATACTGTGTTGGAAGTTAGGAGGCCACGACCACAGGTAGCAGAGGGTACGACCATTACCAACGTCCTGGTGACGTCAAAGGGGACGATACGAGGACGAACTCGTAATAGAATATTTATTTGAGTCCCAGCAGTGGATAACGAAATTAAATGTGCTGATATCACAGGAGATTTGGAAACCAAACCGGTAAATGTACCAAACCTTGTCAGTACGCCATCAAAGCCTAGGGAAAAGGCCGGGGAACAGAGGGAAGTGATCTCGCACTAATGTAATTCCGACGTTTCTTTATCAAGGACAGATTTATGAACACCGTTTTCTTAGGAATACTGGAGCAAATGTACATTTATCCCCAATATTTGCTTTAAAGGAGAGGTTGAGGAAAAGCTGTGAGCGCTTTGCAGCGAATAATACATGCATTCCTCCTAGGGTTTGGTGACGTTGAATATATAATTCCGACTCAGACTACCCTTTATGTGGAGTTTAATGATAGCTGAATTAGCCAAAACTCATTATTGATGTCTAAACTTCTGTTCCACTATGATCACCAAGTGGATGCCCATGACACTCTTAGATTGACCAAACAACCTCGCTTCTGGGAAGTGGCATGAGATAATGTTAACGCTTGTAAATTTTATATATTTAGATTTAATCCAACAGTAATGCTTTTTAACATAAACATCTAGTACAGCTATAACAACATTGTCTAGTTGAATGAGATAATGCAGTTACAACGCTCTCATACTTTTTCCGGGCTCTGACGTTTATTTAATATTTTAATTACTGTCAGAATATTAAAAGGGAGAGAAAATCATTAGTTGAAATGTCTACATATAATTAAAAATATATTTACATATCTTATGGCCATATTTGGTGTGTGAAGCGTAAGAAAATCTAATTTCAGAAAAAATAATTATTTAATATTTTTGACGTGACAACGTCTTAAATTAGGTTGCGGCTCGGAGTCACTCATGAAAAAGTGTAACGCCCGGTAACGTTACGATGCCCGTCCAGTGGGTCACGGGATCCGCACGGGATAAAGCAGATAACTGTGGGTCCGCCGCACGGGATAAAGCAGATAACTATGTTTATTCGTGAAAATGTGGAGTGCTTAGATTCGTCATTTACAACAACTACAACAATAAAGGTAAATAATTGTACACTGATATTTCATTATCGTAAACTATGATTGATTGATTAATTGTTAGATTGACACAAAAGTTGAGAAACTGAGTTTATAGGTTATGTCATACTATTGACAAAATAATGTTGATAGTGTTAAGTAAATTATTAGTTTAAATCACTCTGCAATCAATCGTAATCCAGTCGATTGAGAAGAAACAGCGCGTATTGCTAGTCAAAAATTTAAAATAACAAATTATAACCTCTAACCTGTCATAACAGTGCGACCAAACAAACGAACTAAAACCGACCAATCACCAAGCGCGGAGTTAGAATTTAACTGTGTTTAGCAAGAATTTCAAATTCCAATTTTAGTAAATGTTTTATTCAACTTTACCATTTACAATAACAAATTTTAATTAATTTCAAATTATGTACAATGTTTTAGTAAACAAAATATATTTCTATAGTTAAAATTTGTGCAATTCTTATTTTCATTCAATTCCTTGTTCCTATTGTGCAATTTAATAATATTCATATCAATAAATATTCTACCGAGAAAAAGACGTTGTGACGTAAAATCTTCGCCCGTAAAACCGACTTTACAGGCAACCATAATTTTTTTTACCCTATTGATATTTTTCAATGTCGACCACCCCTACAACTTATGATTTTTTTTAGGATAAACTTCCAAAAAAATCGAAGAAACTAGTTGAGTATTTGATCAGTAACTATTACGAATACTGAAAGTACACTACTTAAAACAAAAAACAAGTGAAAGAAATACTTTTCAAAGTAAATAGCATAAGGAAGAAATTTTATAACATATTCTGGCAACAAGCAATGGTGGCGCCAATGTAACAGTTAAATACGTTTATTATTACATATGTAAACTCGCAACGTTTTTTCTTTCCTTTGCGTGTGTTCCATGATACTATAAACAATTTCGTTCAGTATAAAAAGCCAAATTTAAGTACTTCTGAGGAAATACACGTAAAAGTTTATTGTGAACAATGCAAATCACTCGCGTGTATAACGTCATGTAGAGTGATAAGGTTTTTAATTTTTGCAAATATTTAATCAACTTTGTTGCCTCAGTGGTAGTGATAATAAAGGACATGTATGTGACGTAGTGGCTGGTGCCCATACAGTAATTACATATAGCTAAATATAAAGTGAAATAAGTAGGTTATAGTACTTCTACTGTTATACTGGTAAATAAGTGAGTCATGAGTTGCTACAATCTAAACTCAGGGATTAAATTGTTTAAAACCAATATTCAGACTACATATACAGCCATACATACAAGATAAAATCTACGTGAATTGTATTCAGTGAAAATTGTGTTGTTTTGACTTATCCATTTGAAGAATATTCCACTCAAAACGACAGAGGTTCAGCCGTGGTGTTCGGGTCATAGGCCGTAAGGAGACTGAATGTTAACTCTGCTAACTTTGTCCGTATTAACTTGAAGCAAAATTATTCACGATGCCACTGCACTAAAACATTTTCAAAGGTATTAGATTTTAAAATTTTGTTTTCATGGTAACGAGGAATAATTATTGTTTATTAAGAAATATACTACCCGTATGGCGTAAGTTAGTTATAGAAATTATCAGGAAGAACACTAAAATTTTACCACAGAAAAACTTAATTCTCTAATTTTGTATAGATTTTTACAGCATAATAAGTATATCCCGGGATTACTCGCGCTATTAGATTGAATCTAACATTTTTTAGTTCCTCTGAAGAAATTTTTTTTAATTATGAATATATGTGACTGAGCGTTGAATAATGGTTTCGTTAGTAGCCTAACCAACCACCACAGTAGTTGGGGAATTTTAGTGTGTTGGGGATGGTAGCAGTGGAGGGGGGAAGGAGCGTGCTCCGCTTTGTTAGTGTCCGCCTAACTGCGCGAGCGTTCATGTGACTGCTAGTGTTAGCCCAGATCTAACGGCGCGAGTGATCGCGGAACTGTCCGTGTGGTGATTGTGTTTCTGACGCGTGGATGTGTTTTGTTCAATATGGCTCAGGTAACGAGTAATGACGATGATATTCGTTGTTGGTTGGATGATATTGATGATAATAATGTAGACCTGCAAGACAATTCATCGGACACTGATTGTGAATCTGAGCACAATGCTCATAATACGGATACAGAACAATCGGATGAAGAGGATGCACAGCCTGTTCTTCCAGTTGTAGATCAAGTTATTAATTCTACATTATTTCTATATTATACTAAATTGTTATATTCTATATTGTTTAAAAATAAGGTGATTTGGAAAAAGTAAAAGTTTGGAAATTTTTGTTCATAAATGCATTTTTTATAAACAAATAAGTTAAAAATTAAAATAAAACATGTTAATGTGTGATTTGAGATGTGTTAACAATTATTAATTCTACATTATTTCTATATTAATACTAAATTTTTATATTATATATTGTTTAAAATAAGGTGATTTGGAAAAAAGTAAAAGTTTGGAAATTTTTGTTCATAAATTCATTTTTTATAAACAAATAAGTTAAAAAATTAAAATAAAACATGTTAATGTGTGATTTGAGATGTGTTAACAATTTATTTATTTCCTATACTATGTGTATATACAACATATACATCAATTTGTAGAAGAATGTCAAATGTTAGGAGCGCCCTAACGGCGCGAGCGATCGCGGGAGTTTTACGGGCGCGAGTAATCCCGGGTTAAAAACCTATTACAGAAAGTTGCATTAAACAAATAGTTAGTGCCAGTCTTATGCTGGAGTAACATGAAATTAGTTTCATTTATTAGACCATGTTTGTTTTAGTTTTTGCAGAAGAACTATAATTTGACCCAACTCAGAAAATATTTATTTGCAAAATGGTAGTGTGGCCAAGCTAAGCGATATACCAACCTGTCCAAGCTGGGATTATTGACAAAATTCACCCTCTTTGGCTCTAATTTCTAAGATAATTTGTATATAGTAAAATAGTATGTTCCTAACACAGTAAAACATAACGAACATATGTGTAATCTTTAAGCTAAACAGCATGCTTGCTGTACTAAACAAATTTTCAAAGGTATAATGTTTTAAAATTGTGTTTTCATGGTAACGAGGAATAATTATTGTTTGTTAAGAAATAGAACAATCGTAAGAGTTAAGTTAAAGTTATATAAATTATCAGGAAGAGAGCACATCTAGATCTTTACAGGATGATAATTAATAAATGAATGAATATTTATTTCCTCAATGAAATACTGATCACACGTATATAAAAAAAACTGGATATGATCTCCAAGGCGCAGCATAATAAAAATATAAGTAGTTTATAATCTTTGTATGAAAATTATAACATATTGAGAACATGAAATTTACAATATAAATATGTAGTAATGTATGCACTCATAATATAAAAAAAAGGAACATCAAATACATCTTAGCTACAACAAATCAAGTGTTAGAGAATAAGATAACTACCAGATAACAACGGCAAAAATGATAATGTGATTATGGATGATTATTAAATAATAAAAATTTTAACTTAATTTATGAAAAAAAAAGATTACATCGAAAACAGTTTATTAGGAGGCTAGGAAACTTACACACTTATAGACTCACGCTCTCTCTCTCAACACACAATCCTACAAAGTTACAACACCATGACACTATCATACACCAACCCACTGTAAATACTCCTTCCTGATGAAAATAGGATCACAAATTAAGCTAGTGATGTCAATCATAGCTAGCATGTCACATCATCCATCTCATGATCAAGTATCTGTCAACATTACATGCCACAATTTTAGTGGCAGCACTGCAATTACAAGTAACCTACTATGCCAGTGCATGTGCATTATTGTATCACATATTTGTAGACACGGAAAAATCTTTTTCTACCCCTCCTATTTTTATGCTAAGGCTAGACCCATAAAGATGTTTGATCTTTACTAAACAGATCCAATATAATGGTTTGTACTGGACAAATAGAGAGTACTAACAAAAGAGACAGACAGGAGCTTCATTATCTCTCAATAAGACACCCTTGTTGTCTTTCTAATAATAATAATAAAATTTTAATATTAAATTTCTTAGATGTACAATTTCTTAAAGTTATTTTGATGTAGTGTAACCAAATCTTTAATAAATTGTTCTTTTATGTAACACATGACGTTTAAATTTTTGTAATTATTCATATAAAACATAAGGTAAATATTTTTATTGTGTATTAATCATCAAAGTTTGATAATATAATATTCTGTCACATTATATCTTATGAAGGTTCTCTAAATATATCATTTATGAGGACCTTAGTTTTATCGAAAAGGTTTCACAACATAGATACCTTGTTTTAAAATTTAAACGTGTTGCTGCTTCAATTTTCTTCAGCATATAATTAAATGTATATTATCATTATTTATTGACTGCTTCGTTAATGCTCCACATTTGAAAACCATTCTTTATTACAATCTCCCATACACTCATAAGTGAAAATGTTATTAAAAAGCCTGGAATGACTGAGAGTATTGATTTAACGAAACAAATCTAAAGTAGTAAGAAAGTTGAGTACAATAATTTGAGAATACGTAAATTATTCACGCAGTAAAAATAAAATAACAGTACCGTAAAGAATTAACAACGCATCATTTCAGCGCACTCTTGCGTTGTAGTACACTGCCTACCTCACTAGAACTAATTATTAAAACACAGGTTTTTAAACTAACTCCAGGAACACAAATGTGAATGTATCATTTAGCATAATATCTCAACAAATATCATCTTCAGCCTTTAAAATGTTTAGGATACTTCATTTCTACATTGACAACATTAAGTTCTATGATTGTGCATGTTTAACTGTAAAATTTGGTTGAGCGTCATTGAAGCACTTAGTGGGCTGAAACAATTTCGTTGGTGCCTATTGAGAGGATGTTAAGTTTTCTATCCTGTACGATTTATCTGTATGACAGCATGACGATAACGAAATGAGCTATATGATTAATATTTAGCATGAAATTTTAGCGAAACCTATTACACAACACGTGGTGCAGTGCAGCGTACTCGTACCTTGCATATATAAACCAACAATAAAATAAATGGATGAGGTCCATGTAAAAACACAAAAGTAGAACATATAAGTTTGCGAAATTTTAGGAAAATTCAAAACCAACAATTCTGGGCTAAATCACAAGTAACCGTAATTGTCTACATCGATTGTAAATCTACTGATATAATATATACAAATTAAGTGTAAGTTTTATTTCAATTATTATATGTACTAAATGTCCAATTATTTTAAAATAGACAGGACAGGGCATATTTTTGATATTTTCAAACAAGATAAAGACAAAAAATTGCTAGGTATTTTGAAAATGGTGAAGAAAAAATTTAACTAGTTTTACGTTAAAATGGATCGATAAAATACCAGCAAGTCCTACCATGATAAAACTACTGCAGAAGACTATAATTTTAAGAAAACAAGAAGCTAGCTCATCAAATTATGTTAACGACATATCCTTTTGGATTATAATGTATTGAAGTAAATGTTGGTAATAAAACAAAAAAAGCGTTGCTGGATATAAAATGTTTCTCATCAATACAATTTACTTATTTTTTCAGCTGTGCCACAAAGATTTAGTTGAAACATTTTAAACCAGCTGGCTTTATTAAATGTGATTTTTTATATTTGTATTTATTTTCTTTTTAATTATAACGGGTTTCCAACGTATTAATTTAATACTTCCATTAAAACAAGTAACAGTGCATAAATATTTTGCAGTACACTATTTCGTAGCCATAAATCGGTCTGATTGATCTAGGGTGAAACATTGTTTTATACCAAATCATACGTCGTCATACAGTCGTCTTCATGAAATACAATTTTTAATTTTTTGACCTGTGGTCTTAGTGGCTTGGTATAACGTGAACTTATGTGTGCGTTGCTGTCTCCCGGTGAGATGTTACAACAGTTAGTGCAAGTTAACCTACTCGTCAATAGAAATCTGGAATTCTCACTAAACCTTAAAATCTGAGTCCTCCGAAGAAAGAACCTAAAGGTACAGCTTAGCACCACTCCGAATGGTAAATCAAAATATTATATTATTTTCTTCCTAGATCGTAGTCTTTGTTATGTGTATTTAATTTTGTTTATTGGGATTATGAGTTAAAAAAGTATCATGAGTTGACAAATAAGAAAACAAATTAGTCTTTAGTTTAATTTTTACAAATCCTATATTACAAGTTTTTAGCTCCGTTCATTAGCAAACTCGTAACAGGCGTTCATAGATTGTAAATATTTGGTAATTCGTTTGTAGTGATAACCTCGTGTGTATAGTAGTAGTTGTTAGGGTGTTTTATTTACCTATTAAGAGAAGACGTTGCAAGGTTCAGGTTAGAATTGGGAAAAACATTTATTATTTTGGAACTTTTTAGATGGGTTTGCATGTAGTTTTGTTAAATATTGACCGAGCCGCGCCACTACTTAAACGTGGGTTATTTAATTACATTCGTATTGGTTCTCGGTAATGTACATTTGAACTGCTACCAAATCATGTTGTCAGTTTACCTATTATTACTTAACAGTCACATTGATTTTTGCTTCTTCTAATGGTAAACCCGTGATAGTGATTTGTATATTGGATGTGTATTACATTTGTGGTACAACAGCTTATCTGATCAAACCTCATTTTATGAATGTATGATTTTAGTGATAATAAACCTTTTAATTATCACAATTATTTTCTTTATTACAATTTATTATTTCCTAATACTCTTTTCTAAAACCTTTAAGCATCTCCAAACATAGATAAAAACCTATTGTGCAAACAACGATAAGATGTTTACAATTAGTTTCATTTTAGAAAATTTGTCGGTTGCTATGATTCAGTACAGTGAGCGTAACGCTGCGTATATAACCATTTAAATTGGGTGGTAAAACTAGGGGATGTTTATTTACAAATGATTTGTTCTTCAATTTCTCTATGCCATTACATTACCTTTTAAGTTACCTATAAGATTAACTTACGTTTCGATAAAGCTACCAAAATTCTACTGGTTGATATGTATCTAAATTCGAAATGCATCTATTTGAATCTATACCACGAGAAAGATTTCTCAGTACCATGTAAAGTGCTTAAAACAATGCAATTTTAAGAAATAATTGTGAAAAAATATACTTACACTAGATAATTGATTGATATTTAGTAAGTTAGTATTTCCATATAATTAGTATCTTTAGGTACATCATATATTTTGTCAGACCTTTAGTAGGTATCTCCGTAAATAATAGTGACTTTGATATAATGTTTGACGGTTGCTCACATAATTTTTCTAGCTCACATACATTAATTTTTCTAATTCTAAGTTTTAGTGTATATTAATATCCTTTAACGAAACTCATATGCCGTATTTAGTAAGTTGATACCATCCGCAAATTTTCGTGGTTACCGAGTGTGGCATTTGGTCACAGAAGAAAGAAATAAAACAAAGTTTTATTGATTTTTTTTTACTACTGTAAGAGTATTACTACTGTAAGCTGCTAATCATGGGGGGGGGGGGGGTGAGTTGAAGTGAGAATACATTTAGATCTCCCACAGCTGGATAAGAGCCTTGTTCTCGTTTAATCCACAATGAGATGTAAAATTGACATATTTTTGATAATTTTGACATTGTCTATTACAATTTTCTGATAAGGATATACCTTGACTAATTCAAAATTTAATTTGTAATTTTCTTTAATGGGATACATAATCTCGAACATAATCTTATTAAATGAAAAACATATAAAAGTACATCCCGCAAGAGCAGTAAACTTTTATAGAAGTAATTAAAAATGTAACTGGCCACACGTGGGAAAGTCTGGAGCATGTTCCGGCAACAAACAACACTGACTTTAATTTGCCGCATTAGTTCTTAACAAAGGGTTTTCATTAAATTTACACGCTCACAACGTTTTGCTTTTCCCAGAGTATTTCAGCACCGTACAGCACAAATTGGAAGTCTCCAATAATAATTTTTATTCAAAAGGCATTACGAGAATTTGTTGTTGCAATATTATATTCTTGATTGTAAGTGCAGAAATTTTAATTAAAAGTGTAAATTCCCTCCAAAAATGTATTAAGACTATTAAGAAACCAATAAAGCTTTCTTACAATAATGTTGTTGTACGCCTGTCAGTACGTCTATCCATCCGTCCGTCCGTCTGTACGATAAGGGAAGGTTATAGCAATTTGTAATTTAGTTCAAATGTGGTCTTTGTTTAACGAAAACGATATTAATGGTTGAAAAGTTAGATTTTTAGATCGTAAGTTATGATAATTACAAAGAAATAATGCCGAAGTTACAATCTGCAATTCAAAGTAACTATTTCAAATGAACTGAACTTTTAAATTTAAAGGTCTAGTGACTTTTTTTGTCCTATCACGTGTGGTTAAGCGACAAAACGCGGGAATGTTTGACATTCCAGAGATTTTTTTGCTTAAAATAAAGTTTCGAGCCTGATAGTGTCCAAACGGTAGGTCGTAGCTCAAATCAGATTGACCCATCAAATTAGGCAAAATTGCGCGATCTACAGAAAAGGACCAGTAACTTTTTCCTCTACCTCCAGTGGTTCGGCGGCCGAAAAACGTGATTATGTGCATTTTTTTTGTAATTTTTACGTGCAACTTTTGTTTTCGGGCTCGATAGCGGCGAAACCATTGGTCGGAGGTCGAAATAAGACAAGCGTTGGAGTTAGGAAATGAGGTGATATACAAAAATGTGCCAGTAAGTCTTTACTCTATCTCCATTGGTTTGGCCGCAAAACGCGATTAAGTGAAAATATTTGGAAATTTTCGCCAAAAAAATTTACCTTTCGGGCTCGATAGCGGCTAAACTGTGGGTGGTAGCTCAAAACAAATTTTTAAAAGGATTTATGATATTGCGTGATCTACAAAAAATGTTCAGTAACATTTTGCCCTATACTCAACGGTTTGGCCGCATAAACGCGTTTTTAAAGTATTGATTTTTTAAATTTTATTGATTTTTTAAATTTTACTATAAAATTTTACTATATACTATACAGCCGCATGTGTAACTGACTCACTGACTGATATATAGGATACAAATTCTAACATACTTCTAGAAGTGCTGGAAACTTGAAATTTGGCATGCATGTACCTTTTGCAATATGACCCACAGGAAAAGTCCTGAAAACCGGACATTTTTTACTTTTAAACCCCTCAAAAAATTATCAAAAAAAACGCGCATTTTTTACTCTTGCAGGCCTTTCTTGTAAGCCCGATAGCGGGCGAACCGTTGGAGATAGCTTAGATCTGACGAAAAACCGTTAATAATCAGGAATGAAGTGAACCACAAAAAAGGTCAAGTGCCTTTTTGCTCTATCTTCCCATGGTTAAGCGACAAAACGCGGGAATGTTTGACATTCCAGAGATTTTTTTCGCTTAAAATAATTTTTCGAGCCCGATAACGGCCGAACGGTAGGTCGTAGCTCAAATCTGATTGACCCATCAAATTAGCAAATTGTGCGATCTACAGAAAAGGTTTTTGTGACTTTTTGCCCTATCTCCATTGGTTTGGCCGAAAAAAAAAAACGTAATTACGTGCAATTTTTGTGTAATTTTTACGTGAAAATTTTTGTTTTTTGGGGTAGATAGCGGTGAAATCATTGGTCGGAGGTCAAAATAAAACAAAAGCTGGATTTAGAAAAATGAAGTTATCTACAAAAACAGCTCTTGTAACTTTTTACTCTATCTCCATTAGTTTGACCGCTAAATGCGATTAAGTGAGTGAAAATATTTGGAAAGTTTCACCTAAAAATTTACATTCCGGGCTTGATAAACGGCTATAAACGGTTGGTCGTAGCTCAAAAACACGTCATTTTGATAAGTTTTAGTAAATGACGTGTTCTACAAACAAGTCTTATAACTTTTTGCCCTATCCTAAATGGTCTGACCGAAAAAACCTGTTTAAATGGAAATATTTTATAATTTTTTACGTAAGAATTTTGTTTCTGGAGGCGGTAGTAGCCAAACCATTGCTCATAACCTAAATCCTACATTTTCAATAACTAGAGAATCTATAGATCTAAAAAAGGTCAGCTTGCCTTTTTGGTCGTATATCCTTACGTAAAACCTAAAATCTCTCTTAATGGAAAACTTGGTCGCAATTAGCAATAATCAGTTGTAAATGATTCGACTATAATTTGTGCAATCCGTTCTAGTTCCGGATTTAACTTGTGTCACTACGTTAACGAGTGACTACAACCCCACACCGTCAATTGGCTGAGCGTTAGCGAAGCGTCAATAATAGGTAGGGACAGAGTACATTTTAATTAATTTAATAAAATAGTGATTCATTGTCAACACTCTGGTATGGAATGATAATTTCCTAAGTAATTTAAACCCTCTGATCAACTTTTTTATTTTGATAAAAAATTACTGTACACATATTATCGTAGCACAGACACACATTTCCCACAAAAGTACCTCGCGTACTTGTAACCCCCCGACAACATAAAATCCCCCTCTCAGTAGATGAACTCCTGATTAAAGTTAAAACCCCAGAACAACTTAATAATCTGTTAGTACAAAATAATGCGATCTACAAAAAAGGTCTAGAGACTTTTGCCCTAACTCCATCGGTTTGGGCTAATAAATGTTAATATTTTGTAATTTGTCTGTAAATATTTTGTTATTGGAGACGATAGGGCTCGACCCGATTGTACTAGCATGAATCTCAAAACGTTTATAAATAGATATTGATACGATCTACAAAAAAGGTTCAGTACCTTTTTGTTGTATATCTTTCCGAACCCCCCCCCACCCCCCCCCCCCCCCACCCCCCCCCCCCCCCACCCCCCCCCCCCCCCACCCCCCCCCCCCCCCACCCCCCCCCCCCCCCACCCCCCCCCCATTTTTTAGAAAAAATGTCTTGGATATTCTAGAGCGTTTTTGAATGGTATTCGATAAATATTATTCATGATTAGTGGAGACTCTAGATACATTTAAATAAACTTATTTCCTACTAAATGTCTAAATGAAACTTAATACTTTCCTCTATACGTATAATTTAACTATTATTACAAATCACACGAAGTTTAATTGTGATATTTTAATTTTAAATCTTTACAGTAACCATAATTTCAATAAGCAAACCATGTAGGCCCACACCTTAAAAGTAAATAACATTTTAACAATATACTGTATAACACAAATATATAATTATAAATTAGATTCAGTTTTGCGGTTTATGTAATTAATCATTCCCCTTATAAGTTCGATCCCTAATTAAATTTGGGACTCATATATGAAACCAATAAACAAAACTCATAGTCTGCTATTTCAGTCTAAAAAATTGACCCATTGTGGGGCGAGATCTCATTTACGTGTGAGCTGAAGCCGAGATGGAAAATACTATTAAGCTATATAGTAGTAGAATATAAAGATTTGTAAATAATGTGAGTAACAATCATATGCAACTTTTAAATGGGAGACACTACAAAGTTCAGCATTATTAAATGATCTATAGTCTTGAAATTTTTGCACGGTAACTCAGTAAAGTCTGTTACGTGACATGGGGTTTGGCCTAGCTTAGTATAGAAATATTGGAAGTCGAAATCATTTGAAGCCACACATGTAAAACTAACAATTTACTACACTTTGTTTTCTAACATATTTTGCAATTTTATTTGCACCGAGGAAACCTTTATCTTGCAGTAGAAAGTGAAGTGAGTTTAAATTTGCTTCGTATAGACTCTTCAGAGTGGTTCATGCTAAACCCGGTGCCTCTGGCCTTCTCGAGTTTGGAACTACAACATTTGCGGCATTTTGCAATTCATATAACGTTGAGTTTTCTTGGGCAACTTTCAGGTGTGTTTATTGGCCAAGTTTCATCCACAAGTGAGCAGCCTTTTGAGTTATTTAAACTTTGGCTACTGAGACGTAAATTGTGTATATCCCAAATAAATTATTTATTAGTGTTTTTAGCAATGAAAAATTTAAGTTTTTTTACTATACTGACATGTTTTGGAACTAGGCACCTAAGCATAGTAACAGTATTAATTTCACCTCGAAAACAACACAATAAGTTATAAAAAATTTAGATCACATGTTATATTTCATTAGTGTCTTTTATTTAGTAAATTTATTGATGCACTTCATAATATGGACTTTTTATGTGCAATATATTATTTTTAGGATCTATTTGTTTTAAAATACGAAAAATGTTAATATTGTAAAAAACACATTTTAGTTTTTTTAATCCTAACCTAAGATCAGTACTATTATTAGCCGAGTAATAAAAGATTTTGGGTACAAAACCATACTAAGTATAATCTTAAATGCAATTCATTATTTTATGAGTGTTGCTGCGTTTTTAACGAATGAATTTTTCCAATAAGGTCTGTTTCACAAATTACAATTACTAAATTAACTGTTGGAAAATAAAGATCCCTACTTGTGACCATTTCGCTACAAATATTTTCCAATTGCTCCAAAACTGTCCTAAATACAATAAGATTACTTTTTTAATTTCCTTGCGTAAGATTTATAACATTACCTTAAGTTTTGAAAACGCCCGGCTTAACTTTGAAAGGGTGCAGAAGCAGTAACATAGGGTCGAAAGTGTTGACAGTCTCCTATGAATACACAACGAGCCAGGGTTGAGGCACGTCCTCACTCGACCTTCGCTTGGATTACTGACATCAATATGTAATGTCTATAGCCGTGTCAGAGGTCAGCTGTTGATCTTTCAGAAGTAACATATGTACTAAGAAAGATATTTGTATAAGTTTGGAAGGAAAGTATAAATTATTAGTATACTAATTGTATTATATTATGTAAAATACATACACCGATAAGTAAAGAATATATATTATGTGTATGTAGCAACGGACACTAGTTATAACACAAGTTATTATTATTATTATAACAATATCTCAATAATAATAACCAATATCCGCATATTCAGTAGTATACTTTTATATTTAAAAAATATACCTCAAAATAAACAAGTGTTAATTATTTGAAAGTATGGATTGACTTGTAAACGTCATTAAACTGTAAAGATTGAGTTTTAGTACAATTTTAACCATTTATCGTAATATAAATATATAATCTAAGAACTATTAAAAATTAAAAAATTTAAAAATTTACAAAATACACTTATTTACCGAAGTGAATAGAAATATGACAATATTCGCACGCAATGTATTAATCATGTAATAAACTTTTTTGTAAGATATATTAATAATGTATACTCATATACCAACATTTCAGCAAAATATAAACAATTGTGAGATTAAGTAACATAAAATATTTTTCAATTATTTCACATAAATTTTAAATATGATCCTTTGTATTTATCTATAACTTTTCAAAATATGTAGTATGTGAATATTAAAATGTGATATATATATACACATTAAGTTGTATAAATGGCAATAGCCTTATTTAATTTCAATAAACATTGAATCACAAAAAGTACTTGCTCCGCCGGGAGTCGAACCCGGATCTCTCACTTGCCGGGTGAATGTGCTAGCATTACACCACAGAGCGCTTACTTTTTACGATTCAATTATTTTGTATTTGGCCGTATCTGTCACATATGCGTCACACACACACACACACACACACACACACACACACACACACAACACACACACACACACACACACACACACACACACACACACACACACACACACACCACACACACACACACACACACACACACACACACACACATATATATTTTAGAAACTTTATCTAGCGTGTTCTATTTCTTTACTGATAAACGTAAACGTATAAAAAAACCAGTGGCAACAGCTAAATATTTCTAACATACAAATGGGTATTGGCATTAATCAACTATATTTGCTGATATTGATATCGTATTTTAATCAAATCTAAATACATTTTAAATTTGGAAAGCATTGGTAAGCATATAATCCAAATACTTTTAAACTAAAAAAAAAAATATTTGAAATGGCGTAGTAGGTGTTAAAAGCTACTAGCTTTATGAATTAAACTGAAAAATTGAATTTGTGTTAATTTAAATGATAACCAGTTATAACTATTTAATTTGACCTAAAATATTTTACACAATTTTATAAATTGAGGAGGTAATAACCCTAGAGTGGCATTAATATATTCCTTTTGTTATTAGTCGAATCTGCATTACCCTAAATTGGAAAACATTTAATCAGTCTAATGTGCTATTGTTTTACCCAGAGTTGACAATGTTTAATCACTTATATTTTTTTTTATTTATTTATGCTGAAAGAAAGTTATAAAATCAGTTAAGTTTATATTTAGTTAGTAAATTGTTTTGTTATTTTTATACGTTTTTATCTCTATATAACAATAGCTACCAAAATAATTATCTAGAGTAGATTAAACGTATTTGATCAAGAGATATACGGGAATATCTTGGATTCATGGGTTGCTGTCCTAGAAATAATTCGTATTTTAAAATATTTACATATAATTTATGAACGTACGATTTAAAACACACAAAATAAAAATAAAATAAAATGATAAACGAAAGGTGGCTGGATACTACCGGCCATGATCTTCACAATGTTGAAGCAATGATAATTATTCCACGGATGAAAATTCATATTTTCTCTGTTAGAACTTTTATTAGGCAAAAAATATCTAATATTAATTTAATTTCGTAACAACAAACAAAGTGTTTCCATTTTGAATGTATGTAAATCCTTATGTGGAAATGTGTGATATTTATATATGCAACAGAAACTACGGTAAGAATTTGAGATATTTGTGAAATTGTGTACGTATGAAACGCTTTCCAAACTGCTCTGTGTAAACATCGTTCTTTGACAATATAACCACTTGTTTATTTTACTTAGCCAGTATTATCAATTTATTTACAATTATAGTGTGAACGCACAGAGTAAGTTTGATAGTAACAACCTTTCTTATTTCATCCTTTTATGCAAACGCTGTTGAACACAGTGTAAGTATTATCTAACTATCTGTATTACTATGAATTTAAAGACCCATCTTAGTTGGCATTTGGTTATCGTCGGCTTATCAGACCTGTGTATAATATGTATTAATTTGATCAGAAAAACAAGGCAAACTTAACGTTAGCGTCAGAAATATAATTCACTGGAACCAGAAATGCTCATACACGTAAAAACCCGCGAAATTGCGTGTGAACCAGCCGATAACTGCTAGTTATATTTATAACTAAGTAAATAGCTTTTGAATTCAAAATTAATAGTCGTATTCCTTAGACCCAGGGGAAGCTATGTACCAGAGTGTAAGTTCCCAGGACCTTTCTATCGTCAGTTATAGCACAGACTGATGGGTAGTCGGACATACAACGACGAAGGCCCTGCAGAGCCCTTAGTAATAATAATTGTTAATAAGTATAACAATTAATCAATAACGTTTTAGATAAAAATTAAAATAAGATTTATTGATACTACATTACCTCCCCCTTTTTAGAATGTCAAACAACACTATGTAATATGATTTGCTATAATATATTTATTGATTTTTATAATTAAAAAAGATGGAAGACATTATTACATAAATACATTGACATGTTGGCTGAGCGTTAGTGAAGATATTACTGAAGGGGCTGAAAAATGCCATTGCCGTCTATCTGTGATGATATCTGCAAGAATTTCGAAATGAACAGACCTTAAGACTTAAAAATCTGCATGAAGTTTCATTTCTATATAGGCAACAGTGATGGTAATGCGTATCTCTCCACAGGATTTGGCTGAGTATTAACGAATATTTTAAATTATTGTAAGGGTTAGTAACGAGAAAAAAGCAGACTTTAATATTTTGTAAACAAAATCAGAATACTCATGACAGATTTTACACGTGAAATTTTTTGTTAGAGTAAAAGCACAACATTTTTATTCTTAGAGTAAAAATACAAAAATGATAGAGCGGAGTATCAATGTTAATAGTCGACTACAAGAGTTGATTTCAGCATTATATTCCGTTATAGTTAACCGGGGCGTATATTATTTAAACACTGCTATGAAACCTAATTTAAAAAAGAAAAATATGAATGTATGACGTAACAAGATATCGCGAGAAATCATCTGTGGGCTTTAGTTTTGTATGGAAATTCATTTCTATACAGTCAAGGATGATTTCTATGATGGTGCATGGCCATATAAGGAATTCGCTGAGTTTCATTGAAAGCTATCAGACAGTAGGCTTGCACAATTTTCTTTGGTGTGCCGAGGCTTTTAAAAAGTTTTTCCATTATAACTGTTTGCACCCCTGACTGTCTGCAGAACATTTCGGGAAAGAAATGAGATACAGATTTAAAATGTTGTCAGCAATCTCATAAAGTCTGTTACTCGACTTGTAGTGAGTGAATCGTACTCCATTTTTTAGCAAGAATGAAATATTTTGACCTTTTGATCCACAGTTTCTCTTCATGAAACATAAAGATAGATCTCTTAATAATAGAATTATTTTGGTCGAGAACATATTTTAAAAATAAAATTAGATAATTGAATAGAATGTGCTTGGTTGAGGCACGTAATAGTGAGATAGATAATGTAATGTAATTAATTAGCTATGCATTTGTGTAATGTCATATGTTATGGTAGATATAACGAATATTATACGCGATCCATTTTAAAAGAGTAGTTCAAATTTTAACTACGGCAAGCATGTAACAACCATAATGGTGTATGAAGGACCTTGTTTTTAAAGTGTGTAAGGTTAAACGTGTTGTACAACCTTGAAACGTAAATATAATGTTATTTGATTGTTTGTTACTTTCAATTTTAAATTTCGATTGTTTCATCATGTTGGATTTACCATTGCTACTGTACACAAGGGATTATCGTTGCATTATAGTGATGATCACTAACAAGCATTCTGAGTGCAGTGTGTGGTTTAGTGCTGCATGGTGGAGGGCCCCTTACTTAGCACCTTAGTGTGTACTCAGGCCTATTAGTGTGACTTTACACTCAATTAGGGCCCTTAGCTGGCAAAAACGGATGAGTGAAAGATATATCAGTTCGATACTGTACAAAGCTGGTTGGCCCAAGTGGTCCACAATTTATATCGATACATGGTTATTAGTATACATAATTATTTGAATAGTTGTATATGAAGAATTACAGAAAAATATATGTATTCATAATTTATTTTATGTAGACCTCATTTAGCACATTTTACTTTTCATGTGTGTCAATGATATTTTATGACTTTAATAGTGTAGGTACTTATTACCGTGATAAAATAACAGTGGTGATTTTTTTTAGGTTTTCGTCTTGCCAGATTAACTCCTTTAGCTACCCCTACGAAGTATGTGGTGCAAATTCCATATAAGAGAGGTTGTGTATCGCTTTAAAATTCAACCTACTGAAATTACAGACTCAAACAGCTTTGTATGCTTGTGGACTAATAAATTGTAAATAAAATGATTAGCATTGTACTGTCGGGCATATTTTATCACGGAATTTACATATCCTAAATATCCAGATGTATATAAAATAAGCTGAAAAGAATTTGTGAATTTCATCATAGCTTTTATGCATCCATTTTAATTAAATTCCTACAATTATTCAAATAGTCATGATGGAGAAAGCAATTACGTAAGCTGATACCTGTCTCTTAGTTATTATACTCCAGAAGATTATAGAAGTGAAAAGTTCTTAGATGTTCGAATCTCAGAGACACTGAACTACCTGACGCCGTGGGATTAAATTAAAGTGTTAAGAACTTCAATGTGTGCGATTTCTTGCAGACCCATAATTCTCAGAGGGCGGAAATCTGAGTTTAAGACGCTCTTGAAAAAAAATTTACACCTTAATTAGATCAGCAGATCTTTAGAGGCCGGAAACTTCTTTTGACTGAGAACTTCTAGATGGAATAATTCACTGAATGGCAGAGTGTGTTAGAAATAGAAGGTCCCAGAGACTGGCAACTTCTAAGTTTTAGAATCTCAGAGTCCGGGAGAATCTATAGATTGAAGGTTTAACGAAGCCAACAGAACTCTAAAGTCTCCAAACACCAAGAATCCCGGAGGACGAGGCTTTTAGATTTTGAGAGCTCTGAATGGGTTAGGATATCAAGTAGACCGAGAGTTATGTGGAAACAGAAGCTCTAAGAGTTCACAATTTCTAATGACCATCAAGTTTCTCAAGAACGAAACATTATTTATTTCGTAAGCTAATTTTTTATTGATTTAGATTTTCAAGCTTTTACTAAGAGTTTTAATTTACTGAATTCTTCCAGAGGCCAAGATTTTCCAGACACAGAGACCTGCCAAAGGTTAGAAGTTTGGGAGCTCCAATAGCTCGAAAGTTGCTTAAGCCCTCGAGATTTTATTGGTTGAAATCATCAAAAAAATTTGATATATTAAAACATTATTATAGTATTGACATTAATAAGCTATAGTGACAAACTATATTTTCCTTTGACAGGTTTGCCAACCCAACACAATTTCAGGGTTGGCGTGATAATCACGTATTATATTAAATCTAAAGTATCGACATTACTTAGTTTGAAAGTACAACACTCTTCAGAACAAGAGCGAAACTCTAATGTCTCCATGACACCAAAATTATGAATGGATATTGCAAAAGTTGAAGCTAGGAAATATCTCACAGCATCTGAACAGTCTTTGCAGAATAGGTTCAGGAAACTGTTATTAAAAATATCTTACTAAGTTCCTTTCTCTTAGATAAGTGTTTTTAAGAAATTAGCAAATGGAAGTAACGAACACGTTTAATAAACCATTAACAAATTTTAATGTACAGTAGCAATTGTTAATTTCGCACAAAAAACACTCAGCTCCCTAAGACATAACACATATATGACATAACACCTAGGAATTACGTAAAATCCTGAGTTCGACTATCGACTAACTCGCACATAAACACTCAGCTCCCTATAACACAATACATATGACATAACACCTAAGAATTACGTAAAATCCTGAGTTAGACTATCGAATAACTCGCACATAAACACTCAGCTCCCTATAACACAATACATATGACATAACACCTAGGAATTACGTAAAATCCTGAGTTCGACTATCGACTAACTCGCACATAAACACTCAGCTCCCTATAACACAATACATATGACATAACACCTAGGAATTACGTAAAATCCTGAGTTCGAATATCGACTAACTCGCACATTAACACTCAGCTCCTTATGACATAACACCTAGGAATTACGTAAAATCCTGAGTTAGACTATCGACTAACTCGCACATTAACACTCAGCTCCTTATGACGTAACACACAATTGACATAAAACCTTGGACCCCACAAAGTTCGACATCTGGCTTGTACGACGCGTTTTTTCATATACTGCGATTAGTAAACGTTAAGTATAAAATGTACAATTTGCACAAAAGTAATCAGCTCCACAGATCCAGTTGTACTGACTTGGAAAGTCCTGATAGCTGAATAGTCAAAGAATTCGGAATAGAGATGTGCATGTTGTACCGATTATAACAGTAGAGTAACTAGTGAGGGCATGTTTTTTTTACTGCAATTACCCGTGGAAAACAGGATCCGTAAGACAATGTATAAAATTTATTAATTTTGTATTCGCTCACCATCCGTACTCTGGGATCACGTGACCGCGGCGCGTGGCTTGAGGGAGACCGGGAGTGACGTCTTGGTGTTGTCAGTTAAATCAAAGTTTACTACATACGTAACCTGTTTGTCGGGTTTCTGCTTGCTCGGTCAGGGGGTAGACTGTGACTAGCGACCAGTTCAGAGTTAACCTACGAACCGAAGACTTGTGCCCTATACGTCTAAACTCACGTATCTCGACTGTACTGAAGCTTACCGAGTAAGTAAACTGCTGCATATTACAATTAATTTGTACGTTGAGTCTTAAACCTTTGAAATTTTCTAGGTGCCCCTTTTATTTCATGTGAACCATCTTAAAAATGTAAGACCTTTCGGTATAATGTTTAAATCCAGTATTAATGACGGAATATAAATTTTTAAATACTTTCACTAAACCGATGACATTGCATTTTATTGAAAAAAAATCAAGAAATAATTCATTGGGGAGAAAGCAGCCCGAAGGAAACTGCTGATGAAGTGGGTTGCATTACAAACTTTGTCAACCGTCTTGCTTGAATCACTGCTTTTGTCTTGGGTTTTATTGAAAAACTGAGTTACTTTGAATGATATACTGGCTTAGTCACCTACACCGGAGTATTGTGATAACATTATTTCCACTATCGGAACCATTTCTGAATCTGATAATATGTTGTAAGGTTTGATGGCTATTTTCTTGAGTATTGGAATCTGCAATGTATCATTAAAATTCATGTACAGTTATATGGAATTATGTTAAGTTATTGCTTGTAATTTTTTGTTTAGAACTGATTCAATGGATGGGGAGAAGTTTTGAGGTTCAAGGGAGAATATATTATATTTTATTATCTACGGGTCGTATTTCAGCATGTTATATAATTTCATAAATCAGGTAATGCAATAGTGGTCAGTGCTTTACGTGATTTAAATGATTTTTCTGCATATTCAAAAAAGTCTAGGAGCATATCAGCTTATAAGTGAGCACTTATGAGAGAAATTAAAATGCTTTATACATTTCGAAATATTTTGTCAAGCAGTTCATATAACGTCTGGAAGTAAATAAGAGTGTAAAGATAATAAAAATTAACTCATTCTGAACAATATTCTTTCCAACCAATAATATATAAATAATAAATTTGTATAATCGGGAACACAAGGGTATTTATTACTGAAGGTAGTTAGTACTGATTCTCGTAAATATAAGTGAATTTATACGAAGCCGAATGTCAAAGATCAAAAAAGGATAGCACAAGAGATTATAAAGCAGGAACTTGGGGTTAAGTTTAAGTAACTTGGGTAAAACGTTTATTTATAATGGAAATACACATTGTTCCAGAGACCAGTTGATTCACAATATACCTTCCTATATTGGGGAGGATATTTTAATGAAACACTATTTTTTCAATAGAATATTATAACAATATGTTAAAGGATTTTCATAGTAGTATGCGTCTTTTCTGGTAAAAAAATCAACATTAAAGGAAACGCCAAGCGTTGTAGCCAGGCAAAGTTGTGCGGTTACCCTGATATACGACAACAAGCGGGTAAAACTTTTGAATATGAAATGAGCCTTCTAAAATACGCTCTTTCAGTTGCCAAGGATTCCGTGTGGAAGCAATACGATACGCTTTTGAGTTGCGTGCACAGAATTGTGTTTCTGATCGTATTGAAATATCGTTCCGTTGCATAACATTTCTCTCTAGTTATTTCATTCTGTTTATGTCATCTGATAAAACTCGTAGATCTTTTATATGGAAAAACCTCCACGTATCTAATTTTCAAAACTGAATTGATCACTAAGAATCGATATAAAATGTAACCAGTCATTTACTACATTCAGTTTTTGAAAATTAAAATTTTACAGAGTGAAATATTACTATAATATTACCAACATTAGTATTTTCAGCTTTTATGATGTGAGATCATAAACACTTTACTTTGAGGTCTTATATGTATATTATAAAATAAAATAAAATGGTACATAAAAACATGTAGTAACAATATGTGAACAGAAAGGTCAAAGATCCAGCTGGGATTATTCAATCAATGGGGACTAAAAAAATTATATTCTTAAAACATAACCAAGTGTTTAGGTTGAGATACAAAAATATGAAATACAATAAATGTATTATTAAGAATAAAAGATACAACCAGTTCTAAATGATTGTATCATATCGGGTTATTTTATTCGTAAAGAAAAATACTATAATCATGAACTGAATATTTCAAGTTATCGGATGCCTTTATTCATAAAAAGCTAAAAGACCACGCGTGTATAACTTGCAGAGCGTTAGTGTGCATATAACGTAGTATGGTATGGGGAGTGCCGATAGCCGAGCGGTCTAAGACGTTGGACTTCGAGTCTGAGTTAGAGATAGCGCAGGTTCGAATCCTGTCTGTGACCTTACACTTTTTATCAGTACCATCGAACTTGTACTGTATCGACTCTCCCTCTTATTCTGCTTGATAAGATCCTCGCACAGGCCAGTGGCCCATGAGGACGGGCTGAGTAAGAATTATAAGGGGATCGGCTTCTCCTTAATAAAAAAAAAAATCTGTATGTCAGACGGTCTGTTTAACGCAGAATATTTCGAGATATAATTGAGCTAGGGACATGAAATAAATATTGAACGTATCCAAATTTTTATATAAGCATAGTCATGTTTGATGGTAATGCATGATCCTGTATATGAATTGGATAAGCGGTAGTGTCATCTAACTATCCGCTATATCACTATATCTCGAAAGTGATTTTATCTGTATATTTAAAATTTTGTGTGAAACTGATCTTATAGATTGAAAATAGTGGTGACGCATGCCCCCATGGTGTCACCATTTGGATGAGCGTCATCACTCAAAAGACTGGCTCAAATGATCTTTTGTTTATCCGGGGCTGAGAGTTTTGTTTCTGACCGATTCCTGACTGTCAAAAGGGTATCTTGAGAATAAAATGAGCTGTGCACATTTTGCATACAACCTCAACGAATTCTATAACGTGACACTTGGCAGTGTCTACTTGTAACTTGTAATGAAAAGACCATCTGACTGAGTTTGTTTCTATTTATACAAGATAAAGAACTCTTGTATACATAAAGATTGCTTCCAGAGGTTTGTGATGTTCATTTCTTTTGAATACCGACGTGGTTCTATTAGCGTTATAAAGATTTGGTGTGATTTGTTTTGTTTGAATATAAGTTATTATTGTGTTCGTTAAAATTTAATAAACGATTCAAAATTGGTACTCCAAAGAGCTTCAAGACCTTGTAATAGGTGCTTCCTGAGTATTTGGAATTAATGTACAAAATATATAAAAGTATCATATGTCTTCTGTAGTAAGTAGTAAATACAATGTAAACATTGGTTTATAACCTAAAACCAAACATATAAGTTCTCCTCGTAGGTTAAATATGTAATTTGTTACTCGCAAACCAAAAACAAATAATTATTTTACGTTATTTTAGAAACGACTTTATATATTCTTATGATTTCGGACTATACCCCGGTTGGAAACGTAAAAATCTCTCTCTCTCTCTAATAATAAAGAGTTTTGGGGGATTAACTGTCGAGATTAAAAATACATACATCATCAGACCATAAAATACAACTGTAATACATCCATATTAACTCTGAGCTTTCCATTTTTAATATTATTGTAAGAGTTGCAAATATTAATTTCTTTGAGGGAGGATTTTCAGGAAATGGACATAACTGATAAGAGTGCTGTTTGAGTATTTTCCTTATTAACAACTTGGTGGAGCCGGTTTTGTAATAAGCATCATTTGGTTTTTTTTATTTGAGATTTATATATTTTTGTTTTCTGGAAACTCAGTTTATTTACACGCTCTAGATCGCGTTAAGTGTATTAACGTGTTTCGCAAATATTAGGCCGTAGTTTACCGGATCTTTGTACTAAATTTTAAAATAATTTAGATTTTGTAAACATTTATAGAGACCATATTACTAGATAATTCGATAAAAATTTAATCACACTAAACATTCCTTTTCTATACATGGCGAGTTAAATAGCCACTTCCGGTATAAGTGGGGTGATATCCATTAGACAACCAACGGATATCTAGTGACGAAGCCAAATTCTCGCGATTGGTAAGTAATATTATTATCCGTAAGTATTAATTTTTCACATAATACGAGCCAAGAACTTTAGTAAATGTTAATCTTATTGAACAATACACTAATTAATAAAAGTAATTGAATTCTTAGCTTTTTGTTTTCGATGATAAACGATTGTTCCCTTTCTGGCGAAGCAGTTTACATTAACTTTATTAATGTCTCGGCTAGTTAATTTGGGTTGTTTTAGGCAGGTTTGTGGCCAAAATTCGTGTCAGCATCATTTCGTGATCTTCAAACATTGCGGTAATCATCTTTACATCGTGGAGCCAAAATTTTCTGTCGTTTAGTTAAAATGACGTATTTTTATGAAAAATTTGGTTTTGTCAGAAAAGAAGTACTCACGGCTTATGGCTGTTTTATAAAGGCCTTGCAGGTACGTATGGCAGGGAGGGATATCCCTCTAAGGGAAAATTTAAGGATCTAACAGAGTTTAATAGATTATGATTGTACTGTAATAAATCAGTACAAAAAATAATGTAGTATGAACTCATTGCCCCCTCCCCCCAATGTTTCAATGGAATTATTCTGTGGGAGGTTGCGCAAATATCTTTTCAAAGAATATTTATAATGAAAAAGAAATTTCTTTGTATAATCAACCATTTGGCTAACCGAGTCATGTAGAATCTTTGTATAATCAACCATTTGGCTAACCGAGTCATGTAGAAAATCCTTCAGGGAGCTCGAGTCAATGACATAATCTTATCATGAGAGTTTCTGTCAGTGGCAACTGTTATAGGACTGGGATGTCCACGTGTATGATACAAGAACCAAATAAAACAATACAGTTGGTCAGATATCAGGTTTATAGGTTTATAAACTTGCTTACCAAAACATGTAAAATAAATTTACAATCTAATCTGTTTAGATCAAAAGTAGAAATTATTTTATTAAAAATGTATACTACTCCTTGGATGAATTTTTCAAAGCGTAACAATTTCTAAAGAAGTTAAAGGGATTGCGCATGTAATAAGTTTAGTTTCTACTAGTTATATAGACAGCTTTATTTTAATTGAAGCACGTTTTAAACTTATAAAAAATAATATTTGGACAAGTATACTCACTTTCAACCGCAAGTCACAGGAAGTGCCTCTCTGGAGAAAATAAAATCAACACTAAGTCGGATCTTGTTGACTAAGCCAGTATATCATTCAAAGTAACTAAGTTTTTCAATAAAACCCAAGACAAAAGCAGTGACTCAAGCAAGACGGTTGATAAAGTTTGTAATGCAACCCACTTCGTCAGCAGTTTCCTTTGGGCTGCTTTCACACCAATGAGTTATTTCTTGCTTTTTTCCCAATACAATGCATTACGATAAGTTTTATAATTAATGCCTAACTAAGTTTAAAGCACAAAAAAATGTTTGTAAACTATTAAACACTGTTTTTAAACCACTAAAGCTTTTGTTCGATTATTGTATAATTTAATTTTAGGAAAATGTGTCTATTTATATATATATTTTATATTAAAACATTTACATTTAGGCTTACAAAAATATTATGGTATAATCTTATAAAACAACCCCTTTTGTCTGTAACTAATAACAACTGAACTGATCTAGAACTTAACTACGGAACAATTAACTGTACAAGCAATGTAAAGTTCTATTCAAATGTTAGGCCATTTTGCACAGTGTTCATTAAAACTTTGCTTATAAGTTGTGCCAAGTACATCGATGTGCGAGGGTCTTCTAAATTGATTTCCTGCAATAAGTGGTATAGAAACAGTTACGCTTAGCAGCTTAGGTAAATCCGTGACTTTTGTGACAAAAATATCGAGCTATGCATATTTAGAAAGTGGTTGTTTGTACAAAGTTATCAGTACATAGTATTGCATCTTGTGCGTTGTTAGTATTTTCAAGTTACCTCATTGTTTATAAAAGATTTATATTATTTTCGATATTTCTTGTTTAATTGAAATTATCTAAATGTATAACATTTATAGTTTAAAATTTGTATAATATTGGTGGAATAAATCAACTTCAATGTGAAAACTATGGATTTATAAGTAATTGAACAGCTTGATGTTCAAAACTTACACAATAAATCATAATTTTTCGTATACTTATAATACTTAATTACAAATCAGCAACATATATAGAACATATACTTAGTTACATATAATATTAAAAAGATTATCAAACATTTCAAGTATAAAATTTTCTTAAAGACACTAGGTTTTATTATTTTTTCAATTACATGATGTTTTATAGTCCAGAATTTGCCCCACGTTCGGATTATGTTTTGATTCTTTGCCTCGCTGGCTAACGCCCATATATACATTATTTACAGGTTTTAATGTCAGACCAAAACTATACTTTTTGAGAAAATTCATTTTACAATTTTAATTATTTGCTACTTTGGTCTTTCGATACCTACCATAACTTCCAACTGGCAATAAATTTATATCTCAGAAGAAATATCCCTGTCTTTCACGAGTAACTGGTTTGCCTTCTTGTATAATGCAGATGGGTTCTGGCCTCATGAAGTGTAAAATTCTTGTTTGTCTGAAATTCTACATTGAAACAAGCCTACATGTGTCAAAATTGTTTGCAAGCTTTATTTCCAGGAATGTGTAAGGCTTTAAAAACAGTTACAACTATGAAGAGAACAGGAAATACCTTTGCCAACGTATAAACAGCAGATCTACTAAAAAACCCTCCTCTTCATAACCCTATTGTACTCGTTCTCCATGGTCATTGGTTTGTGCGAGGATCTTACCCTAGATCCTTCTGTTCCATAATTCGGGATCTTATTAATTGTACAAAGCTGATAGTACTGATAAAGTGCTACGTTCACGGGCAGGATTTAAACCTGCGCTAACTCTTAACTCAGTTCCGATTCCCTCGACCGTATGGCAACCGGATATATCTTTTAGTGAGTTGAGGATGTTTGTTGCTCTTACCATGATTTGTTTCATTGAGTTACTAGATCAATCCTTACCGATAAAAACTTAATTCACGGCTACGAATAAAATAAGAGGAATAACTAGAATTTATTGCACATAAACGTTTGTTGCTAGTTTTTCGACTACCCGTAAAGTATCCAAACTCAATATTATAAAGATAAATAACAAGTTAGCTCATTATAATGTCACAATACAGGTTTTATTATTAAATACATCTCCTCAATCCCCAACATATTGAAGTAGCTTCAATATTAAATTTAAAGAATGCAGCTATACGTATGTGCAGCATATGTAATTCTTTTCAATATTAGAATTTTAATGTTCTACGTGTTCTTATCATTACTAAAGCCTAATACTAAATCTTTGTCAATTTCCTCTTGATGAATGTACTTATTTATTTTCACTTACACTATCTAAATTATTCAATTTCACCCCGTGATAATGAGGTCTTGGCTGCAATCTGTTGTGGTCTGTGAACTATTTCATAAACAAGTTAAATTTTTTAGGCCAGTGTGAAGGAAATTTTTAGTCTAGATAGTTAACTTTTCAGTTAATGAACTTAATTACTTACTGGGCTCTATGTAGTATAGTAATGCAAGTAGTTTTTTTCAAGGTACATATTATGTAAATGTTCGTATGTAACAGCTTCAAATATAAAACAAAATTACTATTCACTCTTATTTTAACGTTTATTAGTACGATATCAGCACATCTGGTTCAATTTTATATTTCCAACGCTAAATTTGTGTTTGAATTATTGCCGTGATCATGAAAATGGCACATTTGGAAAGGCCAGATAGAGAAGAATCTATGGTTGAGTAACCAAATAGGACATACATTAAACTCAAATTGTGTGTTTTACTGATGAACACAACTACAACTCTCCGGTACTAAAAAATATTTTAATACCTTAGTTGGTCTTAGTATTATGCCCATGTTTATGTTGAGATTATTTTCGACTGTGTCTTGAAGGAGCAATATATATACAAGGTGAGGTAGAAATTAGGATAAAACCTTATAAAATTCGAACTTTACAAGGAAACAAATTGACGTACTCAATGGAGGGTCTGTATTAATAGCGGTGACCATCTTGAGATCAGAAACACTTGATTAGGAAAGGAAGACACGTGGACCATTAATTTTAATCACCCTGTTCTCACGAATAAAAAAACACGCATATTTCTTAGCTTTTAGGAAATCTGTTTTAAAACATGTAGTAGTTATTGACTTTGAAATCCGCCGTTTGAACTTTAACAAAGCATAACTCTAATACAAAGAATGATATCTTGATGTTCTTAAGAATAAGGTAAATTAAATTATGTGTCTTCCCATTTGAAAAATTTTACTCAAATCCTTTCTGCACTCAAGATAGCTGCCCCTATTAACTTAGGTTATAAAAGTTACGGTTCTAACTACAGACATACTCTATTGTATAAACATTATGATTTCTCACACCATTTAACTTTGTATAAGAGTGCAATCAATGCCGTGTCTGCTTGATGTTCTTAAGAATAAGGTAAATTAAATTACGTGCCTTCTAATTTGAAAAATTTTACTCAAACCCAAGATGGTGGACTCAAAATAGCTGCCCCTGTTAACTTATGTTATAAAAGTTACGCCTCCGACTACAGACATTCATTCTATAAACATATATGATTTCGCGTACCATTGGACTTTGTATAAGAGTGTAATTAATGCCGTGCTTGTTTTCATAATTACCAGAGACTGCTGTGGTTGATGTATAAGCATCGTGTCAGTGTGGCCAACCGAGCTAAAGTATTCCTCCCTCAATTTCGTATCCTATTTTTTTAATTCTTCCATTTGTATAGCTTACAATATAAGAAAATTTTCCTCCATATGAGCATAGGACTCATATGGGGAAAATATCACTCTTCAGAGTACACTCAATACGGTTTTACTAAAATAACAAAGTTCTAAATGCGTCCATTACAAATTACTGAACTATAACATTCTGTACAAGACAGCCAACATCGTTCAGTCAAAGGACGTCTTGAGAATTTGATGAGCGGCGCTACTGTTTGGATTTGGAAACCAAAACTAATTGTTTGATCCCTTTGAGCTATATTGAGTTCTGTTATAGCTCTAAGTGGTTCGACTCCAACTTGACCCTCACGCTCCCAGCCGTTCCGTTTGAGTTTCTACTAAGCCACTCGGTTCCTCTCCTAACTAGTTTCTAATGCAGAGCAAACATCAACTCAATCTCTAACACCATTGTGCTATGGCAAGATATTACTAACAGCTGCTGACTGCCTATTGTTCGGTGTATTGAATTATTTAAGAGAAAATTAAACATTGTTTTGAAATAATACAGCAAACAGGTCTGTAAAACAGATACGTCAATTTGACCACATCTTGTCGTTTAATGACACAGTTTCATACGTCTTGTCCTTTAGTAGTTAGTAATAAGTGCCTAATTATTTTTCGGTCTATCTCCCAATTCTCGCCAATCACCCAAATGTATGTTTTCTAAATTTGGAAGTTTTGTAAATTATTTGGAAAAAAGAGGGTAACAAAAATAATTACACACAGTTACGGTTTAAAGTATCATATCGAAATTATGTAATGTATATATATAATATGTTATACCAAAGCCTTAAATAACAAATATAATATAAGGTGAAATTAATCCATAAATAGAGTATTGTATACAATTCCAAGATCATCATAAAGGGCATAATATATTTTAAATAAAGAAAATAGTCCCTAGAACAAAAGGCTCACTTCTTGCAGGTTTATACCTTCCAGTTTAACCTACTCCGGTTGCACCTGTACCGAATGTACGAACACGTGTGGTTGGATACCGCTGAGGTCATAGTAATGAATACTCGATTTTTAGTTTCTTATATGTTTAATCGCGGCAAAGAAACATAAAAGTACCCCTTATAGATGTTAAAAATAAACTAATGTATTGCCTCGTTGCTGCCAAATTGAGTGATAAAGAACTAAATGATATCATGGGTGTGAGCCTAATGGTTCCAATGTTCTATGGGAATTTTGCATACGAACTTAAAACCGGGTGTAATCGGCAGCTACAAAGTTTCCGAGAGAAAAAAATAATACGCGTGCCAATTAGGTTATTAACCCGAAAGAATTTACATCCAAGAACATCGGATGTAACTTATACTAACCAGTAACGAGTAACAGGGTTGCGAACATATGTATTATATTTTATATTATATAAAATAAAACTAAATAACGGTACAACGTGAAGACGATAGCTTTTAAATTCTCAAACACAGCGTTATACTTTTTTGTAACATTTATGACGATGGCAAATGTCTGAAACCTATTAAGCTTTCAACGGTTGGAAAGGTGCCTAAATTAAAATGCCTATCAGCATAGCTTGTTCCAATATTGCCTAATCGAATGTTATTCAATCGGTTGGCTGAAAAGAATGAAATATAAAGTATAGAAAGTAACAGCTTAATAATTGCCGGAGTGCAGTACGCCGAAACTTACAGGAAACACAAACCTAATATTGTACTCTAGTTATTAATTAGTTAAAATGAAGATTTGTTAATTAAATCTGTAAGACAAATATTTTTGAATTATGTAGAATAATACAGTTCAAAGTTTGTAATTTAAAATCCACTTCTATCTTATGGCGTGAAACTATAGGAGTGATATTATAGCAAAATTAAAATGTATTTCAAACAAACTTTGATTTTTGAAGGAGAAAACAGGTTTAGTCGTATAGTTGATAGACATGCATAAAACAAAGTTATATAAGATTAGTAAATGACTTAAGGTTTTTAATAAAATTCCGCTTCTACGCTCACTTTTGTTTAGACAGAATCTCCGGATTCTTACTTTATTAAGATTTACTACTAACCATTATTATATCTAGTACTGTTGATCAATTAAATATGGTTAAAAACAGAATTAATAATGATCAGTTACTTCAAAACTCAAAGTTTTATTGAAAATACTATTTGTAAAACTTTTGTACTAATTTTAATACAACAGAATCTTCTTCCTCAAATTACAAAAAATAATAACATTTTATTAATTATAAAAATTAACTAGAGATTAATTATATGTCGACTATAATTTTGATGTACATACTTTTTAAAGGAGACATAGCAGATTTATTACACAGTACTTACTGGCGTGTTAGTGAGCTGCAGTGATTGAAGTGGTGTGCTTTTCATTTTAATATGACCATATGTTACAGCATGTTACAGCTTGCAGCAGTGCGTGAACCAAGCAGTTATTTATGTCACCACCCCGTCACATATGCACAATAAATTACTCACAATAACGCCATACTGACGATTACAGTAATAATTGTGGAAACCTCTTCCATCAAAGTGTGTGCCTTGTTAACATTATTGTTAAAATAAAATACGTGGCTGGGTATCATAGTAACAAATATGACACATTGTTGAAACAAGTTTAAAACAGAGTCCTTTACAATGTCTTAAAAGTAACGTTATCAAAAAAGCGAAGTTTACAAATATTCTCAATAGAAATGTCAAACGAATACTCCAAATTCACTTCACAGAATGCTTTTAACGTTTTACAAGCTAAAACAATACTATTTTATTAATATTTTATTTGAATTAACTTTAAAACCCATTACAGAGATACATACATTGCAAGAATTTCTTTACTTACTAAGAAAAGTATTCATAGTATACTAAAAGTTACTGGCGATTTTGCACCCGATTTCCTATAGAATAACAGGTACGTAATAGGCATGTCCTTTTTAAACAGCGTATTAAAGATAACTTAAAAACTATTTATTAATATCTTAGAAAAGTCTTTTCGAGTCCTTGGTTTTAAATTGTTGGTAATCTAATTCCTTGTACCGGTATATGTTATATTAGGATAAGACAATCAATCTTATTTGAATACTTCCGAATTTGTATTTATCAGAGTTAAACTTTCACTTCCAGCACATGTGATGGTATCCGTTAAGCAAATTCCGCGAGTTTATCCGTAACCGTTAGTTACGTCTGTAATAGTTATAGGTCTAGAACTACAGATCCTTTTAAATACTCTGAGGAATGTTTGAACATTATAAATGAAGATAAAGTTCCTGGATATTGACATCTCCATCGCTCCAAGCGAAACCAATGATGATTTTTACTGACCCAGTTACATTGACTTTAACTGTTACTGTCCAAGTCGGAAAAAGTAAATGAAGAAAATAAAACCCAATTTTGCAAAACTGAACAGTCAATTGAACAATGGCTATCTCTTTTGCAACAAACAGATTATTATTTTCTTTTAACCTTTGAAAGTGAAGTAAATCGTTCATGATGGATTGTAGTCCACAACGATTAAACAAAGATGTCGAATGAATGTTTCGATGGATGAAGAAGAAATGAGCTCCCGCAGCTCATCTTTCCTTAAATAGACTTCCCTTACCCCCTTTCGCCCCTCTACTTTCACCCCCCCCACCATCATCCCGAATGACAAAGGAATAATTGACAATATACCGACTGAGGGGAAACCTATTTTGTTGCATAATAGTGTTTCAACATATACGTCTCTCGGCGTTACCCATACACAAACACACGCAGTTTGAGGAAACCACTGCACACAGACCTTAATGAATAGTAGTTGCACAACGCTACCACTTTATACATCTACTTATATTACGGATATGCCTTGACATCGATATGTACGGATTCATAGTTGAAACCAAAGTTCTAATTCAGCAGGTAAAAATTACTGAAAATAAATTTTCATTAATTAAAAAATTTTAGTGAGGTAAAATTTACTTTTACAACGCAATGAAAACAGATAGTTGTTTTTGTTACATCATCAGATTGATTTTGAACATGTTATGCATATTAACTGTAGGTATCGGCCGTAGACAAATTTTTAAACAGATTTTAATTGTATCTCATTTTCATCTAAATGACATCAAGTTCACTTAACGTGTTGTATAGTTTTATTAGGTCTTTGGAATTTTTGAAACCACAGAGTTGTGGATTAAAACTATATTTTTGGTATTCTTGTTCAACTGTTTAAACACTGTATAATAGCTGTTATTTATGTGATGAGAATTCTTTGTATTACTATCATCAACGTTCAAGTCTCTTGGTTTTGTAATTTTGTTATTGTTCATTATATATTTTTTACATGTTTGTTTTTATGCGGTTACCATTGAAACAAATAAATAAAAAATCCTATTGTTGTGCTAATTTTGTGATGCTTGATTTTTGAAACGTGTTTACTAACCGTCATCCTGGATTACTAAAGAGTACTTCTGCTCACAAAAGATTTGAAGTAATTTCTGGAGCTTACAGATTGTAGTAGATCAAGTAATTGGACCAGGTGGTTGTATACGTAAGGTGTTATAAAATCTAGGTAAAAATGCCCATTACCTTCCTTTAATTTGATGATGTAATAATACAGATATTGTGAAAAGGATTTATTCAATGCCAGTATTGAGTTTCGCTCAATTTCGCTTTCCACCTAATGTAGCGAATGACATCCTGACACTGTCAAAGACTGATTCTTGGAATCTGGAGTCCTCTGCCTCCTGAAGAGTCCAGGAAGACCAAAACAATAGAGTGCCTTAGAAATAATATTTTATTTTTGACATGATTTCACTATTATATATTATATGAATTCTCTTGAAAATATGATGAGTTTTTAGTATGTTTTCGTGTTGCATCTTTTTGACGTCATAGAAAATTAGAATACAAAAGAGCTCGGTCTAGTTTACCCAACAGAAATCCATTGTAGTTCAGATGAATAAGTGTCTCATGGTCTCATACGGTGCACCATTAAAAGTGCTCAGATTCTTTTCTCTTGCTGACTGCTGCAATAGTAGCTCCTATCCCAGTTTTATCTTTCCCTTATGAAGATAATCTCGAAAATTCGCTTGTTGCAATAAGTAGTTTCAACAAAATACCTTGTTCTTTGTTTGAAGTTTGTTATTGGCGATGAAAGGGTTTAAGGGATAGTAGGGTTTCGGAAAAGAATTATACAACAAATGTAAATATTTTGTAAAAATTTCCGAAGTACTATTAACTTTTTACAGTATTCTATACAAGTCTAAAGACTTCAGAGGTAGGTTTTATTGATTTTAAACTCACGAAAACTAAAGTAACAATGTTTTTTTACACTTGATGTATTCGAGATTTTAAATTCTAATATGATACCCGCAAGGTGATTAAAACATAAATTTAGTTATAACTTGGTATTAAAATACATATTTATAGTATCGATTTATGTAAGAAATATAAGTTTTACTACTCTAGGTGTTTTTCCTTAGCCCCTTGAAAAAAAGAAAAGTTGTTTACCTGTAAAAATGAAAGCTAAATTTTCATTGAGTTGGTGAAACAATGAGTTTAAATTTTGGAAAAACTTAAATATATCTAAATGTATTATTGAAATTTAATTGTTCCAAGCACTTAACGATATCTATGGGTATAATATGTTTTCCTCACCTTAAGATGCATGATATTGTATAACAACTTGTACTCACTTGTATAACAAAGCTAAAGTTGGGTATTCTAAAGTGATAATGATGCATACGGCATTAGTAGGGTAACTGCTATCCATTAGAGAAAGTTCACAGTCGAACGGTGAACATTAGGCAGGATGCGCTAATGCATATTTCGATGCTTTCACTACACGTTGGAGCATTATCGTGTCCTTAATGCATGCTAGTACGTGTTATCAACTAAATTACGGAAATATCATTTCTATCTGACATAAATAAGAAACACATTGTTCTTGAAATCAACTTAAATATAAAGGAGAGGCATAAATACAACTGTAAATAACAGCCTTAAACAACTCAGTGAACAATAGATTTTTCAAATCAAAGAGTATTACTTATGTTTTAGTATTAAACAAAGAAATGAATATTAAATTATTTTCAAGCGTTTCTCATTAAAGTACATGTACCGCTTTTCACAACAACTCAAGAAAACAATGGAACTAAATTACGGAAATATCATTTCCATCTGACATAAATAAGAAAACACATTGTTCTTGAAATCAACTTAAAATATAAAGGAGAGGCATAAATACAACTGTAAATAACAGCATAAAACACCTCAGTGAACAATAGATTTTCAAATCAAAGAGTATTACTTATGTTTTAGTATTAAACAAAGAAATGAATATTAAATTATTTTCAAGCGTTTCTCATTGAAGTACATGTACCGCTTTTCACAACAACTCAAGAAAACAATGGAACTAAATATTGTAAATATAATATTATTAATTAAATTATAAAAAGTTTAAATCTAGTTGCTAATTGTTACATTTGTGTGATGATAGAAAATTTAATATACAATAAAAAAAGACATTTATTTATTTATTTTCAACAACTATAAACTCATTACAATTTTATTTACATAAGCTACATATGAATTCTGGAAGGTTAGTTCGTTTTGAACCAAACATTCGCATTGATTCAACCCTTCCCACCATAACTGTAATATGTGTAGAAGACTCTGCTCCTCCATCATGCTTTGTATCTTCATCGTAGTGTACTTAATTGCTAACCTTTTGATTCAGTGAGAACACCTCTTCCCATAGATTGCACTACTGTTTGTAGTCTGGGTTTCTCTGAGGTCGAATCAATTCGTTTTCGTTTTAAACTTCTTCGATATTCGTCACCGACTGTTTTTGGATCCCTACAGACGAATATGACAAGATTTCAGGATTCAAGTTTGCTACAGCATTAGATTCCGGGTGCTGCACGTAGGAGGAAGGTGAACTGGAGCTAAATTCAACATTTGCATTTTACACTTAATATTAAATCTGATCTTTAAATATACCTTTCACTACGAAATCCTAATAATTAAAATAATAATTTTTCGTATTGGATTTTTTAGTTATGTATAGTAACTATAATAATATTAATAACAAAGAAAACCTTTGAAAAAGATTTATATATATATATATATATATATATATAATTATATATGTATATAATATATAGTAGCTCGCTAATAAAGTGTTTCCGGACATATGTATATATATGTCATATATTATATATATATATATATATATATATATATATATATATAATGTCCGGAAACACTTTATTAGCGAGCTGCGGCTTGCGATAGTTTTCGCTCGATTTTTCTGGGAAAGGACGGAAATGAAACGAAACTGATGACTTTATGGTGTAAAGATAGTTGTTAAATTTAATTGGATGTTATGTAAAATGAACTGAAAAAAATGAATAAAATACGTTCCAGACCTGTTAAACGAACCATTTCTGAGATACCAGACAAAATATGTAAGATCAGGTTTCGAAAAACAGGTTCTGTTAAGATTTTAATTACCTTAACTTTATTAAATGGGTAATAAAATACATATTTTCTGTCTCATTTTTCGTATTTGATGATTTAATTAAGCATACATTTTTTAAAATTTCTGTTCGTTTATTATTATCCTATTTTTACATTATTCTCTTCGGAATAAAATTTACTAAGATTTAATGTACTTCAAATCTAAACAAAGCATGTTTTACGGGAGCAAACTTTGCATATTTTATCAGATATCTCAGAAATGGTTGGTGAAACATTACTGGGGCATATTTTATTCAATGTTTCAGTTCATTCTACATAAAATCTGATAAACTTAACCATCTTTGCGCTACAATAACACCAGTTTTGCTTTATAGAAAATCCTTTCATAGAACGAACGAAACATTTTGCTAGTCTTAACGCGTTTCCGGACATAAGTTTATATGAACCTTTTACATTATTTCGATGAGTAAACCACCTGAGAAGTTTGTCGAGTTACTCGTGGGACACCCGGTATATTGTGGTAAACGTTAAACGTTACTGTTGTTTTTTCTACTTGAAACAAAACCTAAAATTGAAGCAGAGATGTTAGTTGAAGTGCATGCTAACAGTGAGTGAGGCCGTTGCATGTGGGTTTATTTAACCTTTTCTTCACTTAGAGGTTAAATCGTGGTTCGGCTAAGGGAAATACTGTAGTTCGGATGTGCCGTGTGTGACATCTGCATTCCGCGCTGTGGATGCCTCCAGCAGATTCCTCGGCATTCTTCACGTATTTCTAACGCTTGTATAGTATAGAGCAGAGGAAATTTCTAGAGTAACTCTGTAACGAAGCAAATATTTGTAGGTTTTTATATATTGACAAGTATCAAATGAGTGAAATATTTTTAAATGTTCCTGAATAATTCGTATAATTATTTGATTGACGACCCAATATTGCTGAAGGTACACATAAATCTTATGAGTAACTGTTTTATGAATATTAAACACCTAATTTGCTTACGTAAACCTTATATTATAAAAACAATATTTTTATGCAATATTAGTGCAGTATTAAATAGTATAGACTTCTATTTAATGAAAAACACGCACAGGTTAAAAAGATGAAAATTTATATTTTTATTCTATTATTGAAAGGAACAGAATTTTATGCTTAAAAAAAACGTGAATACTAATGGTTTAAGTTATTTAAATGATAAAAATTGGCTTAATTACTTAATTACATTCAGTCTGACTAAATTTATATTTCACATATTTTGGTTTTTATGCAAAGACAATTTTCATTGTACATTCTAACCAAAAGTGAATGCTTTATAAAAATGTTGAATACATTGCAAAACCGTTATAAAAATTTTAACCATGCTGCTACAAAATTTTGATTTAATCTCACTGTTACTTTATCCTATTTAAAATTGAATAATGCCATGTTTATAATACCAAAAAATTGTAATGTGTCCAACTTTGGATTGTCAATATCTCCAGGTCTTCAATTACTTTAGATCAAAATATGCCATGAACGAAAAATATTAATTGCCATCCAATGTAAAGGGGTGTTAATAAGTTACCAGGACTAAAAACCTTAGACTGCTAATATAGTTCACGCACCCAACAGTTTTAATAATAGTATTTAGTGTACGATAAACAATTGTCATGAACGATTCTTTTTTTAAGTACCTAAGATGGTAAAAGTGTGGAGATTTCTGTTTGACAACATTAACATGTGGAAGCCACAAAGTTAAAATCATTCAAGCTGTTTCCATAAGTGTTAACTTGGCGCATAATAAAACTGATTATTGAGCCAAGAACGCCTTAATTATTAATCTGAACGTATTTAGAAGAAAATTATAAATGTAATTCAGTTGTCGCCTTTTTATTTTTTATGATTAAAGCCTGTAAAAGAGTTGGTAAGGTCTGCGTAACCTTTAAGTTCAACAATTTTTTAACATCTTTTATTGTTTTTGTTTAAAAATAATCAATGGGTTGTTTCAGGCAACTTCGTCGTCAAAACTCATAGCAGAGTTTATGTAAAATTACTTAACAGGGTTACACTAAACATTTCTAAAGCAATTACAAAAATACATCGATGGAGAAGTTTACTGCATCAATGAACGAAATATTTCAATCTGTATAAACTATTTCATAGAAAGTAAAAGACTAGTTTCAAATACGTTAACATATAGGTCAAAATGGGTTTTTTCCAAAAAATTTAAAAAACATTGAAGAATTTAAAATTTACTTTAACACTTTATTCGAATAATAAAAATACTTTTTCATGTTTAAGTTTACTGAAGATTTGGTAAACCAACGAAAAACAAAATTTCTAGATGGGAAATGATGAAGTATGAAAAATTATAAAATTACACAAGATCGAATTTTCACAAATTATCATAAAAAAATCATTTATGTCTAGTGAATCTTTAATATAATTACCAAATGGATAGTTAAGCGAACTTCAGTTTTTGACAGTTAGGGAGGGATTGATGTCAGAGCCAAATCAGATTGTGAACGTAATCGTTGGCCTGTGTGACAAGATTTGTGATACATGTGACACATATGTGTTTGTTACAATAAATGCGATTAAGTGTTATGTGTCTGCGGAATATATTAATATTAAAATTATGACACAATCTTAAAAAACATCGATATACGCGTATTACAGCCGACTATATTGGTATGTAATGAATAAAAAAACTCATGATTCATAAAGTCTGATCATGTTCTAAAAAATTCTATTTAAGCCTAATTTTTTTGTTTATTAGCTTTTCATCACTTGTTCTCCATGTCATTGGTCACTTGTTTGCTCTGACCTTGGGTTGTAAATGTATCTTCTAATCAAATAGTATACTCGTTTGTTTAACTATTAATACTTCATTTACTAAGTTTTTCAATAACTGGATCTGATATTATTAGTTGTTGCTATGAGGTTACTTTATACTATTTCTTTATACTTATTTATTGATATATTTTTTCTGTTGTTTGAATTTATAGTATTATATACAATTGAAGTAATGGCTGTCTGTGTGTGTGTTTTACTAAATCAAGTAAACCTACTGGAATTATTTTAACTTTAAATTTTATATTAAGTTCTCTTTTCCAATATATAGGCAAAATATTATTTACGATATGCCTTACTGATCTAAAAACTCCATATGTGGCTTAACCAGCACAGAGTAAATGATTTTAAACAGCATTATGTAAGAAAACAATCTTTTTTAGCTAGTTATTAGTACAATTTTAAATTTCTTTAACCTTCCATACTCATAGTCATAATTACTTTATTAGTATACAAGTACAGGAGCGAATTTAGGTTCACATGCACCATTCTTACATTTCATACCAATAAAAACCACTAAATAAATAAATAAATAACTCCAACAGAAAATTGATCAACTTAAATATGTTTATAATGTTTAAAATTATTTAATATAAAAACTACATGTAATATTACCTATGGATTACAACATATATTACAACCTTTACGTAAAATTGCGTATTATTCCGTATTGCGTATTGATAGCATAGACTAGGCTTAAAGAAACAGCACTTTTTATTAATCAACAATGAGCACATAGGTTATCAAGATAATGAAATATTATGTTTTGGTAAACACAAGTAAAGTATAATTAGATATTAAAAACAAGGGTTTTTTTCAAAAGCTTACTTGTTTCACGAAGGGTGTTTGAGTACTAACTGCATTATTGTATTATAATACCTTCGTATAAAATGAATTTTTCCTCAGTTAATCATCGAGCAGACGACCTAGTCAACTAACAGCCTGGAGAGTAAGAAAACGTACATGTCGACTTGTATGTGCGTTGAATATTATACACTCAGTAGTCCCGAGAGAAAATATAGTTACCGTATATCACTTTAAATGCTCTACTGGGCGAGAGTTGTGCAACTTTTAGGAGGTGGTTCCTTAAAAACATTAATTTTTGTCAAGGTTTATACAATTCAGTTTATTATTATAAGATTTGTATTGATAAAAATAATATGATTGATACGTTAATCCAATAGTATTTATATGGAAAAATATGATATTTTAAAGACTTTTATGCAAGCTAAAATATTTTCAATGTTTTCACGTAATGGTTTCCTACCTTGAAATTTTTCAATTAGGCCTTTTTACAGGAATATTTAGAAAATGTCTTGTGATTGAAATAGCATAAAATATAAAAATGTAGTTAAGCAATAAAAAAATCAATAGTTTTAAGTGTTTAAGAAAATAAATGAAAGCGTGAGAAAGAGCAGTAAACTATAGTCATTATTGATAATTGCACAAAATACAATTAATTTAACCTGATAAACGCAAAACATAAATTAAGAATAACTACAGGAAGAGGTTTAAGGGCAAACCACAAATCCATAAAAATTTTTACTGTATTGTATTGGTTAGCATTGATGACTTAGTTTCTAATGAATATACTAATAAAATATAACAGATACTCCTGTTTTCCAGATTCACTTTCCAAAAATGTAACTTTTAAGATCAGTGTGACGGAAACCTTCAGCCACAGAGTCTTCAGTCCACACTGATCTTAAAAGTTACATTTTTGGAAAGTGTCTTAATCAGTATCCTTGGACACTAAAAGAATAAGACAGATTATACAGTATGTGAAATTCTACAGTATTGAAAGAATGTCTCCTAGGATTTTATTAATTGCTAATCAATTTTCTAAGAAATACTTGCCAGTGAGGAGGAGTCCTTAAGTCGAAGTCCACTGCATTTCCTTATAGGTGCCAACTGATGTCTCCTAACTTTACATGGGTTTTTAATGTCACTTTAATAAAGCGGACACAATGCACTTAATGATCTCATCTGAGCCAAAAATGTTTCTTGTGTATGGTGTATTAATGTATATACCCTTCGTAATAACCATGACCTTCTTAAGGTCCGATGTTTCCACGAATTTTACGAGAGAAAGACTCTTCGAGTTATTGTACAGCTTTTCCTCTACCCCCTTCCCCCTCATTTGCCTTAATCATTCCAAGGTGAAAAAGGTTAATATGACCTATTTAGTGTATCTTATTTGGAGACATCCTATTTTTTTCATTAAGTTAGGTGTTATGTAATGGTAAATATTATTCAACTTACATATTATGACTTTTATGTCAATTACGGAATTCCATTGTGTTAATACGTTAGCTATTGGTTATCTACAGTTTAGTATTAATCAAGCGTTTGATACTTATTGATTAAAAATCGATATTTTACAATACTTCAATTAAATACCTTAGCTGAATAAATTTTGTACAAAAATGTGAGTGAAAGAGTTAAAAATAAGTCTTATAGATTTAAATAATGTAAGTGAAAACAAATGTTCAGCATTTCTTGCGATGTAATAAATCTCTGTGCATTTAAAGTGGAAGATTTAATAAATAGCAAACGGGAGTTTTCGCAATACCAATACCGAAATTTAATTAGATATATTCTCTATTGCAGGGTTTATTTGCGATTATAGATTGTTTACACAATAGGTTCGATATATACTAGTAGACCTCGCCCGGATCTAGCCCCGCGCTCTGATTGGTCGAGAGGGGGTCACGTGATCCAAGATGGCGGCGCCCATGTATCACGTGATCAAAAAATAGTGGTGTGGGAGAAATTCCCTCATGTGCGGGAGAAATTCCCTGCTCACACTCTTATCCTAGTGTTTTGGGGTGATTTGGGGTGTCAAAACCTGTGTTTTTCTGTAAAATCGGTGATTTTGGGTGTGAAAATCGGTGTTTTTCGGTAAAATCGGTGATTTGTTGGGTCCGGTGAGGGAGAAACGAGGGACGGAGGGAATTCCAATATGGCTGCGCCCATGATGAATTGGCGGGAACAGGGGAACCTAACCTCACTTTCTTGGTTTCGCGCGTATTCAATATGGCTGCGCCCCATGATGAATTGGCGGGAACAGGGTAACCTAACCTCACTTTCTTGGTTTCCCGCGTATTCAATATGGCTGCGCCCAGTTGGCGGGAACAGTAGAACATAACCTCAATTGTGAAATTGGCGGGAACAGTAGAACATAACCTCAATTGTGAAATTGGCGGGAACAGGGGAACATAACCTCAAATGTAAAAAGGGCGGGAAAGTAAACTAAACAAGAGAAATAAAGACGAATCGTACCTTATTGTGTGATGATTTAGAGCTGAGCATAGGGGTTCCAGGAGTTTAAAATAAAACATTTTTTGGGTAAAAACTAATTTATTATACTATTTCTAAACAACTATCCACATTGGCACTCTTCACTCCCGCCACACAGATAGCAATATGTGGTGGTGACGTCATCAGAGGAAGTCTGTAACATAAATAGACCTGAGTTAGCCAGTTCTGAACAAGAAAATTCCGCGCTTCCCCACTGGCTGGAATAAGCGCGTCCTTGATTGGATGTAAATAGTATCTAAGCGCTCTGATTGGTGGAACCTGAGAGGCCGGCACTCCTTCCTCTCTCTCCCGTCAGATCCGTGCGGGAGGTCAGGGAGATAGGACGTGTGTCGCTCTGAGTTTTACACAATTATTTAAACAATTACGATCTTTTGATATTACTCGAGTAAAATAATTCAATCTAATACGTTAAAATATTTTTACTTTTACTAATACTTATTTCAATTACCGTTAATACTATTCTTGTAATTATTTTTCTTAATCTAAATAGAAATTATCGTTACTAGTAGCAGTTAAGCTTTTTAATCATTTAGTTGCTTTTCTAACGTAATATCGTTTCTATAATACCATATTGTAAACATGTCTTACGAAAATATTGAAGTAGATTCTGAACCTGTATATATGGATATGGAGTTGGATCCTGTAAAAACGCTAGGTAAAAACGAGACTTACATAAAAAAATATAGGGTATACGGTACTAAGACCACCTTTAAATTCAATCCCGTCCCTGAAAACATTAATGAAATCGATTGGCTAAGGACGGGATTTTCTAAAATTGTAAATGAAATGAAAGCAAATTGCACTGATTCGGACTACCTCGGATTTACACTTCATAGTCTAAATTTAAAAAGTAAAGATCCGGGCTACGTGGCATTTCGACCAGCTGATCAGGTCAAAGACGATGTCCTTTTTGAAATTTTCGGGGGGATAATTCAAAGTAACGCGGACTCTGTAAAATCTACCGATACGTTCAAAGTCGAATGTACGCGTGTCAATCTCCCTGTTGGTAGTGGTGGTTCCAGAAGACCTGGCTTGTACAATAATTTTCACGAAGAATGTAAAGCACGAACAGGTATTGTATCGATAGAAAATGTGGACAATCTGTGTCTGCCCCGAGCTATAGTGGTAGCAAAAGCCTACGCCAAAAAATATCCTCAGTTCAAAGCAATAAGGCAGGACAAGGGTAAGCGACAAACTCTTAGAGCCCAAAAATTGATGACCAAAGCCGGGGTCCAAATTTCTGAACAGGGAGCGGGGGTCCACGAACTTTCAAAATTTCAAGAGCACCTCAAAAAATATAATATTACAGTTTACAACTATAACAGTAAGGGTAGGGACGTGTATTTTAACGGTAATAATGAAAGTGCTCTGTATAAAATTAACCTACTGTATCATAACGGCCACTACAATGTGATCACATCCCTCACTGCAGCCTTTGCTTGTAAACTCTATTGTGAGGCGTGCCATGTCCCTTACGACCACAAAGGTTATCACAGATGCTCAAACATCTGTCCTGCGTGTCAGACAGTTTCTCCGCCCTGTAAAGAGGAGCATGGAGGAATAGTTTGTCCAAATTGTAACATAACTCTAAAAAATCAAATATGTTTCGCGGCTCACCAGGGTGAACGGTGTAAATCTGTTAATAAATGCAAACAATGTCAAAGACTCGTATTTCTGAAACAGCGTAAATCGAAACACGTGTGCGGGGAAGTTTTCTGTAAAATCTGTAATGATTTCAAGGCCCCAAACCACCAGTGCTACATGCGAGTCGACACAGGCAAGCCCAAAACAGAAGATTATCTATTCATATTTTTCGATCTGGAAACAAGACAGGACGAGTACATTGATGATAAAAAAGTTCATAAAGTAAATCTATGTGTCTCGCAACAATTCTGTTTCAAATGTATCGGTGGTGGAAATTGTGAACATTGTAATACCCGCACTCGAGTCTTCAGACAAGATCCTGTAGTTAAATTCATGGATTATGTGATGGATGTTAGAAAAAATTTCAAAAACGTTTGTGTAATGGCTCATAACGGTCAGGGCTTTGATTTTCAGTTCATCTTAAAATACGTACTGGAACAGACAAAATTCAGTCCAGAGCTAATTATGCGTGGCACCAAAGTCATTCTCATGGAATTGGACAACGTGAGATTTATCGACTCACTGAACTATTTCCCCATGGCCCTCTCAGCACTCAACAAAGCCTTTGATCTACCCCCAGAGAAGAAGAAGGGTTACTTCCCTCACTTGTTTAACACTCTGGCAAACCAAAACTATGTAGGCCCCATCCCACCCAAGGAATACTACTGCCCTGAATCGATGTTCGAAAAAAGTTATACAGATTTTGAAAATTGGCATAATGACCAGGTCGACAAAAACGTAGTGTTTGATTTCCAAAAAGAACTTATTGAATATTGTATTTCAGATGTAGACATATTGGCGCAGGCGTGTATAAAATTCAGAGCAATGTTTCTCGAAGAATGTAACGTAGACCCGTTCATGGAAGCCGTGACCATAGCCAGTGCCTGTAACTTGGTGTTTAGACGTAAGTTCTTAAAACCCAATACTATTGGCCTGGTCCCTAACAATGGATACAGACTTGTTGACATGCAATCTCCCATCGCTTTGCAGTGGCTGACTTGGGAGGAGGATCAGCGCGGCGTCCGAATTCAGCATGCAGGGCGGGAAAGAGAAGTCAAAATTGCCGGTATGAAAGTAGACGGTTTCGACGGTGAACGCGTGTATGAATTTCAGGGTTGTTATTTCCACGGGTGCCCTAAATGTTACAAGTATGAGAGGGAAGTGCCCTTATCAGATGATCCCTCAGACTCTTTGCATCTGAGGTACGAAAGGACCAAATCCAAAATAGCTAAACTCCAAAATTCCGGATATGAAGTTATCGAGATGTGGGAGTGTGAATTTAAGAAAATGAAAAAAGATCCTAGATTGGCATACCTAAATTCATTACCAATTCTAAACACGCTCCCACTTAATCCAAGAGACGCCTTCTTTGGTGGTAGAACAGGCAACGCAAGAACATACCACAAGTGTGCAGAGGGGGAGTCTATACAGTATGTGGACGTATGCTCTCTCTATCCTTTTGTTAATAAATTTAAAATGTACGTAAAATCTCATCCTAAAATCTATGTGGGTGACAGAGAATGTAGGGGGCGAGGCATGCAGGCTGAAGGTCTTCTTAAATGTAAAGTCCTGCCTCCGCTAAAGTTGTATCACCCGGTTCTCCCTACACGCATGAACGATAAATTAATGTTTGTTTTATGTAGGACGTGTGGGGAGGACATGTACTCGGGTGACTGTGCCCACACCACGGAAGAGAGAGCATTGACAGGGACATGGACGATGCAGGAAATTAGAAAAGCTGTAGAAAAAGGCTATACCATTTTAGAAATGTACGAATTATGGGAATACGAGGTAGTGACCTATGAGGATGGCGGACTCTTCACAGACTTTGTAAATAAATTTTTAAAAATCAAGCAGGAGGCATCGGGCTACCCTTCCTGGTGTCTCACTGATCAGGACAAAGAAACGTACATTAAAAAATATTTTGAACATGAAGGTATCAGACTTGACCAAACAAAAATTGAAAAGAACGCGGGCCTTCGCTCCCTAGCAAAATTAATGCTAAATTCGTTTTGGGGAAAATTCGGACAGAGAGAGAACCAGACAAAGACATCGATAATACGATCACCCGACACATTTTTCAAACTACTAACCAGTCCCGGGACACAAGTAAATACGGTTCAAGAAATTAACGAAGAGGTTCTCCTCGTAAATTGGCAAAACATAGAAGAGGTTAGCGAGTCCCTCAGAACCGTCAACGTCGTCTTGGCCGCTTTTACCACATCTCACGCGAGGTTAAAACTGTATGAACACTTGGAACAGCTACAATCTCAAGTCCTTTACTATGACACAGACAGTGTACTGTACATACATAAAAACGGCATGTATAAAGTTCCTACCGGTGACTACCTCGGGGAGATGACCGATGAGTTGGTCGACTACGGTCCCGGGTCATACATTGTAGAATTCGTTTCTGGTGGTCCTAAAACCTATGCCTACTTAGTGTGGTCCACAAATAAAAATTCGTTAGTTGAAGTCTGTAAAATTAAAGGTCTCACTCTAAATTTAAAAACTAGTAAACGTCTAAATTTTGAAAAATTAAAAGAAATGGTGCTTAGTGAAACGGATCCAACTCTAGAAATAACAGAAAACCGTATTAGACGGACAAAAGACAAAAACATAGTTACCGTAGAAGAGACTAAACTATTTAAAATTACCGGTCCTAAGCGTAAGCGGGAAGGAGAGTATGAGACACTACCGTATGGCTATAGTAAAGTTTCTAAATATTAGTATATTGTAGTATACTCACAGTGGGTGTAAATATAGCCTCCTTCACTCTTCTAAACACAGACACCACAAACAATAACCTTCGTAGGTCAATACTTTTCCCCCTCATCCTCTTTAACTTCTCCCGCGATTGCTCGAGTAGATGCTGCTTCTCCTCCATCACTGACCGAGACTGAACGCTCTCCTCGCAACCGTGTACCCCCACTACCACACAGCGTCCAAGACCAAAATCACCTTCCTGTCACTGTGCTTGCTACCGGCCCTCGCAGACCCAAAAGCCTGAGTGTGTGTGTGTATGGGCTCTGAGGTCCCGGACGGAGTGGTTGCGATCCTTCAGGTGGCCTAAACTCCATAATTCCTTGGGATCATGTGTGAATGTGTGTGGCAACGAGGCGGGCTAAAACCCATAGATGTACTCTTGCCGTGAATGTGCCGAGAGGTTCGTGGCCTTGGGGGTGTGAATGTGATCCTTCAGGTGGACTAAACCCCATAATTCCTTGGGATCGAGTGTGAATGTGTGGGAGATAGTGATGGACCGGATCAGCCATGGCAGATTACAAATGTATATAGTGTTGATATTACTGTAAAATTGTAAATACTGTTGTAAACACTTATCTTTGTGCAAAGTGTGAGGTCTCAGTGGGGGAGTCGGTGGTGGGAGAGTAACCGTGGAGGCAGTGGTGGTGGTGGGAGAGCACTTCATTCTCAATCATGGCGTGGAACCCAAAGAGCCTCTATGACCTTTGTCTGCGGCAAATTGCCCAACATCCTATTCGCTTCTTACGATATATCCAGATCCCCGAATCCATCCGTCGGGAAATTAAATCTAAACATCGCGAATGCTGCTTTGAATTGGTAGTCAGATACAAAGAAGTTTACGACGGACGCGGACTACGCAGACTTTGTCATATGTGTGCTCGAGACCGTTCAGCTGTTTGGCAAAAAGAATCGTCGACCGCGTATTACTTCACGGAAGATACATTTTACACAATGCGTAGTTTATGGGAGTGCACATCGTGTAACAATCGGCTCTTTTACTATAGGACCGGGCGTTGCATGTGCGATTATTCCATTGTCTAAGCAACAAGGGATGGAACAGTATTTGGTCACCGGGCGACAACCAGTTACTTCTGGACTGGCCCTCAAAATCAAATACTGTTTAACCTGGGCATCGAGCATGCTAGTGTTCGATGTGGGTGTTCCAAACCACACCACTTAGACTAATATAAATACCGGTATACAGATTTTTTTCTTCATTTACAAAATGGACGCTATAGCGAAAGAACTGCACAAACCGGCTAGGAAAAACTATCCCAGACGCAGGGTTACGCTGAAGGGACTCAATGATCTATACCAGGCTGACCTAGTAGAGATGATCCCGTATTCAAGGGTGAACAAAGGTTACAAGTATATATTGACAATGATAAACTGCTTTAGTAAACTTGCGTTTGCCATTCCTTTAAAAAACAAGACCGGTGCAGAAGTCGCGCATGCACTAGAACCTATACTGTCTAAACACAAGATGAAAAACCTTCAGACTGATCAGGGTAAGGAGTGGTACAACACTCACGTCAAAAAGCTAATGGACAAATATAAAATAAACCTTTACTCGACCTACTCACATCTGAAAAGCTCTATTGTAGAGCGTCTAAACAGAACATTAAAAGAGAAAATGTATAGAAAATTCACGACACGTGGAAGTTACGAATGGTTCAGTATTCTATCTGATATAGTCAAGGAGTACAATAATAATGTCCACAGAACAATCGGTATGAAACCAAAAGACGTTAAACAGAAACACGTAAAACAAATCCTTGTCCGTTTAAACAAAACCACAAAAAGAAAACAAAAAATTAAAATCACTAAATTCAAGCTAAACGATAAGGTAAGGATTAGCAAATACAAAGGAGTTTTTAAAAAAGGTTATCTGCCTAACTGGACAAATGAAGTATTTACAGTATATGCAATAAAACCTACAAAACCCGTAACGTACATTCTACAAGACTCTAAAGGTGAAGTATTGAAAGGTGGGTTTTATGAACAAGAACTCCTCAGGTCCAAAACTGGTAATGTATATCTAGTTGAGAAAGTGTTGAGGCGGAAAGGAGACAAAGTACTTGTTAGATGGCAAGGGTTCGATAAAAACAGTGACACATGGGTGAGCAAGCATGACATCACCACACACTGAGTGTGACTGCAACTGCAGTCGTGGGACCGGATGCAGCTGCACCAGCCGCTGCGTGGGAGCGGATGCAGCTGTGCGCTCCAACGTCCAGGAGGGCTACCAGTTCAGCTCTGTTACTTTATATACTATGTCATAATAATGTGCAACTTAGTTTATCTTCGACAATGAGACTGATTAGTCAATCTGTGAAATTACCAGTGAGAAACTTTGACGAGTTTGTAGGTGGTGGTATGAATCGTACAAATAAAAACGGTCCTCTGCTACCTGACACGATTCGCGGATTAATTGTTGGACCGTCCAATTGCGGTAAAACGAACGTACTGTTTAACCTATTGGTAGATCCTAACGGTTTGAGATTTGAAAATGTTTACGTGTTTTCAAAATCACTCTACCAACCAAAGTACCAGCTACTATCCAAGATTATGCCGAAAGAGATCGGATACCACGCGTATGATGACAATGCATCTGTCATACACCCGAGTGAGGCTAAACAGAATTCAGTAATGATATTCGACGACATAGCCTGTGAAAAACATAACAATATACGAAACTACTTCACCATGGGTAGACACAAGAATATTGACACATTCTACCTAGGTCAGACCTACAGCCATATACCCAAACAGCTCGTTAGAGACAATGCCAACTTTATCGTACTATTCAAACAAGACGAAACAAACCTTCACCATGCATACAGTGACCACGTCAATACCGATATAGACTTTGAAAAGTTTAAACAAATGTGTGCTCTGGCGTGGAAAGACAGACACGGCTTCCTGGTCATATGCAAGGACTGTGACATTGATAAAGGCAGGTATCGTATCGGAATCGATAGTTTCATTCAAGATCTATGATGGTAAGGATATACCACTACAATGACCTCAGAGGTTTCTCAATCCAGAGATCCAACAAAGTCCATTCAAACCTGTGCACCTGGTACTATGCCGATAAGAAAAAGTTTTGCGGTAATTACTGTAGCAGACGCGGACCACATGGTTTTCTCTTCAATAGGAGGTGCTGGAGACATAAGCGTGTAGGGATGTACAGTGCTAGTCTACCACCCGTAATCTTGTTAATGATTTCAGCAAGCGAACGGTTCTACAATCGCGATATATGGATAGAGTTTGTGAAAAGAAGTCAAAACAAAGGGGTACCGCTCGAACTCGTGGTGTACCACGAGGACATGCTAAATAGTACGGTAAGAAATCCACAGAACATGTTATCCAGATTCAGACCGTTTTCCCGATCAATTCGGTCAAATCGTACCGTTGAGAAACGCTCATGGTAGTGTAAACTTTGCGCAGACCTGTATAAGGATGCTCCAGTACGGGTGTAACATACCGCATGCAGCTCGCTGTATTCTCATTACAGAGAGAACAATACCAATCAGGAACCCTGTCAAGATCTACAATCGTGCTCTAGCTTCAAAGTGCTACATTGACATTAGCTACAACGTAGGTTACGGCCCCGTCCCAGACGGTTTACCGCGAGGTCAAAGGAAGAAAGATTTTGCTGGTGTAAACAATCTTTGTCAAAGTCTGTTTACGACAGAATTTCTCAAATTGGCTTTACCGACCGTACCAATGTACTGCGATAAGTTCGGAATAACACTGCGTGACGGGACTTACTCAATTACAAATACCAAACAGTTTGAGGCTTGGAGGAGTTTTACAGGAGCTAATCCAAGTGAATTCTGGTTACTCAACTCTTACATGATTCACATACACAGTAGGGTGAACAGACCTATAGAGCATCTGAAACAATATATGGAAAAGCACGTGGAGAGTGACAAGTATACTGTAGCTGAGATACCCCAGTGGAGAGACGGATGGAAAAGGACCTTTGTGTTCAGGGACCCTGATAGACCTGTACAGATACCGAGAACAGTTTACCTAAGAGGGCTAGGTACCGTGGTGTCACTAAAGCAGGTCGTACGCTTTCTAAGAAAGCATAAAAAACGAGCCCTCTTCTTTAGACAGGTTGAACTGCCATAAAGTAGTTAGTATTAAAGTACTAAAACCGAGTCACATTGTCAGTTTAAACAATGGCTTCAAAGGAGAAGGACCTTACTCTCAGTATAACTCGTTTGAGGAAAGCTATAAAGCAAAAGTATAAACAGTTCAGAGAAGGAACTCTGGCCACAGACGTATTTCTAGAAAAACAGTACAAACCTATCCTGTCAGAGTTACGAAAAACAACAGGATCTGTAAAAACTGAACCGAAAACCGAACCAAAGCAAGAAGAAGAAGAGGAAAATGAAGATGAGGCAGCCGTACAGTTCACTCCGGACGTTATGTCAACCCCCAAAACACCTGCGTTCCTGCAGGACGATGATGTGCTTGAAGCAGGACCGTCGTCACCAGACGTCAGTGATATACTCAGCACGAAAGAAGGACAACTCTCAGCATCTGCATGGATACAGAACACGTTCTCCCATCCACTAACCATAAGGTACATGACAAGTATGATGAAGGATATGTCAGGTAAACATAGTAAGATCGACCATACGTACGGACCACGCTACGACAACAATACGCTAATGGTAGGAGATAAGAAGTTATCATTTGGAGATGACGGTAGCATACTCGTAGGTGAACGGTCCTACAGACCTACACAGGGACTTTATGAATTGCTTTTTAATCGTCTGCCTGATGACAAACGTTACAACGTAAACGATATGAGAGCTTACAAGGATATATTGACACTGTCGTCTGCTCACAAGAGAAGTTACAATTATAAAAATCACGTGAACCGTAACGCTTCAACGAAATACAAAGTCATTATTTCTCAACTCTTCCCAAAGACCGGTAGCGGGTATAAGGATGTAGGAGCACCAGACCCTATCTACTATGATGACCCAAACGAACTGTGTGACAGACTCAGACTCCTCGTGTCCTCAGCAGAGATCGGTAACACGGGACATAGGAACGAAATAATAAACATTATCGAAGAACTCAAAGAATCAAAGACTATATCAGGTGATGGTAACGCGAGATTCAGATCATTGATGAGATGACCGTCAATAAGTTTGGTCAGAGGCCACAATCTCTGAAGAAGCAAGACATTCAGAGAGTTACGAATACTGTAAACAAAAAGCTAAAGAAAGATGTAAGAAGACTGTACTCTCAAATTGCAATCCTTCAGAATCAAGCGCTTATTCAGCAGAATCAAATAAACAGCTTACAAAATACAAATGAAGAAGTTATAAGACGTCTAGCAGTTCAACTATTTCACTGGATCAATAAGATACACACTACCGTACCTCCAGCTCGCTTCCACGGCGTCTTAGATGTTGATGAAAACACATATATTGACTGGGATAAGATATTTATAAAGAGCAATGTACAGGAGGAGTCTTCATCACTTGCACAATGAGTGTTGACAAGTTTGGTCATACGGTCCGTGAAGGAAGTAAGAGAGGTCCGCCTGGACAAGGATTCAGTCTCACAGTCGACGGCAACTACGATATCAAGGGCAAGCGGTTATGTAACGTGGCCGACGCCCAGCACAGTCTAGACGCTATAAACCTGCAGACCTTGAAAAATAATGTGGATAGCGCAGTCCTCAAGACTGTGTCTGACGTTTCGCTTGTATCCAAGAAAAATGTGATGGACGCTAAAGGTAACAGAATTAGCAACATAGGTGATGCTCTACTCTGGACCGATGCTCTGACTCTTCGTCGTCTTGCTAGGGAGGTACCCTATAAGGACACGAACAGCAAATATTACAGGTTTGACAACTACAGGTTGCGCATGATAGGTGATCCCACTGGGGATACAGATGCAGTGACGCTAAAATATCTTAAAACGAACACTCTAAAAAGAAGTAGTGATGGTAAAGTCTGGGAATGTGATAACAAAAGACTCGGACAGATGGCTGATCCTCTTCTCGCTGGCGACGGTGTAAACCTACAGACTTTGAACAGGAAACTGAATGAAAAAACGCTGGCGATAGACAAGGACACGATCGACGCTAAAAAGAGGAGACTAGTGAATGTAGCCGATGGTCAAGGACCAAACGATGCCGTTACACTCTCTCAGTGTCAAAATCTATTGCCTGCTACTAAAAGTATTGCGGACGGAACAGTTATCTTTAATAATTACAGAGTTTCTAATGTTGCCGAACCTAAAGAAGGTACCGACGCTTGCACTGTAAATTATGTGAAGGAAAGAACACCGGATACGGATAAGGATAAATGGTTATTTGGACGTAAACGATTAAGTCAAGTAGCTTCTCCGCTGTATGACGGAGATGCTGTTAATAGAGGATACCTTAAAGTGAACACTCCGATACTCGACGGTGACACGTGGAATTGTAGGAATAAAAGATTGAAACTTGTGGGCGACCCTGTCGACATGAGTGACGCTGTGTCTGTTAATTATCTGGTGAGAGTGGTGAGTGAAGTCTTTTACGGTATGTACAAACTACTGGCTCCGACGCTAGACGCTATACACCTAACCGATAAAGACGAGTGGATTAGGTTCAACATTGTCGACCCATACTTTAAAGACCCAGTGAGCAGGGTGAGATCGAAACCGTGATGGTTTTATTTATATGTGAGCAGCTGACATTTTTACCGCCAGTTTACTTTGGAACCTGGCGAGATGAGGTTCTTGGTATTTATTCTATGTGTAGCTCCTCTGATAGCTGCTAATGAAACTTTGTTGTACTTGGAGAGATACGGCTATCTCGATACTAATACCTCAGAGCTATCCACAGACATTACACAGGCGGTCATTAGGTTTCAGGAGACGTTCGGCTTGAATGTGACCGGATATGTAAATGAGGAGACGACTAACTTAATGAACCAGCCCAGATGCGGCAATTCGGACGAATTAATAGCGTCTTTCACTGCAAACCCAAACTACGGATGGCGGAAAAACGATATTACCTGGTTTATGTACGGTAGTAATTATCAGTATGACCAACTATGTCGGGATGCGTTCGCCCTATTCTCAAGACATTCCAACCTGACCTTCCGGCGGAACCCTATAAACCCCACAATCATTTTAAGTATCGCTCCCAGGAAACATCTTTCGTATTATCTACGGAAAAATTGCAGTAGAGTGTTTGATGGTAGGGGTGGTTTAGTGGGTCACGCCTTTCTCCCTATATTGGGGATGAACCAGACAGATATTCATATGGACGGTGACGAAGATTGGGATTATACAATGGATCTACCTGCACCTGGAAAAGTTTCATTCTTTTTGGTTCTATTACACGAAATTGGACACGCTCTAGGTTTGCAACATTCATCACTTTCGTCGTCTATAATGTATCCTTTTTATTTTGTACCACATGGTATTTCAAATCTTTACCAATATGATTTAGACAGAGATGATCAATTGGCAGTACAGTATATTTACGGACTACCTGTTCCTCCATACACGTCCACCACTACTACTACAACATCTACAACAACCTCGAGCACGACTACCACTACTACCAGTACCACCACACCCACGTCAACCTCTACGTCCCCTACAATACCTACAGAGTTGGACATTTGTACATTGAGACATAGAATCAATACATTTTTTATTGTAAAAAATAGATTGTACGCATTTTACGGCAAGTATGTATGGGCTCTGAGTCTGAATCACGCGCTTAGAACACGTGAGGAGTTTACCAATCCTCTAATAATCACCGATTGGTTGCCGTTTTTACCGTCAGACTTTACAAACATTTCGGCTGTGTACCAAAGACCGAACGGAGAGGTGGCTTTGATTGTGGACAAGACATTGTACATTATTGAGTATCCGTCACTCGTACTTTTAAGACAGAAAAGAATTGATACAATCTTACACTCCAGAATAAATAAAGTGAACGCAGCGTTGAACAGTAATACAGGTAGGACCTTTATTTTTACCGATGACAAATTTGTTGTAGAACTTAACGAATGCACTCTCAGAGGCACTATGTTGGGTATGACCAGTAGCGTGTTGCCAGGAGTCCCTGATGGAATTAGAGGAGGTTTCAGATATATAAATGGCCGTCTGTACTTTATAACAGACAGTCACGTTCTGGAGTACGACGAGTTTACAGGAGTGGTTACAAGATCCGAGGCGGATATCTTTGACGTACTGCAGATCACATGTGTTAGGGAGACCCTGCTCAGGCAACTCTATAACGTATTACGGTATATAAGGGAATAAAATGGGAAAGCACAAAGTAAAGCCAAACAGATTGAAACGAACCGTCAAGCGAGGAAGAGGTCTGGTTTCGAGCGCTTTGCAAAACGCCGGATCGGTCGCTGGAAATCTTTTGAACCGTGCAATTGACGCTCTACCTGTCGAACTCCATTTACCTGGTGGGTACCGATACTGTGGTCCAGGTACGAAATTAGGGGTGAGATTGGCAAGGGGTGATAAGGGTATAAATCCCTTGGACGAATATTGTAAAAATCACGATATAGCGTACTCAAAATACAGGGATTCCGAACACCGAAGAGAAGCCGACAAAGAATTAGCCAAAAGAGCCTGGGAAAGAGTCAAATCGGCAGACGCAAGTATTGGGGAAAGAGCCGCAGCCTTAGCTGTAACAGGAGCCATGAAGACCAAAACAGCCCTCGGTGGAGGGAAGAGGCGGAAGAGCAAGCGAGGGAAGCCCAAACGTAAAGGTCAGGGTATGTACCTCAAGCCGTATCCAAAGAGAGGCGGTGGGGTAAGAAAGAAGAGGAGGTGTTGCAATAAAAAAAAACGTCGATACCAGTAAAACCGTTATCAAATTACGAGCTAGTACACTACGCGAAACTACTTAATATTCCGAATTTCCGTGGAGTTTATATGAGAGACGCTCTACCCAAACGCCCACGATCGTATGAATCGGCCATAATTAATCTGGATAACTCGGCCGGTGAAGGTACACATTGGGTGTGTTACAGGAAGTTAGGTAACAGGGTATACTACTTTGACAGTTTTGGTAACCTAAGACCACCAATAGAGCTTATATCATACCTAGGACCAGACGTTAACGTACGGTATAATTACGAGAGAAGACAGAGTGAGGGCTCAGTAGTCTGCGGACACTTGTGTTTAAAGTTTCTCAGCAGTAATGTTTTCACTTAGCGGTCCTGCTCCACAGGTATCATGCGAGGTATTTCCTCCAATGGACGTGAGCGATGGTGATTACGAAATTGGTCTAGTTGACCTCTCCACATACTATACGATTCCAAATATTGAAACGGGAATAAACGATATGTTTTATTACGGTGACAATAAACAAATCAAGATAGCAGAGGGGTCGTACGAAATTGAAAATATCGAAGAATACATCAAATCCCATTTAGGCGCGGATGTGACATTTAGTCTGAAAGGAAACAATAATACGCTAAAATCCGAAATCACTTGTAATAAAATCATACACTTTGACAGAGAACAGACAATCGCTCCCCTACTAGGGTTCAGTAAAAAACCACTTGAGCCAGGCAGGGTACACACATCCGATGTCCCCATAAACATAATGAATGTAAATACTATACGCGTTGAATGCAATATCGCACGAGGATCCTTTCAAAACGGTGTAGAGGGACACGTGCTGCATGAGTTCTATCCTGAAGTGGCCCCAGGCTATAAAATAGTTGAGAAACCCGCCAATGTAATCTATTTACCGGTGAACGTTCGTAGAGTGAACAACATTTCCGTAACACTCAAGGACCAGGACGGCAGATTGATTAATTTCCGTAACGAGATAGTCTCACTACGCTTGCATATAAGAAAACAATAATGGGTCTAGTATTTAGAGAGTTGCCGAGCCACACACTGGTCAGTAATCACCGAAAGGTGGCAGCGTTAACATCAAAGAACATAAAGTTTCTAAAGTCTCTAGGCTTTAAGTATGGCGCTTCTATCGATAGAGTCCGGAGCAATGTACGATGAAGTCGTAACGGGGTGGGAATTTCATACCCATAAACCGTACGCCTCGTCTACGTTTAAGAATAACGATGAAATCAGAATACCGATTAGTCAGCAAGACATAATCACAGCACCGTTCGAAAGCTTCATACATGTTAAAGGGACGCTGCAGGCTAAAAAAGCTGACGGCAGTGCTTGCAATGTAAATCTAGTGAACAACTCAATGGCACATTTATTTGATGAGATTCGTTACGAGTTGAACGGTCAAGTAATCGATAAAACACGCAGTGTCGGCATAACTACGACGATCAAAGGACTGGTATCTTTTAAGGAAAATGAAAAAATGAGTCTGGCTAACGGAGGGTGGCTCGGGGCGAATAATTCCGCAGACGCTGTTAAAGAGTTCAATTACGCCGTTCCCGTTAGGACATTGATGGGATTTTTCGAAGATTACAAAAAGGTAGTGGTTAACAGTAAACAAGAGTTGGTTCTTCTGAGAGCCGCCTCTGATAACAATGCTGTAATTTCAGCTGACGCTGCTACTGTTGATCTTGATATAACTGACTTGTACTGGAGGGTTCCTTACATTACAATATCAGACAGCCACAGGTTAAAGCTGTTGCGTATGGTCGAGAAAGATACACTGATTCACCTTCCGTTTCGATCATGGGAAATTCACGAGTACCCCAGTTTGCCGTTGACAACACGTCATAGTTGGACAATAAAAACGAGTACCCAAATTGAAAAACCTCGTTACGTGATTTTAGGTTTCCAGACTGGAAGGAAGAACAATTTGAAAAAAGACGCTTCCAGCTTTGATCACTGCGATCTACTCAATATCAAACTGTTTCTGAATTCACAGTACTTCCCGTACGATAACATCCATGGTGACCTACGCATTTTCTACGACATGTTTACCAGATTCCAGAGCTCATACTACCAGATACAAGGTGCCCCTACAGTTGATTTCAACACGTTTAAAAGTAACGTACCTCTCTATGTTATTGACTGCTCCAAGCAGAATGATTCAATAAAAACTGGCCCCGTAGACGTGCGTCTGGAGTTTGAGACTAAAAACGCTATTGCTGCAAACACTGCGGCTTACTGCTTAGTACTATATGACTCACACCTGGCATACACTCTGCTCACGGGTAACGTTAAGCGGATGGTGTAGGAGCGGTGGTGGGGTAAACACTTATAAGTAGCTAAATTTTGTACATGTGTCTCATTCTGTGTCATGGAGAAGCTAAACAGTTTTCTAAACGAGCCTGACTCGGTCGAGGCGACTCGATACCTAACATTAAGGAACGAACTACTCTACAAGGTCGAGGGCATGCGAAGACTCTTTGCTCGCTTTAGACCTACAGTTAGAGTGCCCAGTGACTCTTATAGATACGGTCATTTCAAGGAATGCGCGTGGGCACGGCCCGACGCTACGTCAGGTCCTGACACTTGTCAGTGTCACTATATGGATTCATACATTAGGGGTTCGATTACGATTTTGGATCAGTTAGCTGAAATGAACGATCCGTTTCTTTCGAGATTACAGGTTCTACTTGAACCCTTCCGTGATACCGCAACACAGGGGCTGTATTGTTAGGGTGGGGGTAATTGTTAGGGTGGGGGTAATTGTTAGGGTGGGGTAATTGTATAAATTGAGCGACTCCTACGCCGACGTACATTACCTACCCAGTGTTGAACACTCTCGCAACGATGGCGTTATACATTCTCAGTTATAAGGAAGACGAAGCAGAGGGGAAATTATTGGGATACCTCGAGTGTACTAATTGTACATCCTATACCGACTTTTATGATGTTAAGGACTTTAACAAAATTGAGGTTTGTTTTGAGGTAGACGATGAGCCCGAGGCCTACGACACGGATGATGAGGATAATCCTGTTAAACAGGCTCTAAATAGGTATAGACAGGGTATAAAAGCCGGAGTGTACACTTCCTTGTGGAAGGACGGAGAGATGAAGACATGTAAATACCTCGACTGTGCTAATTTCACACCTAATAGTGCGTTTTATGATGTGACGGGTTTTGACAGAATTAGGGTTAGATTTTGCAGAGAGGATGATGTGAAGCTGAAAGGGTATAAAAAGGGTATCAAAGCCGGAGTATACGCTTCCTTGTGGAAGGACGGAAAATTGAAAACAATTAAAACCATCAACTGTGCTAATTTAACATCCCATGGCGACGCCTGGGATGTGAGGGACTGTGACAAAATTTATGTCTCTTTTTCGATAGATCCTTTCACATACGAATGGGAGGAGGAGGTGGAGGGGGAAGAACCACCTGCTAAAAAATCTCATTGGTCAGAATAAGCGCGTCTCTGATTGGTCGAAATTCTCCTGTCTAAAAGTAAAATTTGAGAATTTACGTCAGACGTTGAGATGGAGTCGCAGACTATGGACGTGGAACCCACGCGGATTCCAAAACGTAAAGAGCGTATCAATGCGTTAACCGGGGTTTTTCTTAGATCTGTCTACTTTTTGGATAGTGATCTTTCAAAATGCGTAATTGTAGGGTTTGTTAAGAATCGGGGTGACTCTCTCGGGGTTCTCTTTAAGGGTAAAAAGGGATGCGTTTATTGGTCACACGATGTGTTCAATCAAATCACTCCTCATTTCAATTCCATAACCCTGGCTCTGGAGAATAAAACCAAATTTTATATTAAATCGGACACGGAGGAGGATATCAAGGTCACAAATGTTTTCGGTCGTATGCACGTGTTTCTCTTTGACGGGGAGCATACTTTAACGCTTAACGAGGCCGAATGGACTCAGTTTACAAACAGCCTTCCTCTGATGTACATTGCTCTCAGAGACAATTTTATTATCGAAGAGTCTGTACGGTTTACCATTCACGCACTAGCATCAGGGTTGGTAGAGGAGGACGTATTTGCAAAAGCAGATAGTCAGGGACTCCTCTGCTCCACAGCTCATAAATTAGCTCTTGAAGTGGCCTTGTACAAACGTTGGCCCAATGGATGTGGCAGTAGTTGAATTTCACGCATTTCAAGGCAATAAAAGACCCTTTATTCTTAAAGAGCTCGCGATCGTGGGAAACTCTTTTCAATGTCAAATTATATTTAAACCACCTTTTCCTAGAGAACGGTTGAGCGCCAAAAATCGTACAACAGCTCGCTGGCTTGAAGATAACTACCATAAGATTTCTTGGGAGGAGGGTGATTATCCCTACAGAGCTAATGTACTTCGCACTCTATGCAAACCCTTTGCCGTGATTTACACGCGCGGGTTGGAGAAGGCAGAGTTCTTGAGAAAGTTTCACGGTGATGTCCGTGAACTGGACGATATAGTGTGCGAGGAGGCCGGCAATCCGTGTAGCTGTAAAACAACACACAGGTTTGCTTGCTCGTTGCCACAACATACGTCAACCGAGGATCCCAATGTGAAATGCGCAATGATTGCAGCAAAGTGCCGTTTCGAGATCCTTAACAAACAGCTGCACAATACCAACGCTTATTAGTATCGGCGAGTGATTAGTAAAGGGGCGGAGGGGTTCGGCATTTAGTTGAGAATCCCGACGTGTTGGCTTGAAAGGACTCGCCGACGGGTCACATTGAAAGGCTTCACCGAGTAAAGTGACTTTTGACTGTAGGTTAGATACGAAAAATTCTAGAGCGGGGTGAATGATTGGTAAGCTCCTAAGGCTGGCGTAAAACCTGTAAGTCCTGGGGCTCTTTACTGCTCTTACGGCAGGCCTAAACTCCGTAAGACCGGGAGCAGTTGTGTGTGTGTGTGTGTGTGTGTGACAGATACCTCTATGGCAGGCCTAAACTCCGTAAGTCCAGGGGTATGTACCTCGCTCTAGATGCTGTAAAAAATAAAAAAAATTAAAAAATGTAAAATTCTCCGGTAAGTTTTTGAGTCACATTGAAAGGCTTCACCGAGTAAAGTGGCTATTGAAACTTACAGGAGACAAAAATATGTTGAGGAGCGATACATTGTAATGGAGTGAATCGCTATCGTGTACAGCGGTGGTTGGGGCTGTACACAAATACTGGTCACATTGAAAGGCTTCACCGAGTAAAGTGATTAGTAAAGTGAAAGAGTGAGAATAGGCCTACTGGGGAAACTCACTATAATCAAAAACGCACTGGGACCCCTACGGCCTAGCCATTCTGGCTTACCGTGGTGTGGAAACGTGGGTCACAAATTGCAGTTAATGCGGTGCAAGTGCGAGTCTCGGTGGGGGAGAGGCGTCCGCGTATAAAAGCGCGGTGCATCGGCTGCAGCTGCACTTGCTGTGATAGCTTTGCTATGTCTGTGGCAACTAGTTTTACCGTTTTCGCCATGTTGCTGTTGGTGGTGGCTGGCAACGATCTCGAGGTAATTATTGTTTTGATTATTTATTGTTCTATCGAGTTGTCCCTCAACACTGTTTCTAACTTGTAAAGTGTTTTTTAGGAACAACCATCCACTTCAAACGGTTTGCGTAGGAGTCAACCGATCCCTGTGCCCGGGGCTATCCGGGATCGATACTTTACTACGGATAGCGGGTCTATAGTCCATCTGAATATGGTTAGCTCACATTTCAATACTCTAATTTTTACTCCTTAGGTGTGTGGCAGCTTTTCTAACTTTATTTTTCTCTTTTTCAGAATAATGGTGATGATCGGGCTACACTTCCTGTCCTTCAGCGTGAGGTGACCAGGGTCAGTACACTATTGTTACCGTTGTATTGTACTAATTACGCATTACTGCAGTCCCTATAATCGAACTCTATTTCAGAACGAGTACGAGGCTCAGATCCAGAGGATGTTCAGGTCTGGGCAATGGGTGACCACTCGACGCGGCCGACTGCATGTCATAAGCGCCGGTATTGAAGAGGTGATTACCGTTATCCTATTTTCCATTCGTGCAGTATTCGTGTCTGCTAAGTCCCGCAACCGGTGGCGGGACCCGCCATGTATTAATTCACTTGTGCTTTAGGATGAGTCTCAACCATCGACTCTCGGGTGGACCGGTGATGCTAACCCAAACATCACTCTCCCCTCTGACATCTCTGAGGAGAGTCTAATCGCTGCTGCCGATAGGGCTATAGCCGAGGCGTCGACTTTTCCCGACGAGGCGACTCAAAGGGTGGTGATGGAGGAATCTAATTCCAGCTCAGATGAGGCGATTTCGGTTAGTATATAGGGCATTCATATTATATTGCAGGTTTCGCTCTGTTTACAGAATCAAAAAATGGATATTTCTTGTTGACAGTTGAGTACTTCTTGGGACTTCCGACGCAACCCCTCGACCCGGAGACAGTCCTCTGAGGATCTCTCTCAGTTCTATCGGAGGTTGAATCAGTCTACTCCACCAACAGTCTCGCCCATCAGTAGTGGCTCCTTCCACTCTGGTTTCTCCCCCGACCCCACCTCACAGGAGTCCCTCATATCCATGGAAGTGGCTGCCGGCTCGCCACCCCTCCTCTCACCATCTGCAGTACGTTTCATTCCCTACATTATCCATGCCACTACGTAGTGTTTCATCTGTTTAATTCGTTACCTATGTTACAGGACATAGATCCCCAATGGGAGGCAATGAGGGCGGTGTCAAGGTCCCTGAGTATAGTCGCTCAGGTGCAGGGCATCAGTGAGGGGGCCGTCTACGACACCGAACGGTGGATGGTGCGGAGACCCGAGGAGGAGGAGTTCCGTGCCGCCGCTCCAGCCGCTTGGGAGGAAACCCGCGAACGGTGGATGGTGCGGAGACCCGAGGAGGAGTTCCGTGCCGCCGCTCCAGCCGCTTGGGAGGAAATCCGCAGCATCCTCGCGGATTTCCTATACGAGACAGCTACCCGCATGGAGGAGGACTCCCGACGTAGAAACACCGCTGTGCCGTCCAACGGATCAACCCCTGCCACTCAACCCCGCGAAGTGTCCTGCCCCGTTTGCTTTGCGAATCTACCAACAATCGCTCTTCGACTGTGTGGGCATACACTCTGCCGTCCATGCTCCAACAGAGTGGGGGATAGATGCCCCACGTGCCGTGAGCTGATTGTGGGAAGATTCACAATATATCTCCCCAGGTAGATCTCTCTCTACCTCTATCTTAATTATTCAATTGGCTTCACATTCAAAATTTATATTCCAAATTCCAAAGGGACGGGACATTATCCAGTCGTAGGATGTCTACCAGTTCTCTGGACCGATTCTTATACTGGATAATGTTTAACCTGGGTACTATACGTAGTGCGGATGTTCCGAAACCACATCCAGGCCCACATCAACTCACCGCATCACACAATAAGGTACGATTCGTCTTTATTTCTCTTGTTTAGTTTACTTTCCCGCCCTTTTTACATTTGAGGTTATGTTCCCCTGTTCCCGCCAATTTCACAATTGAGGTTATGTTCTACTGTTCCCGCCAACTGGGCGCAGCCATATTGAATACGCGGGAAACCAAGAAAGTGAGGTTAGGTTCCCCTGTTCCCGCCAATTTCACAATTGAGGTTATGTTCTACTGTTCCCGCCAACTGGGCGCAGCCATATTGAATACGCGGGAAACCAAGAAAGTGAGGTTAGGTTCCCCTGTTCCCGCCAATTCATCATGGGCGCAGCCATATTGGAATTCCCTCCGTCCCTCGTTTCTCCCTCACCGGACCCAACAAATCACCGATTTTACCGAAAAACACCGATTTTCACACCCAAAATCACCGATTTTACAGAAAAACACAGGTTTTGACACCCCAAATCACCCCAAAACACTAGGATAAGAGTGTGAGCAGGGAATTTCTCCCGCACATGAGGGAATTTCTCCCACACCACTATTTTTTGATCACGTGATACATGGGCGCCGCCATCTTGGATCACGTGACCCCCTCTCGACCAATCAGAGCGCGGGGCTAGATCCGGGCGAGGTCTACTTATACTTTATTATCTATTGATGAATTCTCCATCTATCCGTTCAGAATTTCACGTTCATATTATTAGTTGGATGATTCCTTTTTTTTTTTTGTTATCATTTACAACATATTTTAATCATTAGTGATTCATTGATTATACTAGTAAAAGTTTTACATTGCAAATATACACGCGGTTTTAATCATTTTTGTTGATATTTGATTAATACCTCTAGATTTTGACTTAATGAAATTCATTAACTACTGTTCCTTAAGTGACAGCAATAAACCTGAAATCAGTCGTATTCTTAGTTTGTTGCTCGTAAAGTAACTCAAGACTTCCTGACTTCATTTGCAGGCCCCATTCAAGCAAAGGGTTTAGTTTTATAATCAATGTTAAAATCATGTCCCTCGTGGGGTTTACTATATTTTTATAAATTAAATTGCGTTAAACAAGTCCAAAAGTCTTTACTATTTGCTTTACATAGTGTCTGTGTAAAATAATGTCATTTGGCTCGGCAGAAAATTCCAATTAATGTATAGTTTACTGTCTTGTAAATATCCCATATTTCTTTTACTGTTTCAATTAGGGTAATTAATTGGGTTATATTGATTTATTACCGATTAATTAATTTCTTTATTTGTCCAGAGGTTTGTTCTTTGTACTTTTTACATATGTTTTGCGCCTAAGTATCATACATTTGTATTATAGTAGTCGGTATTGTCTCTTCAATTCTATCAATATTCTTTTATTTGATTGATACTTTTCCAAATAATGTTAGACAGTTCTTGTACTGTACGATTGACATTGAATCCATAAAACTTTCTATAGCATACCATCTTTGGTTTCACCCTTTGCTTCTTCAACATTAAAATAATAATAAACCAACTTTTAGTCCGTGATTGGCTTCTTCCTGCAATCTTTTATACTAGATGTAACCCTGGTTCCCTTGATCTCATCCAACATGCCCACTATGATGTGGTCTAACATAGTAGCTGAGGTTTGTTTGAGGTGGCTTGAGGTCTAACACTTTCTGATTGTTTGATCAATTATATTGCTTTAGTTTCTTGAACAAATCGATGTAATTATTTTCGATTCATTGCTTTTTTTCTGAAAGGCCTAACCTTTATAGATCACAGAATATATTCGAACGCACGAGCAACATATATAGAGAGAAGAGGATAAGCAAGGTTAGTGTATTTGTTATTGGGTGACCTGTAAGAGCCATATGTTTGCTTTCACGGACAATAAAAAGATACAGTACAATACAAAGACTTTAGATCATATTTTCCAGTTCTACGGATAAGGTGTGTTGCTGATACATAATTCGCTGCTTTATTTACATTGCGAAATCTCCGCCCCTTCAGTATCTTCATAAAAGCCAGAACTGGCATGGTGGACGCAGCGGAAGTATACTGTAACCTGGTACACTGCAGTTATAAGATCTGGTGCAAAGATGAAGACATGGCTCAGAACACTCCGAAGACATGAATATTGAAATAATGCACAAGTGCACACATTGATGTAACCACGGAATTAAGAGAACACATGTTTTAGGTGGACAAAACTCAGATTTAGGGAGCATGTCCACCCTCCTTCACTAGTTTTCCAACACTACGACCATGTCTTGCAAGAACTACAGCCATCTTGTCAAAGCTGCGGTCAGAATAAAAAACTACCCCGAAATCCAAGCCAGAAACTGAAGAGATCGCAAACAAACCTCATCCCAGTCGCAAGGAAGACTTACACGTGATTTTCCCCTAAGGCTAAAACCCTGTAATTGACAAGTTCATATGTTTTAATTAAAGTGCTATCGTATAACAGGGAGAACATTGTCAAAATTTGAACAATATTAAAGTTACAGTAAGGAGTAAACGAAGTTTAATGTAAGAATATGTCTCAATACATCGTTGATAAAGTCAGTGTTTCATTACATCATTTTAAATTCCAGCTCCGAAGATATTTTTCATGTTTGCAATTTGCGTCAAGAAAAGATCAAAGGCTTGTTAACACAAAGCAACCAAACAGCTATTTAACGTTGTGGTTGTGTTTGAAATTGAAAATCGTTCACTTTGTTTGTAAGAGGTGGTTAGTTTTAAGCTACTTGACTTTGTACTGTTACTCGTGTTACAATATTGTTTTGAGTATACGAGTATTTCAAAGTATCTCACGGATTTTGGAACAAAATCTACTCTGAATCAATTTGTAAAACAAATTGAAACAAGCAAAACAAACAAGGATCATTGTACATGCAGATGCGACAGTATTACCGACAAACATATACCAGTCAACCACGCATCAGAGAGCTATCTAAGCCAAACAAAATCTGTTTTATTTATTTGTCTCTAAAAATGGGTTTACAATATTGTGACATTTAAAGTAGGTTAGGTGGTAGAAACCGCTTTATACTCGTATGAGTAGAACCTCCAGTCTTGTACCATTGTCAGATATTTCCCGGCAATTTTACGCTCATTTTCTATTTCAATATTGATGACATTTAGAAAGTACTTTTTCAATTTTTTATTATTGAGGTTTATAGATGAATTGAACCTATGGCTAAATTTTGCCCTTTAATATTTGAAGATAGTAATTGCTATTTTTAGGTATCCAGTATAATGAAACCTATTTTATAATGTAAATTATATCGTACTGTTTTACAAATTTTAATATACTAGTTAAAAACTAAAATCTTTAATCGCCTCGTATTTAATTCTATGCAAAGAAAATTAATAAGAATCAACGTAATGTAAGCTAAATCCATTTAAAGAATCACCCTATTGTATTAAAGAAACAATCCAATAATTTGTATTACATGTTTATAATAGATTTTTTGCATACCACCTTAGGATCTTAGGTAATTAAACATATTCCATTATGAACTGCCTGGTGTTCGATAGATTTCATATAGAACTGTTACCCTAATAATTAAACTGAAAAGTTTTGATTGGTCTCAACAAAATTTATTCTTAAAACTTATCTTTAATGTAAAACGAAACTAATCGACAAAAGTGTTAATATTTGTTGTGTACACTGCTTAGGTTGTTAATATTAAAAAATTAAAAAACTTTGGCGTTTAAACTTATATACAAGTAAAGATTATAAATTTAACAAAAATATGATTACAGCGAAATGGTACACAAAATACCAAAATTTAGAAATAAATAAATTGTTAGTATTATTATGTTTGATAAGGACATTGTAAAGGAATATGTGGTTATTTATACAATATAGTTAATAATAAAAAGACAAAAGTCAATATTAAACTCCACGGTGTTTTTTATTAGTGGCAAGAGTATATTTCAGTATGTTATATGATCTTTCCATATTGAAACGAGCTACAAATTAGAAATGTTACAACGTACCACAAAGAAACTTCTTACAGGACACCTGGTGTAAGACATAAAAGGCTTTTATACGTGGGCTGTTTAAAAAAGAACACATATTTGGATAAGGTGTGTATACAAAGAATATAAAATGCAATTAATTTTTTTTTTTCAAATGTTTTTCCCAAGTTTGGCGAAGCATTTGTAGTTGAAGTCTAAGCTTAAAGTGATATAATATGATTTAGTCCTCTAAACATAGATAATGACACAAAAACAAATGTAGCTGAAATTATTAACTTTAATTAATTAATTATTAATCCGCTGGGATTTTGGAACGAGCTAAAACAATACACAACAACAAATCTTTAAAAAAAGATATCCTCTAGGGTTTTTTTATTATTTTACCAACAGAATAAAACTGTTTTAATGTACATAAAACTCGTTAAGTTCGTCGAAAATTATTTTTCCAAGCAAACAAACGTCTATAAAAATGTTTTTAACTTAAAATAACGAACGGTAAAAAATACGTAAATAATATTAGTATAGGTGCATCTTTCTTACACCGTACATGTGATTCAAAGTAGATATAATGTTTAAGGCTCATTCAGAGAAAAATAGGTATCACATATATGCCATCATCTTGAAATGTAATCTTTGTATTATTAGTTTAAATGTCTAAATAACAAAACACTGATGGGACAATTATCCTTAATACTCCATCCTTAATATAATAATTTCAAATGTTTTAAAAGTCCCTAAAATTTTACACGGTGCAATTTTGCATTGCCTTATAAATGGCATTGTTATTATATTATAATGGACTTGATTTTTTTGTAAATTTGCTCCATTATAAAGATTAAGTCCTGTACTGTATTATTAAACGAACATTTGTATTACAAATTTAATGAACAGAACATAAAAATTCTCCAGTTCATTTAGCACAAGTGCAGAATTTGTTCTGCCCGTTGCCAATGCCACAGTGTAGCGGATACAACGGTAATCGCAAGATAACCAAATCAAGCACCGTCGAACGTGGCTGCTCCTTGGATGAGTGACCGCTGAGCGACCCTGTCCTTGCAAGCAGCACGCCTGCCCGGCCATTGGTAGTGGTACGGAAGTCACCTTTAAGCCGTTGGTCCCCAGGTTAAGTGATAGAGAGGCTTCTTAGCCCTACCTTCGCCTGGCAAAGTAAGACGTATTTACTTTACTGTAATGAAATAAAAACTTACAGGCAAACAAGCGATAAACGAAAAGAGATATACCATTGGTTGCAGTTATTTTTAGCTCCTCTTAGTTCAAAAATACCCTAAAAAATGTTAAAGTTTTGTTATATGATACTCGTATATATTAAAATAATGTAGGTAAAGACATTTTCGTGATTACAATAACATAGCAGCGAACCCATATTACTCTGCAGATAAATCAGCGCACAGAAGGAACTGTCACTAGCAACAGTATATCATCCACTAAACAGACGGTAAAGTTGACTTAGAATTATTGCTTGTGCTCTCGAGGAGTATTATATGGGTTTATTGGGATTATTAGTTACGTTTCTGATCTGTCAGTGTCAGTGTTTTATTCACGGAGGCCAGGGGATGTCGGCATTACAACTTATATTATGTAGACCACAATAAAATGTTTAATGTCGAGATTATACTTCTCATGTAAATAGAATTACCAACTGAAAGTCATTTTGCTGAGCGTTATCGATGTAAAACAAGTGAAAATATTTTTGGTGAACGAACTGACCTATTGACTTGAAATTTATAATGAAATTTACTTCCACAAAATTCATCATCTAGTTCGGTGATGGTGCATGTCACTCCATGCGATCTTACTAACGTTTTTCCATTACGGTTGTAAGTAAAAACGATGGAAACGATAAAATCTAAAACTAAATAACTAAGTATAGATATTGAGTTCATTCATATGCAATTTAACATGTGGAATACAGCTACATATTTAGCAAAAGATTCTCAATGAAAAGAAACATTATAGCGAAAGTCGTTATTAAAATTCCGTTACAAAATCAAATTTCAGGATAAAACTGCGTTGAAGTACTCCCCTTTCCTCTTTAGGAATAGCTATTATTGAAAAACTGCAATGGAACCTAAATTAGCTATCGAAAATCTGAATGTATTATGTGGCAAAATATTGGCATAAAGTTCATCTTCAGACTTTATGGTTTTCACGAAACTTCCACTCTACATAGACATGACTGATTTCTATTTTACTTCTTGTTTAACTATGGATTTTTCTGTGAATCTTTTGAAACCAATTACCTAATTAAAATGTGTATAAAGTTCTTCAGGGTACGATGTATTTCTCTATATGTATAAATATTATATATGTAGCCTATTATACTAGATAAAAAAAGAAATATATATTTATCGTTACCCATAGAATAGCAGTAGATAGAGCTTAGTTACTTTACATTTAGATGACTAGAAAATCTAGTGATAAAGGCACTGTTTAGGCTAGTAGAATTTCAGCGTAATCAGATTGAGAGTTCAGTAGTGTAATATCCAAAAGTACTGTGATAGCGGAATAATAATGGTTAAAGGTTTTAGGTACAAATATAGTGTAATTATAATGTTGATAAATAGCACTGTCAAATCATGAAGAAATATTCTTATTTTAATTTACCAAGCATAATATGAACTTATTTTCGTTAATACCAGATATGGAACGTATCTTTGGCTTTATCTGTTGGAATAAATAGCGAAGGCAAATTGATCATTTCCCTATAATTAAAATGTACTTACATTAAATAAATCATAATTAAATAAAATAATCTTTTAAATTTTTATTCTTTATGAAGTAGAACACTTTAATTGAAAAGGAATCATTAAAATATCAATTAATTCGCTGTACATGATGTCGTGGTCATAAATAAAATTAAATCAGAATACAGGGTGAGACAGAAAACCTTGGTGGTAACTGTAGCACAAAAAATATTAAAAGTTTTTGTAATTTTGTCCCTAATTTGATCTCTAAAAATGCTATTAAAATAATTTAAACTGTTTATACTGCCCCAAATGAAGCCATATTGGGGATGAGATGTGCTTTTTGAGGAATTTTCAAATGTATACATGGGATGTGTGATACATCAATATAGTGGTTTTATTTACACCGAATATTTTATCACGAACAAAAGTTAATTATATAAACAGATTGTATATGCATTTGTATGAAAATGTTTTAAATGAGCCTTTAAATTAAACCTAAATATAAATCAGCACCAAATTAAAAGTATGCTCAAACTTGAAGAATACAGAAAGGAGGTATAAATCTAAAAATTCTGAAATAGCAACGTACAATAGGTCTTTTATTAAATAAAAGTTATGTTTCAAACACTTTTTTATATTTGAATTTATTTCTTAATTTTTTGTGTTGAAAATTGCAGACCAAAAGTTTAGCAGAGTATTACGTATTATTTGGTCGTAATAAAAATTTTTTTATTTATAAATCACTTACAATGACACACCATACATTTTCTGCAATTCGTATTAAACCATTATCCCGTGAATTTGAGCAATAATTGTTTGTTTTGATAATCTGTTTTTGTCAAAACCAACTGATCTGTGGTTAAACCAGTACTATACTATGTTTAAACAATGCAAATGTTGTAATATTGATAAATTGTTCAAGCGTGTTCAGCTCTCCATATGTTGTCACTCTATAATGTGCCTCTGATATGATATTCCTAGAAGTTGGAAAATGGCCCACAAATTTCAAACAGTAAATCAGTTGTTAGAACACTTGTTGTATCATTCCTGTTTCATTAAAATCACGTTTATGAATTAAACTTATATTAAATAAAACTCATAAATTTTCTCTATGACTGTCTAGATTTCCACTCTCTCAACAATCAGGAAAAACCATGAAAGATAAGGACATTCAATTTGGTTCGTAGGTTTATATTATGCCCTATCCGACCTGTCGTGAAATTCTTGTAAACAATAAATAGTCTCGTTAGATCACAGTAAGATTGAATTAGGTGTTTTTTTTATATTGGATTAAATGTTTGTAGACAAATCTCTATTTATTTGTCAACCAGTCTAATTAATTTTACAACGTTTATTTAAGAAAGTTACAAAAGATAAATTAAAGAAAAGTAATCAATAATACTCAAACTGAATTAATTTTTCTCAGATTGGAACATTATCTGAAAGGAATTATTTTGTGTTCAGAAAATCTACATGTACTGTACATCAACCATTTACCACTTTAATTTATTTTTTGTATGTCGACCATGTTATCGAAGCTCGACGTGACAAATTAATTTCCAAAAATTTGGTCTAGGGCATTACGTAAGTAGTTTTATATAGATTTGTTTTCGTAATATAATCAAACGAATTCTTTATCTATACAACGGCTGCAAGTATTTTGCATGTTGCAATTGTCTTAGATTTGGTTTGTAAAGTTTCCATTTGGCAAGTTAAAAAATCTAATCTAAAAATATTTCAAGGGCATCAAGCAATAGCAGCTAAAACATTGCTTAACGGTTGTTAGTACTATTTCAGACTGATTCCTTCCTAAAAAGAGTCAAAAGCAAACTTGTAAGGCACATCACCGTAACAGAATTACACATTCTTCAAGTTATCCCATGATATTGCACTAATACCAAACTCCATACGTGAATATTATAGAATTCTAGGAAAAATCCTGTTTAACCTGTTTCCCCCAGGGTGGCGTCCTATCTTTTATACTTACGTAGATTATCATCTTCTCAGATGGTAGGTCTCTAGGCATGGTCACCTGACGAAGCATTTTCAAAGAGTCGGCATTTTACAGAATTCCCGTTCCGCAGACTGTGTGACGAGGAGGAGGAAACTATTGAAGTTACCGATTCTCCTACTCTTTGCCGATTTACCTCTAATAGTAAAGGAGCGCAACACCATAATTGTTAGTTTGAAAAAGGTTGCTTAATTTGCCGAGGAGGACATAATCGGTTCTTTTTTTGTGGTTTTTAGAACTACTGAAACTGTAAACTGACTGGCCTAATAATATACTTCCAGAATGCTCAAAACACAATTGAGGCTTAAGTGCATGGCAATAAGCTACCCCTTACAAAAATAAAAAAATAAATTGTTAACAATACTTACATTTATTTTTAAATCTACTTAACACTAACTACTTATACTGTGGTTGAAAACATCGAAAATTAATGTGCTTCAAGTATTAAAAAACGCTTTGAGGTGATCGTACTGCACTTTTTATAGTCCGTTATTTGCAAGTGGCATTACTTTCGACAGAGTACAAAAGGAGCTTATGAAAATAAAAATGTATGGGGCACAAATACCCTTGTCACTTCCCAGTCTCTCTTTAGCTGGAGGGCTGGAAGCCACAGGAAACTATTCCAGCGTTCTCAAAGGAAATGTGTTACAATACAGCTGCAACATGATACTGGCATTTTTTTATTGGCCTTTGTGCTACATTCATGACAAATTTAATTTAATAGTTATAGTTTTTAGTAAAATTAAATACTATAAGTAAGTTATCATTTGATCTATAAAAAACATTAAGTATAAACTTTTTAAAATTTGATATCTATTATGAGTTGGTCCTCGTATGCTGCTTTATTAATTTCATACAGAAATATTTTTATATTCACACAGCCTTAGCATAATGTGAAGGGACGTGTCGTAATGATTATAAATCACCAGTGGCATGTTCAATTCTTTTTTATTTTAGTTGTCTGGACATGCTCTTATTTAAATTATTTTGTATGTGTGTGTATGTGTGTGTGTGTGTGTGTGTGTGTGTGTGTGTGTGTGTGTGTGTGTGTGTGTGTGTGTGTGTGTGTGTGTGTGTGTGTGGTTAATTCTTTTAATTTGCGAGATAAAATTTTACCAACGCCCTCTAATAGTAATATATACGTTTATCATATAATACCGTCTCTATAAATAATCGCAGATAAGTAACAAGATATTTGAAAATTAAAGATTGAAATTCGAGTATTTATGCAAATTAAATTTACGTTTATTTAAATATATCCTGATAAAAAATAAATTATAATTGTATCCTAAATATTTTTAAAATGTCAATGGATTTGTATATGACTAACATTTTAAAAACGAGGGGACATAGATGCACGTATTCGACCTACCACAATAATTAGCGGTATGAATATTTTTTAAATAATAATACATTTGAAATAAATCCTCCAGGTATATGTAGGACAAAGATTAAAATTCAAAACTACACAATCCCAAAGGCAATTAATAGGAATCTTATAACAAAATATCATCACATTAAACAAATGTAATTATATTTTGTTAATTTTAAAATTTACATGAAATAAAACCTGTATACTAAAATAAAACCCGTTGCCGTCCATACCCACGGTGGAGACACCGGCAGGCGTTTGTTTGCTTCGACACGCGGCGCGGCAGTTGGCTACAAACAAGCTGATGGTAAACAAACAGCGGATGGTACAATGGTACAACAAACATCTTATGAAACGATGGAAAAGTGGCAATAAAACAGAACGATCAATCTTCACGGACACATTTGCACCACAATTTGTCTGGGAACGAGAACTAGGTCAAGTACCACTAAGTAAAATGTAGCAAAGAACTTAAACAAAATTTTATATCCAGAGATGATGTATGACTTATTTTACAAGTAAATAGAATTGTTAAAATTACTCGTGATTTAATTTTCTGACATTTTAAATCATTGTTTTAAACATTTACCCACGTTTTTAAGTATCGCTATCTGACCTTTTCATTACGTGTATACAAAAGTTATAAGCTTACGAATTCACATACATTAACAAATCACAATGTCATGACATTTGCCTACCGTGATGAGTTGCTTGTGCTATTGATTTTGGTGCTGGTTGTAAGGTATGCGTTTAAATTGTAAATATATTATAGATTTGTTCACCCTAATCCATTTTCTTGGCGGTTTTCTTATTTATCAGGGAACTTTTGACTATACTTGGCATTTCTTGTACTTGCATTAATAAGCTAGAACCAAGCAAAGGTTTAATTTGATACATAATTACAAGTAATAAAAAGTATTAGAAAATTATATATGTAAATGTATATTATTATTTTGATATGTACATATAAATAGTAAAATATTATTAAAATTTACATTAACATATTCTGAATCATTATAATAGTATTATATGTGATATTGTAAAATATTAATTAATCAAAGTAATATACTAGTAAGTAGAACATATAAACAATTTAAATTATAGCTATGAAAAATTTACAAATGTGATTAGATTGTTTCGAAATGTTCTGCTTGACTTCATTCAAATATCTTATTACAAAAATACATATTTATAGTTTTAGATAGAGTTGTACAAGAAATTACTCAATTTTTTATTGCAAGATAAATATCGTAAGTATAGTATTTGTATCGTAAAGAGCATCATCAATAGAAATTTTCTTTGTTTTTGTTACTGTCTAAACTAAAGCCAAACTTACAGACAATCCATTCAAGAATATCACACTATTGACCACGGTAGGAATGCGCCATACTAAACTTCACTGAGTTTGCATGTGGAATTTCAACTCAGTACCTTATTTTATTGGTTACTGACTTGTTATTCACAAATGTAAAAATTCATATCAATGTACTAACTTTGTTTATTAGTATATTTTCGATATTTGCCATCTAATTACACTGAAGACCAATGTAAAAGCGTTGAGTAATTGCACAGCCAAAACTCATAGAGTGATACGTATCAGCGTCACGATTCTTACGTTCCATATATAGCGTCACGATTCTTACGTTCCTTATATAGCTTCACGATTCTTACGTTCCTTATATAGCGTCACGATTCTTACGTTCCTTATATAGCGTCACGATTCTTACGTTCCTTATATAGCGTCACGATTCTTACGTTCCTTATATAGCTTCACGATTCTTACGTTCCTTATATAGCGTCACGATTCTTACGTTCCTTATATAGCGTCACGATTCTTACGTTCCTTATATAGCGTCACGATTCTTACGTTCCTTATATAGCGTCACGATTCTTACGTTCCTTATATAGCGTCACGATTCTTACGTTCATTATATAGGTATGAAAGTTTAAAGCAAAATTTTAAATTTGTAGGTCAGTGCGTTTTTGGGATATCATGCGAATAGATAGACAGAAAATATGTAATTCTACATCTCCATTTTGATAAAGCTCATCTAACAAAGACGATATAATTTGCAAGTTTTAAAGTATTGGTGTAAAGATATAACCAAGATAATAGCTCGGTCAATGAATGATACCAGAAGTAAAAACAATAAGCATGAAATCTAATTATGTAGAATTAGAACAGGGGCGAGATGTCTTTTGTGGTTTTCGACTGAATCTCACTTCGGTTTTATATGTATAAGTTGTGTAAGTTTTCTGCATTTCCAACTTCTAATGAGATGTAAACTGAAAAAACCAGTAAGGTTTACTACCAATAACCTCAAAAAAAGTCCCATATTTGTGGTTTTCCGCTTATCGACTGTTCTTCTAGATCCATCATTTGGCCATTCGTTGACTGGAATATAGTCTTGCCTTCCTACACAAACAAACACCTACCAACACCTGCATGAAAAAAGTAACTCAAATGCAAGTATTCTTCACTATATAAAGCATTAAAATCATAATAAATAACTACAAACTCATAAGTTAGGTTAAAAACACCAATAGTTTCATCAATCAAGGGGTAGTTATTTTAATTAGTGGAATTACAATTCCTCTTTTTCGTAACAAACGTTCGATACGTAATATATTAAACATTATTTTAATAAAACTGATAGATCTCTAAACAGATGGAAAGTTCATACACAGATAAAATAACAAATTGTAAATAGTACTAAATTAGTGACAGCTACTGTATAAGGATGGGTCTTTAGTCAGATTTAACTATTTCTCTCATTAGCTAATCAGATATGAGTAACATGGCTTGGTGTAATTGATCTCAATATGCCACAATTAGTTCTATATCCTGAAAATAAGTTAGGTTATGAACAGCATAGGGTGTAATTGATCTCAGTATGCCACAAGGAGTTCTATATCCTGAAAATAAGTTAGGTTATGAGCAGCATATTGTGTAATTGATCTCAATATGCCACAAGGAGTTATTTATACTGAAAATAAGTTCGGTTATGAGCAGCATATTTTGTAATTGATCTCAATATGCCACAAGGAGATCTATAACCCGTAAATGAGTTAGGTTATGAGCAGCATATTGTGTCATTGATCTCAATATGCCACAAGGAGTTCTATATCCTGAAAATAAGTTAGGTTATGTGCAGCATAGGGTGTAATTGATCTCAATATGCCACAAGGAGTTCTATATCCTGAAAATAAGTTAGGTTATGTGCAGCATAGGGTGTAATTGATCTCAGTATGCCACAAGGAGTTCTATATCCTGAAAATAAGTTAGGTTATGAGCAGCATATTGTGTAATTGATCTCAATATGCCACAAGGAGTTATTTATACTGAAAATAAGTTCGGTTATGAGCAGCATATTTTGTAATTGATCTCAATATGCCACAAGGAGATCTATAACCCGTAAATGAGTTAGGTTATGAGCAGCATATTGTGTCATTGATCTCAATATGCCACAAGGAGTTCTATATCCTGAAAATAAGTTAGGTTATGAGCAGCATATTGTGTCATTGATCTCAATATGCCACAAGGAGTTCTATATCCTGAAAATAAGTTAGGTTATGTGCAGCATAGGGTGTAATTGATCTCAATATGCCACAAGGAGATCTACGAGAATATCCTGAAAAAAGCAAGTATCTGAATAATGAATAATATAAGCTGGCTTACTTAAAAACACATATAAATAAAATAGCAAAAAACAATATTTTAATCTTAAAAAGTAAGGGTAAGGGTGTAGTGGTATCGCATTGAACAGGGAAAATGAGATCTTTGTGTTCGAGTCCCGGCGGAACAAGTAGTTTTTGAATATTTGTTGAAATTATATATTTATAAAAAATATTCTATTGCAAAAAATATATCATCATGGCTTTAATGATACTCAATAAAGTTTTATATTGCATATACACCAACATAGAACTCGTTGTTATATATGTAAAAAAGTTGCATGTTAAGTCTACAGATGAAAATTTTCCTGAGATATGTTTTCATATGATACATTAAAAAATGTTTATCAACCTAAATTTCATAGTACTGATGAAATGTATAACAATTCCAGTATTTTAAGTTTTTAAATCATTTCGTAATCGAGATACCGTGCTAACAGACTGCAGATGGACAGACAGAAATTATTTTTTTTTAAGACCCTCGTGTGATAGTCTTTGTCAAAGGTTGTTCAATAATTTTGTTTTTTTATCCTTTATCAACAAAGTATTAAATTAGAACACATTTATTTTAAACATTAATCAAGTTTTTAAATAACATTATACATATGTATATATATATATATATATATATATATATTTCTTTCATTCTAATTTACGACGTACATAGCATTAATAAAGAAGTTATGTGTTACTCGTAAAAACAAACGATTCGTATTAACATTAATTGGCAATTGTATTCATGTTTAGTTTTCTTTTATTCCTTTGACATTTACGTAAAAACGGGAACTGTATTGGAAATAAAGCTTTGAAGACAATCAAATTGATTTATGATTGCGTTGTTGCTCTCAACTTTTTATTTTTACAGAGGAAACGTGAACACAAATGAACTTCAGCGTTGATAGCACTTTGTGGGTGTATTATTTTATTGCTTTGTGATTGTAAGAAAAACTTCGCCATCTCACTCAAGTTGTTGGTTTCATTCATGGGAGAATATAACATTTAGAAATTACTTGAGCTCCAGTAAACAGTCGTAGACATGAAAATGAAAGCTGAAATAGTTTCATTTCGCATCTAAAAATAATCATGTTTTACTAATCAATAGTTATATCGTTATTTCCCAAGTATTTCTGCGGTATAAATATGAATATTTATTATTGATGAGCGTAAGCGAAGGCTGTAACTCAGAGGTCCGGAAAGCAGCTAATCTGTCAGTAACTCCGCAAGATAGAACTCAGACCATGACCATGTTGTTTTATCTTCTGCCTATCTATAAAAATCAAGAAATACCTTTACTGATGTATCAAGAAAAAATAGTTTTAAATGTTGTATAACAATTTTCATATTTTAGTAGTCATTAAATTCTTTTTCTGTCTGTCTACCGTTATTCTGAAGAAAATTTTGAGAACTGAGTACTGTACGAAAGAGTACAATGTATTTTGGAACATGGGATCTGACTAAATACTGTTGAAAGATAATTGGCCGCAAGATATTCTGAAAACGAATTAAGTTATAGTCATTATTTGTAAAACTTTATCAAGGGTATTGCATTTCCATCTATTAAGGAAATCGCAGAGTTTCAGCGAAGCTTATTACTCAATGGGCTAACAATATTTTGCCTCTCTTTGGCTCTGTGATGGATTACTTGCAAAATCTTTCTGTTGTCTGTTTTTTTCTATCTGTACTTACATTACAGGTTGTATGGAAAACGAATGAACCAAAGATTTCAAATTTAGAATAATAATCAATAAAGGCTGTTGTTACGCGATACTAGGTGTGGCAAACCCTTCATTGTTTTACATAGGTTTAACATTGAGTATTCCAATATCGATATTTTGCTGCACTATTTCAGCCTGTATATTTTGATTAGGCTAGGCTAAATTGATCGTTACGATTGAAAATAAATAATAAACATTTTAAATTTCAAAGCGTTCATTTGGACTTCTAATTAAACTTAAAAAAACATAAAGATTAATATTGTATTGTACGTAACATTGACTTCGCAAATACTGATATAAAAAACTCGCTTAATTTTTTACTGTATTTTTCATGAAAATTAATAAAAAACCGATAATAGAAGTTAGTTTTTAGAAAAAATTAATTTATCTTTTACATGTAATTGTAAAGCAATAAATTAAGTAAGAAGTCATTTGCCTCACTCTGGATTTTCATTAAAAAAACTATAGTTAATTGCGATAAAGAAGTTAAAAATTAATACTGTCCCTAAATAATTTTCTTACATTATTCATGATTATAAAAAGGTGTTTGTATTTTATATCCGAAGAAAGATGAAACAATAGTGCGAAACTTAAACTTACCATCTGTTAATGTTCTAGTATAATAATATTAACATTCTAACTGCTGGTCATTTTTCATAACACGCAAGGTATGGTTAATTAACACTTTAGAGCTACTATTATTGTTAAAATTTTATAATAAACTCCTTTCAAAATATAAAATAACGCTTTTGATAGGTTTAACGAAACATTTTTATAGCACTAGAAATGTTCATTTTATGGAAAATCTCATTGCATGTATATTGTAGATAAAACATACTATAATATAACAAGTTAATTTTGGTGAATAGCTATTCATATACATATTGTGTATCTGTTGAGCTTTAGACTCTTTTATGAATCAGATAAGTTGACCAAATGGTCTTGCTGCCTTAATTAAGGATTAGACCCGATCTGTGAAGCCCACAGCTGGAGATTGGATTGTAACCCCATTCCACTACTGCGGTCCCCACACCTCGCGGTTATGTTTGATATTGCGGTATCTACGGTACAGGATCATATTGGTTGGGATTCATCCAGTAGATCCGATTAGGCTACAAATCACTCTTAGATAGGTGAGTTCTGCGTTTCAACATTTACATGATCTGAAGGGGCCTTTATACTCATAAAACGTTTAACATTGAAAAGGAAAATTAAGGTCTACTGTGTCCTTAATTCTACATATGAATCTTTGGATCAATATCATACATAATCAGAAATAAGTAAATCGTCTGACTCAAAATTATAAAATAGTTTTATTTCAAATCTTTATACGCACACTAGTTGTATAGTCAGTATGAAATTAAACTACACAAGTGAATGATTTTTTGTTTTTATGTATGACAAATAATTCCGTTAGCACATCAATTTAATCTTCAAATCGATAGCAATTGTCATATTTTATAACTTTTTGTCTAAAATTAATAACATATACAACTAATTAGTTTCATTTTTTTAAATTTAAAACAGCAAACACCGTACTGATTAGCTTAAACAAGTCGTTGAGCTTTATTTACGAAATAAAAAGTCAATGGAACTAAATTTATTTAAAAATTAGTAACTTTTTAGATGTTTTATAATTTTTATGATGGTTTAGTTATTTTGTATGTGCACATTAATTTAAATCGTACAAAATACTTCCCAAACATTTGCAAAAGTATTTCCAGGACACAGGCAACATTTATCTTTTGTCTGTCAGTATATCTTGCTGCAGGATATCTCAAAGAATTTAACTATTTACTTGAAAGTTTGGATTAAACTAGACTTCGACGTAAGCCAGAACGTTTTTGAGGATGAGGATCACTCCCCAAATGGATCCTTAGCATGTCACGACATCCTTCGTTGTTACTACGGATGGAGGAGTTACCTTTGATGTTAATCCTTTTTCTATTTAATGTTTCAAATAAACATACAGTGATAATATAATAAAGCTACACATAATAATAAAAGAAACCGTACTATAAAATTAGGGTGAGACATTTCAAAAATGAAGTTAATGAATATAAAAGATTAATATTTCATAAGTTGAAAAAAGGATGAAACTAGTTGTATAACATTTACAATTATGAGTTTACGATTTAATCCATGACAGAATAATTAATTTTGACGTTTTTTTTCCCCGGATAGAAAACAATAAGCAGTGTTGAGTTTCACACTGGGCCATAGTTACCTATTTATTGGCCAGTTTGACATCGCATAACGGTCTGGTTGGTCAGGATACCGTCTACAGGGCGCTCCTTGGGCAGTGTGTGGTTGTAGTCGTACATAATACCTAGGACATGGGTCTCTGTTCATTTTCTTGGATTTATTAGCAGTAGACCGGAGTTTTTCACAATGTAAGGTTGGAAGCAGTATCTAGAAATTGCGGGTGTTCCTTGATTTTGCACCTTTGTCATGCCCGATACTTTTGTGGAGGATTTCTAGGGTTTTTAATATTTTTATTTTATTTGTAGTTAAGTTTTTGTCTTTCTTCACTTAAACAGATGGATTACTTTCAAACACTTCCTCCTCCCCCCCATTGTCAGTGACTGTTGTAAAGTGTTTCTGGAATCCGAATGCCCGTCGACCCCAAGAGAGCCTGACGGAGGATCCGAGCCAGACTTAAAAGCCGAGCGATCCAGACCTAAAATAAGAATTTCATTGTTAAGTGGCATCGTTCTATATCAATCATATACTACTACTCTTGACCTTTCCCATCATATCTGTATTATTTTACTTAATTCACTACTTTCACAAGATTCACTAACAATTAATGAGTCGATGATATAAAACTTTCCACGAAGTTTACAGCTTCCATCGTCCTTTTAAGAAATAGAATTGTAAGAAATACAGGGAGCAGAATGATAAACCTACTAAAACTTAACGCTCCTTAATGTCGGGCAGCACTCGGCTAGTAATTGGAAAAACTTCTGCTCCCATTCTTTGCTTATCACTTTGCTCTAGGACAATTTCATTACTAGAGAATGATATACTTACTCCTCAGGAATAATTTTTCTCCTTTATATCTTGATGTTTATTATTTATTTCCCTTAACTTATATTGCTTAAGCTAACATATATTTGAAATTATATTATGACACAATTAAAAAATACCAATTTCAGTTAGTGTAAATAATAATTTTGTAATACTAATTCTATTTCAACATTTTAAACCACTCGCATATCACCATGATGGCAATAAATTAGTGGAATAACATTTTTTTATTAAATTAAATCCAATAAAATGAAATTTTATGAGTTATATAGGACCTGGTAAGTATACCAAATTTTTCAAGTCACGGAATCTCCCATATTGACAAAACTTCATTATATCTGGATAAAATTGAAATTTTAAAATAAAGGGGTTTGAAAAGCTACAATAAATTGTGATTTTTGACAATACGCTGTATTTGGCAATTATGTCCGATCCAAACATCTATTTTCCAACAGTGAAATCTATGTTATAGTTTTACTCACTTTGATAATTGATTTATTTATATAGTAAAAGCAAATGAAATTAAACAACTTACAAGTTAATTTGAAATGTTAACTAAGAAAGCGCTCAATATTATTTAGTCAACGTAATATTTAGCAAACTAAAATTTATCTGAGTAACTAGTGGCAATCTTAATAAAAGTTGATGCGGTATCAAAGCTAATAATCAGCTTCTACAAATAATCTTTATTAAGTATCAAAGGGGGTGCAGTTATTATTTTTAATTTTATACAGGAGCGAAAGCAATGAGCTCAAGCGAGTAACAGATTATATAAAGAACCCACAATATGATGTAACCAGTGATAGACGATGCACAATGTAAACCTAAAACTGTGTCTCTCTGCTTCCTTCACGAGTTTTTCTTCACGTCGTAGTCTACTAAATTATTTTTCTCCTTCAACACTATATTCCCTAAACATATTTTACCTGATTAAAACTTGGTATTCTGATATGCAGGTGGCACATTCTGTTTTAAAATATTAAATCAAAGGCAAAGGTTTATAAATATTTTCCAATATATGCTCATAAATTCAATTTTGCTTATTGATATCAATGTTTATTTCAACTTTGATTACAACTCAAACTTTGAAATACATACAATATGTTTACTAAATGAGAAAATTTAGTACTGTTCAAGATCCATATGTACATTAATGGACAATAAGAATTAGATTTGTGCATCTTGATCTGTTCTGCTATCACCTACATTGGGTAGAACTCACAATGGAGTAATTTTATCGATTAAAATAACCGAATAGTTGAATTTACAAACTGGTTTGTGAAGTGAATAAACCAACAAACACGCATTAAATGCATCGTTGTTGTTGATCATTGTTAGATTACTTCAACGTACATGAGATTAAATGAAATAATCTTAGTTAATGATGTGTAGAAGTAAAATTCTATTCGTCACGCAATGTTTAAGGGTAATATAAATGTGCAGTAACTAATTATGATAAATTTTTTTGTTTTTGACACGAGTTTTAAACTGAGCAAAGTGTTCTACTAGAATTAGAAAACATATGTAAAAGAGTAAGAGAAACAATAATTTGCAAACTTGTTCAGTGTGCTATAAATGTTACAACAGATTTTATAAATAGAAAAACTAGAATGCACACTGGACCTGGTACAGTACATCTCCATATATTTGAATTTGTTGATGCTGGAAATCTGAAATGGAAATGGAACCGAAGGAAACAGAACGGTCATTTTGTCAACAAGGTTCCAAGTAGATTTTTGCTGTCCTGTAATGATGCCTTTAAATTGTGAAGTTTTTTACAACCTACCAAAAATGTTGTAAAAGCTCAATATTCACTTTATCGTTTAAATATTTTTTTTTATTTACCTTTTAAACAAATTGATCTGATACAGAGAATAAACTACGAAAAAGAATGCCGGAATTGTGAACGGCCTTTACTTCAAAATTATACATAAACGAAAACGATTATAAGTAACATTGAAGTTGACATAATTGGGTTAGTTTTTCCATGTAGCATGGGAGGAAAGGTCAACCATGGCCTGCGCAGAACAGGTGCGCATTAGCAATCCGCGCCAGTCACGAGTACGATGTTTACGGCGCAACAGGCAAAGAGTGTTGTGTGGTACGCATAATTGAAATAATAATTATTTAAATTCTGTAATACATAACAATTATTGTTAGTTTGCAGTCATTTGTTTCATTCTTGTGCTTAATAAAAATGTTTCCAAGACAAAAGTTTTTGTTTAATTTACGTTACATTAAAAGATTGTTTAATTGACTAATAATTGTTTTTAGTTTTTTGTTTAGTAATAATTTAATGTTTACCAAAATTTAATGTTAAATGTTATATATTTTGAGCATTTTTACAATTAAGAATTTTGTTTTATTATTAAGTATAATATTTTGTTTAAATTCTTTAATAAGTACTTTATTGTTATTATTTTAAAAGATATTTGGGATTAATATAATGACTATGCATGACTAAATTATTGTACAAGACGTTTTTTAAACTCTAAACATTGTCCTTGATCTATTTGTGTATTCGAAATATTTATCGTTACTATCATCGTTACTCATACAACAATGTAAATATTTCCACAGCCGTTTAACCAAATCCCATGGATTGAAAACCTTTATCGAACTAGGTGTTCCTTGAGTAGGAATGAAGCTTGGTTTGCTCGTTAAAAATATACAGAAGCCATGCACATTGAAAAAACGAACTGGCACAAATGAAATTATTTGAGCTCCTCGAGTGATAAGTTACATACGAACAAATAATAAATTACCTTAAGTTGTAACTAAATAATAAACTCACAGTATTTAGAGTTACCATTTTTAATAAATAAAGATATAAAAACTACAGGTATCCTTGACTACGTGTGAATAAATTTGATATCAGTTATCGTAATATTATATAATTGAAAAAGGTAATGGTTAGCAGCTAATGACGGCACGAAGTCAAAGCGTTGGTGAAAGCGGAATTGGTAAACTGGCCATATTACAGAAATTGGATTTCCAGTGCTACTTCATTTAGAAACTAATTCAATTCTTTAAAATTTATTCTTGATTCCAATAAACACACTTTCATATTCATGAAATTTTTATAACTGTTATAAATGCATAGTAAATGCATATTACAATTATTGTATCGCTCACTCAGTTTTGATTTGATATAGTATTTTGTTTTATCGTGTGTCTTCATGTCCCAAGGCTTATAATTTTAAGTGAATTACTTGCCATCATTCAACAGAAGTTGACGATATTTATCAAATAACTCAACCCTACATAAAGAGTAATGGGCTGATGTTATATTTCTCTGTACCTATACAAATATTTTTCCATCGGAATGATAAATTATTTTTATATTACGTTTTTTAATAAGAATATTTATTCATGTATCTAACCGCACCTGATATTTAGTTAATAACTGTGATAATCTTTTAGAGCATTGACGGCAACGCCATGTCAGAATGTTGTGACAGAAATATCTGCGGTGATATCCAGTTGTGTGCGGTGATGCGTAAATAATGTCCCCCGTGCTAAGTCCGTTGCTTTAATAACTTTTTATCTTCATGTATACATTCTTCCGATATTGACTGTGTTTTTAATATAGCGTAATGGTAGTTTTTGTATTTCCTCATTACAAAAGGTAAATGTAAATCATATTTATACGTAATATTCTGAAGCAACCAAGGAATTCATTACTTTAACTTTATCTTGTTATATGAAGGCCACTCTCTCAGTTTGAATACATGACGAACTGCCTTTACACCTCAGGCTGTATAACTCACGCTAACTGAATATGCAGAGGTCTCATCTCCACTAAAATATCATTATTGCAGAACCCAAAATGATTCTCCGAAATGCCTAACAACATGTTTGAGACTCGTTATTCCGCCTCGCTTTTTAAAGTAAAAAGATCTTGATACGTTAAATTATAATACTGTGCTCTTTCCATAAAAGTGTCCTTTTCCACTTCATCATGAATTTAGCAAATTTAAAAAGCAAGTTTCTTCTTGTGATTGTAAATGCATTTGAGTTAATTTTAATGCCAGTTAATTTATTCTTAATAAACTATGTAACTTTGCCATCTTACGGGAAATATATAACTAAAAAACATAAGTCGTACCTGAGGGCGCGCCTAGTAGTCATAATTTTTTTTTTGAGTAATTCTAGTGAAACTAAATTTTTAACAAAACATTGAAATTGGCTTCCTTTTAATAAAGAAATTGACTGGCAAACTTTAGATTCAATATTTTTAACGAAATTTAATTAAAACATGGGAGTTCAAAGAATTTGTATTTCAAAAGAGTTAGAAAAGAAGAAAAAATGTTATAACTGGCGAAAAAGAACGGTAGCCGGATCAGCCATTTATCGACACAGCTTACACTGAGAACAATATCTTCTCGTCAGAAAGACATCAAAAGCTTTATATTTTAGTTATGGCATATATAACGTCATAACAAGTAAGAGCTTTGCTATTTACTAATACGAACACTCTATATACAATGTGTTTCCTAAAGGTGTTCCAATATTTTGATATTTTGTTCTAGACGTGAAAATGAGCAAAAGACTTCATATGGAAGTATGTCCTAAAACGTTTAGTTTTCCGTCTATCTTTCTGTATGTGATTTTTACAAAGAAAGTTATATCTTTTATACCAGTAAAAATAAAGTTATGAAACTTTGCCGTTGCGTTGGGCTGTTTATGCCCATTTGAGACAAAATATAAACAAATTATCTTTTCCCGTTTCAAAATGGCAGCCAATCATTAATTTTGATCTTAAATTCCGCAAAATCGTTACCTTGTATGAAAATTTTACAAGAATATTAAAATGTTGTAACCTTTATTTTAAATCTAACAGTGGTTGTTTCATTAAAATCGGATAAAAAACAACTGATTAGTACTATTAAACATAATACCATGTTTTACACACTACACAACAGGAAGTATAGTTTTTCTAAACTGTTTTACTCTGAAACAGCTGATTTTAAAGTCAATCCGCTGATTAATGTGCACAGCTGTTTATGCTTGCATTTTAGTTATTACTCTCCGTTCTCCTTCAGTTAGATATTTTATAAAACAATTTTCATATCTTTAAACGTGAACTTTTCTTGTTTGAATTTGCATGACTGGTGGGTAGTAAAATTAAATCTAATGCAAAGTTTATGCATTGAAATTAAACCTAATGAAAACCCTACTACGTATGTTTGTTTATAAAATTAAATTCCAGAAACTAATACTTCGCTGTTAATAGCCGTGTGGCACATAATTTTATTCAGAATTAAATTTTCTGCAAGTTTCTTTGTAAATATGTGGGTCTTCAATGCCTATTTAACAAAATAATTGTCCGTTAAACCTTAAAAAAAGTGTTTTCAAAATTATTTTATTTCTGTTTTTTGTAGTATAACAAAAAAACTAAATGAGATACAGCTATGAGATGAAACTTTATTCAATTTCTCATCTAAAAATCCGTTAGAAAAAGTTGCATTCGCCTATAAATATCTCTTCATAAACACGCGGCAAATCATCATTTGACCTCCTGCACACAATTTTTGGTGAAATCTTCAATTGGCCATAACCCAGTAAGGAAGCATTTCCGGACCCATGTTTATATGAACTTTTTTTCTTTATTTGTGTATAGTAAAATCAGCTCAGAAAGTGCCGGTAACACTAACCGAATCACCCTGTATATTATTATTTAGCATTTAAAGAGCCATCAAACAATAAATATGAATACATGGTTAATCCATTAACCGTAATAATTCGAGCATTAAATTTAACCATTGATTTTTACCAACATGAGCATTTATGTGGTGTATAGTAAACGTGTTTTATAACATTGTACAGTTTCAGATTTCATTGAAACACTAATGGAAACCATGTTTCTACCTATATAAATCAAAACGCTTTGATAACGTTCTATTCTACACGGAGCTTGGTGTATTCATCTGGAACACGTTATAATTACATGCCTGTGAATTGGATATTGCCGTAAAAACATCGTCTCCTGTCTCTGGGATTTAGGTGCTGGAAGTAAGGGGAGGACAATGCGCTGTAGTAGGATGTTCAGAAGAATAATGCAACTATAGCGCAAGCGTAGTTTAGCCATTTAACTGTCCGATAACGTCGGCATTAACTATTTATTTGTTTGTGTAGTAGCAGGGTTGAAATGATCACCAATTAATTCCTCAAGTATTTATAAAACTGGAATTTAACCTCCAGTAAAACTAATATAGTTGATTGTAAAGTATTTTCTTGGGTAATTTTCTCTGCCGTTTTAATTTATTTGTGAAATAAGTAAGTTGCATCGACATAAGAAGACGTTATTATGTTCATACATGTAGAACCTTCTCCATTTGCAGAAGTTAAGCTGATAAGGTCTAACACAAACTGTACGGCCAAGGCTTACAAGTTTTAAAAAGTTAGCCATATTTTCATGCAATAACTAGATACGTAAGAAATAGTTTACTAAATAGCGTTTAGTTATACTAACGTTAGCCATTGAGATAAATATATAAAAAGTTACTAGTCGGAACAGTTTCAACTTATTTAAAAATCAAACTTATTAATAGTTGAATTAATAGTTGGTGGAGTGAAAGGCCTCCTAGTTTTAAATTAATTCATTTAATCTTTGAGAGATCTGCATAAACAGCATTAATTAAAAAAAACCGAATGGCTATTCCTGAAATCCGATGACATGTACTTCATATCTAAAACTATTAATATTACAACTTTCAAGAAGTAATTTACGTTAGGCAATTTCTCACATACTCCAATATGTATTAGCTTATCAGTTGTCCTGTATTTTCACGGATCATAAATAAAATGAACTGTTTTACTCCACCATTTAAACTTCAACCTTTTAGCCAGTTCTGTTCATTGGAGGCCTAAATGATCGTCATTGCTATAGACAAATGATTTATCATTCATGGTCAGAAATATAAAAAAAGTTTTCTATTCCGAAAGAAAACTTAAAATAATATAGGTACTCTTGTTATACTTATGTTATTTCAGAGCTAATATTACATCAAGATCAAGGATATATCAACCAGTTAAAGAGGTATTTACAATACAAAATAAGCACCTGGTACTGTTTATAATCTAATATAACATGGTTTTTTTATTATGATTTTTTTATTCTCTGTATGATGTTTTGTGTTTATAGTCAGAGTAAACATCCTTAAACTTCATAATATTTTTATTATTTCGAAAAGCATTGTTACCACTATTTATCCAGTTAGATTATTTTTAGTAAATTACCAAGATAGACGTTATTTAGGAAAACATCATGCTAATTAACTTGGTGAGAGATGAGAATAATGAGGTCGCTTTATAATTCTGAGCAAACAATTTCATTGCAATGGTAATAAGTATTCATGTCTGCACCTTACCTTTACATGTAGTGGTAGAGGGAGATGCAACATTTATTTTCAGTATGATAGCTGACAACTTCTCATGCATTGCTATATCAGCCTGCTGCACAACTTGTGGTATGGCGTAGGCCTACTTTTAGAGTTCTCTGACTTAATACCAACCATGTTTCATTCTGCTAGTACAAGGAGCAGTTTCAATGCTCATGATTAGCGATGAATTCCAAAAATATATACTTTCAATGTAGTGAATTTAATACAACTGTTAGGAAACGTTATATGGATTTCAATTTCTTTATATATCAACTATATCAACTGAGAAGAACAGAGGTAAGAGAGCTTCTACAACTTTATTGAGAACAATAAAGAGAGTTCTTTTGTAAAATAACGTAGGAAGATGAAAACAATGTGTGTAGCTAAGAGAGGACTTTTGTTTTATCATTGAATGTTTTATTTTGCTTTACTTCAAGTAGTCTTTTATTAAAGCAATATGTCTCAGTAACTTTAAATAATATTTAACCTGACAGGATATACATAATTAAGTTCTTGTACTAATGATAAAGATACTATAAGAGTAAATAATTTAGCTCTTAAACATAAAGAACGGACACAAAAATACGACAATATACTTCATGTGCGACTTTAAATTCAATTAATCGATTTTCCCTGGTTTCTTCTGTTACAGCCATAACAATATTTTTCATTGCTGAAAATTACAAAGAAATAAAATGTTATTGCCTACAATTCTAACTGCTACTTATCGTATTTTCATCCTCCTTTTTTCACTTTTCAGCAAGCACGGTTTCTGAATTTCTTCGTGTTACTTGTAATATTAACGTGTAGAAATCTTTTGGTGAATACTCAAATGACAGCGTACACTGTAGTATGCCCTTGAAAGTTCTTAAAAGTCTCTCAGTTGCCTACACAGGCAATATGGCACACTTAACTGTTCCGTATTTCCATTTATTGTATTAGTTACGCAGAAGACGAAGTAATTCATAGAGACGATGTGTATTTGGGTCCGGAGGATTGCTTAAGTTAGTTATGAGGACCGTCACCGCGTCGCTTAGGGTTTTGCAAATATAATCGCGTGTTTATGCTTCCTTCATACTCACGAAATCAACCACTCTCTCTAGCAACCACTAATACTCGTGTCGAGCGACAGCGCTGTATCTGGAGCGCAAGCAAGAGTTGCGATTCTAGTGATTCGACCCGAACACTTGACATCAAAAACTCATCACTTATTAGTTCATCGACGGAGAGAGTGAGAGAGACCATTAGTTAACTGCACGGCAACCTGAACGCGCCACAGTGCCGCCTGCCATACATACCACGGATAGCAGTGCGAGCGATTACTTTTGTCGTGCCTCAATTAATAACTTTGAAATGGGTTATATCGTGTTTATTGAGTACAATAAAATGTACACACCTTCATTACCTAATACCATTAATAACACCTTTTCTTACAGTATTGAATTTCGGATTACGGTATAACAGGTTCAGAGCTTCCCGTTATCAGAAAAAATATCGTAGCTTTGCTATAATAGTATTCGCCATTTGCAAGATTGTTGGCAATGACCTGATTGATGTACAAAGACCTCTTGCGACAAACGGGAAGCGTCAGATACTGTGACTTTCATCCGAAACCATCATAGAGCACAGTCTTTCTTAGAATTTCATAGCACTCAGGAAATTATTCTTGTATATTACTTTATTACAGAGTTGACCTATCATAAATAGTTTTAGAAAACGCCATTGTTATTCATTTAATTTCTACATTCCGGTCTTTACCTTTAAGAACGCTGTTTATAAGTTAAAAAACCATGGAGAGAAACAGTATTAATTTATGGCTGCTTAGTCATTAATACAATTAATATATGTATCTTATATTATTCAATGATGAAAACCATGCATATCCATTTATGCATTTCTTCATTTCAGGAAAAACCATCATTACAACATTGCAGGGTATTTATAAACAATAATTATGTGAACAACTTCATAGTAATAAAATGTATATTTGTATCTCAGCTAAACCTTCTATACACACAGACTCTTATTCTTTTTTACGCAGTCAAATGTTCTGCATATAGATTTATCGTTAAATGCTAAATTTAAATCTTTACTTTATGATGATCCAAGTAGCATTTCTATTACTTCACTAATGTGAATAAACCTAAAAATATGAAAAAAATCTGAAATTTATCATAAGAATTTCTTTCCTATGTGCTGTAAATTGAAAATTTTTGTCAGTAATTTTATCTTGAAATTATTAAAATAAAAAATAAATTTGCATAATATGAAGCGATCGCATATGTAGGAAGTGTGTGTATTTGTTGTATGCAATGTTTCCACATGAGATGACAGAACATACTCTCTCAAGCGCACATCGCTCAGTGTCCACTTGCTTTCATTTTAACGGCGATAAACATTTATGTACATCATTTTTACAATAGGAAATGTTTTAAAAGTAAGTAGGTGTGTTTAACAACATAGAAATATAAAGCTGACACCTTTAATCTTTTAATTCGTTACACTTACTGACAAACTTAAGTGTGGGTAAATCTTGTCGATAAATGATCTTTAGCTGAGAATGATTATAGACCGTTCTTTTGGTAATAATTTATACTTTCTATAGCGTAAATAGCAACGCCCTATTTCATTAAAGGGAATGAATATTCTATATTTCAACTGATGTATGTTATAAAGTAGAGAGGGAACCCTCCTTTAAGAGTATACATTTTATTTTTTTAGTTTGAAATTAAATATTTTCATATGTTTTCAGACAGAGGCATATCAAAATAATAATGCAGGAAATACCAATAAAATTTTGATATTCTACCAAATGGTAAGATTAGTACAGACGTGAATAATTCAAATTACTTTGATTAATAAAAAAATATATAAATAAAATATGCTTAAATCTATTCTTTGTTTAAAGGTTATTTTTGACGATGGAAGGATTGTGAAGGAAACAGGATTTTTCCGGACATTTGCCATCGTTCAGTGAAACAAGAAAACAGTAACACTACGTTTCGAGATCTGCAATCTGATCTCTTCTTCAGGTAAAGAACTAACCTAATACATAATTACAAACTAAGTTAAAATAAACAAATCTTACTAAAGCGTTGTGGCACGCCTAAGTCAGGAATCACAACCTACATGTTGTTGTCAACTTCACTAACACTAAAGACATGCACTCAATACAAAACTATACAAAACACTAATCATTAAAAGTAAACTACGGAAACAGGTCACAATGCGTCTTCACTCGTCTACTGACCACCTACGACTGACCAGAGGGACTAGCCAATGGCAATCGTGACGGCTGGCTAAAACAAGATGGCGGAAATACAAGGGAAGGGGAACAGGAATGGGCCCTTTCGTTATTATTGGTTCATGCGAGATGAACTTCTTAAAACCATATTGTGACTCCGCATTGGTTTATTACAAATATCCGATCCGTTTGATACTTTTGGTTTTCTCTTTAGTTCATTTTTTAGAATTGGCAACCAAAGCGGCCTAATCTCGATTGATGGTTGACTGATTGGTTGGTCTGCCAATTTAATGTATGTTGCCTCAAATTAATTTTCCTTTTGAAGAAATGTGGTTCCCGATGTTATTATGTGGGCTTCATCCCAATTCATATGATGGTCTTCGGACCAACAATGGTGTGCAATTTTTGACTTTTCTGTGAAACCCTTTCTCGTGTTTTCTTTGTGTTCTTTTATCCTTACGTTTAGTGGTCTTTTTGGTCTCGCCTATGTATTCCCTATTGCAGCTACATTTTATACTGTAAACACAGTTTTTGGAATCCTGTGTGCCATTTTTTGGTTTTGTTTTTACGAGACTTTGTCTAAGAGTGTTGTGTGTTTTAAACGCGGTTCTAATGTTGTACTTTCTACCTACTCTTCTAATTTTCTCCGATAATCCCGGCACATAAGGGATTGACATAAACGCAAATTTATCACAAATCTGTTTTTCTGACTCAGGAATGATTCTTCTGGTTCGTTTGCACTTATTAATTACTAATTGAGGGTATCCATTGCTTCTGAGATCCGATTCAATTTTCTTAAATTCTTCTTTTAGTCCATCTTTATCTGAGCACAAGCTCTTTGCTCTATCAAACAACGAGTAGGCTACTCCTTCTTTGACAGATTTTTGATGGTTGGATTGATAATTTAAATATTTTCCTGTGTGTGTTATCTTTCGAAAAACAGTTGTCTTAAGGACATCCCTATCTCTTAATACACACACATCCAAAAAGGGAAGCTTGTTTTGGACTTCCACTTCCATTGTGAGGCGGATGGAAGGAGAAATACTATTAATGTGATTCAAAAAATTATTTAATTCAATGTATCCATGAGAAAAAATAACAAAGGTATCATCCACATACCTCCACCAAATCTTCGGTTTGAACTGAGCTGAAAGCCAAAGCTTTTCGCTCGAATTCCTCCATAAAGATATTGGCGAAAATAGGAGGACAGTGGAGAACCCATTGCCATCCCCTCATCTTGACGGTAAATTTTACCCTCTAACTCAAAATAATTGCATTGAGTGCATAGTTCTAACAGTTCCATAATTACTGGCACGGGAAGTTTAGTTCTATCCTTTAATGTTTGGTCTTCTTTGAGACGTGATTTAATAATTCCGAGAGTTTCTGGAACTGGTACATTTGTAAATAGACTTTCGACATCAAAACTTACCAGTTTGTCAGTTTCAGTCAACTTTAGGGATTTTGACTTCTCTACGAAATCCCTGGAATTTTTGATGAAAGAGTCAGTTTTTCCTACCAATGGCGTTAAGATGTCCAAGAGGACTTTAGACAATTCCCTGCAAGGTGAATCACGAGAACTAATGATGGGCCGAAGAGGGATGGTAGGTTTGTGGATTTTGGGAAGGCCATACATATGGGGGATTTTTGAGTGGTGAGGAGTTAATTTAGATCTAAATTTATCTGAAAAAAATTCTTTATGTTTTTCTTAAGGTGTTTGCTACTTTGCGTTCAAATATTTCTGAATCATTCCTGAGTCAGAAAAACAGATTTGTGATAAATTTGCGTTTATGTCAATCCCTTATGTGCCGGGATTATCGGAGAAAATTAGAAGAGTAGGTAGAAAGTACAACATTAGAACCGCGTTTAAAAACACACAACACTCTTAGACAAAGTCTCGTAAAAACAAAACCAAAAAATGGCACACAGGATTCCAAAAACTGTGTTTACAGTATAAAATGTAGCTGCAATAGGGAATACCATAGGCGAGACAAAAAGACCACTAAACGTAAGGATAAAAGAACACAAAGAAAACACGAGAAAGGGTTTCACAGAAAAGTCAAAAATTGCACACCATTGTTGGTCCGAAGACCATCATATGAATTGGGATGAAGCCCACATAATACATCGGGAACCACATTTCTTCAAAAGGAAATTAATTGAGGCAACATACATTAAATTGGCAGACCAACCAATCAGTCAACCATCAATCGAGATTAGGCCGCTTTGGTTGCCAATTCTAAAAAATGAACTAAAGAGAAAACCAAAAGTATCAAACGGATCGGATATTTGTAATAAACCAATGCGGAGTCACAATATGGTTTTAAGAAGTTCATCTCGCATGAACCAATAATAACGAAAGGGCCCATTCCTGTTCCCCTTCCCTTGTATTTCCGCCATCTTGTTTTAGCCAGCCGTCACGATTGCCATTGGCTAGTCCCTCTGGTCAGTCGTAGGTGGTCAGTAGACGAGTGAAGACGCATTGTGACCTGTTTCCGTAGTTTACTTTTAATGATTAGTGTTTTGTATAGTTTTGTATTGAGTGCATGTCTTTAGTGTTAGTGAAGTTGACAACAACATGTAGGTTGTGATTCCTGACTTAGGCGTGCCACAAACGCTTTAGTAAGATTTGTTTATTTTAACTTAGTTTGTAATTATGTATTAGGTTAGTTCTTTACCTGAAGAAGAGATCAGATTGCAGATCTCGAAACGTAGTGTTACTGTTTTCTTGTTTCACTTAAATCTATGTCGTATAATTTTGGACAACTGAGAAAGATGACACATTTAAATCCTCCAATTTTATTGCTATATATTTTTGATAGTATATTAGTAGCAAGTGACCCTAGTATAACAGTAAATATAGTTCCTTTTATAAATAGCAAGAAATACCTAGCTTTCCATCAGTTGAATAGAATTACATCAGCGGAAGTGACCCTTAGAGTCGTAACGGGGAACGGGAATGCAGTAACAGAGGCTGTACGAGCGTTCCTCTGCAATTTGTGGTTAGACATGTACAAGTAAGTGTTAGCTAATAGGGATAAATATTGCGCTCCAGTTTGGAGATTAATTTCTCCGAAGGAAATGCTCAATAGGAGACGCCCACAGTTCCAAGAACTTTAAATAAAATTAGAATTAGATATTAATGGATTAATACATTATACTTACACGCTAATAAACTAGAAAATATTCTTTCTTACTTACAAACTTGTAATAGTTCAACGAACTAATCCACAAAAAAAGCTACCAAGAAATATTACAGTTTTAAACCTATTCTAAATTTTCATTTCTTACTGTATATGTACTTTTCCTTCGGCTGACCTATAATATTTAATACCAAGTACAACTCCGTCATCTAAACGTGACTTAGACAAATTGTATGAAGCGGGAACAAGTTATTCAACAATACAAATAAACAATGGCATATTATATTTAATATCTGAATACTATTCCTAAGTCGATGGAAAGAATACCACAAAATATTTTGTATGGTAAAGTTAGTTCCAGCCAATTCGATTTTAGTGTTTAATCAGACCTTCAGGTTAGTAGAACTCTGTTCCTATGTTTACCTGAGCCCTCTATCAAGCCTTTCAAGATGTATTCGTTACGTTCCCTACCAAAGATATTATTATTGATTATTAGTTATTCGAGATATTATTATATACTTTACATCATAGCTATTTAATATAACTTTCCAGAAGACGGAAAAGTTGTAAACGTTGAGCGAGGAATCACAGAAATTAATTTTATAACATTAAGAACGGTTTTTTAGTTTTGTAAATCGTAATTATTTTAGTTGAATGTAATTTAAATGTAAGAAATGTATTTTAATGTTTAAACATTTCAGAAGGAAGTTATTGTTTATAAAAAAATGTGTCATTCTCTTAAGTAATTTTCATGTATATGGTAAAAGTTTAATTAATTTATGACATCAGATAATTATCTTTGGGTCTGTTTACAAGACGCCACTAAAAGCATTAGCCATCCATTTCTCGACTACTTTCACACAGAAAGTTTTATACCTACAATAAGCTTACGTATCATCAACTATTGACATATTTTACATTACAATACTTTCTGTTGTTATTGGAAGGTTCAACCGTTCACAAACCACGTATTTTTATTTATCACACAAAGAATGTCATGAAAGTTTTTATTGTTAGAATTACATTATAAGCCTGGAAAATATTAAATAAGGCTACTTTGTAAAGCTAATCCTGTTAGTTTGTATATTCTATATTTGTTTACATAGTTTTAAATCTTTTCTTTTGGTTCTCCAGGACAAATTGAATTGAATTCTGATGAATCTGAAATATTACAATTGTTTTAAAATTATACGTTTATTTTAAACAACTTAAGAACCAAACAATTAATTTTAATCTTGAATAAATTTCAATAGTTTTAAAACTATTTGTCCTTAATGTCTCTGAGAACACATTACCCTGCTAACAAGTGGTTCTTCTCTGAACACATTTACGAGATAGTAAAATGCCTTGGCATCGGTCCACTCCATTAAGCGGTTCCAGCGGTTTCACCAGACCAAATTGAATGGCTTCTACTTGAGTCACTTTTACTTTCCTACTTTAGGTACAATGACCAATAATGTACATTTTTCCTCCAAGTATATTTAAGGGTCTAAAATGAATTGACTACTTTTCATTTGTGTATTAGAGGTATCATATATGTATACAAGCTTTACTGATAAACTTAGTTATATTTCCGATACCTCTGATTATGAATACTATAGAATGGGTAAAGTATTTTTATTTTATATTTTACGAAACTAGAAAAAAATAAACCCAACAACGGAGCATCGGAATGCGATGTGGTTCAGATTGCTTTTTGTACGGAGCAACAGAGGTGGGCTGTACATCCAGGAATGAAATTTATTAATAAATAGTTTTACGTAACCGGTACAAACATTCTTTACAGAGTCGAACAAAACCTATTTATTCTAGGTATAAAAGTCCAATATATTTTGTGTGGTGTTTTTGTATGGAATTCCAGTAATTCCAAAACATATTTTATTGTTTGTTGCTACTTTTTTTGTATCCAACTTTTATGTTTTTACACTGAACTTATACATTTCATTAAACTGTTATTTAAATTTTCGTTTCATTACATCATGTAATTTACATTTTTTTACAAGGTACAGACGATATATGTATATATATATATATATATATATATATATATATATATATCCATTTGAGTTGAAACAATAAAAGCTTTGTGAAATTTATCTACAATTTGTAGATTTTACATTTCCCAAGAAACTGTAGTATGGCATAGGCAGGAGTGAGTACAATAAGATTCATGTCTAGTCCTTAGATGTAACTGAACCCCACATTTTTTACTCAATAGACTGTCACATTTTCTCTTTTCTCAAGGCTACATAAATGTCTTTTCTGTCTGATTGTATTTCTGCCCAAAGTTGATCTCAAGAATGAAGTGAGCTATTCACTGGAGCGAAGCCTGTAACTCTACATACGGTCTTACCTTGTACATTGACTACACTTAAATTTGGTTAGAAATATATGGTTCTGCTATTTGACGGAGCAAAGTATGGCTTTAGTTAAAGTCATAAGTTAATCAACCTCTACAGCAGCAGCTCTTAATATCTTTGACCATATGTGACACAATGATTGCATATAATAACATTGAGGCAGTGACAGTACATTGGATGATTGGAATGTGATTAAGATATATTGCTTTTGTTTGCATAGGTGAATGAGGGCTATAATACATTAGAATTTAACTTATAGTTGAATAATTTTGCTTTACTGACACTTAAACTATTACATCACATTACATTCCTACAGAACATATATACGAGTATGTATTATATTTAAATGAATCCAGTATAGCATGGGTGCCTCCATTCTTTTGAAATATGTCTTTATTTTAAAATGACTCTTTCAGTTAATATTTTCACAAATATAGTTATATTGAGGAAGGAGGAATTTAATTAAAAACTGATATTTTAAAAGCTTTCCTAAATAGGGAACAGGTTCTTAAATTGAACGTTCAGTTCTGTTTCACGTTTTCTGTTATCAAAACAATACATTTTTACACGTATTTATTTTTACAAATAGTTACATTTATAGTTTTTACAAAATATTTTCCAAAACTAGTTATTCTAATTTAAAAAAAAGAAGTTATTTACAGAAATTTGACGTATTTCGCTGTCGTATTTTATTTTTTTAACTGTCTATTGCCTTTTAGAATAACACAACTTTTATATCTTTAAGTTTGGATTATTCATATTCAGTTCTGCGTTGACTTATTAAACACTTATACGCTATGAGTGGTAAACACTATACTGTAATGATTTACATTCAAGGAAGAGAATACATTAGTTCTTGGCACATTGTGATTAAGTTGTTCGTTTACCTAAGGATGTACGTATTGTTTTTTTGTGTAAAAGAATCCAATTCAGTGGTGACTTTTATACTAAGAATAATTCAAAACGGCACTACCAAAATCATTATGAAAATAACTGCACTGTAAGCAAACAAAGCAAATTGAGCTTTTGCATGGTCTGAGCTTTAATGGAGTATACTGATCAACCTCGACTGCACCAACTTTTAATCTAGACTACCAGAAGTTGACACACAACTCAGTATTTAACGACAACCGCTAACTCTCACTCACCACGAGTATGTTACGTAATCCTCTGCCAATTTGACATTATCAGAGATCTCTTAACGTTAGTAAATAACTATAAATTTAAAACAGCTACGTTTGTGATGATGTATCTCATTTTGTAGTTTTTGTTTGCTACAAACATCCCTTCCGTACTATGTTTGGTGAGGTTAGTGGGACATTCAAATTGCAGAAATACTTAAAGAAATACAAGTTACTATAAAATTTTGTGTTAAGGATTTAAAAAGCTCTATGAATTTTATTAAAATTTCTAAATAATAAAAGAAACTACGTTAACGGGGTCGCTGATGGATTGTGTTTTTAATTACGCTTTTGAAAGTTAATCTTCCTCACTTGCATACAGTTAATTAGTATTGCCCAATTAAATTTGAATTCCTTCAATAAGGGTGATACGATCCAAACTCTCAGGTACCTTATATTGAGAGTAGAGTAATACTGTAAAAGTTTTATAAATTATATTTTTCCAATTTTATATGGTTAATATTTTTTTTAAGTTAAAGACAATTGATATGAGGATATCACTTTATAATATCTAAAGCATCTAATAAATAACTAAATAGTAAATAAATGTGTATCATTCTTAGATAAACCTTGCTCATTATTCAATACAATTAAATTAAATTAATATGATGAGGCGCAGTTCTACTTTGTCATATATAAATATACAAATAAATATTTTTTTTATGTACTTTTCTGCCATATATTACGCAAAGACTTTTGTGCTGTTTACGTCACGTTATCTTAACCTCCCCAACATCATATTAATTATCGTTATTCTATTTTCCTTGAATTAATAAGTGAAAAGGGAGTTGCAGTTCAACTCTTTATTTTAACTAGAGTGATGAGTTATATTTAGTTATTGGCTTCCAGTCCTCGAGCTTCACCATAACGGCTCGAAGACTGGAATCAAATAACGGGTTTTCAACTGATGAAAAGTTTTCACATTTTATCTACGTTTATCTTCTTTTTTAAGAGTCTAATTAATTAGTTATAGCCATTTGTGAAAATAATAAATGAATATGAATGAAGAATTTCACTAAAAAGAAGGCTAGCTGTGCCAATAATAACCGTAACTCTATGTTGGGTTTATTAGTTTATTTTTTTATTATGAGCGTTGTTCCATAAAATCTTAGTTTAGAAAAAATATGCTAACCTTTACTTTGCCATTATTAAAGTTAAACATTATACTCCCTTTGCCAGAACATAAAAAATTGTCTGTAATAGTTGCAATATTAATGTGTGAATATTATAAATATTTGTATTATTATATTTTATATTTTAATATGTGTATTATATATATATATAATATATATTATATTATATTATATTAAATATTGTTATTTATAAATATAAATAATATTTCAAAGTGCCACACATAGCCTAATGCAACATCAGTGAAACCTGTTACGCGATAAGTGTTGTGGCGTACTCTTACTTTTCATGCAGTGTTACATAATAACATTTAACAATCTTAATGTATGTAAAATATTTTTTAATGTACTCAGGTTATGAAATTTTTACATCCAAACAAAGTAATATATTTTTAGGCTCTTCAATGGGTAATAATTAAAGCTTCAACTCACTTTGATGAATAGAACGGAATTCCACTTCAATTCTTGGATAGCTTCACAAGTTTTAATTGGAATTCTAACATTTATATGTATGATTAACTGCATATAAATACTTAAAGATTATAGTAATCACTGGTAAATTATTACTCAAGGTGTTAATAAATTCAATTTTGTCTTCCTAACCACACGATATCGTGAAATCGGGTATTAGACTTAGAATTTTTTATAAAGCCTTTATTTAAACATAAGCAAAATTGAGTACGACATTTAAGTATGCCACTGATTAGAATTTGGCTGAGCGTTCGCTAATATTTTTACATTGAACTCACGTGGATCGAGAATAAGGCCAAGAAAATAAATTTGTAAAAATACTATATCCTTTACATGTAACATATCCCATTAAAACTTCATGTGGATTTTACATTTACGAGACACATCCTTGGTGTGTTCTACTCTTGTATTCTTCATAATTTTAAACAATATCATTTTACTCCCTGGATACATTTAATTGAGACAAATGTTTTACAATTGGATGTAATAATAATACCAGTTTTGAATATTTTTAGTAGCTTACAGAATAATTCATTTAAATTTGTTCTGATGTGGATGAATATAATGAAGTAAAACTGCAGAGTAAGAATGAAAAAAATTGTGAATATACAAGAACCGAAGATAAGAATACCCAGAAGTGATGAACACCAAAAATTATATATATATATTTCCAAATTTTTACTTTTTGATTTGTAGAATAAAATGTATAAGTAATTGGAATTCAATGTTAGACGAAAAGATTTTATTTCAGCGCATATTTCTTTGTACTAACTCTCCTAGTTAAGCGGAAAATTTATTTTTGGAACACTGCTCTAAAACTCAACTTATTAAAGAAAATTTTAATTTATCATTGTAGCATGATATCTCGAGAAAGTTTTCATAAGGAGACCTAAAATTAACTCACATTAACTCTTATCGCATATACAAGAATACATTGTATGATGTTTACATTCCCATTTGAGGATATATTCGAGCTTCCTTGAAACTTATTAATCACCAGGCTAAAACAATGTATCAGCCGGAAAATCAATAATTTTTTAAATAATTTTATATGCCATTCTATCTGATCGCTAGGCATATTGAGAGTGAAATTTCTTAATGGTTTAAAATTTCGCATGAAACCTGAGCGACCGTTACGTGACATGTGGTGTAACGTATCTTGCCTACATAGGAAACGTTATACCAGTAATACAAATATATTGCAACTGACCCGGTTTGCTTGAATGACCTATATATGTCAGACTCATACGTCATTATGTATGACATATTTACCAATATTTCAACTGGTTACTGAAAAATTTATAACGTTGTGTTTTGGAACCACCGTGGATTTAGTCGCTTAAAAGGAGTACTTATGAGTTTGCGAAAGTTTAGAATAAAATGGTTATTACTTAAGAAGTTACCGTAAGCGATATTCTGTCCACAATTACGTTGAGAATCTTCCAGAGAGCAGCACTTCGTATAAGTTTCTTTAAAGGTTCTTGTAAGTTTTAATTATGAATCTTCCGTAGTAAAAACAAGGCTAACGATTTTTATTTATTATATTTTAAACTGATTACTTATTCCTTCTATGCGTTTCCACAATTGGAATTTTGTCTCTCTATTAATTGTAAAAACGCCAGAAGGTATCTCAGTTTAAACAAAACTACTTCTGGAAATATTGTAACCAATTGTATGATACTTCCTATATTACTTCCTTATATTACTCCTAGTTCCAGTAATTTAATTGTCTACAGTTTTGTAACTTATGCGACTGTGCTTTACTCGAAGTTTTAAACTATTTTTAACTTATGCTAATCCTATGATGAGGAACTGCTGCGAATGAATATCTGAAAAGAAAAATATATGCTTATCATGCAGTTGAGGAGCAAACATTCAAAAGGTGATTTCTCACAAAAAATTGAAAAGTGAGTTTTTGGCTGATTGCTATTCTCTAAGTTGAATCTCACGAGATTCAATAATTAGTTTCAGTCAAAAATGCTTTCTCCTATTAAAAATAAATGTAGAAAACTGACATCTCAATCAAAAAGTGTTTCATCTCCAAAACCTATGTTCATTCAATTAGTGGTTTCTCCAGTGGACCAATCACAGCTGCTCACTTGTGTCACATGACCAGTTGTCATCTGTTATTATTTCCAGCAGATATTTGAGGTTATAGTGAATGTTTAAAGTCATGTTAGACTGTTTTCATAAGTTTTTGGATTAAGTTAATGTTGTTTTATTAAAATTTTGAAAATAATGGAAGAAGTAGTGGATGGTGTGTTAGTGAGCATTGGAAATAGTGGGACCCGCAAGAGACAGGCAAGTGGTGGGAAAAGGAAAGAAGCCAAACGTAAGCGGTACTCTGCACCATTCAGGTAGTAATGTTTACATCCCATGCAAACACTCCACTAAGACTTTATCATGCTCTGATATTAGACCAAATGATGTAAAGAAACTGCGGGACAAACTTTATAAAGTACCAGAAAAACTTCGCCAAGATTCTATACTTTCTTCATTAGTCGTTACAAAGAACGTTAAACGACGTAGGCCTAACATGCCGAACCAAAACAAGTCTCTTTCAGCAGGTTCACAGCATGCCTTTTCAGCTAATTATTATATTCAAAGCAATGAAAAAAGAATTCCTGTTTGCAAGAAAACATTTTCTTGCTATCACTAAAGTAGGAAGAAAAAGGCTAGCCAATTTAGTCGCAAAAGTTTATTCTAGAGAGCCTATTGAGGATAAGCGAGGTGGTGATAGGAAAAGTAACAGGAGTATCGAAAAATAAAAATAAAGTAAGAGATTTTATTTGTAACTTGAGGGCATGTGAAAGTTACTATGGAAGAAAAACGTCTAAACGTTTGTACTTAAATTGTAGATTAAGTATAAAGAAGTTGCACCAAATGTATAGTGACCAAGTAGTTAACAATGACCAGTACAAAGTCAGTTTTGCTATGTTTAGGAGATTATTCGTCAATGAATTCAACATTGGCTTTAAATCTCCATCAAGTGGATGTGTGTAGCAACTTGTGCACTAACTTCATCAGAAAATAAAAAGTTTACCAATGGGATCTGCCGGACGTGTAAACCGTTATGACTGAAAAAAAGAATCCAGAAGCTAAGGGCGAACTCATTTTATTCGTTCATGAAAGAAAACACTGATGAATCAGTTATGAATTTATGTTTTGATTTGCAACAAATCCAACAACTTCCAAAAAGAAACATCCAAGATGCATATTATCTAAGGCAGTTTGAACTTTTATAGCTTATGTGTAACAAGATTTAGATGGTACAAATTCAACTTTTTACACTTGGTCTGAAGAACAGGCAGGGAAAGGTAGTACTGAAATTTCATCAGCTCTCTATAGCCACCTCAAAAACAATGAACTTAGAAGGTATAAAAACTTTGTGAGATTATTTTGTCATGGCTGCATCTCCCAGAATAAAAAATAACATCAACCTTCACATGCTTTTGCATTTTTTGTATACGTCCTATTCAAGTGTTAATGAGATTAAGTTTTACTTCCCAGTGAGAGGACACAGTTTTCTACCAGCAGCAGACCGTTTTCGGTATGGTTGAAAAAGTCCTGAGAAAAAATGTTACATTAATATCCAAGGAGCAATATTATGAAATGTACAAGATTATTGGGGGATTTGAAAGTTTTGGGTGTTGATTGGGAACTTTTAAACACAAAATCCCTTAGCGTGCTCTTCAAAAATATCCCATACATTTCAGAATTGGAAGCGGATTGATTTTGAGAAATCCCAAGGAAGTGTCAAGGTCAATGGCTTCAAAAACTATAGGTTTGAGGATGAAAGTGAACAACTTCAGGTTAAACTTCTGAAAAAAGTTGTCAAACTTTCTAATATCAAGAAAAACGGTTCTTGGAACCTTTACCACTCAGTCATTATATTTCAGCTGAAAAGAAAAAAGATGTGGAGAAACTGCTGAAACTTTTGTATGGGGGAAGATTGGCAAAATGAACCTGAAACGCTTTTAAATTGTACAAGACAATCCTGTACGATTTACCAGACGGGCAATGACGAAGAGGAAGAGGTGTGTGACTATCTGGACAATGATATTGGGCTAAGGACCTGATGATGCAGGTTCCAGAACAAACTGTAGACAACAATGTAGTCTACTATTTTACTTTTCAATCGACCTAAACCTGTTCATGTATCAATTTCAAATAAACCATTGATTTTGTATCATTTGTCTGAGTTTCAATCAATACCGTTAAAAAAGTGTTTTTATCCCATTTGATATTCAATCAAAACGTGTTTTTCTCCTTGAGTTTCGGTAAAAAGGGGGTTTATCCTAAATTAAAATGCATTTAACTAGTTTGTTTTGAGGCTAACATCTGCCACATGTCTATTGATTATCTACGGACCATCTATAATAATAAATAAAAAAAATCAAGGTTAAATCATGTGTTTCAGAGTTTCTATAAGTTTTTTTGGTTTCATGTAAAATTGCATCAGAGTGAGAAATCACCTTTTGAATGTTTGCTCCTCAGTTGGCATTCTCTAGACGGTCATCAAAAGTATTGATATTTCTGTGTTCGTTATTACAGGATGAGGGCATTAGTTGGTTCAGTTAACTGTTAGATGAATGTTTATCACCAGTGCGTTTGGAGGAAAGGGCAAACACGATATTGAGATTAGATCTCGATAGAGTTAACTCCTGGAATCTGGAGTCATGTTATTCTAAATAGATCCAAAAAATTCAGCGACGAAGATTTCAGACTTTGCACTAAGAGGAAGGTGAATTGAAGTTAAACTCTCCATTTACATTGATTCCACGCTTCCTACTCAGCTAGGTGACCTGTTGAAAGCCGTTGTTCAAACATACCATATATAAATTAGAATCCACTCAAACTACGTTATCCCTTGTGAGCTGTGATTCAGATTAATTTTTATAATACGATTGTATTGTTATAGGAGATTTAATACTGTGCTTTTTATTTAGAAGTAGCGAACAAACATTTTATTTAAATCAAGTTTTCCAATATGCTATCAGTGAATATGTTGTTGAAAGGTATTATTGAGTCGATTATGAGTCTACAGACTACGTATATCATAAAATAACGAAATCATATAAATAAGGGCGTAAAGCACACACACATACTATTTTGTTGGCAGTTCATTTTTCGCGGGCTAACTCATGTAAACACTAGGCATGTTGTATGTCATAACATTGTACATGTAGAAGTTTGACGGTAAACTTGGGACCATGGGATTTGTCAAACACTTACCTCAGTTTGAAGCTTTGATTCCTTGTACTGTCAGTGTGTTACTTTACTTTTTACTTTACATTTCATCATTATTTAAACATATTACGTCTAATTGTTTAAAAAAAAGAAGTATAGTACTTTTCAACTGAACTTATTTATTACAGTTGAGTCCTTTAAATGTTGATAATCGTTTTCCAAAAAGTTTACATCTATTCCCCATCACTCTTTGTGGAGTAATAAGAAATTATATCTTTTCTGGACAGCGAATGTTTCAACTAAAATATTATAGCACCACCTTATTTAACCATACAACAGGTGCTGGTAGTGTTCTGTAAATAATACTAATGGCACCCTCACCAGGGAGAGTGAGAGATGCGTGCTCGGACTTCGACTATGGCCGCTTTGAGGTAATGAAACTTAAAAAGCAGCGAGAATGTTGCTGAATATGTTCGTTCCATGGAACTACCGCAATATATCTCCTAAATTTCACAGTGTGCTGTATGGTAACTTATGTCAAGCAATATACTATGTCATAGCACAAAGGGAACGTTCTACATTATTCATGGATTCCTAGCGTTTGCTTCATGTTTTGTGACGGTCTTATTCCATGATAAAAGAGCGATTAACGTTATTTATAGCGTAATTTGTGTTTCACCTTTTTAAAAATCTGAAAGGAATGAGAAAATTGTGTATCGATCTATAAGGAATCAAGAGAAACATCATCATTTACTGTTTTATCGTTTTATAGAACCCATAATGTTGTACATGTAGCTTTGACGATTATTTTCAAATGCTCTTAACTAATTTTGAAGAACACTATATATATATATATATATATATATATATATATATATATATATATATATATATATATATATATATATCAGTAAAGTAAAGGGCAGTTTTTTAGATTATTAAATATATTTAACACAATTTAAAAACTATATTTAACTCAACCAAACTATTGAAATCCTAAATAAATTATAATGAGCAATCAAATTTTTTCTAGTAAATTAAGTGTAAAGTATTATTTTTAGGATCATCATGATTACAATCTGCAATATGTATTTGAAAGGGAGTTTTTTATAAAAGTCTGTATGATTAGCAAACAGAGACTGTGGCTGAAGGCCAAGATAATCGCCTCATACGCACCCACCCTTACACACACACTCCACTGACAGTCCCGAGCACAGTGAGGGTTAAGGGTAGAATGCAACTCTGTTTTCCGTCTCCGATTATTCATTATCATCGTAGACTCATGAGTAAGCCATAGGCTGTTACAATTTCAGTATCAAGTTTGCGTGTGTTTGGGTTTGAAACCACCTAGGCCCCGCCGTAGTCTATATTTGCTAATATCATAAAACTTAACATTATTGAATTTAATATAATATTATTTGTGGGGTGGCTTTTATATTTAGGCACAATATACTATATTTATAAATACTGTAGTGAATTTATGAATATTACACTATTCTAGTATTTGTATTGTACCCCCTAGAATCATACCATTACTCGTCCAATAGAACTTTTATAGCAGATGGTATTCGGAAGTTTTCGCATATGAATTTTGATACGAGTATTTTATATGATATTACATTTGTTATGTGAGATAATAAATAATAGATAACACCAATCATAAGGTCTAAATAGGATTATATTGTTTTTGTTTTATGTTTTTCGTATTTATTAAACAAAATATTGTGTTGAGTTAGTAGACAGTTGTTCGTCCCATACTTAAAAAAACTTTGGAGTAATTTAATATAATCTATAAGTGCAGAGATCTTTTTATTTGAAATACCCTTGCCTGTACAATTAGAAGCCTTTAAAATTAATAACATATGTGTGTAATTATATATGCAGTTTTAACGGCCATTGGTTGAAGAAATTACAACTGACAAGCAGTTTAATTTTACTACTTTTATGATTTTATGAACTATTTAGCCTCGGATAATGCATAAACTGTCAAATTCGCTTAAAAATATATGATATCTTAAAATTGAGTTGGTCTACAAAGAATTCCAATAATTCATATGATTAACAAAATCATTCAAAATAGTTCGCAAATGTGATTTGTAGGTCATTTATATACACGCGTGTGTGTAGAACCTTTCCAGGGCCTACATGTTGCTACCCAAATGCCTACGAAAACATTGCTCATCTCAGTACTCAATTTTAAACCGTATTACTATAGGGAAGTAATAAATGTGACAGCGACATGTGAGTGATGCACCTAGAACATACAACTGTGACGTGCCTTACACAGAAGATAATACAACTTTGACAGATGAAACTGGCAGCAGGCACATTACCATCTGTCGAACTGTCTGTTAGTATTGGCTTGGTACTGTTCCATTTACTGATTACTCTGCTCTACAGGTTAGGGTTCAATATTATATCGTAAGGTCATTGCTTATATTATATAATAATGAACCAGAAACTCACAAACATTAGGACGGAGTGGAGCGGCCGACGTCATAGTGAACGTCTGCTAGCGAGGAGTATAACGTTGACGTTTCTCAGGTCCAAGTGGCGCTTGCAGCCATGCGGGGTGAGCACTTCTTTTGTTCATTTTGCGGTACATCAAACATATCTGAGAGGGCTAATCGAATAAATGTGAGATGGATGTAAAAATGTATGTGGGAAATTTTAAACAGTTATATAACTTATTTTGAGATTTTTTAACTCTTCTTAGTGATTGCGTAAGTATCAAGCTGAACAGTTTGAGCTAAAAAAGGAAACTGATTTCCTTTGGGGAATAATGTTACCTAGTCAAGACTTATTCTTAAGGACAAAACTAAGAATATCATAGCACCTACTTAAACGTTTTAACATCATCGCATGTACTGATAACGTATCAAGAAGTATAAACGTCATATTAGCATGAATTAGTCTGTCTTTAACAATATTTATCTTACAACTTTATTTAGTTTTTAACGTGGCAAAACTATAAGATCAAATTAGTTAAATTTATAATTATTATTTATAATACTATGAATAGGTACTCCTAGGGTTACGAATCAGGATAATTTATTTCTTAGGAATAAATACTATTTAAATACTTGTGCTTAAGCCCATAAACTACATATAACGGTTATTTTACAAGTTTAAGCTCTTATTATAGTATTTAATTACCTATTAAAATAATGTTTTATGGTTCTATTTCTACTGTTCTAAATGTTATTTGTAATATTGACCTGTATGGAGTAGGTTAGTTTGGTTCATTTGGAGACAACTTAATCTCATAAATGTTGTTAGTCATAAAAGTACAATGAACATTTTCATATGTATTATCTAAGATATTGACCTTGAAATATATTTCGAAACAATTAATTAAAGCTAATAAGATTACGGACTAATTAATCACGGATAATTCTGAGCTGCTGAAGCGCTAGTAGGTCAGGAGTAACAAGAAAGAATAGAACTGGAACAGGGAAACAGGAGTTATAGCTGCTAATGATCACCGGTGGGTGGAGGCTGTGTCTCTAGCAGTTAGCTAATCACGGATAATTCTGAGCTGCTGAAGCGCTAGTAGGTCAGGAGTAACAAGAAAGAATAGAACTGGAACAGGGAAACAGGAGTTATATCTGCTAATGATCTCTGGTGGGTGGAGGCTGTGTCTCTAGCAGTTAGCTAATCACGGATAATTCTGAGCTGCTGAAGCGCTAGTAGGTCAGGAGTAACAAGAAAGAATCGAACTGGAACAGGGAAACAGGAGTTATAGCTGCTAATGATCACCGGTGGGTGGAGGCTGTCTCTTTAGCAGTTAGCTAATCTGGTCAGCTAATTTGTTTTTGGTCTTTTATGAATGTAAAATTATTTCTTTTTTTATAAGCACAATCCTATAGTTTGTGTAGAGTGGATTCGTCGCGAGAAGGGATGTATTCTTTGTTCATCCTAAAAACCAAAAGATCAACACAAGCCAAAATTGACCTCGTCAAAATTTAAAATCCCCATTTTTTATTTAAGGTGCGTAATATATTTTAATTTATAAAAATAAACTTAATTTATAATTTTTTATTCGTTCAAAGTACTACTACAATGCATGTCTATAACATGTAATCTAATAGTGTAGTGACGTTTTGAATAGTTGACCTAATCACGAGATATGTGTATCTGAAGAAAACATGTCCACGTAACAGGTACCTGTTGGATTTGTAGCTTTGTAATGAGTAAGACAAAATTGCGTAAATCTTGAACTTTAACTGTTTGTTTTGTGTTAGCTAACGATCGTTCGTTGTTTTCGCACGTTATAAGGATGACAATTTGGAACTAAGTAAGCCTGAAATTCCAAATTACTAGGGATTCATTACATATTTTCAAGTTGTGCTATTGGTCCTTGAGGCTAAAAGTAACTAAAGAAGAAGAATTAACAAACACAGTTAAAAGCGCGTTATAGGGACGTTTGTGGTCCTTGAACTTACATTGTTACATTACATAGTTTAAGCGAAGCATAGGAAAATACGCAGTGGATACGCCTACATTATTGAGAATGGTAGAACAAATCTCTAACAATCTTTAACTCCATTTTATTATGGCTTGAACAGTCCCAATTAACAATGGCGCTCCAGCATGAAGTTATGTGTTAATTAATGAGCGTATCGCACCTCTCATAGCAGCCACTCAAAGCGGGTTTACACAATCAATAGTGAACCAAACACTCTCAACCGAGGATGTTGTGTCTTCACCGGACATGGCGTTTTGGCACACTAAGCTTGAGTTAGTATATAAACCGAATATCTCCCTGACCAAACCAGACCTCCTCTTCACCACCATCATGTACATCAGGGTAAGTGAGCCGCAGCGTATTCTATACATGTGTAAAACAGAATTTTAACTAATTTTGCTAATTTCAAAGGCGCTAAATCATTAATTAATCTTTTATAAACGGTAATAATGAAACATTGTTTTAAAATATCATTGTATATTTATACTCAATTTGTGGATTTGTTTTTTATGTCAATTTTAACTAAGGATATAACCTGAATGCGTAGTAAAATAATGAATGATAACTGTAGGGTGATCACAAATTTTAAGTACAAGAGCATGATTAGTAGCAACGAAATATTTATATTATATATAATAATGAGTAGCTAAATATTTTTTAAGTTATGGATGTGAATGACGAAGCCATGTTTTTTTTATCTATAATGATCATAAGAAAATTGGCTTTTTAAGAGCCCATTATGAGAGATATAATGGTTACGTTTAATTTATTTGAAAGCTTCTGAATCATTTCAGAATACTCCCCATGACCTGAGCACTTCTCTGGATAACTCATTTTCGATGTTCCACAGCTTTTGCAATGGGTTACGTACTTAACGAGTGATATTCACTTTTCCAGTTGAAGAGGGTTTAAGAAAACTGGATAATTATTCTAGTCATAAATTACTCAAATTTTGTGTAATTTACAACAATTTCCAATAATAGTAATTTTTTAGAAGTTTTACCAGTAGTGTAATTTAAAAATACATTTCATTGCTTTTCACCTTGAAGTAGCTAAAAATAGATTAGGTCGTGAGTATTTTGAAATCTTGTTGTTGGAATTGTATAGTAAAGAAATTATGCAGATATATCATTTGTTCCAAATATTTAAGTGATGACTTTTACAGGTATATACAAATTATTAATGTACTAGCAATTTACGTATACCATAACAGTAAATATAAAAAAAGTCTTAAAAATAATGTCTTTCTAATTAGTTTATGTTAAAATTACAGTTGTAACTTAAAACAATTGTTTTTTTTAATATACTTATTACTAAAATTAAAAAGATTATTATTAAATTCTTCCCCTACATTACTGTATTTACTAACAGATTTATGAAATAATGAACTTAATACAATGTTTTAATAATACAAAGGAACACGTTCTTGTGAATTTAAGATATAGAATTGTACAAAGCATTCCAACTAACAATATTACACATGGTGTTTCACATAAAACTATATCCAGTTTTCCAAGACGATAAATAATATTATAATGAAAAGACTATAATAAAGACAATTTGACGTATGGTTGATTAAAAAATTATTTCTGATGTTTATGTGAAATATATAACTATATTTGTTCTGAAGAAATTTAATTCATATATTTCTTTGAAATATTAATTTTACAATGTTTAGGTTATATTTGTATTTGCTGCTCTTGCTGCTGTGGACGTATATGGGAGCCACAGTCATTACCATGGACCCATCGCCATCCCACATGTCCTCCACAATGGCTATCTAGCAGACACCCATGAAGTAGCAGCGGCAAAGAGCGCTCATCTTGCTGCTCTGGCTACAGAGTCTCACGGTCACGGGTATGGAGGAGGCTATGGTTATGGTGGAGGCTATGGATATAACCAGGATGAAGTACACAGTGGCTCTTATGGAGGAGACCATGGTCATGGAGATTTCAGATACCAAGGACCCATAGCTGTACCTCATGTACTGCACGACGGACACATCGCAGACACTCACGAGGTTGCTGCTGCTAAGGCTGAACATTTCGCCGCCGTAGCCAAGGCCAAGGCTCATGCAGGATACGGACATGACTACAGCGGACGTTATGCCGAAGGATATGGTGGGCATTCAGGAGCGTATCAGGGATACTCCCATCATGTCGCTCCTTACCACGGACCTCTCGCCAAGCCTGTCGTGCTCAAGTCTGGATACCTGGCAGACACTCACGAGGTCGCTGCCGCCAAACATCACCATCTTGAAGCCCTCCACAAGGCCAGTTACTATGGTCATCACGATTATCGCTATTGATTCTCTGTTCTGAAATTGTCGTTAATGAAGTAAAAAAAAAAAAAAATTATTGTTTATGGTTTGACATTTTTAACACACCCTTTTTAGAATACAGTAAATATAAATAGCAAATACTATTTATTCATACGAGATATATTATTGCATCAGGAATAGCACAACATATAAAACAATTTACAAAGATTTTTTTGAAAATACCTCAATCGTTTTGCTTTATTAAATGAAAAACCTTACACTGTATGTTAGAAATTAGATTTTTCACTTTCATATATGCTTAAAGCGACGAAAACTATTGAATTTTACGTTTATATAGAACTATATGAATGGTAGAAAATCGATTAAGATTTATACAAATTTCAAATACTCGAAAAAAGTTTTTGTAAATAAATACAAATTGTCTTGTTATGGAACTTCTCTTATGCAATTTAGAAAAAGGTTTAGATTTGAGAACATTGGTTTTAATTATGGGACCTACAAAATTAACCAAAACACACAGACATACAAATATACATAAAGCAGTTAATTGTGTGCTAAAGGCTTAGTCAGATTGTTTTATTCTCTAGCCTATGTTAATATTAAATTTAATATAGTAAATCTAAATACAGTGTTATAGATGTATTTGTAGTGGATAAAATTACAAAAAAAATAAATAAATCTTATAATCTTAGAGAATGTTAACAGTATATACGAGCTTCGTAATTACTTCTCGAGGCTATTGCAAGTATAATCTGTTACAGACCCATAATATTAATAATAAAAATATTTATATGAATGATGTAAAGTTGAGTAATTGATGTATAATTTGATATTTATAATATACAAACAGGCATAAAAATATAGATTTCCTCAATCTTTTACGTTTTTTCTTCAAAGATAATGATTAAAAACCATGTATTAAATCGAGTTCTCACAAAGTAATACCATTGTTAGCCAGTAGCAATATCCCATGTATTGTGATATGAAAGCACTTTTATTGGTATTATTAAGAACATCCATCGTAAACTAATTATGTGGCTTACTATCTGTAGATATTTAAACAAAATGTATTTTTTACTCATTTGACAATAAAGAAGCTTCAAGGATGAATACACTAGGAATTGATTCAATAATTGATCCAGATATTTTTTTAATGGGAATCCAGTTGTCATTCACAGTAAATTTATCTCATCTATTTCCTTTTTATGCTTTTTTAAAGAGCAAATGATTAATTGAATAAAAATGTTAAAAACATAGATGATACCTAATTATAGTTCAGAGCGTAAACAGTAGTTAATGTATTTAATATACATTGGTTATACAATAAAATATATTATATTTTATTATTGCCAATAACTGATTAATAATTATATGCCTCTAATGCACATACAATTCTTTTACCGAATTAATGTAAAAATATACGTAAACATTCAGTCACACCAGCATTGTAAGGACTTTAATGCCGTTATTGCGTTATATTTAATGCATTGAATGCAGAAAGTTTAGTTCTGTATTCAAATGTACGGAGAAGTAACAATATTATTTCCACAGTTCTGTTATTGTTGGTCCATACCGCAGTATTTAACCAACACGTTAATTTTATCTCCGTATTTAATTAAAAGTTACTTTACCCATGTAATTGACCTATTCATCCGAGTAAGGAACCATATCCTGTCTAATTAATAAAGCAAAAAAAAAAATACAAGGGTTTCGTTAAAAAACCCAAATATAGTTAGTCAACGTTTAAAAATTAATTATATATTTCCCGAATCAAGAAAGGACAAAATTATTATGAATGTATCATAAATTGTAAGGAGTAAACGTAACAAAAATAATATACTTATTTAAATAACACACATACATTTACCATGATCTATTAAAATAAATGGGGTAAGTAAAAGAAACATATACATAACAAAATTGAAGGATCAAAATAAACCGATGCAAGGGAGTGCCGAAAGGCTGGTAGAACGTTAGAAATCATCAGACGGTCGAAAAAGGCCATAATTGTAGAAAGGCCCAGTTGGGTCCGTAATATTACAAATTAGATCAAAATCTACTCAAAATATCTAATACTTTTTTGAAAATGGTAATACTATTGCCGACTATATCAGGAAAATAACATTTCTGGCCAGCAGCTAGAATTTAGTACTGGTCATTATTTTATTTATAGTTCAAAGAACGTTTCTGGCTAAATATTAAAGTTTCTAACCCGTGGAATTTATGAACATGTAATTATAAATGTTCATTGCTCCACTTATGCAACGTTTCTTATATCTCTTTACACAAACAGCAATCCTTGCATTTAATATAAAAGTAATTCTTTCTGTCTTTATTTCCTTAGAAATCCACAAAAAATAGTATATTAAAGATATTAAAATTTGGATTTTGCAACAGCATACACCAAGATTTTCACCAAGGCCAGGATTCAATTTGATTTCTTTGCTCAATCGTTCATTGATAAAGTGACCTTGACGTATTTGCAACTTCTGTTTTACTGATATTTGAGCCTGTTATTTTATGCCACAGAATAGGCTGAGGTCACTCATATGGTTATTAAAGAGTGACAATACCAGTGCATCTTAGAATATTTTAACTTTTAAGTAATTACTTTTTATTATATTTTTTTGCTTGCCACACTATTAACATTTTTTAGCACGAACCAATGTTCGTAGGACGTGTTCTTTTGCACTGTCTAAATTTGTTTAAAAATATCCTTAAAACAATTATAAACACGTTCATTTACATTGTTATTAGACCTAATATAATAAGTAAATGATGCATTTACGAGTATGCATGCATCGGAGGGTACTGTGTGTGCTGGGAATAAACACTAGTTTCTTGACAACTGGTTCAGACACAAGTATAACTTTACATTTCCGAAACTGACATTTGGCCAGGATCAAGAAATATTTACTGATATTAGGTATTCTTAGTAATAAGACAAGAGCTCGCTATTCATCCAATTAAGTACAGAAATTGATTGGTTGTCAACACTCACCAAGAAGGTCTTTTTGCAATCTAAACCACGACTAATTTGAGGCTCTTTATGGCTGTTCTCTGAAATAGATAAATAAAGAAGAACACACCAGTCAGACCTTAAAATTCCAAAACTGGAAAACACGAAATAGAAAACAAACAAACTTGTTGATAGTAAAACTACTAAAGGGCTGTAACTGTATATCAGTAATGATATGACTGTGTTTCATATTTGTTTAGATTAAATTTGCTACCATCCGCAAATAAATCTCTACTTACTTAGACCTGCTGGGCTACAGAAAAAAAGAGTCTTTTACTAGCATTTTGGGTCACTGTCTAAAATTTTATATATTCTAAATATTACGACATTTAAGTTAAAATGTTCATACAGTGCAGTTGTACACGTAATATATACATGTTTTACAGAAAAACAGGGCGATCTTGTAGCTCCTTTGGCAAATTCAAATCAAAGCATTTTGATCACAACAATGGAAGCCACAGAGTGGACCGTACGTACCAATATCTCTATCTTTGTAATCAATATACCATTCAAAAAATTGCTGAAAAATTTTAAATAAAAAAAAGTTATTTTTAATAACATCAAGTACTTAATAATAAAGATCAAGTAAATAGTGAACACCTAAAACTAAAACAGGAGCCTGGAAACACGGTAATCACCTCATATTGCCATTACTATACTAGTTTTCTTAAAAGACTGTGTTTCTGTCAATATACAGTACTTCTATTTCTTAGTATTATTAAAGACTTTTAGTAGCCTTTATTAAGAGTAATTAAGAGAATTAAGATAAAATTTATTGGTTGAAAAATTGTTTTTTTTTAAATTTTTATAGAAAGAGCTCGACGCAGAGCGTTACTTCTCTCACAATAGGGCTAAAGTGTAGGTTTTTTCCGCTCAATTATTTCTTTACTAAAGTTTTAGACCCATTTAACTGACACAGGATATTCACTTAGAGTCAACTGAACTTTCAGTAAATGTATCCTTACCTAATATAAATAGAGGGGTTTTAATATCATATTTCTGTTGTAGCTACAATATGTGGGTTAATGACTGTAAATAACCAATAACTACCAATTATATTAAATGGACACAAGCAGACAATTATAATACTTTTTTAAAGTCGGAAGTAATGTGCACTAAATGTATTCGTCACCTACAAAGATGATGATGATGTCAGTACTAATTCGTTTACAACATCAAAAATCCGTTTTCAACTTTTTCATAGATTTCTTGTAAAATTATACTCGAATTTCTTGTATATTATTCTGATTTCCATTGTGAAACATGTGACAAAAGGTTATGATAAAAAAACTGTATGTAGCCTTATACAAGAAACCTATGACACAGTTCAAAAAAATGCATTGTTAAGTTGGATTAGACGATTAGGTAGTGATATCGATGCCTTTGTAGGGAATCGAAACTCTAGGAGCACATTAACTATTTAAAATTAATAACTTACAATCCTCCAAAAATAAATAAATATTAATATTAAGAAACGTGAGAAGGTAGATGTATAACTGATTAACTACGGAATATTTAAAATATTTTCATTTCAAAATTCATATTTTTCGTGTTTTTCCACTACGGAAAATTTCACAAAAGGCTATGTGAAAAATATTATAAATACACTAGTACAAGGAGTTTATGGAAAAATTTAAAAGGGATGCAATAGAGTAGACGGATTAGTACTAATATCGATGAATTTTTAGGGAATCGATACATTAAGAGCACAATAAAAATTAGTTTTAAAATGAATAAATTAGAATCTTCAAATAATATATAAAAAATAAGAGTAATAAACTTAAAATAAATGTATGATTAATTAAGTACAGAATTTTCAGAATTGTCTTCAAAGCATTTCACCTTTTGATGCTTGTAAGTTTTTAATCACTGTCAAATAATATAGAAAATAAGCGTGTTGTTTTCAAAATAAAATAATTATTTACATTCCCAATGGAAATTTTATTTTTCTATATTTCATCAAAATATTAGTTGTAAGAACCAAATACTAAAAAAATCACAAATAATATATTAAGTGTTTCTAGAACTAGGTTATACTAATCCAAAAAAGGAAGTTGGGGTTAGTATAAATTAATCTTTAAAACTAACCGAGACTTATAAAGTTGTGAGTAATTGAAGGTTATTCTAAATTTTGCATGATACTTATCGTATTATTTTGCAACCCATTATTAAACATGTAACGAGATTTTGTTGATATCATAACGTAAACTCAGTTTGTGTTCATGTTTCAGCTCGCTGCTCATCAAGTTAACATTGATGACGTAATTAAGGTAGGGTGAATGTTATCTTTAATAATAATCAATTTAGAAATGTTTACTTGCCCTTACTTGAGTCTGAAATAAAGTGATAAAATTATGTATGAAGAAGATTTTACAGCTAATCAAAGAGATTACACTTATATTTTGTTATTGTTATTTGTAATAAAGAATACCTTGGTGTAGTATCCATGTGTATATTTTCTTCGGAAATTAATTTACAACTTTGGTAGTAGCAAGGAAAGTAAACGTCATATTTCAAATCACAGTAGCAAATTATTCTTTTTTAGTCATTGAAACTATTTAGAAAGTTGGTTAGTGGATAGATAAAAACTCAGTAGTGTTCAAGTGAAATAAAAATGACAGCATAAGAATATTATTTGGGACCGTTGGAAACCCATTATGTCGGAAGCATTTTAGAATTGTAAAGCACATCTAGAAGCAAATACTTATACTATTCATACTTATCATGTATAAAAGAATGTGACTTGATGTATAAAATCACCGTATAAATACAAGAAATTCATTAACACATACATTTCTTAATTGAAACTAAGATTTAAATATAAAGTATAATTTCTTGTACACAAAACGAAATTATAATATTCAAAAAAAAAATATTTTCTTTGGGCAGAATATGAGCTATACATCATGCACTAAGAAATATAACAACGTTCTTTATTCTTCTTAATTTTATTTCCATCCCAAACAATTAGATATTAACGTTATTCTAAATCTAAACTTGCATCTTATATTCGGCAAGCGTCTCCTCTCCTCTTTTCTATGAGGACGGTAAATAATAATTAGATAAAAGAAACTTAGCGAAAACCCATTTTAACGAACGAAAGCGTTTTGTAATGAAATATGAAGCATATTTACGCATAAAACACCAATGGCTATAGTTACATTTTAAAATGCGTAAAATGATGATAAAGGGGATTATAATCTTTTTATTGAGAGCAATAGTTGAATAGATATTAATCTCTTTTATTATAGCCATTAGTGAGAAATAATCCCTATCATGGTATTGGGTTGCTGCAAATATTAGCTTGTTGGACCTCGGTGACAAAATTATCCTCTTGTTTGCTGTGTGTCTATCTCCATTGCAGATTTCCAACGGCAAACACATTCAAATGTATGGAGATTTAACTACATCATGCTTAGTAGGCCAGTCTACTAAACTAAAAATAACGCTGTACTGCTGAAGAACCTCTATTTTGAAACCATTTAAGACTAAATATTGTTTCACATTATTAACCTTTATATTAATATTCCGTTAGTATATATCACGAACTTGTTGTATTTATGTGTGGACGTTACAAAAACTAAACAATATTAAAACATTGTATTTATTTTACATACTATTTAAAATACGTAATATAATACCTTGTTCCAAATCATATTTACAATTAGATAGTTTAAAAAATAATAGAACATTTATGTATAAATACATAACGCAGCGTCACCGTTTCCTGTCATCTTTATAAAGAATTCGCTTTAAACCCCAAGATTCAAGTTGTATTGTATAAACACAAAAACTGGGATTTCTTTAAGTTGATGATAAATTTCCATTTAAAGAATAACCGACCATTAGCCGCCTCACTGACGCTTGTGGTTATAATGAGAGGGTAACGAAAGTGCTAAAAATAGGAGATAGTAGATTTTTTTGGCAAAATGTTTCTTGGCCGGGCACATTAGATCCAACTGTCAGATACGTAAATTAATGTTAAATAAACATAAAAAATCATAGAGAATCTTTAAGTGGCAGCTTGTGGTCTCCTTATATAGTTATCTAGTAACGGATAAGTGTAAGAAAATTTACGATTTGAGATCTCTCAAAAACAAAGCTTCTGTAAGGCTCCTTTTAGCCTGCACCTGACAGGTAGAGAAAGAGGCGATCCTGACACGGGCGATACTCGAATGGAAACTCGGTTTATTTATCCTTCCTTCTTCTTTTATAGATTTAAGCTATTTCATAGCTCTGTGTAGTATAAAATATTATTACATATGTTCATGTTTACATTTCGTTTAAGAATGGAGAACGTGTATTCTTTTAATAACTTTTTATAATTTCTGTTTATAACTTTAAAGTTGCAATTTTTGTGTAATTAGTTGAAAAACATATTGACTGCAAAAATATTAAGGATTTTCGACTACTTGTACTCCATATTATGATAATTGTAGTTCAATCCTCAAATGATTATCCAGACCAACAAATAAGCATGACCTAAAGACCTGAATATGTAGTTAAACTCCTCCTTGTCAATTAGCACACGTATTAAGCAGGTAAGATAAAGCAGTAAGATCACACAAGTAGACATCTATTTCAATCCAATCATTGACAGAGTTTGCTTAGGACCATTTGTAACAACCCTCGCCATTAGGCTTGATTATTACATCAGAAACAATCTAGGAACATGTTTACGAAACAGGTATCACGTATTAATTGGCTAAACAAATGTACAAAATGACTTTTGGGAATTCACAAAAAGTAACTATTTACTTAAAGATTAGAGCTTTATTTCTAATGCAAATATATCAGTATTTCATTTCACTATGTAACTTTAATGATAAAACTATTTCAAAATATATACTGAACATGTGCTAGAATACATTTATAATTGTTTGTATGTGATATAAATGTAATATGTTTAGTTATTATTGTAAATATTTAATTTAAGTCGATGTTTTATGATTTTAAGTGGTAAAGGACATTATAGTCATTTTCATTTAATTTAATTTTTCACTCCAGTTTATTTATCTATTAAAAAATCTGTTGAAGAAAGGCAGTTGATGACTGTTGTGGAATCGGCTGTGTAACTATCGAGAACGTATCCTATTTCCTATTAAACGTATCCTATGGGAATGGCATTGAACATAATGCTAAGACTGGGGGATAGTTGCTGTACTCCGTAATGGAATTGTTTTTGGAATAAGTTCTTTATTCATTGTTTTCTCGGCTTTAAAAAAAACTACCAACGCCGCTCTTGGATTAATTCGCTGTCGAAGACCTTTTATTTCTTTAAAATATTCAACATTTCATTTACAAATTTTCTCTCAATATGACGTTTTAATACTGTAAAATAATTAAGTGACGTCGGTCTCTTTACGTACGCTCATTACTATAAATCGGTAAAATAATCAATGCGAGTAAATAAATGATTTCGGATTTGATTTTTAACACAACACTTTCAGATAAAAATACTAATTAATAAGGTAGTAAATATTGTAAAAAATTAATATTTGCAAATATTGTCTTAGAAAAGTCTGGATTTATGAATTTGTCTTTGGGTTTGAATAAAATTATGATGCAAAGTAATTTTTCATGTTGCAATAATACGTTTGGATTGAGGCGATGACCTAAAAAGAGAACGGAAGTTCTTGCAATTACTGGGCGGATGTCATCTGACAATTGGGAGCGTGAGTAAGTTTCGTGTGATCGATGTCTCTTGACCCTCACGTCTCTTTTACAACTCTACTTAGGTACTGAAAGTACGGAATGGAGAAATGATGTCATAATGCGGTAAGCAACTTTACATATTTACTGTTTAACAGCTGCGATGATTAAAAAATCTACGTACATTTCGTGAGTTCTTAGAAAATTGTATACACGATATTTAAATAGATATATTGATTATTTCATTTTTATTTTCAAACTATCGTTACTATATATTAATCACTGCCTCTATATTTACAAAGGAATCATAGCCATATTGAAGTAAAATATAAACATAGCACATAAAAGCAAGTAATTGGCATTGAAATATATGCCCACCTCCGAGAATTCATATTGTAATTTAAATTTTGAGAACAATGTGCAAGCTTCAGCATGTAAAAGAAACATGTTTTTCTCATCACCAATTAATCATTCAAATATTTACGAATACCCCGTTTTAGTATTCACTACTTCAGTTAATTACAAAGGCCAAAATAGGAATAGCCTTTTAGTCTGAGATTAAAACTATTTCCTAATGACCCCCTATAATATATTATTATTTATCCCTGTGCAAACCTTGGGACATAAATATGCATATTTGATATCAATTCATTTCCATTTTAAAATGAATTATTAATTTTTTATCACATTTTAATTAGTATTTTTTTGTGATTGAGGCATACTTACCCAAATAGTCACATCTCGGGTATTTAAGAACATATCACGCACTTCATACTGCGTTTCGTTTATTAAAGAATACACGAAGGCAGTAAAGTTAAGGGGATACAATTAGCCTATAACGCAGCTTGGAAATATAAATTACTCCTTATTGTTTTTAATTTCACTCGTTCTTGTAGGCTATACGATATGAACAGACCTTGTAGTGTGCCAGATTTTCATCTCTATCAAGTGTATAAGACGGCTAAACGGTCTTTGGCTAACACAAGACCATAAAAAATCAAGTTTCCTCATTTGTTTCCTTTTTTATATACTACGATACACTATTATATTACTATGAGTACTACTAAACATGCCTTGTAGTGGTAGTTATTATTAGTCAGTAGTAAGTAGTACTATGTAAATACCACATGGATGATCTACTTATGGAGAGATTAAAGTGTTAATTAATGAGCGTATCGCACCTCTTGGAGTAACCACGCGTAGCGAGTTTACACAACCGATAGTGAACCAGACATTCTCAACCGAGGATGTTGTGTCTTCACCGGACATGGCGTGTTGGCACAGCAAGCTTGGGTTAGTATATAAACCGAACATCTCCCTGACCAAACCAGACCACCTCTTCTCCACCATCATGCACATCAAGGTAAGTGTGTGGCTCATCGCATATGATGTACGATGTATAAAAATAGAGTTAAAATAAATTAGCTAATATCAAAAATAAATAACACATAGTTTTTTATAAATGGGCATAATAAAACATATTTTAAATCTATTATTGTATATCCATATTTTAATTATGGGTTGGAATTTTTTACGTTTCATACAGGATTAAATTGAAATGTAAAGTACAATATTAATGATATGTGTAGGACTATAAAGCAGGATCTTTAATTAATAAACTATTTTATTTTATCAAATAATGATTAGATGAATATCTTGTATTTCATAAATCTGAGTGACGATTAATATTAATTTCTCCAGTACTAATTTAAGAATTAATAACTTTTGTATCTATAAAGTTCATTAAAAATTCCCCCATTAAAAACAGAGCAATATAAAAAATATTGTTGAATATCATTATTTTATAGGTTCCGAAAAGTTTTCTAAAATTTGCATAAATAATGACCCTTTCATTTTCGTTTTAAGTACTTGATACATTACCAAGTGTAGACTATTTAAAGCTTATATCTTTACTTTTTATTCACTTCTAAACAATAACATTAAACTAGTATTAGTTTTTTTGAACTTAATAAATAAATGATAGCGTATATTATATTTTAATATTCTACATAATATGTGGATTTGTGTTTAGAATAACAATTTAATTAAATATAATAAAAATGCTAAACACCATTTGACTTGGGAACATCCCGTTATAAATGAATAAAGTCTATGCTGCACCAGCTTTGAAATCGAGAAACATACTTTGCGACTAGTAGATAGTTTTATATTAAAGTGATAAAAGGGTGATAGAAACATTTGTTTAATATACTAGATATAAATTTCTAAAATAGTGTGCATTTTTTATATTTCCAATATCTTGGTTAGTAATTTTTAAAATAGTTTTACCACTAATCTAGGTTTTAAAACATATTGATAGCTTTAAATATAAATTTTGCATCTTAAAGTGGCTAAAAAGAAATTACTTGGTGATTTTTGTTGATAGGATTTGATATATATATATATATATATATATACACTTTTTGTATCCTTTTTGAAAACGATATTTTAGTAGAAATATAAAAGGATTTATGTGAAGTCTTTTTCTTTTATTGTTTAAATAAGCCTCTGCGAATATATATATATATATATATATATATATAAATATATAATTATATATATAGTCTATATATATATATATATGTGTGTGTGTGTGTGTGTGTGTGTGTGTGTGTGTGTGTGTTGTGTGTGTGTGTGTGTGTGTGTGTGTGTGTGTGTGTGTGTGTGTGTGTGTGTGTTTAAAGAAGCCTCTGCGCATTTATTTTCTTCATACAGTATATATATATATATAAATGTGTGTGTGTGTGTGTGTGTGTGTGTGTGTGTGTGTGTATTAGTCGACAAAAATATTAAAGGTTTACCTATAAATGAATAAACAATCATAGAATTTTATTCAAAACATACGTATACTACAATAGAGTGGATATGAAAAAGTCTGGAATGGCAATTTCTTTAAAATTAGTTAGTAAATTTATATTAATTTCAATGCAAAATTAGAGAGATTACTTTTTATTTAAATGTTTTATCTACTATATCTGTATTCACAAACAGTTTCGGTAACTGCTGGATTTGATAAAAAGGAATAATACAAATAAAAAATTTGTTGGTGAGTTTAAGATCTAGAATCTTGAACAAGCGTTCAAACGAGCAGTATTACATTTGATGCTTTACGTCTATTCTACAAAATAAACAAAAACGAATAACCATGTTATATTGTAAATTATAAAGGGAAGAAAATGTTACATATGGATGAACTACAACATTTCTGATGTTTATATAAAAGATGTTTTGAAATATCTAGGTGGTGAAAAGTTAATCAATACAATTTGTATTTAAGTTTGATTTAATTTATACAGAAAGATACATTAATCACTGTATCACTTTGAAATTATAAACGTACAATGTCTTAGACTCTCCTCATCTTTGCTGCTCTTGCCGCTGTGGACGTGTACGGGAGCCACAGTCATTACCATGGACCCATCGCCATCCCACATGTCCTCCACAACGGCTATCTAGCAGACACACATGAAGTAGCAGCAGCCAAGAGCGCTCATCTTGCTGCTCTGGCTACAGAGTCTCACGGTCACGGTTATGGAGGAGGCTACGGTTATGGAGGAGGCTATGGATATGACCAGGATGAAGTATACAGTGGCTCTTATGGAGGACACCAAAGCCATGGAGATTTCAGATACCATGGACCCATAGCTGTACCTCATGTACTCCATGACGGACACATCGCAGACACTCACGAGGTTGCTGCTGCTAAGGCTGAACATTTCGCCGCCGTAGCCAAGGCCAAGGCTCATGCAGGATACGGACAAGACTACAGCGGACGTTATGCCGGAGGATATGGCGGGCATTCAGGAGCGTATCAGGGATACTCCCATCATGTCGCTCCTTACCACGGACCTCTCGCCAAGCCTGTCGTGCTCAAGTCTGGATACCTGGCAGACACTCACGAGGTCGCTGCCGCCAAACATCACCATCTTGAGGCCCTCCACAAGGCCAGTTACTATGGTCATCATGATTATCATTATTAATTCTCTGTTCTCAAATTATCCTTACCAAAAATAAACCTTGAATTAATAGTTGACTGCTTTATGTTGTTAAGAAATACCTATCTAGAAAAACATTTAAATGGCAATTTCCTTACACAAATATTTATTATTGGTTTCAAAAGTATCACATTAATAATTAGTATTACACTAAGCAAAAAAGTACAATCCTATTTAAATTGTTTAGAATGATTTGTTTTACTTTATTAACTGTAAACGTTACAATACATCTTGGAATTTTAATTACTTTCATTTACCTTCCATAGAAACTGCTAAGTGTATAAGCTTATATAATTTTAAAATGCACGGAAAAAAGGTCTTTATCAATAAATATTAATTGTTATAAATTAAAAATATCTCATTGAAGGCATTTCAGATGAAAGGTTTCAATTAAACCTGGAAAACATTGGTTTTTACTATTAAACCTACTAACAAAGTATATTACTAACAAAAAAACAAAGACATGCAAATATACTGGTAGAAGTTAATTGTGTTTTCAAGGATTTATCAGAATTTTGCTCGATCAACTCGATCAAAAATAACTAACACAGAATTGCTCTAAAAAGACAATTTACAAACACATAAATAATTTTTTAGCTTTAAAATATTAAATTGTTATAAAATCAGAGTATTAAAGAGTAAATACACTTCTATTTTTGATAAGTCAATTCCAGGTCAGCATTTAATGTGATGTGTATTTTGAAAAGTAGAACATAAATTAGAAACTATAGACTGCCTTAATTTTATCCTTTCTCTTTAGTGATAATAATAGTATGCACTTACTGTTTTATAATTACTTTCATTGGTCGCGTACGTATTCTTATTAATACCTATTTAAGTAATTTTTAACGTTGTTAAAGGAGAAATAATTTTTAAAAGCATTCTTAGTGTAAATGCATAGCTGTCTTTATTGCTATAACTACAAATATTCAAGCCAAATAGAAGTTAATAGAGTAAAAGTATTTAAAAAATGTGGGTATTAAAGGTCTATAAATGTATTTATTGGCACTTGAAAATTGTATAGATATAAAATATATTAATTATTCTACAATTTCTTTTGTTGTTTTAAAAGTAGTTACTATTAAACCATTGAAAGGTACTTTTTCATATGTGTGTTTTAAGCAAAGGTATCCTTGCTACCTTATTTTATTATCTGTAATCGGTTACCACCTTCATGTGGACTCGTTGAAAAACCAACTGTATTTGTAAGATACTATCATTTATTAACTATCTCAAAAAATTATAAACAACAACTGGCACGGTTGTAAATCGAGTTGTCACAATGTAATCTCATTATTGAACGTGATCGACAGCCTCGATATTGTGATATAGCAGCGCAGGTGCTAACACTGTTAGTGGTATTATTGAACACAGTCAACGTAAACTGATTACGTGGCTTATTGTTTGTGGAGATTTTGTATTTATGTAACAAGCAAGAATATTTACGCGTATGACAACGAATAAGCTTTACGGATTTATGTCTAATGAATTGATTTGATTGATCCAGATCATGTTTAGTTTCACAAATACGGTTAACGTTTGCAGTAAATAAATCGTATTTTAACTCCTTGTACCTTTTTAGAGTAAAATATATTAATTAAATTTTCAGGATAAATTGCATAGCATAGTTGATAATAGTTTCAATAATAATAAACTGAAGTATATGCAAACGTAGATTGTACGGTAACGGACACACAGTGTTGCTCCATGGTACGGATGAGAAATAGCATTTCACAGCGTAGTTCAATTATTCATTGATAATAAGCCGCTGATGGATTTTAAACTTCCATATTATTTATTGGTATATTATCCTTTTATCATAGAAAAGAGTAAGGTGACTCAAATGTATCTAGAAGTAATAATTTCGAGTGCTCTTAGAATATTTTAGCTTTTATGTAATGTTCAATACTTACGTTGCTTGCTACGCTAATAATAGTATTTCAACAGTTACAAACGTTCCTTAAGTGAGTTTTTATACACTTCATAAATTGCTAAATATACACAGTTAAGATAATATTGAACCTACATTCACATGTTTATATACTTTTAATGTACTAAGTGTATGCTGCATCTATGCATACATCAGAGAGTAATTGTGTACGCCAGGAAGAAAAGCTGTTTTTTACGTTAGTTCTCATATGATCAGACTAAAATTTAGTCGTAATTAATGCTGGTTCTTAAGCTGGCTAAGTTGGTATATAAATACGTACGATTTATAAATGTAAAGAGTTAACGAGCGCTTACGTAATCTGAGCTTAAACTTTGATACTATCACAAGGAACGTTTTTCTTTCCCTGCCAGGAATACGGGGTTTGCGCCGAAGCCCGAATTGATGGCCAAAACCATTTCTGATCGTTTCTTTCCCGACCTAAAATCGCGTCCAAGATCGTCCTACTTTTCCGTCGACAGATCACGTTAATAAACTGGTATTAATATACCGTTTGCGCTGTATAGAAAACCTCTGCCGAGGCTTCATTAATCGTCTAGCCACTAATAATTATGGCATCCGACTAATTATAAGATGAATTTGATTTGCTAATTTTATTTGCTAGTTTCTATTTTCTATACCTTTAAGCACAAAAAGTACTATTAAATAAATAAGAATTTTTTAGATAAATGTATCAATAAGTGTAATTAATACACATGTACATGATTTGTAAAACAAGCAAGACAATTTTTTACAGCCTTAAAAATTATTTTTTCAAAAATATTTTTGTATGTCGATCTACATTTATAGAAAATATAAAAATATAAAGTCTCGATGATGATGATAACCTAACTTCACATTATTAAAAACAAACAAGATTACACCTAGGGGAACAATTAACTGTTTTGGTGAATAAGTTGTTTGCTTTAATGGCGTACAACAAAACATGGATATTTCCCTACTCGCTGAGCTGAGTAAACGTTAATAACTTCCTTGAGAAATTTTAAAAATTATATTACATGAAATAAAATTAGACGGTCAAAGTTTTCAAAAAAAAGTTTGTTCCATTAACGTTTAATAAACGTGATAAAAGATCCAATATATAGTACAGAGAGACCAACAAAATTATTATTTAGAAAATAAAATATTTTACATATCGAGAAATGAGTGAAATAAGAAACCAACAATTTGAATTTTATTAAGTTAAGTAAAAAAACTTTAAAACGGATCAGTTAAATTATATGTATGTGAGAAATAAAAACTGTTTATACAATATATACGATTTATTCGACTATTTTAGAGTATATCTAATAATATTAGATAGGATATTATAATAGGATGAAAAATTATAAATAAAGAACAGCACATTATTAAAAACTAGAAAAGCCTCGACCTTTTTTTCCAAACGGCATGATGAGAAAGCCCTGGTAAGAAACTTAACTTCCTCAAAAATCCAAAGTGCCGCAAAAACAGGAATCCACAAAACATCGAGGAAAAGAAGCAGGGCTTTGTTCAGTTCACTATACACCTGGGTTAATTAAATCATAATGTAGGTATTATAAATAATTGATTTCAGTCAATGAAGATAAGTACTAAGTTTGGTTTAGTCCGTATTTTCGTAATTGACGTGAGCACCAATTGACCACAGCTTGTTAGCTCAAGAACACTGGCAACCAGTTGGTCTAATAATTACAGTTGTCTTATACTGATGAACAGATGTTACTGAATGGAAACGTTGTATAGTTGACATTGGTCTCTTACTTCAACATTTATAAAGCAGCCATGATACGTATTAGAATTGTGAATAATAATTTCAAGGTTTGAACAGGGCAAGCTTTTATAGAAGAAGTTAAATATTTTAATTATTAGGAACAATAATAAATATGTTTGTTGTAATCCTAAAAGTATTCCCGAATGTAGGAAGTCAGATATATATTTATACCTAAGCCAATCTAAATGAAAGATCAGGAAACAGAATTAGCTAGTGTTGCTCTATGTCCAGAAAATGGTATTGTATAGGTCTGACTAAAAACAGTTATTTCTGAGTTCTATATTTATGTAGTTCATACAATAAAATAACTGTCTTTATGTAAATATGATTATGTTGAATATTTAGGATTTGCCATTTTAATAATAACTATTTATTCGTTTCAATGTCTTCAAGATAGTTCAAAACTTGCTGCTTATCTCTAGTCCTTGATTAATAAGAATTAAAGAAAATAGTCTTATTAAATATAAAATTCGTTAAATTCACCCTTGGTATTTCATTTATGTACTGATGTAAAATATCCGTTAGAAGATACACACACTCATAAAAAGTTGATGGTAGATTATGAGTAAAACACTTATACTAACTCCAAAAGCAAGCTTACTATTAGACAATTGTAAGGAAAGTGTTGGAAATAGCTTTACATTACATACATCTTTACTTAAACGTGCTTCGTACTGTTTTGCTACCAAATATTAAACATGTAAAAATAGGTTGTGTTCAAATTAAATTGTACTTTTTATAATAAATATGTGTATGTAAAACAATAAATACAAATTTACGCAATGGATCTAAACGTACACGTAAAGTAAAATTTTATAATCTTATAAGTGAAACTCAGTTTGTTTTCATTTTACAGGTCGCTGCTCATCAAGTTAACACTGATGACGTCATTAGGGTGGAGAAATGCTCTCTTTAATAATAATCAATTTAGTTGTTTACTTGTTCTTACATTAGCCCGAAGTAAAAGTTTACTCTGTTATTATACATTTTAGAATTACGTAGAAAAATTATGTTCCAACTAAACAAAGGCATTATATTCACATTTTAGAATTGTTATTTGTAACAGAAAATATCTTACTACAGTATAGTGTATCATTCCTCTGTTACTTTTACTGTTTTTTTATTTTTTTTTAGGAGAAAAGGAAATATAAGTCTTATTTCAAATCAGACAGAATTCTTCTAAGTTACCAACCATATTCTAGTACTTTTGTATAACACGGTGCACTACTTTCTTCTTCGTAATCATAACTTGGCTCAATGAAACCTGCCAAAATGTTGGTTAGTGGATTGGCACCATGATTCATACCAAATATAAATACAATATTTTTGTAACTTCAACCACCATAAAATATTAAAGAATTAAATGGACATATATAGACAAAATATTTTTAAGATTATAGATTCATTTTTTGAAACTAAGATTAAAATAATAATCATAAAATACTGTACTCAAATAGAAAATCCTCAATATAAAAAAATATTTTAGGTTAAGAATACAGTTAGAAATTATGTACTAAAGAATATAACAAGGTTCGTTACCTTTTTCATAATATTTCCCCCTTTATAATCAAATATAAATTATATTAAAAATCTTTTCTCGCATGTCATATTTGACAAGACTCTCGGATTTTTCAATTTATGGCCTTAATTCATAATTCGTGTTCATAATGCCATATTTGTTATACGTACACGTGACATATTTAACAAGTATCACTACAAAATATAGAAATGGAATTTATTATTTATAAGTCGTTTATCGGCCTTTGTTATGAAAATGCATAAAATAAAATCACAAAAGTATGCTAATTACTAAGAGCTTAGAGCTTATTTAATGGTAAGGACAGATGTATAATACAATATACTAAATAACTTTAAGTGGTAAAACTTCACACATTCTACAATGGAATACGTTTATTAGTTTACGTGTATGTGTTAGAAATACAACTGTGTTTAATTAATAATATAAATATTGCTAGTTTAATTTTTATACAGTTAAAAGGTAGAATGATTTTACATTTCTCACTCGTTTTTAATAACGTAATTTTTCCTTTAATTTACTTTTTTACACAAGCTTTGTTTGGCCATTATAATATCTGGTGAAGAAAGGCAGTTAATCACTGTAAAAAGCTGTGAAATCGTATATGTAACTCATCTTTACTATAAAGAACATATCCTAGTAAGCTTGGAAAGACAGTAAAGCTAACATGGTTTCTGAGATTCATTATGGCGTTTTTACAGAATCAGTTCTTTACTCATTGTTTTTTTCACCTGTTTTAAACTCAATACTATTTACTTGGATTTAGACTATCGTGCGATGTAAGGTTTGTTATAGAAGGAACTATTTTATGTTATGGTAATTGTTTTAATTCTTTGAAATTTAGCAGCTTTTATCAATTTACTTTTGAAAATTTTAATTAGCTCACTGAACGTTAGGGTCTTGAAAATTACCAAAAGCTCTGAACTCATTATGTTTCTTACAGCATTCCAAGACCAAAGCGAAAGTTTAAAATCTAGAATTCTGGAATCCCAACGCTTTAATTCTTTATCCCCATTTATTCCTTACTTTCGTAAACGAATTTCACATTTCAAATATTACATAAAGGATCTAGGGGAACAGTGATCATTTGAAAGGTGAAAGTAATGTTTTTATTGGATTTAATAAATATTAAAGAAAATGCCATAATTTGAGTATTTTATAATTCAAGTTTTCAACTGTTTATTTTCAGTAAAAACACTCTGAGAGGTAACTCAGATAGCTCTTTACGATTGTTGGTGTTGGATTACAGAAATATTTTTTGGCCCTTAATACTCCAAGACATCAACTCGAATTTTATTGAATAATGTTTTGTCTTGAGCTCCATATCTTATTAAACTATAGGTCCCAGCTATAGAAATAAACCATACGAAGATTTATAAATACTTTAACTACGGACCTAGTCATGCCAATACATACAGATGTAAAGGGGTTTGTCTAAAATAACACAGTTCATTAATATTAGACATGTACCTAAATTTAATATAGCAAGACTATCAATAAAGCTTCCATTATTCAGTTAAGTCTTTCCTAAACCAGTTATGTATAAATAATATTCTCAGATTGGTGTAGATATTTTAATTCTTCTTTAAATATTTATTTCATTCAAGATATTATTTGCAATACAATTTTTTTTCTCATTAATACATTGTTTTCTCAGTATTCAAGTACATGATTTATTCAAAATTTTCACCCATTTGTATTTGCGTGAATTATATATTCAGTAATTTATACCTAACATATATATTTATATCATTATATTATGAATAATCTTTATATAATAAAAGTTTAATTCATATCATGAACAACTCGAAACACGGCTGAACAATTCACGTACACTACCGGTGCACAGTTTAAAACTATTGTTGTGTGAGGAAGTTTCCCACTTCCAGCTGTAACATATACACTGAGCAGTGCAGCGTGAAGTGACAATATATTTAGACTAGAACTCACTTCAATAAATTCTCAACAGTCCCGAATTCACATTGTTTCAACCACATAGAATCCTGGTTTTGGTGCAGCCTTGGTGGTTTTACTAACATTAAACGTTAGCTAAACCAGGATTTATCCAAACAGAATATTAAGAAATTTGTCTAATAGAAACCGCAGAACACAAGATTACTACATTTAGTGTGGTAATACAATATGCTAATAAACCCATAAAACTCTTATTATTATTTATTGCATGCAATTATTAAGTAAGTGATGCTTGAACATCACACTCAGGGTACATTTCCATTAATGTACTAAATGCATTTGATAATTATTAACACTGGTTAACTATATTGTAAGGAACGTAAACTTACAGTATAGTAAGTATATATTTCCTGACTATATACATTACACAATGTTTCACACCGTTTCTGTCATAAGTATTAGTGCATTTGTCTAACGGGTAACTTAATAAAATGTTTCTCTCTGTCATTTGAAATGCAGGACACTCGCTATTAGTCGTCAAAGGTTCATTGTTGCCGAAATTATAACAGTACATTGGAAAGTATAACTGGTCATCTGTCTCAACATCCTGCAGCTTATGGCGTTGCGATAAGATCGATTCAATGTTACATAGCTTATCAGTTCCTGAATAGATTACAAAAAAAACTACACTACCTATCAGTGACATCAGACTGACAGATAGAGAGAAATCAATTAGTTTTCCTGCCCGTCTAAACAATAATGATGACATATAAAGAATTAAAACACACATAATAAGACGCATATTACTTGGCTTGCTTTACAAAGGCAATAATAATAAGAATTATATGAAAAGGGGGAAATTAGCATTTTATAATTACAAGGAATGATAAGTAAATAATCCACGGTTGCTCCTATAACTTCATATACTGTTTATAAAAGTAAATGCGAAACAAAAATATGTTTCACAAGAGAAGCAGTAGATGTTGTGGAACACAGAGCCCAGGGCTGGAGCTATATCGCAGCTCTTTACTTATATTGGCCAGCTGGTATCAGTGGCTCACAAGTGATTTAACAAGTCTCTTTGGAAAATAAAAATCCATTTCCAGTATTACTCGTTGTTTATGATCGAACAATAATCATATCTATTATTTTTAGACCACATTTATAATTATAGTTCACAATATTTTTATATTTAAGTTCAAGAATTCCATTAAATGTCAAAACTCTATCCACTGTAAAAAAGCTAGCAAGTCCATTGAAAAACCTAATTTTGCAAAAGTTGGTAACTTTAATACTTACCTTCTTGGATACAACTTTGAACGCTATATTCTCAAGAGATCGCATAATCAACTAATTATAGGAATTTTTCTTACCATGAATGTTTAAAAAATTCCATTTAAGGATTTAATTGCTTGAAACAACAGATAACCTATCAACATTTTATTATATAAATTACTGTTTTTTAATATGCAGTTTAGGAATTAAGTAAACCTTTAAATTCCCAATGTAAATTCTTATATAAATTAAAGATATAAACTGTTTATATAATGTATTATAACTGTTATAATTACATTCTTTTTCTATTCTAGTTTCTATTCTAGTTCTATTCTAGCCTATTCAGTTTTTTCAAGATAAATAAATTTAGAAATCTTTCCAGGATAAAATGAGGAATGTAGGGCCCGTTAAAATCTGCCATAATCAGCGGTTGTATGGACCCTTACTTCTGGAGGTGAAGCCTTAATATGTCGCAATAACTCTTCTTCTTAATATAATATATCAATGGTGAATTATTCTTTCTTTCCTAGTAAAATGTAGCCCACTTTAGAATGTTGTCAAAAGGCTCTGACTTAGGATATTGAACTTGAAACTTGAAGTTAAAACTTGTGGATAAACTGTGGCTGCTCCATATCTTTTGGGAATATCCTTATAACTTCATGAAATTCCACTATTTTCTTTTCCATACGATATTGCCTTTACTATTGAAAGAATATATTGAAAACATAGGTAACCTTTTTATAAAATATACATACAGTTTTGATCGAATTATGCAATAATTATATTATTTTTCAACCCTTAGCGCCTAAAGTGATGATTTTATGTTACTGAAAATGTGTAGTGATATCTTGCTATGTAATAATTAACACCTGTCAAAAAAATTCTCTTCTCACTCCATCATATTTGTATCATTCAATTTTTAATTTTATAAAGTGATCAATAACTCTGAAGGATTTTTCTCAGCATACATGTCTGGTCTATTTAGGACGTCGATTTAAAAGTAAGGAGTTATGGCTACGATATATTTCAATACAGTGTCACATTGGAAGAGAAAACATTATTTCAAATTTTAACAATGGCCTTTATGGGCTTCTAACAAAACTTTCAATATCAAAGTGTAAAAAATAACCAATACTCCTTGATAGTTGAGGGGTAGCGACCTGCATATCAATCCAGACACCTTGGTTTTACTCACATTTTTGGAGTGTATTATCACTCATACAAATATATATATATACATCCTAGCCTAACCTGAAGTAATGTGAAACACACATTCTATATGGATAAAGAATTCGTATGAAAACTAAATCAGACTCAAATAAAAAAAATTATGATTGTAATTAAGTAGATGATACCACTGGTTCATTCTTAGCTTTTATAACTTCTAGCTGGACCTACAAAATTAGTACAGTAAAAACGGATGTCTCATTTTCATCTGGGAAACTCCATGAATGATGAATGAATGAGCGGCAAATGGCTAATCGCAAATTTAAAGATATTTTGGTAAAAGGGTGGATCTTATCTACAGCGGTGGAAAACTATTGCAGTGGGTGTTGATCCCTTAAAGACTTAAAGGGCGATTTTAGTACAAAAACAAAAGAGTACCTTCACTTAACTGCATTGACTGGAAGTTACTGGAACGAGGTTTTCGTCCTTTTTTCCATGGTGGCATTAATGAGATGTTGTCCGTTATTTCCTATCTGTAGGATTTTGACGTAAGCACCCGTAGCACCAACCTCATACTCATAATGAAAATACTGTCACTCCAGAAGCAATCTAAAAAGCAAGGACTAAATGTAATGTATGTTTTCCTCAGCTTTTCTTCCAATGAGAACTACGAATCTGATGATATGTAATATATATTTTTGTAATCAGCAAAAATTTCACAAATGAGAAAAAGACGTTTACTAATACGGAAATGAATATAATGGAGTAACTATTTATTACATAACTAATACAACACTGAACCGTAAAATGTCAAATTTAAGTTATTCCAAAATCAATAAAAGAAACCGACACAGAAATAATTAATTTGGCCAAATGCGCGAAGGAAACGTGACTATAATATTTAGTTCAAGATTAAACTTATTGTGTTCCTTTTTCGCATTTTAATCGCATGTAATTACCAGTTCCTGGCTGAATTCAGCCCAGATCTCGTTTTGTCCTTCGTTGCATTACTAACCATTTCTTACCTATAAAGACGTTCATGCATATTTTATTATTAGCATTAACAAAGAAAAGCACTTTGAATTTATAAAATGTTTAGGATTAGCATGACTTTGTTGTATAAGTCAAATACAAATATTATCTTGATAAATTTTAATAATAGGTCATTCACAAATTATAGGAAAGATTTTTTTGTAAAATGACTATTTCGTAAATACAAGTACTTTTTGTACAAGTGTCACTTAAAGTGTAACCTAATTTAAAATACTTAAATTGAAATTCTATTAGTTAGTAATTTGTTGCTTACTACTCTACAGTCAATGTCTAGGATAACATTGAAAAATAGTGGACTGCCTATTTCTAAATAAGTTACTTTTTTCTAAATTAAATTAACCCATATGTTCCTTTTAACAATTAAAGATTAACAGAATATTCGTCAGTGAGTTAACATAATACATAAATTAGGAATATTTTAGTACGTGTAAAAGTAAAAATAAATGAATATTTATTTTCCAACATTACATTCATGTTTACAATAAATGAAAAACTTAAGAAGTCACTGACCAAAAACAAGTAGCTTGTCAGTGTAACAAATAAACAATACACAAATAAACAGTGTATAGCTTACTCTCACATAAAAAAACTAAAACTAAACAGTCAACGGACTGCTTTCCGCGACGTCTGCACAAGACTACAAACAAAACTACAACTTAAACAAATACGTATAGGAGACTTTTATACAATATAGCGTGATTACTAGAAACTAATTAGAGAATATAAAGAATTTAAAAAAAACTATTTTGAGAGAAATACAAATATACAATCTTATGTACTAAAATCATAAATAATTTTACAAAAAATTAATAAAAAATATATTGAAATAATTGAAAAACAATAACAAAAATAAATAAATTATGCTCAAGCAAGAGGATCTCTCCTTGTAACTTCTTAACATGGTCTCCTGTAACACATTAGAGAACGACAATTATTCTTCCAATGAAAACATTTATCTCTGTCAGGACTGAACTCTGAATATATTTATATATTTCTAACCCCCTCCACTTACCATGTGAACTATTAGTTATAGTGCTATATTTGGAAGACATTTACTTGATTAGTAAAGATTTAAAATTTTTGTAAGTTGACCCTTACCTGTATGTTGTATCAGGTAAAGAAAGTGGCATATCTTAAAACTTAATTTTATCAATAGATGTAAAAATGGTAATTATATGGACATAAATTGTTGTACATATTAAACAATAATCAACCACAAGGTAAAAGAACTCCACACATCATGTCACGACAGACTCTTTTAAGGATGTATGTAAAATTTCAAATATAAAAGTAATTTAATTTTCAAGATGTTGAGTGGTCATTTTGACTAACATACAAACATGAAGGGCTAACGGAAAGAACAGGCTAAGTCCATTTTGAGTAATTTTACAGGAGAGCGTTTTTAATGTTTAAATGTTAAATAAAACCTTACCAATGGGTAATAACTACAAGAATATAATAATTATGCCTAGTAAATGTTGTTTTACATTGCTTTAAATTAACAAAAGCGTCATTATTGTATTGTTTATTCCCAAAACTCGTACTTAAAAGTCATAAGTACAAAACAGAACGGCAAAAAACAAGTTCAGTCCATGGGCTTACCCAGTTTTTTTACCAAACCTGGTAAAATAAAAGCCACATATAAATAGAAATTTATGTTTTTATTCAAATGAAATAAAGATACAAGGTAAACTCTACTTAGGCAATCTTAGTTTGATGTCCAGATTATTCATGAGGCAAACTTGTATGTCATACAAAAAAGAAGTTGACACTAAAATTACGCGTCCTGGAACTTATTAAAGATATTATGTTTCATGCTAATCTTAAATTCTCAATATTAAATCTTTCTTTACATGCCTTACGATACAATTATTTTTTTAGTTTATTACTAATTTGGTTTCACATCAACGATTGAAAAATAATAAAAGTGTACACTCCAAGTTACGACTTAGATAGCGTCAAATATCTTCCTTTTGTGGTGAACGTAACTAGACATCCACAGAATAACGCTCGTACTAGTCATGTATTCGCTGTCACTTCGGAATTAATGCATATGTGCTTTTAGGATTAATTAAGAAAATACTTTTATCAGCTTTTTTTTAGGAAAATTTCCTTTCCGGGTAAGTCGGAAGATAATTCACATCGGCTTTCACCTTGAAATGTCAAACTGAATACACTTGGTACAACACTCGTGGGACAATTACTTAATTTTCACTGGCATATTAATATAATCGCAACACTTTCATACATTTAGAAACTCCATAATCTTAAGTCTTACAAGGGAAATATCGTTAAACTATATTAACTTATTTGAAAACCCGTGCACTTGTTCTAGTTACAATTTATCGAAAATTATGTATGTAAAGGTAGGCTATACACTTATAAAAATGTAATTGTGTAATTCTAAAACTTTTGAAGGCCACCAATTTTAAACATAGGGTAAATGTATTTTAACTAGAATGTAGTAAACTAGAAAATAAGTAAATTAACATAAGTAAAAGAAATAACTTTGTTTATAATGTTTTAATGTGCTTAAAATGTTTTATGTATTATAGGCAAATGTAAAAGTATCTGCAACAGCCAAAAAATGCGAATAGCAATAATATTAAAACTTCTCATTAGTCGACTTCATTGATCCACTTTATTCGAACTATATTCAAATAATATATTTGTACAAAGTTTAGTTTGGAATAAGGCTATTATTATTTACCGAATAGTTGTGTTTACAAGTTCAGGTTACATTCTATAAGCCAATGCATGAATATAGATTTTCTGTATTAGATGGATTTGGATTTTTGTTGGCCATTATCGGAAAAAAACCCATCGTAATTTCAACAGGAAGGTTTGTATGCAATATACCTTGAACACTGATTGAAGTAAATATTATATAGATAATGAAATTTATCTAGTATTTAAATAGTTTTGAATAAAAATCATAAGAAACAGTCTACAGGAATTAACCCTTTGGGTCCACAAAATAAGTACTGGAATCGCGGTAAAGGTGACAACCATCTGAGTGGCCACTTCCCTAACACTACCATCCTTAATGATTCACCAATTACTACAATTAATTAATTAAATTATATAATTCCGTTTAAACACAGACACAGTTAGCTACAAACTTAAAATAATTTTACTGTAACAAGTATTCTGTTGAATTAATTTATCCTGTCCAGTTCGACACTTGACCTGTTCACTCGTGACCTTTCCGGGAAGTATACATTACTGTCTTACCGTAAAACATCCCTAGAAATCATCAATCGGCCAGTCCTCCACATTGTCAACACAAGATTTGCTCGCCTTAATAATAATCTAGACAGTAATCATGTTAATCGGTTCCGTAAATAATTAAATCTTATGCTAATGATCATCAGTCCTGAGTCAACGCGAGTCCTGTCCAAACACTGACTGCTTTCATGGCGCGATTGGTTTAGTCACCGCGTCCTACGACCTGTTAGTCACCGTAGCAACACGAAAAATGCGGCCTAGAGAAAATGAATGATAAACGTCTCTGATAACCTGCCACAGTCTGACTATCCGAGTCAGTACAGCAGTGCAAGTCTAATAGCTATATCCCAAACTTGAGTCCGATAAAACTAGTTTCTTGAATAATTACATATATGTATAAAACTATGTATAAAACATCTAATATATAATATACCCAATTGCAAAATTAGAGCTGAAAATCCCTATATATATCATTTAACTAGCCGACTTACTACTTAAAGACTGCGCCAACAAATTAATTTCGTATTAGAATGTAGCATGATTGGCCCTTATCGTAAATAGCTATTTTCTACAACTATTTCTTTTACTAATGTACCTTTAAACGTTTAGATTTTAAACATATGTAAATAGTAAAAACGGAATTGCTAACGTAATAATAACTTAATTTTAGTTTTATATTGAAATAAAATTGTTGCTCTATAAAACATCACAGCGTAACAAACACTCAGTATCTTTCCAACTTTTTCATTTATTAATTATCTATTTAAAGTTAATAACTACTAATGAAGTCACTAACTAGTTGAGTTGCAGTCACAAAGTAATCACATTGTTGATGTGATCGGCGGACCATGTAATGTAATACAGAGGCACTCATCAGTGCCAGTAACACTGTTAGTGTGATTGTTAAACAGTCAACATCAGCTGATTACGTAGCCTATTATTTGTGGACATTTTGTGTTTTTCTACTAAACAAGAATAAATGTCCATATGCCCATTAGACCATAAATGTGCTTCATGGCTGGATGCAAAATTAATTAACGTAATCCAGATCATGTTTTAAACCCTACTGATATTATGCAAAATATAGTTGAGTTTTCTTTACTAAATATATGTTTCCATTTCGTATTCCTTTTAAATTCTTCTCATTAATTACTAGATATGTGTAAACGTAAAACCTCAATTATTACTTTATATTTTCTTCCCAATAAATCCTTTAACATATATATTGCATGGATGTTTCAGAACTGTTATAGAATATTTTAGAGGAGCGATCTTCAAAAATATCCGACAAGAGTTCTGAAACATTTTGTGTGGTAAATATATTGTACCTTTTCGTATTTTATAAAGAATGAAGTAAATAAACGTCCCAACAACACAAATTAAATGGTTTGTACCCAAGTATTGTGAAAAGAAAGTAAACAATATGTCACACACTCAGCAAAATTTACCGCCGTTATTACGTAGGGTTCAGCTACTTCGGTGCAGAAACAAAGTTCAGTCTCGAATTTAAATGTACGACATGTAATAATGTTACGTCTACCATCCTTTTATATCTGGTCCAGAACAGAATATTTAAATGGAATAAAAGAATAGATATTAAATATTGATTTTTACCTCTGTGTTGTGATTAGAAAAACATTAACCATTTGTTATTATCTTATTTTTATTATATAAACCATTCTGTTAGGCAAAAAAAGAAAGCAAGAGCTGCGTAAAAGCAGTGCATAAAGTTATGTAAGCACATAAGGGGTTAGAGATACTACGTATGAGATTAAAAAGAACTGTATAAAATTAGGGAAAATATACTACTTTACAAATAAGGAAATAACACGTAGCGGGTGGGAGAAAACTTAACAAAATAAGAATATGCTTGAACATAAACTCACAAAACTGTTTAAATAATTTGTTAAAATAAAAGGGGTGAGTAAGATGTAAGAAATTTATATTAAATTAAACCGATACTAAAGAGTACCGAAGGAACCGATAGGACGTAACGAGATAAATATCGCACTGATCGACTGACAGACATAATTGATATTTTTACCCAAAAATCACTAGAGTTTTTCTTGGACATCAAAAGTCGACCACTTGATGAATTATGACGATACTACTTATGTTTCTAGTGAAAATTCTAAAAAGCTATCAAACTCTATCAATAATAATAATGTAAATGTTCTATGTTTGAAGTTAGTTTTTACGATGGAAGGATGGTGAATGAAACAGGATTGTTCCAGTGAAACAAAAAATCAGTAACACTAGGTTTCTTGATCTGCTATCTGATATCATATTGAAGTAAATAACTAACCTAAGATATAATTACAAACTTGTTTGACATAAACATACCAGAGCGTTGTGAGACTCCTAAGTCAGGAATCACAACCACTATGTAGTGTCAACTCCACTAACTAAAACATTCACTTAATAAAATAAATAACACAACACTAAATATAAAACTAAACTACTGATTACAGGTCACGATAGGTTTTTTGTATCACTGAACAATAGAAAATATCCAGAAAAATCCTGTTTCCTTCACAATATAAATCTATTTTATTTCGTACTGCTGTAGATGAAATTCACTGTTCAACATAAAAAGATATTCACTTTTTAATGGGTCGACTAACCCTGGCTAAAGGAACAAAAAAATTTCAAAATGTTTAAAATCACTCAAAAAAGTAATTTTCTAATTTTTCTAATTTTCTAAAAATAATTTACACATCATGTACTTTATAATCTTCGATATAACTTGAATACATATTGTGGTTGAAAGAAGAGAGGTGTAGATCTTGTCGATGTTTTAATTTCTGATCAAAGCCCTTTGATAAGCCACAAGGGAAGTCTGACATTGGACAACTTAACCACTGTGCGGTTTGTAAGTATCATTGTACACATATCATACTAGACTGACTAAAGTGATAATGATTTAAACAATACAATTTTTGTACCAAATTTAAAACTAAAGATAAAGTGCGTATTGTGTATTTTAAAATGGAAAAGGAGAATGGAAAATACGTTCATAAACTCGTACGGATATGACTTGTTTCCTCGAAACTCTTTTTTTGTATTGATTGTTATATAAACTTATATGTGTGTTAAATAACTAAATGGTTTGTATACTAGTAGTAAGAGAAGCACAAGCTATAGTCGAATTGATTACAAAATAGGACTGGGACCGGTGGGAGGGGCGCGGTCGACGGCTGAGAGCAGCCAATCAGCTTCGAGTAAACCGCACAGCGTTGCCGTTTTCACATCCGCACGTCACTCCTCAGTCTCAGTCTCTGCCCAGCAACCGATTCGTGTGTTTCACTTTGTAGTCTCGTGTTCTGTGTAACTGTAGTGGTGTTACCGTTGTTAAACAGTCCTTTTCAGGACTTAGTTGTGACTTAGGCCTAGTGTAACAAACTATTTTGTACTTTCATAACCTTCGTACTGGTAGTTAATGATTATATATACATCATGAATGCAGAAAATCAGACTGTGAAACGTCGTGGGCGTCCGCGCATTCATCATAAGCGTTTACATTATCAGAACGTAGGACGTGGTGTACCTCTGCGCACTCAAGCCAGAAAACTTGTTTGCACTGCCAAAGAATATTTCCAACAGGAAAAAACAAACAATGGCCCACTCTTACCCGTTGCCAAAGTTGTACAACGAACTGCAGCGGCCCTGGGCATAAATAAAAATACCGTTGTAAAAATTTGTTCAGAGAAGAAGAAAAACATCGTTGAGGGAGGAAGTGGACAACTACATACCCCAAACAAAAAGAAATTTCCACGTCAGAAACGAGTTACAAACCTGGATAATTTCCAAAAAGATGCAATCCGTCGTCATGTGTATGCATACTATAGACGAAAGGAATATCCAACTTTAAAAAACTAATTCAATCATTGAAAGATGCCGATTTATTTAACGGTTGCAAATCTTCACTTTCACTTGTTTTAAAACAACTTGGCTTCAAGTACAAGTCAGTTGGGAAACGGAAAGTACTTCTTGAAAGACCAGATGTAGTTGCATGGCGCTGTAGGTTTCTTCGTCAAATGAAGAACTTAAATTTAGATGAAGTAGTCTGGATTGACGAGACATGGGTTAACACAAATCACTCCCAAACAAACGCTTGGACAGACGACTCTGTTCAAGGTACAATGTCCGTACCTCTGGGTAAAGGGGGAAGAATGATATTGCTTCACGCCGGTAATTCTAAAGGGTTTATTCCAAACAGCCTTCTACTTTTTTCTTCGAAAAAAACGAGTGATTACCATGAAGAAATGGACCACGAAAAGTTTTTAGGCTGGTTTGTAAGCAATCTTCTTCCAAATTTGGAAGAATCCTCAACCATAGTATTTTATAATGCTAAGTACCACTCAAAAGTATTGGACAAGGCCCCAACAATGGCTTCAAAAAAATGTTTGATGGTGGAATGGCTACAGAAATTCAACATCCCATTTGAAGCAGACATGAAGAAAGCAGAACTTTTGGAAGTAATAAATTTACACAAGCCTCGCTTTCCAAAATATGTTATTGATGAGTTAGCCAAGGAACGTGGCCATACTGTGATTCGTTTACCTCCGTATCACTGCCACTTCAATGCTATAGAGTTGATTTGGGCCCAAATCAAAGGACACGTTGCAAAAAACAATAAAACGTTCACATTGACGGAAGTAACAAGATTAACCAAGGAAGGGATAGACTTAGTAACAGGAGATGAGTGGAAAAAAGTTGTATCACATACAAGGAAAACCATAGAGGAAGCGTGGGAAAATGAGGGTGTTCTGGAAACTGCGATTGAAGAGCTCATCATCACGTTAAACAGCGACGACGACTCCAGCGACGACAGCAGTGCTTTTTCGGATGACCAAAATTTGGGAGAAGATCGCTTTGACCACCTGCTATCAGATGAATCTCAACATGACAGTGAAGATGAAAGTGACAGTGACTTAAGTGGAGTGCAACAATTATGCCCAGAAGGTAGAGTACTACAATTTGATGAATTTTAATAAGTGTACGTAATAAACAATTTCAGAGTACAGCTACTAAACTAGACCTAATTAAACGTTATTGTTTTGAATGACAGTAATATGTATGTAAATAAAAATATTTAACATTTAATGCTTGTTGATTGTTTTCTTATCCTGCTTAATTTGATAGATTTACTATTTTATACATATATATATATATATATATATATATATATATATATATATATATATATATATATATATATATCGTTCAATTTTTCGAAAAAAATAAAACGAATATATTTTTAATTCTATTTCCGCATGCAAATACGACAAAACTATACACTTAAAAACCATATTTTAAATAATTTTTATGAATAGGTACTGGTTTAAAATTACATCATAATATTATTATCTAGCCAATTGTAATGATATTTAAAATTAAATGTGCAACCAAATATTTATGTAATTATTTAAATCAATATTTACGTGAGTTTGTTTCATTTATTAACACCAAAACGAAAAGTATGAGCAAACAGGTTCATACAAGGTCATGAGTGAACTTGATAATAATTTTGTGTAAATGACCAAAAGTCACTCAAAATTATTAACCTTATGAATAAATTGATAGCATAATAATAATATAATCAATTGAAGACTCAATAAACGGTCAGTGAAACGCGCGTGGCTAGCAGATCTGCTATACCCTGTAACACCAAGCGACGTCAACGTGGCAACGCCGCTCCCCCTCCTATGCCGAGCGCCAGTCCTATTTTGTAATCAATTCAACTATAATAGATGTATTTATAATTTCATAAAACTTACAAAAGGAATTATTTCCATCACTATCCAAGTATACATCATTCCAATTGACTGTCTGTAACTTATTCTTAACAAGATTAAAATCTATAGCTACTTTCAATAAATCAGAAATTTGTACAGAATTTACAGATGGGTTTACAGCTTGTGTAGGCGCAATTTTAAAATTTACAGCTAATAAGCAATGATTAGTTATACCCTGATCAAAAACGGAAGCCTGAAAATTATTTATATACTTATTCCTTACAAAAAATGGTCTATTATTGTTTTCTATTTCTATTTTTGGTATTGTTATTGAAATCCAAAATCGTCAAAACTTAAATCTGTAGAGAGCTTTTCTTCGGTATTTACCGACCGAGTGATTTTTTTCTCGGTAACTATACAGGTAGTCGAGTACAGTTTAATGATAACAAAAAATCGTCGTCCTACCTCAATAACTGAAGTCCGAAGTAGTTGAAGTTCTAATCATTAGAGTTTTTCTGGTGTATTTTATTTCCGACCGAAAGCGATTTTTTTCCGATAATTATATTCTCGTCTACAGTGGAATTATACAAAAAATCGTCATTATAACTCATTCATAAATACCTCTATCAATGAAATCCAAAGTAGCCGAACTTCTAATCAGTAGAGTTTTTCCGGTGTATTTTCCGACCGTTAGTTTGATCTGTACCCGAGCAACGCTCGAAAATTGCCCTACTTTTCTAAAGGGTTTCCGGCTGTCAGTGGCCCAATGTCCTCGAAAGGGTATTTCATTTTCTCCACAGAATATAGTTGTGTCAATTATACGCTTGAGTGAAGCTCTGTTTTGTTCTTTTTCTTTCTTATCCAGTGAATTCAACATCACTTTGGTGCCTTCTACTCGGTCAGAATCGAACTTCGAAAAGTTTCTGAAGATATACAAGAAAATTTGTGGTACTAGAGTTGCTGTGAGAGTTGAATTTACCTATTACATCTTTACACTTTCTGTAAGGCGTAGTAAAGCTCCATATTTTTGGTATTTACCTTTTACCAGTGAACTCATTGGCAAATAACACACAAAACGTCCCGTAGATCCCCTGGTTTCGGACCCCCCCGAACGTAATTTCTGGCTACGCTACTGGGGCTTAAGTAATCTAACATGACAAATTCCATAACCAAGGAAAGTATGCGGAAGCAGGGAATATCGCAGACGATGCTATATTCGTACATTTACATCAATAATAATATGAGTAAACTGATCGAGCAGTTAGAAAACAAATAATTGTAAAACACTACTAGATTAGAGAAGCATTTTGTTATTTTACTTATGATATATAATGTTGTATGTTATTACGCTTTATATTTCCCTTTTAATCTCTCCTAAAAGAGTTTTCACTAACGTCAACTTTTATTAGTTCAAATCAGATGTTTATATAACAATTTGTTTACATGTCGGTAAAGTAATCATTCTATTTTAAATCATGTGGAAAACATAAACATGCATGATGAATAATATAAAAGTTTACCCCACTTGCGAAGAATACATCATAGGCGACCAAAAGAAGTAGTCAATTCAACAAGGAGCGATAGTAATCTCTCACTAGCACGCCATAGAGCGAACAAGCGTGACGTTCCGTTTTCGTTTCCACCATGGAAAACATACATCCATAGCCCGCCAAAAGAGGTAATCACTTCAAAAATTAATTGTAGTCACTTCAAATATTGATTGAACTCTAGCAAAAATGTATACAATACAATAGGCAATTAATAAAATTATCTCATTCTTATCAGTTTTCATTCTCCATTCACTCAGCTTACATGCAGTTACCCCAGTGTGACCACAAGAACCACCAACCGTCACTTCAGCTGATCTACAGCAATAAGGGCATAACCTCAGCCCCAAAGCGATCGCTTGTTAATGATTCTGATATTATATGGGAGGTCGTTCCACAATTGACAAGTGGATACAGTGAAAGATTCGTTATATAAGGCTGTCCGATGAATTGGAGTTGATAATAAAGATGGATCCCTACGAGTTCTACGAGCACCGATATCAGACATAAAAACAAAATTTTGGGCCAAATAACCTGGATAACCATTATGGATTATTGCGTGCGACAGACTAAGTAAATGAAGATCTCTAAGTTATTTGATTTTAATAGGGATTATTGCTCAAAATAAGGAGATACATGATCACCATGTCTTAAGTTGAAAATGAATCGAATACAATAATAATTCTGTGCACGTTAAATTTTACTAGAATCACTGAACAATGGCAAATGTCCGGAAAATCCTGTTTCCTTCACAAATTTAATAATTTATGGTAGACTATTTATAGAAAATATATTCCAGGTTTTGAATGTAAAATTGCGAGATTAAAACTATATGTAGGTTTTATGTACAGCAAAAATATGTAGGTAACCATTTTGCTAAAACTCGAAACCTACCCTTAGCTACAGTTGAGGCTGTTCAACTATCCTATCAGTAAGAACAACACATTCCCTGCCTAAATAAATTAACAGACTTTAAATATGACGACTTTTCAAGTAAGAAATTAATTTAGTATATTTTTGTTTTTTAATCTGTGGTACTGGAAATATTATAATATTGCGTACACTTTTTTCAAAATAAATAACAAACACTCATAAGTTTTATGAAGTAAACTGTACATCTTGGTTGATTAAGACACTTTAACGGTGGCTACATTAACTTACAGTACAAGTACTGAAAAAGGCGTCTTGATATAACAACAAAATTATTATCTTCTTAGCTGACACACATAACGGCAGATGACTGTAATGAATATAATTATATGTTATCTGTAGGGCACATTCAAATTTTGTGTGCAATATCTGTATGTTGACTTCTTCTAGTCACAACTTGGTACCTTTGGCCATCTGCCACTCATCTTTTAACTTGTAATGCGGGGTTTTTTCTGCTAAATGTACACACTTGGCATTATTCAACATGTTCGTTCATACAATATCCAGTTTTAAACAGTATTATAGTCTCATTCAATACATATTAACAATATTATTCTTATCATAAATGGAAATTACAAAATAAAATGTTCAAAAAAAGATCTCTCATGATAAACACTTAATTCAATAGTTACTAAATTGAAAACTATTAATTACCATCTTAATTATAAACTAATAAAAGATGCAACATCAAGTGTAAGATGTAATATTTATACAAATTTGTATTGTTTTAGAAATGTTAACTATTTTCAGTGTCAAAACAACTCCAAAATGTTATCTGGCCTCTAGTGACTAAATATATTTGTTCATTCATCGTCAAACATTTGCAATTGAAATTATTGTATATAAGTAAATAAAAAAGAACTATGACTGCACATTTTAAAATTTTATTTTCATATTAACCCTCCGCCACCCCCTAAAGTACATGTCATACTTTAAGACAACCAAACTGCAGTGTAATTTAAAATTGGTTTTCAATTAATAAAAACAAAGTTCAAGAAATTTATAGAGAGAGGAAATTTGGGGTAGTTCCAGGTTCAAAAGTAGCAATTTTAACTCACAATTACAAGACCTTCTGGTTTCCTTTCAGGCTGATCACAACAAGCTCATGTAGAGCAGTTACAAGTAGTAACATCTCCATTTCAAACTTTGAGCCTTTTGTAGTTGCCAACCAGATTGATGCCAAGGATTTGGAGTCATCACAAGCAGAGCAATCCGTCTTCACTGAAGATTTAAAGCCTGGAATCACCAACCAGGTTCATGACTAGGATTTGGAGTCATCATAAGCAGAGCAATCCGTCTTCACTGACGATTTAAAGCCTGGAATCACCAACCAGGTTCATGACTAGGATTTGGAGTCATCACAAGCAGAGCAATCCGTCTTCACTGACGATTTAAAGCCTGGAATCACCAACCAGATCCATGACTAGGATTTGGAGTCATCATAAGCAGAGCAATCCGTTTACACTTAGGATTTAATGTCTGGAATCACCGACCAGGCTCATGACTAGGATTTGGAGTCATCACAAGCAGAGCAATCCGTCTTCACTGAAGATTTAAAGCCTGGAATCACCGACCAGGCTCATGACTAGGATTTGGAGTCATCACAAGCAGAGCAATCCGTCTTCACTGAAGATTTCAAGCCTGGAATCACCGACCAGGCTCATGACTAGGATTTGGAGTCATCACAAGCAGAGCAATCCGTCTTCACTGACGATTTAAAGCCTGGAATCACCGACCAGGCTCATGACTAGGATTTGGAGTCATCACAAGCAGAGCAATCCGTCTTCACTGACGATTTAAAGCCTGGAATCACCGACCAGGCTCATGACTAGGATTTGGAGTCATCACAAGCAGAGCAATCCGTCTTCACTGACGATTTAAAGCCTGGAATCACCGACCAGGCTCATGACTAGGATTTGGAGTCATCACAAGCAGAGCAATCCGTCTTCACTGACGATTTAAAGCCTGGAATCACCGACCAGGCTCATGACTAGGATTTGGAGTCATCACAAGCAGAGCAATCCGTCTTCACTGACGATTTAAAGCCTGGAATCACCAACCAGGTTCATGACTAGGATTTGGAGTCATCACAAGCAGAGCAATCCGTCTTCACTGACGATTTAAAGCCTGGAATCACCGACCAGGCTCATGACTAGTATTTGGAGTCATCACAAGCAGAGCAATCCGTCTTCACTGACGATTTAAAGCCTGGAATCACCAACCAGGTTCATGACTAGGATTTGGAGTCATCATAAGCAGAGCAATCCGTCTTCACTGACGATTTAAAGCCTGGAATCACCAGATACTCTATCTTCAATTTATAATTTTTACTGATAACTAATAAACCCTCTCTCTTCTAATTTAGAATTTTGAATAAGATTATGTTAAAATTTGTATTACTATAGTTACTGTCATCAACAATTAACAATATACAGATTTTTAAAAGCCTGTTATAAAACTTTAATTACTAATAATTTAAAATTGAACTGGAGTCCAAGGATGAAAATAAAATATGTAAAAAAAAACAATAATTACCGGTACTGTTATATACAATAATTGTGCAGCGCATTATTGGAATCCTTTATTCTCATGAAATATATCAAACGAAACAAGAATAAAATAAAGTAAGGAAAAAACTTAATAAGCATACACAATATATAAATGAGATGGCCAAAACAACAAATGGCCTGTTATACAGTGATAATACACAAAAAGAAAAAAAAATCTCTGCGGATGCTGACACAGTTTCACAGCGTTATAGCCTACTTGATGAAAGATTAGGTGTCCTAAAGTTTATTCTATAATCGGGTCTCTATTTTGCTGTAGGCTTTAATTTTGTCTGTACTGAAGGATGTTTAAAATTGGCTTTAAATATGTAAGCAAATTAAGACACTTACATATTTACATCTTAATAATAAAGTTGGATTTGTTATTTTAGTTTAACTCTTCAAAATTTAATCAGAAAGTCGGCATATCCTGTCTTAGTGTAGAGTATCAATTGCCTGACGAGTTTAGAGGTGTTCTTAGGGTTCTCTTGTTCTGTAACATCTCCCTTGTACCGATGGTCATGTTATACAGATACAGAACTTATTTTTGAAGTCATTGCAATTTTAAATCCTTTCATGAATTATCTGACCCTCTTTAGGTAATAGTGGTGACAGACTTGCAGTTGATATAATTAATCGTCATTATATAGGAATTGTATTGGATAATTGGAAAATATTTAGTTTCTTTAACTTGTTTGTTTTTAAAAATAGCTAAAGTTTATATGAAGCTGAGTGTTATATCTTATTTTTGTTAACATGTAAAGTATCAGATGTCATCATCAGTTAGTGCAGACCAAAGATATGCACCTCTTGCAGCTTGAATTTTCTTGATAATAGACTGTTAATAGATCTTGGGTTAAATATGTGTGACCGGTGGGCTTAGAGGCAGGGAGGGGGCGCAACAGCACAAAAGTACTTAACTTTAAAGACAAATGATTAAATTATAAATAGGTTTTATGAAAAGAAGTGCTACTTTAACAGTCATAATTATAGTAGTTGGGAAGCGGGCAGCAAGTTCGGTGCCAATTTGAGGGTCCTGCAGTAAAAGTTTGTACTGGGCCCAGCTCAAGATAGGGCCGGCCCTGATTGGGCCATCTGCTATGTAAGTTTTTCTTAATGTTATTTTGCATAGTGGTCTTCTCAATTTACCCACGCTAAGTGAATATTAGACATATTATGGATAGTAGGAAGTAATTTAATTTGTAAATTCATATTTTTATTTTGTCTTCTCCACTTCTTATGTAAACAGAAAACCTTGGAACATTTGGAATAATGTGAATCAACATTTTTAATAAATTGAAAATTTTAACATTTTGCTTCCTATAACAATTCATTTATTAACTTACCTGATTTGATTACTGTGTTGCAGTTTTAAAGAACAGCTGTTTGATAACGCTCATTGTTGAAAACAACTGTTTGATTATACGCTTAGCTTCAATAATGATAAGGAATTAAAACAATCAATAAAATTGAAGGGGAACTTTTCCGGATACAGCAGATTAAGCGCTGTTATCAGTATATGATAAATATATGAAACCTTATGTATAAATATATGAAATATATATGAGTACAAAGGCTACCGTATCATATCATATTGTGCTACTATGCTGTGGATATGTTTACAAAACTACAACACCTATAAAAGTCATACTTAAAAAACCCGTTGTGTGTTTGTTGTTTTAGGTCCATCTAAACAATCATATCATAACAATAAACAACTAGTAGGATGTTGCATTACAAACATTACGAAAACAACGGTATCTTTTTTTTTCGAAATGAATTACTATAGGCTAATGTTAATAATTACAATACTCTGGAAGGCACCAACAGTCATTCTACATTTTATTCATCTCATAAAATTATAATTAAACAATATCTTCTCATATAAATTTGAAAAAGACACTGCCATAGAGACAAAATGAACCGTACAGCACAGAGCATATGCAAGCACAGAGCACAGTGTAACTAAGTTACGTTCTGGATGGAGTGACACATAGCTGTCGTCATTGCTATTTATATTGCCGTTTGTTTTCCGCTATAGCAGATTTTTCCACAAATCTGCTATTGATTGTTTCAAATAGGTGCATACTTGGCAAACAAGTCATTTAAACATATTCTGGCATATAAACAATGTTAAACTAATTAGTGTTTTTGAATTCGTTACCGCGTAACTTAAATAACTAAATGGTTGTTAAGTATAAACAATAATGCGTTTTAGCGGACACTCATGGAACTGCCCTCTCACTAATACTGCAGAAAACTTGTAAAAAATACGTTGTGTTTCAAATTTTATACACACTGAAGGGATCTTGTAAAATATAAGAGATACAATAAAGATTAAAAAGACAAACTTGTATGTAATAACAAGACCAACAAATCATTGGGGTCAAGTTGATCCAGGTTGCGTCGTTCACTTGCTGAACTCAAAAAACTGTTTTTTTGTCAAAATTTTCAAACTGTCACAGCACTCCTATTAGTAACTATATAGAAACGTTTTTATATGAAATCTGAGTGAAATTTCTTTTAGTATTTAAATATTATAAGGAAAAGTTTTTCAAGACAAGCATACGGGAGGTGTAGGGTTTGACCATTAGTTAGGTTTACAAACTATCTGAATAGTTGAAAAACAATTACCTTCACACTACTATATAAAACCGGAGTTTTTTTTAAATATATGTTAAAAACCACAAGGAAAGTATAACATTATTAAATCAATTATTTTTAAAGTTATTTTTTAAATCATTAAAACCTTTAATTTCATTTCATTAGGTAAACGATGGATCTTTGCATTTAAACATATTTACTCAAACCCCCTGCTCTTTCTGTTTGCTTATTAAAAAAAGTCATTAAAATATTCAAAACTAGAAGAAATTTCATGTAAAAAATCGCTTCAATATAAGTGTTGTGACGGTTTGAAAATTTTGACCAAAAACAGTTTTTAGAGCGCAGCGAATAAATTGACGCAACCATAAAGTGAAAAAAAAAACTATTAGTGAAACACGCGTGGCTAGCAGATCTGCTGTACCCTGTAACACCAAGCGACGCGACGTCAACGTGGCAACGCCGCGCCGCTCCCTCTCCTATGCCGAGCGCCAGTCCTATTTTGTAATCAATTTAACTATAGTATACTAGGTGCCCGACGAATGGCCGCCGGAAATGGCCCCGGGCTATTATCCGCACAAAACGTTGCGTAATCACCGACCAATTAGAGTCAAGGGAAGGCATCAGGTGATCTCTGCAATCAGCTGTCTTCGCGTAGCAAGTTAATATAGCTTTAGTATGAAAATTATGTTAGGAACACAGACATTTTGCAAATATTAATTAATGTGATTACAGTTATTTAATTAATGTAAATCTTCTTGAATTACTTTAATAAACCGTTATTAGAGTATAAAGACGAAACTGAAAGTTTTTAAGACTTCTCCTAAAATTTTATTAAAAAGAGCGAGACGCAGACCGTCACTTTCCTAACAAGAGGCTGAACAAGAGGTTTTTCCGCTCAATTATTCCTTGACTGAAGTTTTAAACGCGTTTAACTGTCCAAAGATTTCCACTTGAGGTGCGCTGAACGTTCAGAAAATAAACTCTTACATAAAAAATACAGTAAATAGAATATCGTTTCTGTTTTCAATATATACAGTTTGTTGGAGATTGAATGGGTGAAATTGTTAATAAATAATAGCGGTAAAATATCATATTATTTTAATAAAATAATGTACAGTGTCATGCAAAGTTTAACTATAATTGAAGTTTTTATATAAGGGAAGTAATTGTAAGGAATGCATACACATACAAAATAACAAGTAATATCTACAAAGCTCTTACTGACATCAAAAACAAGATAAGTAAGAAATATATTATACAGTATAAACATTATTTATTTATGAAGATAATTTTTCTTAATGGTATTAAAATGTAACGAGATATAATTTGAAACATCAATTAAACATATATTAATGCATAGTACTAAATACAACTCACATTAAACATAATAATAATTTCTTTAAGTGAACAATAATACTAACTAATTAATACTAACTAATATTATTGTAACTATTAATACTATAAGGGAAACTCAGTTTGTTGTCATGTTTCAGCTCGCTGCTTTTCAAGTTAACAGTGATGACATCATTAAGGTAAGTGAAATGTTCTCTTTAATAAAGTTCAATTTAGATGTTTACTTGCTCTAGCTTGTGTCCGAAGGAACGTTTACTCTTTTGTTGTATTGTCAATTTGGTATTGGAAAGAAACAAGTTTTAACTGAATAACGAGATTACGATAGTGTATTATTCCTTCGATATTTTCTCTACCCTTTTGGACTGTGTTTAGGACCAAACAGGGAAAATCTATATCAGATTTCAAATCGTAAATAGTGGCTTGAAGCTTACCAGTCATATTTCAGTGTTGTTTCTCCACCTGGAGCACTACTCTCTTCTTCTTATAGGTCATATCATCGTTCATCGATTTTTGTTAATGGGTTAATTTTAGATCTGCTATCTATCAGAGTACTGAAATAAATCCATTTCTTAGTTAGGATATCATATGATCCTGAGTAAACTAAATTTAGGATACAAATTAAATAAAAATTTAACTGTTTAAAACTATTTTAATCTGCAATCAGTGTTTTAAGGCATATAACCGCTGCATCTAGTATTACAGGTAATTTAATTTACGTAAATAGAAACATATGGTTTTTTAAAACAAAACACATAATTTATGAAGCAGTTATGTGTTGCATGCTATATAGATACAACAGAAAATAAATTATGTTACTATTAATTTATGTTATGGTCAACAATTTTATAGCTTTTATATTGGTATGGAATGTTACATTAGATGCTATTATTTAATGGTAAAACTATAAACATAAACAGGACAAACACGAGTGGAACATTTTACCAAAAGGATTCCATCTTATCTTCAGCCATATACCACACGTGGGACAACAAATCAGACGGCTAACAGTCATAATGTCAAACATTTTTTTCAATTTAAATACTGATTCATGTGAAGTGTAAAACGAGAGAACTCAATCCCTTTAACGATTAAATCAACCAAACAGGGCCGTCCGACAAAACAATATTGGTTCTTTATGTGTTTTGACAGAATTTGTTTGACAGTTTGGTCAACAACAGTTCTGGAGTGACAAGTGTAAAGGAAAGTTTAAATTTAACTATGATCACATAAGGCTTTTTAAAATATTAAATGAGATTAAAATAATGAATGGTCAACTAAAACCCCTTTATTTAAAAGTTCATTAAAAGTGTATTATATTTATAAAAAGGTTTCTAAAAGTCAAAAATATCTAAAGAGAACTTATATGATTATCTAGAAACCTGCCTATTTAGATAATCCCCATGCTTATAGACATACACACAAGCAGTATGTGAGATAAAGTTGTATGGACTCACACATAGACATCTATTTCAATCCAATCTTTGCTGAGTTTGCTTATGATCAGGTATAATATTTCCCATAATTCTTAAGAGGTGATTGCAATAACAGAATCTACCTTTCGTGTTCTTATTGGTTTTTCTTCATAATTATAAATATTATCTATATTACATTTATATGCGTAGTTTTATTTTTTTATAGATTTCATTTATATTACAACATTTTTGTTGTTTAATATCTATTTTACTATATTACATCATAATATCTAAGGAACTATTGTAATTTTAAAGTTGTAGATCAAACAACATCTTTTTTGATGAAATAAAATGAAAAATTCGGGCTAAATATCATAACGTAATACAAAAAGAATTTATTTCTTTACATTTCTTCTTTGGTTGCAGTTTTGTGTAAAAACACTAATTACAAGCTACTTAGTTATTTGATGTGGTACAAGATATTTAAATTGGACATTCTAATTGATTTTATTTACATTATTAGTTCGCAAGGGAAAGAGGCGAAAATTTACATGAAACATACAAGTTTAAAGTGCAAATTTAACTAAGATTAGACGTAGTAAAGCTGCCTGTTAGGTAATACGTACAAAATACAATGTTCTAAAAATTTACAGCAAATTAAGAACTAATAAATACAAAACTTTACAACATTAACATTAAAACAAGAATATTTTTGCAAAAATTCTCTTACTTAACTTTCAAATACTAGTATTTTCATATTTAAGAAGTTTCAAAAAATCATGTAACACGTCAAATTCCTTTATCGCTTGGAATAATTTATACTAAAATACTACATTATAATTCAGAATATGTACTACCAAGTTTAAGGAAACCTAGGTGGCATAGTATTTTTACAGAAGAATACAGAATTACCTATCGGAAGTAGTTTTGATTTGTGTAGACGATCAATAGTTATTTATCTGTTAATAGAAATTTAAAACTAGCCTCTATTGAATTATTCATTTTTAGTATATTTAAATAGTTTCTTAAGTGAAAAATAATTAAAAACATTTTATGCGGCATAACTAATTAAATTTGGTTATAACTTTTATAACATAATATACATGTTATGTATATTATGCTTTATTATGCCTATAATTATTGACCAAGCTTTGTCTTTCGTGTATAGTAATCACTATTATAGACGAGGAACTTAATTTATAAAAACACGGTGGAATTGTTAGAGTATTTCTAAATATCCTGGTAAGCCGCTAAGACAGTAAAGCTGACTGTCGTGGAGAGCATTGCTGAGATCCGTTATGGGTTCTCTATGGAATCAATTATTTCTGTCCTGTCTGTCTGCATATGTTATTTAATAGAAATTATTAGAAAATGGTAAAGATAAAACACATTTTTTTATTAATTACTTTTTTTGCTGTCTTTAATGAAGAGAAAAACAACATAACATTATACACTTCATATAATGTTTTAAAATATATGTGGACGTTTTAAATTTTAATGCTGAAAAAATACAATTATATTTTTAAAAATAGTAAAAGTTGCAAAATGGAAATAGAAATATTTTCATTACTATAAATTAATGTCGATAATAAAATAGTGTATCTATAAGCTTTTAAGTGATGTAATGAACGTCAATGATGACGTAAACATGAATATAGACATTTCCGCGCATTCAACATTAAAAGTTTACATTTACATTATTTCTTGCCAATTTTTATATTATGTGGTAAAATATTTGTATTATAATTCGTTAATTACTATAATTTATCTCATATTTTCATAATCATATTAGCTGTTAATTTATTTAAGCTTTAAAAATTACAACTATCCTTCATTATTAATCGTGATATGATAAAATAATATAAATTTTTCTCTTGCTTTGAGACTAGAAAAACAATAACTGTGCAGATTTTATTTTATTTTTTTTGAATTTTTACTGGGTTTTTAAAATATAAGTAAAATAAAAACACATACAGAGAGACAGACTGCAAACAAAACATTTATAATCCAGTTTATACTAGAATTTATGTTGTCTTGCAAAGTGCAAGTCCCTGAAACACTACCGCAATGTTCGTGAACACACTCTTTAATATATTTCTCATCAGGGTGTAGCTTTATACATGTCAATGTAAGCTATATTGTCTAAGACAATAATTCTTCCTTTTGTATAAAGATTTGGGAACGGGGTGATGATAAAAAAAGGGAAAGATATGTTTCCAATTATTAGACGGATGCCAACGAGTAGGGTAACTCAAGTTTCAAGTTATCCATGACTCTTGACCGCCACTTCTGTTTTTACAACACTAACTTGACAAGTACTAAACATATCAGATGTAGATGCAATATAAGTATTTGGTAACACACTGGTACACTACACATGTACATTTTGTGTAAGCAAACGATATGTATTCTATACACTTCTATACATAAGGGATTGCCCCTAGAAGGTATTCCAATTAAACACATTTTCTTATGATTGTAGTTTAAGAAAAATGCTGTGTGATGGTTTAAGAAGACATTTTCTTAGATTAATGATTACATAATATGAATTTGTGTGAAATTTAGTTTAATTTCGTAATATACCATTTACTGTGGAGACTTATGTAATGCTTATAGGGAGAAGACGTAAAGATAAAGTTAATTGTCTTTTTAAACATCAACGTTTAATCCATAGGAGAGTTTTAAAACACACACACACACATAAATTTATATAAATATTATCTTACATCAATATTATTAAAAATAAAACAAATGTTTAGGTATTTACCTATACATAATGTTTTTCGCGTGATAGAAGCCGAAAAATTCAAATAAGTATATCTATAAGATTAATGAGTTGGACAACTCTCTAAAGGATACACTTCGTAGTTTTTGGAGCTATAAATGCTCGTTTTTCTTATATACATTTATTTATTAAATTTTGGAATTTTTTCTTAAACCGTCTGCAAATATAAATTAGTTACATTGTATTGCGTTGTTGCTGACCTTGTTCACTATATTTTCCTAATCCCTTAGAAATCGCCGTAAGCAGTTTATAATATATGAGTATTGTACGCGCCCTCCAAAGTATTGCACTGTATTATGTTGTATTGAGCTATCTAACTGTTCACTACTGCCAGTTGTTTGGAATCAACACGAAAAATAATTAATTTAAATAAGAATTGTTATACCTTATATACGGATTCAGTAGATCTTTATGTATTCTAATACTAGTGTTCATACAAAATTATTAGTATCAATAGATTTTAGAGGATTCAAAACGCAATGCATAAGCAAATGGCACTAATGTCTTTAAATGAAACAATGAGGATTGAACACTACATGTGTGTGCGAGTGAGTTTGAGAGAATACTAAATATATATAAAATATAATTTATTTTCTATATTTTACTTAAACTGCTTTTATTCATTTATTTTTAAACATTGCAGTGATCTATCTCACAGAGAGGGAGCGGAAACATTACCGAAAGCCCTGAGCTCGTTATTCCTCTTACATAATCGGAAAACCGGGAACAAAGTTTCAAACTTGCAGCTCCGGAATTTCAACACTTTAATCTGCTATCCTCAACCTGCACTTGGTTCGTTTATTATACTTATTTCTTATTAAGAATATTTAATAAAAACTCTATTATACAATGTGCATTTGCATAGTACAATTCAAGTTTGATTTGCATATTTAAAATTTTCTTAAATTTAGTTATTTACTTAAAATTGCATATTTTAAAATATTTAAAATTTAGATCCGGGTTCCCGGCGGAGCAAGTACTTTTTGCAATTCAATGTTTATTGAAATAAATTAAATTTGGCTATTGCAATTTATACAAATTTAATTAATGTAAATAGAAGTCATTTGACACGTATTTGGTCTTCCGATCATATGTTAGTTTGGTTATTTAAACACATATGTGAAAGAAACGGCCAAAAACAAAATAATTGAATCGTAAAAAGTGAGGGCTTTGTGGTGTAATGGTAGCACATTTACCCGGCAAGTGAGAGATCCGGGTTGGAGTCCCGGCCGAGCAAGTACTTTTTGCGATTCAATAATTATTGAAATAAATTAAATTTCGGCTATTGCCACTTATACAAATTTAATTAATGTAAATAGAAGTCATTTTACACGTATTTGGTCTTCCGATCATATGTTAGTTTGGTTATTTAAACACATATGTGAAAGAAACGGCCAAATACAAAATAATTGAATCGTAAAAAGTGAGGGCTCTGTGGTGTAATGGTAGCACATTCACCCGGCAAGTGAGAGATCCAAGTTCGAGGCCCGGCGGAGCAAGTACTTTTTGCGATTCAATGTTTATTGAAATAAATTAAATTTGGCTATTGACATGTATACAAATTTAATTAATGTAAATAGAAGTCATTTGACACGTATTTGGTCTTCCGGTCATATGTTAGTTTGGTTATTTAAACACATATGTGAAAGAAACGGCCAAATACAAAATAATTGAATCGTAAAAAGTGAGGGCTCTGTGGTGTAATGGTAGCACATTCACCCGGCAAGTGAGAGATCCGGGTTCGAGTCCCGGCGGAGCAAGTACTTTTTGCGATTCAATGTTTAGTGAAATAAATTAAATTCGGCTGTTGACATTTATACAAATTTATATATATATATATATATATATATATATATATATATATATATATATAATATTAATTAATATTTATTTATATATCATTATTTATAAAATATTTTTATATATAATCATTTTCTCTCTGTCATACACACAGATAGACAGACAATAATTAACTTTTTAACTTCTTTAGTGTTTAGCTTTGCTAACGCTCGGTTAATAATCACAACATAGAAACAAAAGTAAATAGGTAAAATAAGATACATGTTACTTGACTTGCTTTCTAAATGGAAGTATAAAATATATAAAGGGTGTAGAGTAGGATATAATAATCTCTAGAAACAATAAAGAAATAACGCATGGTTGTTCCTCTAAATTTTTACATAACGTTTTTGTAAAACTATGCGCAAAACAAATATTGGTTATAACAGAAACAGATATTGTGGAACCTTGCAGAGGAGAGAGAAGGTGCTATATTGCAGCTGTTTACTTATATTGGCCAGCGGGTATCAGCTCACTTATCTCACCACACGCGATTTAACAAGTCTCTCTATTACAAATCCATTTTCTGTTGATTTGCTGGAATCAATTTCTGTACTCTTCACGTGTCACTAGATCATGATAATAATATATAACCTGTTTTGTATGAAACTTTATTCCCATATAATCAAAACCAATTTGGGTAATGGAGATTATCATTCCATGTGATTTAGCTGAACGTTAGTGAATGTTTTTAATAATGGTGTTATGTGTAATAACGATAGCAACGAGAAAATACCAGAATAAATAAATTTATACTTACTTTTTCATATGATAGTTATGTGTTGTATTTATGAGTTCGCTACAAATTGGTATTATAAATTAAAATATTACTCATCTAAAGTCCTTTTTCAACAGCAAAATAAATCCATATACAACATAATATGTATAAACCTTTTAACACTTTTTTATAAATTTTATTTTCATACTATGTACATTTCGAAATCTGGGATTTCATCTTCAGGTACCTATAAAGTCTTAAAAAGTGTTAAAAAGTTTATACATATTGAGTTACACATATTTATCAAACACTTTTCGAGGGTACATCTCTAATGTAAATCGATATACTTTAATTTGGAAAAGTTTTAGCCTTACTTTTTTATAGTGTATGATATCGTGCCGCCTAGGACTGTTATATGGCTCTTGAACATTAGTTTTCTGTAAGTCATTAATGTTTCCAGTCCTAATATGGTCCCCTGCAGTATATAAATCGGAACTTTATGGGATTTAACAATGGCGGGTTTTATATGCATTTGGCAAGACAGTGGCTAATTCCCGTCCATTTGGGTTCGTAATTATGTAGGCGGATTAAAATACAGGTTTAAGGAATAATTTTATCTCAAATAACTTACTGCGCTTTTCATCACGTAATAGGAGTTTAAAAATCTTTTCATATAAGAAAATGAAGAACATACGACCAGAACGATCATGTCGGAATCAGCTGCAGTGTTAGCCCCTTACTTCTTAAGGAAAGAAATGCTGTCTATGTTGTTTCAATAACAGTACTCCGTTATATAAGATTACAAAGGTTACAAAATATTTGCTCTGTGTTTAGTATACTGTATAAAGTTGCCAACATGTTTTGACTTAGGATACCGCACAACTTTAGTAACATTGTGAAACTCGTAGCTGCGGATAAATCGTAGCTGCTCCATAACTTCGGTGAAGACCGTAATAACTTCCTAACTTTGCGATTATTTACATTTGAGGAATAGGATGGTAACATAATTACCTTTATATTTATATTATTGAAGGACACTTCAGTAATAATTACAGTCTGATTTAATCCTTAGCCTCACATACGGCGATTGTATGTATCTGTAAATGTAACACATAAATCTTCCTAACCGTCTCGTGGATGTCACAGACATAATAAATATATAAATATTAATTATTGTTACTGATGTAAAACATTCCGTATTTATAAAGTTCACAGTTATTACTAACTCCTAGGCTTTATTTTTATAAAGATTCGGTTAAGTAGCCCTTACTCTTAAAGGAGAGAAATAACTGTTATTTTATATCGTGTCCTATTAGAAGCGAAGACAATTAAAATTTTCACATTAGCACAGGCTGCTAAAAGGCGTGACATGACAAACATAATTACTTAATACTAGCTTCCATGATATTTGATTGGTTTCAGTATTTACGTATCAATACATAAATCTGATCGAATAATAGTTTGTATTTGCATATTCTAAAAATAATGAAATTAATACCTAAAGTAATAAAAAATACACTGCAATTATAACAGTTGTTTAACATACGAAAGGTCCAAGGTATTTCTAAAAAACTGTTATTGACGTTAAATAGATCGTACTTTTATTTGTAACTTTTCTCTTTCTGTAGTTCTGTATCGCGTAACAAATATATTTTTTACCCAGAAACACTCTACCAGCCTAGAAAATATGCTCAGCCACATGGTATGGAATAACATGAAACATTATCAAGCACATGTAACTGTACAGACATAAATTGCCAGAAAACCTTTACACAAAATTTATACCTTCATGTCTGTTCGTTATCAGATAAACTGAGAGACAACATTTTGCCTACGAGTTAACGCTCAGCCAATAAGACTTAAAATAGTACAATTTGATTATAGTAATTTATCTTTCTATATAATTCAGTCACATTTTACCAATGCATTTAAAGGGAGTTTTAATTACATATGACAAAATAGATGTTAAAAATCCTAATTTTACTATTCTAAAACAGTTTTGTACGTTATACTTTCAGATATAGTCAGTTGAGTGTCATTTAAATACAGGTCGTCACTTTACTTGTGAGAGCGTTTTCCTTAATGATGTCGTTAAAATTCACTTCCACGAGTGTTTTAATGATGGCAACAGATGACAAGATAAGTCTGCTAATTACATTTACTAAGAGCCTTTTGCAAACAAGACATTTGGTTATTAATTACTATAAAATGGGTTTTCCCATAAGTATTTTGTCTCAATTATTTTAATTTAAATAGCATAGTATATCGTATCATATTTTAAGTAATAATTATAAAGATGTTTTTACAGAGATACACTATTTGTACAGTTGATACCACAATAAAGTAACGTAAACTAATTTATTATTGGTTTTAAAACAATAAAATACATTTTTGCATTAAATTATAGCTACAAACGTCTTACCACTTTGCTCTTGGTGTATTCCAACATAATTCTGGATATTGGCAAGAAAATCATGTTTCTTATTAATTTTTTTAAACCCTTTGGAAAAAAGCGATACAAGTAATTTGGAATATTTTGAATCTAATTGAAATGTTCCTTCTATAACCTGAAATGGATCGGAGTTAAAATATCTCACTACTTTACCCTTTGCATTTTAGGATCATCCAATTATATTTCAAACATTGTGATAGTCAGTACTGTGGTACGCCTTGGTTGCCATGAAGTGAACTTGTCTCTCCCACTCGCTCTGTTGATGGGGTAGCAAATGATTAGTCTCGAATCTTCTGTTCGGGTCGATTCAATAGAATTGTAACTATAATCCTCTTTCAAAGTGAAGTACTGTTGAAAGTGGAGTACGAATGAATGAGGGATCACGTCAATATCGCTGTAACCCGTCATGACTCTTAATTGACTAATAACACAGAGTGTGGTTGTTTTTCTAAAACCGTACCTACTTTTTTATTATTATGATATCAAAGCAAAGAACCTTGGTAGTTTTAGTGAATAAGCTGTTTATTTCATAAATGCTTTATAAATAACAACACAATTTCACTTTAAATTAATATTTTTAGTTTAATGTTAAACTTTAAGAGAATTCTTTTTATGTTTTTTTTTTCAAACGATTTCATGTTTTATTGTAATTAAATGAACCTTTACAACATATTATTATAACAGATATTTAAATTCTAAATTTTAATATCAAACCTGAGATTCTAATAAAAATTCAAAATTAATTAACAGTTTTCTAGTTTTAAATGTACCGTAAATTAAAAATAAACAGCAACTATAAAGAAATATTTAAAACAAAATACAAGTTTTATTCTTATACTATCTAAATCATCGTCACACAGATGCCTCGTCAGTATTAGTTTTAAATTGAGCAGCACCCGAAGTTGCAGTGCACATTATAAATCTGTTATTTTTTAAATAAGCTTGTAAAATTTTTGTATTTCTATACATATTAAATAGTTTATATCCAAAAATTTAATGTTTATGACTAGACAGTTAATTAAATTTACTTTAAAAACTACACTTTGGAATTAAAAACCTGATCAATATGAAGAAAAAATCTATAATTAAATAGGCTAAATCATGAAACGAGTGCTCGAAGTCTAAAACAAGTTTTTACTCATGCAGATAACTAATAATCATTCTTACAAAAAGTAAAACGCAGTTTATTCCGTGATCATAGAATATTTGTAAGTATCAACGTACGATTTTCTTGCACTATACTGAACTTCGGTGTGTTTCGGCAAGGAAGAGAAAACGTATTTTACTCATGCAGATAACTAATAATCATTCTTACAAAAAGTAAAACGCAGTTTATTCCGTGATCATAGAATATTTGTAAGTATCAACGTACGATTTTCTTGCACTATACTGAACTTCGGTGTGTTTTCGGCAAGGAAGAGAAAACGTATTTTACTCATGCAGATAACTAATAATCATTCTTACAAAAAGTAAAACGCAGTTTATTCCGTGATCATAGAATATTTGTAAGTATCAACGTACGATTTTCTTGCACTATACTGAACTTCGGTGTGTTTCGGCAAGGAAGAGAAAACGTATTTTACTCATGCAGATAACTAATAATCATTCTTACAAAAAGTAAAACGCAGTTTATTCCGTGATCATAGAATATTTGTAAGTATCAACGTACGATTTTCTTGCACTATACTGAACTTCGGTGTGTTTCGGCAAGGAAGAGAAAACGTATTTTACTCATGCAGATAACTAATAATCATTCTTACAAAAAGTAAAACGCAGTTTATTCCGTGATCATAGAATATTTGTAAGTATCAACGTACGATTTTCTTGCACTATACTGAACTTCGGTGTGTTTCGGCAAGGAAGAGAAAACGTATTTTACTCATGCAGATAACTAATAATCATTCTTACAAAAAGTAAAACGCAGTTTATTCCGTGATCATAGAATATTTGTAAGTATCAACGTACGATTTTCTTGCACTATACTGAACTTCGGTGTGTTTCGGCAAGGAAGAGAAAACGTATTTTACTCATGCAGATAACTAATAATCATTCTTACAAAAAGTAAAACGCAGTTTAGTTTATTCCGTGATCATAGAATATTTGTAAGTATCAACGTACGATTTTCTTGCACTATACTGAACTTCGGTGTGTTTCGGCAAGGAAGAGAAAACGTATTTTACTCATGCAGATAACTAATAATCATTCTTACAAAAAGTAAAACGCAGTTTATTCCGTGATCATAGAATATTTGTAAGTATCAACGTACGATTTTCTTGCACTATACTGAACTTCGGTGTGTTTCGGCAAGGAAGAGAAAACGTATTTTACGAAAGCGAATCTCCACCGTCATATTGCTAATCATTCACAGCTGAAGAGTGATTTAAATATTATTTATTTATTATTCCTAAACATCCGATCTATTGTATTTATTCCTCGTAAATTTCCTATTCTACTGAAAGATATTTTAATCTCTCTGTTACAATGTAAGACACGTAGCAATAGTTTTTCGTTCATGTTAGTTTGTTAAATTCATTCATAATTAATTCCCATTTATTATTTTTTTCCTTGAATTATATATTAGTGTAACCCTTTTAAAATGTTAATCGTGAAAATATTTGTATTTAGAAATCCCTAAATACTCAGAACTTTGTGTTGCTCCATCTCTAATGAAAGAGGTATCGAAATATTAAGTTAAGTTAAACACCAAGTTAACACAATGTACCCACTCACACGTGTAACAGGATACAAAGCGGCATGGCAGTGGTTCTGACAGTTAGAACAAAACTTGCCTCAACAATTTTCCAACATTACCTTACATGAAGGAGGGGGAGCTCTTCTTATTGGAAATATATAAATTTTCTATTATTTTACAAATGAAAACTCACAACAACAGATACATACCACACGATTCGAACCATCCACCCTCCCAAAAAAGAGCTGCTTTCCACATAATGATTAATAGATTACTTACAACATCTTTAAAACACGATGAATACATGAAGGAAATAAGAAACATAAAAAGTATAGCAGCTTTCAATGGATACTCCACTAAATTAATTGACAGTTTATTAAGAAAACAAAAGAAGAATTTATCAAAAACATCAAGAAAAACTTTAAAAAGTGAACAAAAAGAAAAACGGAACTGGCAATCCATGAGTTACGGTTCATTTTATAAATAAATTTAAAAAGTATTTATAAGACATGTTGACATGAACATAACATTTTGCACACCAAATAAGATAAATAAGATGAAAATAAAAGTGGCATTTACAAAATTGACTGTGGATATTGTGATAAAATTTAATTTGGCCAGACAAAAAGAACCATTAAAAAAAGATTTAAGGAACACAAAAGATATTATAAATATGGACAAACTGAAAAATCAGCTATTGCCAAACATGCATTTGAACAAACCACACCTTTAAAAACTTTACATTATTAAAACAAGTCAATAAACAAGACGAAATCGACGCATATGAAACATTTTACATAACAAAACATAAAGATAAAATATTAAAAATGATTTTGGACCGATTAAAAATTCACCATTCCTTTAAAATATAACTAAATTCTTCTTTGACCAAACATTTTTATACATATACTAATATTTTACTTTTAACCATATAAATTTTGTATAAAGTTTTACTCAGCTGATATTTGTTTTAAATTGTTGATTTACACCTGATGATGGCATCTTCGATGTCGAAAGGCCTTGTGGAAAAATACAAAAAATTATTGGAGAATTGTGAGTTTTCATTTGTAAAATAATAGAAAATTGATTACCTTACATGTAGAAGTAGAAGGCCGATATATTATGCAGGATAATTTGTAATTGGAAGAAACCGAATTTTTCCGCACAGTTTCCGTTATCCATTGAAACATAAAGTCAGTAACTAAAATCTGGGTTATCTATCACTGAACTACGGAGAATATCTAAAAAAAATCCGGTATCATTTTAATCCTTTCACCGTAAAAGAGCTAACTTAAAACAGAAAATTATTTCAATAATTATTGTATTTAATTAAACAGCCAAATTTAGTTATGAATTGTTAGTGATATGGCTATTAATTACGAACATTGTAGTATTTAACTCTCTTTATTAGTTTCAACTTACTTTGTGGTGTGTTAGAAAGATTACATTATAATCAGCTTGAGCTACTTTAATGGATAAAATATATATTTCCTTAGAATTAAAGACATCATCTATTCAGAATTTAAATAGTTACAGTTTAAGCTCTGATCTTATATCTTTTAACATGGTTATAGGAATAGTAAAATTCTTTTAGCGAACAAACACACAAGACTTTCTGACAAAGTTGTAAAATATGGAAACCTGGTACAGTGGTAGAGGTGGTTACTTACAGCAGACGTCTTCGTAACACACATCAGCTTACAAAGTCACAGCGTCGTAAAGTATTTCAGACAAAACAAAACAGTTGTAAGTCCTTTTACATACATAACTTACCTTAGACGTTAGGCTGAAACAATTTTGGAGTCACCTTTACTTTACACGCACAATTGCTTTGTAGATTTTGCTGTATAATCCTTAGACGCTTTCATGAGTATTTATGACAATATAAAATAGTTTTTTTTTTTAATTCAAGCAACTGAAAGATAAGTGCCTATTTAAAAAATAGCACATCTGTAACTCTATGAAAATATTGATAGGTTTTAACTCCGTTGATTTGTGCAAAACAGTATTTAATTAATAAGTGAGTTACGCTTATAACTTGACTTAACTTCCTTCAGAAGTTAGAGTTGAGGACAGTAAATTTTCATGATTTTTACGCCTGTGTTAGCATGGTACTTCGAATACAGTTATCTGAGCATGCTCTAAGGGTAGGGGAATAAGACGCAGCTGAGATAAATTTGAACACAGTTCACAATCTGGTAGCAATATTTTTTTTGCTATAGCTTTTATAAAATTTGTCAATTATTCGAATACTAAACAACAACTAACAATATCTTTGTCATATTTGAGTTCGATATATTGCTATTCCACCATACCCCTGCCAATAAATAATTATTTTGAAATGTCCATACATTTCAGAATTATATTTGGTCAGTTTATGGGTAAAAAAGATTAGGTTAAGAAATTTATATTTTAAACTTTGGTGACTAATCAATTATGTTTTAGTTACTCTGTAATATATAATTTGAGTACAGTATCAGCAATAGAATTTCATTTTATTGTAAATTTATATATTTCTAACTGGAACAGTCTTAATGAAAGCAACTTGTGTGTGTAGCATATTCCGTATGGTTAACTAGTTTCAAAGTTCTGGATAATTTATATACGGATTGTAAAGTTTCCTGAGATTTATTTCTATAGCAAATGCATCAAGTATTTACAATGTAATGTGTATTTGTTCAACTAAAAAACATTTAATTATATTTTTTTACTTGCTCTGTCGTTCTATAACATACTGATTTAAATATACTAGTTGAGTTTCGAAAACCATTTATCTTTGTAAAGATGTTTGAAAACCTCAAATACGACAACGTATAGTAGACAAATATGTCAAGGGTTTTGTAAACTTTTCCATCTTTGTTAGGGTTGTGTAAACAGATTAGAATCATCCGAGGAAGTTTTCAACTTCAAAGTTTTATCTTTCATAACCAGACGTTTGGTTGGATCCTGTCACCATTAATTCTCATTTGATATAAACATTTAGAGATCAGCAACTAATAGCTTGTCTGATTTTTTTATATAAACAATTAAACAAGTATGCTAGAGAGTGTTAGTATGTTACCAGACTCATTAACGTTGCACAGCGAGATAGTTTGTTTCTTTGGAATGTCAAATAAATGACGCAATATTTTGAAGCATTTAGCATTAACAGCCTGCGTGTATATTGAAGCAATGTAGGCGTAACTGCACATTGATTGTTAAATATATCTTTGAGTACAGGTCATTGGATATAAAAATAATATAATTATATTTAATAAAAACACAACTTTTCCCAAAACAAAAAAATATATTTTTAGAGGAATAACAAGTTATCCGTTATTAAGAACAAAATTCTTTTACCATTCAGGAATAACTGTGTACGAGTACGATAACTCTAACTCGGAAGTGATTTTGTAGTTTATTGGAGTTTTTATCTTTATCAACTGACAGAGATTTAGAGCTGAAATAATCTTGTGTCTAGTGTTGTTTTTATGATTATATTTTCTTTATACTTCTGCGATGTAGAGTGGTGAAACAAACATTCCTGTTCAAAAATGTAGTAAATAAAAGAATGACACAATAAATTCTTCAGACCACATTTATATTCTCATTACATGTTCCTGCACATGCATCATGATTACAGGGTAAACCGAGACGTATAAATAATAAATGAAGAAAAATCTTCACATTACGAATCTAAAAACATCACAGAGAAGTATTTACATTTTGATGAATTTGAAAAAAGATTTTCATCTAAATTAGTGTTTAGTTTTTTGTGTGCAGTAAATTTGTATTACAGTGTGTTTAATAATATTTTACTTGTATCACAACGCGGATTCTATCACTCAAGAAGATGGTATAATTTTATTTCTGACTGTCAGTATGCACGATATATCTAGAACAAACTGACGTATAGAACTGAAATTTGGCATAAAATTTAATTTATAAAGTACCACAAAGATTCCGTAGATGATAGATGTCATTCCATGGAATATGGCTGTCATGGCTAAAATACTGATCTACTTAAGTTAAATTGATTTTATGGACGTACTTTGTCGATGGTTGAAGAACTTAAACTGGAAAATTATCACAATACTATTTATTTTATTTTAATACAAATTTTTCAAATTGGTTAAAAATAGTATTTTTATAATATTCTTTTAATATTAATAATCTTATAACAAATTTAATATCGTATATACATTCTAACATTATGTTGTGATTTACAGCAACAGAACATTGCAATAATCTCCATAACGTTATCCTATTCCAAGAATGAAATTATTTCAGCACAAGAGGCGTGCACCTTCTCTAATGAATATTGTGAATTTTTGCCACTATTGCATTACGTAGAAGACTGCTGGACTCAAAGTTACCAACCAACGAGCACAGTGTAAAAAGAAGGATAAACCTCACCTGTTCTAAAATCTAAATTTCCTACACCGACTGTGTAACTTTGTAAAATATGATATAAAGTAACTGCACACAGTCCGTTTATTCTAAGCAGTACAGAATAACATATAATCACATTAGATTAGCAAAGCCTTTCACTCGTGGAGGTGGAACAATTTCATTTCTCTCTGTATTCTGCCTGTCTTTTTATCTGTATGTCTATTCGCACGACATATAAAAAGGCAAACTGGGCTATTGATTTTAAATGTGCAGGAGACTTGATTTCTATAAGAGGAGCACTGAGTTGGATAGTAATGCAGGTCAATCTATTCGATTTTTATGAGCGTTAAAGAATATTTTTACATTGGTATTTTAGGTTACCATGATGTTATTGAGAACATTTTTTAAATCTTAATACGCCCCTGAGATATTTATGTATGTGCCACACCCTAATTAATGTGTAATCAGTAACCCATGTTCTAGAATGAGTGGATACAAAGAAGATGTATAAATACCGGATGGACGTATAAACAGCTGAGTTTCAAAGTTTGTATTGAACAAATGTAGTTACCAATTAATTGAAAATCTAGTTTTCTGACGTCAGGAACGACGATAGTATTAACTCATGTGTCCTAACTATTCCGACATATAAATCGTTTCATAGTGAATAAGTGTATTGAATTTTGTTATTTAACTAAAAAGGAAACCAATATAATGACCAAATTTGAATTCATCTTACAGAAAAAAATTCAAGATATATCTCGTATAATTCAAATGCTAAATCAATGTCATTTTCTATAAGAATTAAATCTATGATGCCTCTTGTGTTGTTCTTTCTTTTTGTATGAATGTTAAAACTTACAGAGTAAAACCTAAGAAGAATTTATGTTATGATAAATTACAGAGGTAGTCTAGTTATAACAAATACATCATTTTTAGGATAAACGTTTCTTCTCTGTTTCATCGTCTGTCTAAATATCCGTCTATCGGAGAATTTAATGAGTTATCAACGAATATTTGTCCCGCAACTTCAGCGAGGCCTGTTACGGCACTTCTTGTGGAGTACTTCTTCCTTGTCAATAATCGCTTAAATTTCTTGTCATGATAATGTTTTTAGTTTTGATTTTTACCTTTTATGTATACACAAATACAACTTTTGTTACCAATAATTAAGTTAACTTCCATTAAAAATAACAATTAAACGGTTCTCAAAATTAGGTCTAAGAATAATTGAGCGGAAAAAACCTGACAGTTCCATCCCACTTGTTGGGGAGTTACGGTCTGCCTCTTGCTTTAAATAAATTTTAAACCTAACGTATATTTGTTTAATACATATATGAATAAACACAGCCATCTTGACAACTTAAGAAATCTTTCTAGCATGTATTAACAGTTGCAAATAAAGTTTAAATGAAATGTTGCATTAGCATATTGAAACTTTTCTAGGCTAAAAGAGTTGAAAAACGTGTTTTATATCCCCATACAGATGTGTACTGTACAGGGACGTAAATAACGGTGCTTTTCAAATAAAAAAAATATTAATCAATCAATCAATCAAGCTTTAAATCAATGTTTTATTGCGAAGACACGATATAGTACATGTATAGCAAAAGTCCATTCGAGTTCAGAGCTAAAACGTTGAACATTCTTACCACATCACGATCTCACTCAAACATACAATTTTAAAATTCATGCATCCTTCATCCATTTGCCAATTTTCCACCTACAGCGTCGAAATCAATCTCCAGATTGGCCGATCTCCTAGTCAAACGCCAAAAACTCGGTAACAATATGAAATGCTTGTGACGCTATAAAACATTTCAAACGAGTTTTTAGCACATTGGATGTCTCGGCATTCTTTATAAAATTGGGCGGCTTGTTGGTTAAATGAATTTGGATCCATTTAGTAATATTCCTGCCTTTTATTCCTAATATCTTGACATGATATATCACTGATTTTTACATCAGGGAAACTTTTTATATTTGGTATGTTGGGAAGGATTCATTCAATGCGAATGTATTGTTCTGCTTCATTTCACCTTAATCAGGTGAATTTGATGATATAGTATAATCAGGTATTTGTTGAAATCTGCATACTTCTTAGTTGTGATCAACTTTTATTAATCCTTAAGAAGGTCGTAGACTTCATATTTCAGGAGCAAGGTCTGTAACAGCTTCATATTTTTGACGCGTCACTAAGCGGAAGGTGGAATAGAGCTTAACTCAATTTTCACACATTCTATATCCTTGCATAAATAATTATGCAAAAAGTGCATCAATATATATATATATATATATACCTAAACACTATGTTAAATAGTGTATATGATATGCTAAGTGAAGTATGAAAACATCATTCTTTAAAAAGAGTACACCTTTACTTTGAATAATTATATATACACACACAACGTCTATGTTTACAAAATTTGTTTTAACCAACAACTAGGGGAGTTACTTAGTGTTCTAATTTTTCAATTCACGGCTACAAAAAATTAATCATCAACTGTGAAACGAAAAAGTTATAACGTAATAATCTGATTTCCTGAGATTAAAACTCAGCTCTAAAGGTAACGCCCAAGTTAAATTGAGTTTGTAACTTCAAAACTGTAAATCCTTGTTATCTGTTATTCTGTTATACAATTCAAAACACAACGTTCTGGAGTAGAAAACTACTGATTCTCTATATGAATTAGATTTGCACATAATAATTCTATATTGTAGAAAACTAATGCCAAGTCTTGGATACAATCAGGAATCTGTAGAGTGTAGGGTTGTTTACAGCTATATCGATGTGTTAGTCTCCAGTCGTTTGCTAAGTCAATATTTTTGTGAAATTCTTAGTCCAAGACGTTTTATAACACGAGAATTTTGAAAATATATTTTTTTATTAAATCTATATATATAAAATTGAATGTTTGTGTGTTTGTCCTTTATGGAATCGTAAAATATTTGACCGTTCGTTATGAAAATCTGTATGTTTATGTATTTTTACACGGGGAAGGTTTATATTATGCTATGTTCATTTATGTAACTTACCACAAGGCAGCGCTGTAAAATATAAAGATTTTCAAAGCGCCTGCACATTATAAACTGCAACTACAAGACAGTTACGTATATTAAATTGCCAAACACTATTTGAAGGTGCTAATTTATTTTGTATATTTAGCTTAAAAATAAATTTCTGGCTAAACCTAAAGCTTGAGTGTTAGACCACTTTTTAATAAAGTACATGTGCGTTGTGCGTGTACAATGGCTATAGACATACATTTCTGACAGATTTTCAAATTATTTATATTATTAAATTGTAAAACCTTATGAAATTTGGTATTGATAAATAGATTTTAATATTAAATGGGTTAAGCTATTCACTATTTTTATTACATGATAATTTTGGATCTTACACTAATAAATTTAAGATGGGTATTAGGTTTAGGTATAGTTTTAACCAGTTTATCAGGCTTTGGTTCAATTTAGTATGGATTTTATGACACCAAACTATTAAATGCAATATTCTAGCCGTGCGAAAATTTCCATATCGAATAATAAATAATTAATTTAGCAGATATTTCCCAAAATGGGAGCATAAAGAAGCTATTTAAACCAGTTAACATTTTGAATGTTTAAACTAATAGTAATACTGAATTCTATATACTTAGTACTAAATGCTCTTTACATATTTATACAAATAAAATATTTTAAGTAATTTTTTTTAGAATTTATAGCAATATATTTTTACATATACAATATTTTAAGTGAAAAGCTACTGCAATTAACAACACTACAGGCAAAAAATCAGTAGGAATGACTTGATTTGCTATTAAAATAGTAATTAAGTTATTTAAGTAATTTTAAAACATGATTTTAAATTTGAATCTAGATAATACGTGAATAAAACTGAGTCAATGATCGTTCTTATTTAGGCTGTGCTTTAACTAAGAAAACCCTAATATCTATGCAGTTTATATTATTTGCTTTTCTAAATGAAAATTACTATAATTTAAATTTGCCTCTTCGTTGCATAGTTTAAATATTTCAAGAACTGCTAAACTATGTTTTTAAACATGTGTAAATTACATCTATTTATATTATAAACCAGAGAGAAAGAGGTAGCTTTAAAAATATTTCCGTAGTTAACAAGAACATTTTAAAAATTGCTTAAAATGTTTAAAAAATTCAGATTAAATAATTTGGTAAAACATTATTATGCGAACGCTGCACGAGAATGTTTTTATTGAAACGTTAAACACTTCGTAGCTATAGACGTTATAGACCTTGACAGTAAGGACCAACAGATCAAAAATTTTTCATATTCGTTATTGAAACGAAAAGCAAACGAGTCAGCTGTTCAGGTAGAAGATACTCTCGCTTTGTATCGGAAAAGAAATTAGATCACGTGGTGTCTAACTGATGCCCAACGGGATTGTGCTTGCAGAGCTAATATCACAAAGAGTAGGCTAGTGTACTACAGTGTATTTTGATACTAGTATTGGCGTTTATTATTTAGTAGTGTTTGCAGTGGTGAGTATAACGAGGGTAAGAAATTAGGTAACATCTTGTACATGTTTTTTTTACACCAGTTAAAAGTACACAATGATAAATTTATGTTTCTTGAAAATTTTAAAAATGTTTTTCTATAATATGGAGAATGGATTTTTATTCCTCCTTATTGCATTGTTGTCAATACATCGGTTGTATATCAACTATCTACCAATACAACTAACTTGAATTCTTCTGTATTATAGTTGTATCACAGTTGAACTACCTCAACTAAATATATGCTACATGTGACGTGTCAGTATTTAACTATCACATAAAGTTTTATCACTATTATAATATAAATGTGTCACTTGTATCACAACATCCCGTCTCACAGTCCAACGATCATGATCACATCTCATTTGCGCTGACATCAATCCCACCCCAACTGACAACACTGACATTCGCCTAATTATGCTGTGAGTTACCATATTAACACTGACGTCACTCTACAAAAGCATTATCTGTACGTGGTAATATTAATGTCAGTTGTGATTACTCATTCTATTCTCTATGTTATTCATTCTAGATTTAATTCCCTAAATAGCTAATGTGTTTTTAATATTACATAAGTTGTCTTCAGCTACATTACGTTTTTATATAAATGAATATGATTAAGGTACTACTATTTTGTTATGCTTCAAGATCTTTGTACAGAAAATACAAGTTTGTTTTGTAAAAAATATACGAAGTAGGAGTACACTACTCCACGTGTCGCGTAACAGGCGCCGCTAAGGTTTCGCGAGTAATTTCAAGACTATAGCTCATTTCATTATCAAGATCTTTTGCAATAAGTAGGTTATCGATTATATAAGAAATAAATTTAAACATTTCCATAGCAGATATAACAGAAAATTTGTGAGCTTACTAAATTCTTCATTGGCACTCAGCAATATTTCATGATTGGATGTTTACCATCATAGAATCCATTCTTGCCATTGTATACATGAAATTTTATGCAAGGTATTTATGGTATATTTACAGTTTTGAAGTTAAAGAAGACAAAAGTGAAACTTTTCCAGCGCCACGAGTGATAGGCTTCAATAATGCCCAGCCAATTAATGGATGAAAAGTAGGAGTACTTAGTATTATGTTTCAACACAGTACTTTTTGTTATATTTGAAGTGGTTAACAATAACCGCTATTTTATTACATTGTTTGAATTTTTTACTCAGTGTATAAATGTTATTTATAAAACTTTTAGACGTGATGTCATTCATACTCACTTCTACGAGTATGAAGGCACTTCCAATTTTGATGGCAATTAACAAGTATGCTAACTAGATTCACTAACGCTTTTGCAGAAGAATATTTTAGCATTAATATTACTTATTTTATTAGATCCCCATGCACATCAAAGTGCGGTATTTCAAAATATGAAATTCTTTTCCATTTTAATGAATATTTATGACAAGCATTACTTTGAAGTAAACATTTTTAGGAATTCACATTTTGCTTTTCTAACTATTATTGGAAACAGTTTCAAGCAATATTTAATATCCGAAGTAATTTATGAAAAATTTATTCATATACTTTAATATGTTCACATGAAAAATATAGAAAGTGCTATAATGAAAAATATAAAAAGTGCTATATAGACGGCTTCAATATTATAAAGTAATCAAAAATAATTAATAAGTGACATAGTTTTCCCACCACTACAGTACTTCATAAATCGGTGGGTTTGAAATATGGGTTTATAAAAAGTGAGTGCTTTAGTATATGAACAGGTTAAAATTTCTGATCAAGGGGTTTCAAAATGTTTAGCGGTCTAAAACAGATATGTAAATGTATGTCTTTATATAAACTCGTATGAGTGTATATAAAGTAAACTTGAAGCAATTTCTTAATCATTTGTCAACGTATTAAAAACTAATACGACGTCAAAAGTACTTTTATATGTATATAAGTATGCTGTGTGCAGGAATTTCCGCCCTTGCGCACAATAAGGTTAGAGATATGTGAAGAATGCCGAGAATCTGCCGAGTCTCACAAAGGGCGGAATGTGAATGTCACATATTTAAACACTGTGCACAGTTTTACTCTTTCTGAAGAATGGCAAACCTTAATACATAATTAAGTAATTAGTCATAGCGACGATATTTCCAATTAAAGTCAAATGAGAGTACGAATGATAACTGTGACTGTTAGCACAACTTTACCCCCCACTCGAGGAAGGCCAATGAAACCATTTACTATTGGTACGGCCAAAAACAATAAAATAAGTAATAAACTATTCTTAATTTTCTGCGTAACCACATCATATACTCAAGTATGAACAAACAGAGATTTTAAACAAATTGACGCAATATTTAGTCGGGTCTTAAAAAAATATAAACGAATAAAAACTTAAAAAGAATACAATTATTACCTGAACACAAATAACATATTTGAGATAACATTCACAAATTAAATACACAACCTACATCGCGTTAGCGACGGAGGCTTCAAGTTCGCCTCAAAGCAAAAACCGTCCTGACCCATAGCTATCTTTATCCGTTAAATTTCGATATAGGAATAGTGTTATATATATAAATTTTACACGAAATATCAACCCTATAAATTTACCCATTCAAAAAGTTTGTGTGCATGCATGATTTAAGCAATAAAAAAAATGTAATACTACGAATTACTACGTATAATACACTAAAATTTAATAAAAACATATAATTAAGGAAAATTATCAGGCAACGAAACAGCATAAGTTTAATGTTAGTTCAAATTAACAAAGTAACATTTTATAAAAACAGAGAGAGAGAGAGGGGGGGAGAGAGCTTTTGCTTTTATTCAGTCAACTTCTCATTGCACATAAACCTAGGAGGACATTTGCACTTGGTAGGTACACCAGAAGCTGAAAACTTTTAGGATATTCTACACGTTTACGAAATATTTAACTTCAAACACTCAAACTAATCAGGATTATAAACCTTTATTACATGTTTTTTCATTATAAGCTAAATTAAAAGCATTTATTAAAGAGATGAAAGGGTTTTATACGAATCAATAATAAAATAATATGGAATTGGGTATTGCAGGATTATAGATGCTGTATGTATGAAATCTGTCTCAACAATAACTTTCCGATTGTTAATTATTATATCTGTAATAGATTTCTTTTAAAATGAAAGATTTGCTCAATAAGGATATGAATCCTCACACATTGGATTTTCACAATACAACTCACCAAATACAAGTGATCAAACCACAGTGTAGAATACTTTTAGGTATTCAGTTATAGATACACTGATAGGTACACTTAGTCATATTAGAATTGTTACTGAACTGTTGCACTGCAAGAGTATAAACAAAATGACACTCAAATATTATACAACATAAGAACATGTTTTCAATAATCTAACATGAAAAACATTATGATCTCTTTTATTTTGTTTGAATTTTTCAACTGATTTTCCAGTATGATGTTACTTTTAGTTTATCCTCTTGAACCCTATGCGACAGGAATTGAGGAAATTTCAACTAATTTCAGTGCTACAAGGCAGTACGTCACGGGATATTAGTTAGTTATTAGTACTCTGTAGTTATAATATGACAATATATTCAATGGAGAGAGGCATTGAGACAATTAGAAGATATTCAGTGCACAGTGACAGTGCGACGCGGAACTATTGTGAGGGCACAGAGATAATAATACAAGATGAATTCAGTTCACATGTAGCAGTGAGACAAAGGAACTCTTGCCAGTAAACAAATATACAGTGAGGAAGATTGTTATAATCAGATTACAGTGACATTGAAAAAATAAGTCTGTTATATTAGTGCACATGAACAGTGAGAGAATATTGGCAGTTCACAGGAGATTGAGATTAAATCCCACAGTGTTTTGTTGAAACAAAACTTTGACAAGATTGAAACAAATTTATTTTGTATTTTCTGCAGTAAAAAGAGATGAATGTAATTCCAGAACAAATAAACCTCTTCTCACAGTCACATTTCATCGTCGTATTATTTTTTGACACTTCTAAGCCAAAATAACATTTTTAATTTTAATTCCCTCATAATTTCTATCAAATTTGTATTTATGTGTATGTATGTGTCATACAGGATAGCATCAATATAATATAAATTTCAAACACACTGATTCGGTATTTGATTAAACATAGCTTTAATTACGTTAATATTTGTAATAAATACGATAGAAAAAGTCAATTAATGCTACGGTTCATTGAAATTTAAAAGCCTTTATTTGATCCGAGAAAAAGGAGGTGGTTACCAAATATTTAACATCGTTTAGTGATACAGGTCAGTAACCCTACATTTCGAGATATAAAACTTGATTTCTTCCTCAGATAAATAACTAACTATAATAATATAATCAAACCTATAGGCAAACCTATAAATATAATCAAAGCAATATAAATAAATCATACAAGAACGTTTGTGACACATAAATCAGGAATCTCAACCTCAAATATGGGTTTCAACTCCCTGCACTATCTCTAAAACATGCTCCAAAATATACTCGTACTAATTATTGAGACTGATCTAAGTGATACAGGCTACATCAAGTCTGCATTGAACTACCATTCACAAAAAACCGAATTCTAATCATTGAAAATACTTCCATCGTCAAAAGCAAAGTTTTAAAAATTTATCCAAGAATGTATGATAGTTAAAAATCTTATTTTATTTAACCTCTTTCACCCTCATCTAACAAGTATCAAGCGTAAAATACTTTAAAATAGTTGAAAAACTACTTCCAGTAAGAAAAGTTCATTAAACCGAATTTGCAGGACGTCCATCATCTAGGATACCATATCAAAGTAAAGGTATTTTCACTCACTATCTGTACTAAGCTACGTATCGTTGAATACAAGTCCAATTATAAAATGGGACTGCGAATTTTCTACTCCAGTTGACTTTACGATCTGTGGAAGTTTAGTGTCCTATTCGCTGAAACTGTGTCATTTCCTCTTCTCTTTTGTGGTTGGATCCTTGTTGAATCGACTCCAAAATCAGCAAGTTATATCTACATCTCGCAGACGCATTCCTTTTCTTTTCAAAAAATCGAGTTAATCATGCCATTAGTTCTTTTTCAGGTGGTAGGATGGATTGCTGCCAATAGATCTAAGATGTCGGACTTTGGATCAAAGGTATAAATTGCGCACTACCAAACCCTGCCTGTAAACGTTGCACTTTATATCAGTACCATATGTCTTGTATTGTATCGACGCTCATTATTATCATGTTTGATAAGATCCTGGCATAATTCAGTGGCCCATGAGGACTTTTGAAGGTTAGAGGGGCATCTGTATCTCCTTAAAAAAATAAACGTAAAGACCAACCTCAATATGATGTCAAGTAAACAGAACATAATCTGCTCAATCCGTTTACTCATTTTTGCAATAACAAAGCATAGATGATAACGAATTGAGGTTGCATCAGCGCGTTTAAAACTAAATGATAATAAGTGGTGATAGATAATTTAAAAAAAAATATCCTTATCAATGCTAATCTAAGCTTTTATTTTAAATTCGGGAATTAAGGTCAAGTAATTGAAGATGTGTTCCCGTTTTGTCGCGCATGATAGTTGTTTTTCTTGAAATGACTTGTGTTATATCAGAAAACACCTCATTTCATGGTAGGTTGCTGGATAAACAATATTTTTTTAATGGTTTATATTTATACATCATGTTTTAAAAATACTCAAATAATGATTAAGTTATTTTTGAGTCTGCATTAGAAAAAGTTATTATTTTCGTACCTTGACTGCCTGTATGGAGTTTATTCGGATTTGTTATTTATTTATTTTCTGTTGAGGAATTCAGATTACTATATTCGCTCTTAAACTGCTTGTTATCAGAGCTATCCTTCTCTTCAAGCGACTGACCATAATGTATTTTATTACTGTATGGGTAGGTTTCTAGGTATTAAAGTTTTGAGACACTTTATATCTCTCATACTGATTTGGTGGGAAATCTGGGGCTCGGTTTTACGTTGTATCCAGCTTTTTATTGGAAAATCTGTTATTTTAACATTAATAATTAGGCTGAATAATTCAAACTAATTTTAATTCCCGAGCAGCAGATGAAAGACTGAAGGTATTATTACATGGTAACATTAGTATAATTCGAGCAACATATTTACAAACTATAAGATAGTAATAGTTTTCATATTTTATTACTGATCCTAACATAATGTGTGTTTGAACGCAATAATCTCTTTCAAACGCAATCTGAAAACCGCTGAAGGTTGTGCTGTACCTGACAATGTAAACTCTATTGGACAGAAAAGTATTTAGGTTTTACTATCGACGTTGTCTGTCTCTGACAGTCTATTTATCATCTCGTACCTGAAGATGACAAACTTCGTATTACTATTTAACTGTCATTCTTATTTGGCTGACAGGATTTGTAGAGCTGTTTTAATAAGGTATATTTAAAAATTGATATTTAATTTCTTTAATATAGAAATAAAATTCACAATTTAGTTTACATTCTAACAGATTGTTTGTATATACTTTACAACTGTAAACGTCTGTACACAATTACTTGCTTAATAAAGTTGCATAGTACCTAAATTAAAGGGAAACATTATTACTATAAAATATTTTGGATATCAAATATTCATAATTTGTTATTTAATAAGTTTACGCCTTATTACTGTACCGTTTTACTGGCACATGAGGGGTTAGCTTTGAAATTTTAACTTTTGTGAAGGTTCAAAAATGAAAGGAAAATCTTCTGAAATAAATAAAGTTCAAACTAAAATAAAACTTCTTCTTGAAAATAATTACTGGATTTAAAAATAAAATAAAAACATCTTTATGACTTTTAAATTCAAACTTGTAATATATTCGTCACTCAAAAATGTACAAAGTTATTACAGCTTGTCTTTTATTCAATTTTCAAAATTCAAAACTTTCACAGTCTAATCTGATCTGGCAATTCTTCACTTTAATTTATCTTCAAAATTCAATTTATTTTGTTACTAATTTTCTTTACTTTACTTTAAATATTACTTCTTTTTAGTGTTATAGAAATAAGAATTCTTAAGTGTTGGAGGGATTAAAAATTCTTCTTTGTTAGAGAATTAAATATTCTTCTGTGTTAGAGAATAAAATAGTACTTATTTTCAGTGTTAGAGAAATAAAATTGCTGAAAGCATCTGTAACCAACCACAAAACTCTCTTAGTATTTTTACATAAAATTGTATATCCATGTGCTCACTGCACCAACAAGTTTTATATTGCACAGATAAAAAGGACAAGTTCCTAAATTCTCATTAAATTTAATTTTTACAATATTTCTTTCCCCAAAATTATTCAAAATAATTAAGAATGAATATTGACTGGACTCCAGTTTAAAAGTTCACTTACCCGCAGGCAGGTTCGATGACAATTAGCAAAAAGATTTACTCTAAGCACTTTCAAAGACTTTACTCGTTACTATTATACTCGTTACTTCCGATCAACTGAGGACAAGTTCCTAAATTTCCCAATTAAATTTAATTTGTTTAATATTTATTTCCCAAAATTATTCCAAAATAACTAAGAATGAATATTGACTAGACTCCAGTTAAAAGGTTCACTTACCAGCAGATTCGATGACAATTAGCAAAAAGATTTACTCTAAGCACTATTTATTCTACTCGTTACAATCACTTCCGATGAACTGAGATGGAGGTACGGCACGTCTACCTCACCCCACCACTCAATTTCGTTATCAAACACTCCCATCTGCGATGCGCGCTTCGCTGATAGAAGCCTCTTTTGTACTGTCCAGTCCTTATCATTCTTCTGGGCCTAATCCTTCCACCGGTAATCCAGTTACCCCAGAATTACAATTTAATACAATCGGTACCTTACTACTAACAATAAAGTAACATCTCTCATGTAGTATAGATATATTTCATTATTATAAATATATTGATAATTTTATATCTTTTGGCTTTCGAAACGCTCTTAATTAGTTAGTTGAATCCAGTGATAAGTAATTTTTTAATAATAAACTAACTAAAAAACCCAAATTTTTATTGATGAAGCATTAGAAGAGCCCATACTTAGAGAATTGGAAAAGTTAAATTTCTGTCTGTTTGGCCACCTGAAGTCTCAAATATTAAAGGACGTATATATTTTAATCTTTTTTTGAAGTTTATTTTCCAAAGAGGTTGCAACAGAACTTAGTTACATCCCGTAAAAAGTGCAGAATGATCAGCGAGATCTGTATAAAGCAACTACCGTTGATGAACATTCTAACAGGTTCCATTAAATTCAAAACCGGTTACAGCAGAACTTACCTTCATTTCGCGACAGTTGCTAAAGAGTCAAAGAAGAAAAACCTATTTCACCATACCTACATCACAACAAATAAATTTCTTTCTTTTAAACATATTTTATAATATCTTAATAAAATATAATTCTAAATGGTTCCATTCTCAGTTTGTAATTAAAATTTGGTTGGTCCCATGTAAAGATTGTTAATAAATAATTTAAACAGGTATTCGTAAAAGCAATGAGAAAATTATTTACACCAAACGTCTTGTAAATCGTTTAGAAACCACGATTAGTACAAACCAGAAAACGACAGTCTGGTAAAACGAGAGATTGACCACCTGAGAGCCTTTACGCATGAAAGGAAGCAGTTTACTCAGGACGTGACTAGACTGTCAGTGGAGGTCACCGTAATACCTTTACAGTTCACACAGTTAATGTCCCAAGACACTAAGGACTAGAAATTATTGTGTACTTCTACAGTTTACTCAGGACGTGACTAGACTGTCAGCGGAGGTCACCGTAACGCCTTTACAGTTCATACAGTTAATGTCCCGAGACACTAAGGTCTAGAAATTATTGTGTACTTCTATAGTTTACTCAGGACGTGACTAGACTGTCAGTGGAGGTCACCGTAACGCCTTTACAGTTCACACAGTTAATGTCCCGAGACACTAAGGTCTAGAAATTATTGTATACTTCTACAGGTTTCAACGATCTAAACAAAATGGTTCACAATAGTAATTTATTCATTTTAAAATTTAAAAAAATATGGTTTAATTACTTAAACAACTAAATTCAATATTCAAGACGAGGGTTTAAAGTTTGAATCATGTAAACTTTAGGAGCTGTTCTAGATAGTTTAAAATCTTAGTAAATAGATACTAGACTTAAGGAACACCTTTTAGGGTAGTTAGTTATTGACTATTAGCATCCAATAAAGGATGGAGTAGTACAAGGAGTTTGACAGACCCCCCCCCCCCCCACCCCCCCCCCCCCCCACCCCCCCCCCCCCCCACCCCCCCCCCCCCCCACCCCCCCCCCCCCCCACCCCCCCCCCCCCCCACCCCCAATAACTGTTTCTTAAATGTACTTTTTTATTGATAATTTCCAAGGAAACAGGATTTTTCTGGTCGTTTGCCATCGTTTCAGTGAAACAAGAAATCAGTAACACTACAATTCGAGATCTGCAATCTGATTTCTTCTTCAGGTAAATAACTAACCTAACACATAATTACAAACTAGGCTAAAAGAAACACATCATACCAGAGCGTTGTGACACGCCCTAAGTCAGAAACCACAACCCCTATGTCGTGTGTCAACTTCACTAACTCTAATACATGCACTTAATACAAAACTAAACACAACACTAATTATTAAAATTTAACTAAAGAATACAGTTCACAATACGTCTGAATTCGACGACGAGCAACCGTCTACGGCTGACCAAAGACTAATAGCAAATTGCGATCGTGACGGCAGAAACAAGATGGCGGGCAATAAAAAGGAAAGGTGTTCATAAATTATGCCCTTTTTATTATTGGTTCATACTAGATGAATTTCTTAAAACCATATTGTGACTCCACATTGGTTTATTATAAATATCTCATCTGGTTCATACTTTGGGTTTTATTTTTTGTTCGTTTTTTAGAATTGGTAACCAAAGCGGCTTAAATCTCGACTGATGGTTGACTAATAATTGGTTGGTCTGCCAGTTTAATTTGTGTTTACCTCTATTAATTTTTCCTTTTAAAAAATTTGGTACCCCGGATTTATTATGTTGACTTCATACCAATTCATATGATGGTCTTCGGACCAACAATGGTGTGCAATTTTTTCACTTTCTCTGTGAGACCCTTTCTTTTGTTATCTTTGTGTTCTTTTATTCTTAACGTTTAATGATCTTTTGTCTCGCCTATGTATTCGCTTATTGCAACTACACATTAATACGGTAACTCCCATTTTTGGAATCCTGTGTGCCATTTTTTTGTTTTGTCTTTACGAGACTTTGTCTAATAGCAATGGTGTTGTTTTAAAACGCGGTTCTAATGTTGTACTTTCTACCTACTCTTCTAATTTTCTCCAATAGTCCCGGCACATAAGGGATTGGACATAAACGCAATTTTATCACTATTTTGTTTTTCTGACTCAGGAATAATTCTTCTGGGTCGCTTGCACTTGCAGATAAAAATAAACTTCAAAGAAACAAATAATTTCAAAGATATATATTCTCCAAATTGAGTAATTAATTTTGTTTCAATATTTCGTCATATTATATTTCAATCATTCTAAGTATTTGGACGATTGCAATAAATTTGTTATATTCCCAAATATAGAATTGTTATATATGACAAGAATTACTATTTAATCAATCATTGTTAAATGCGTTATAGTACAATTTTATTATGTGAGCTACATACTTAAAAATCTACTTATTGGTTGTGTACTTTTATATTTTAACGATAAAAGCAACTGTCATTAGTTATATACATGAGCAAAAATATGGTGTACTTTTTTACTAATTAGGCGAGAACTGTGTTATTTTATATTTGTAAAATTTAGATCCTTAATTTTATATTCAATCAAAATTTTTATCTTAGATGTAAAATTAATCCCTATTTTTACTACTCAAATTAACAATTCTGGAAGACTGAAATTTAAAAATATAGTATTACTGTATGTTTTTTTTTTCTAGGAGTTTTAGATTTTATAGTAATTTATGATTATGATTGATTTGTCCATGTTAGTCTTTATTGGGATTTTAATCAATTGCATTCAAATGCCATCACTTATTATATAGTAATTGTGAAACTAAGGACTCTGAATTTAGTCTTCCTTTATACTAAGGATTTCTCTACAATAGCTTAAATACAAATGTTACTGAAATTGTTGAGGTTATTCATTAAAATATCACGTAATATCGGAGGAAATTTCAGGAAATATCAGAGTTATTTGTACAAAAACAGTCACAGTCTCCGTATTCAGGAGCTCGCTAATTTAAACTTAAATCTAAATTGGATCAAGAGATTGGAATATCTTTAAGTAGCCATCACTTATATTAGGTTTATTGGGACTGGCTTTTTTAAAGTATTTGCCCATGGTGATTGCTAAAGCACGCGTATTTAAAGGATATTAGTGTTGTTATTCAGATATTTTATGACTCAAGTTTTTCTAGCAGGTATTTGAAGAAAATCCAGTGATAAACAAGATATCAGAGTTGAGTATTGGCAGAGAGCTCATCTGTCACAATATCTGTAACAGCTGCCAGACGTCACAATCACAGAGTAATCTGTCACAAAGCTCTTCTTACTCTGTTGATAAAACGATGCACTGCAACACAAGATAGTCTTTCTGTTTTTTGTTATATTATAAAATACAAACTATATTTTACTAATTATTATAGATCGAACGAACTTTGATGTAATAATTTTTTTCGACTATAGACAAAACCTTTCCCAGGATTTATTGCATGAATGTAGTTTAATAGTTGTTTAAATAAAGTATTCTAAAGACCTGTTTACATTTCCTTATCAGATGCATAATTGGGTTCAATACGATGTTTAAAATACAATCCCAAAGAAGCTGAACAATGTAAAAATGGAGCTCATGTTAATTTTCTCATTGGTTCACCCCTTCTCAACATAGCTATGTGTAAAAAGAAAGAAAGGTGTACTGGAGCTAAAACTCAACATTTGCACTCACGAGTGCATAAATATGCGCTGTCTAATATTCCTATGATTTACCCATTTCCACACATCATATAAACAAGTTAGGGTGCACCACACTATGTAGCAGGCTTGAGTGAAATTATGTGCAAATTATTTTATTTTATTGTTGATATGTCCTGTTGACAGGCAAAAAACTAACAATCGCACTAAAAGGTAAATTTTATTGCCCCGTCCCCTAGAAGACATATGAGAAATGGCACATACTGGTTGAAAATCTTCAATGACAATAAGCTAAATCCAAAGGATGGATATACACTATCATAGAACTTGATGTTACGAATAAAAAATAAAGCTTCATGCCAAATTTCAACACTGTAAGTTAGTTTTTTTCTTGAAATATCTTGCGGGCCGACAGACAGAAGATAGTCTCTTTAGTACTTCGATAACGCTTAGCAAAGAAAAACCATTTTAAATCATTTAAATGAAATAGAGGGAAAAGGAATTTTGGTTGTATTACTTACTTCAACTTCGGTAAATATAACTGCTACTGAAATTGTGTGTAACAAGTTTGAAATTGGAAACAAACAACTTGTTTCAATTATTGTACCAACAGTATTAATGAGTTATTGTTGTTTTTTATAATATATCAATCGCCTTATTATTACAGTACAGTCTAAATTCGGAAATAAAAGATTAATAAACAAGCTTAACTCTTTCCAATACCAAAATGATTGTACCTAAATTTGCCAGTAGTAAGGCTCAAAACGTGAATGCATGAATCTGGAATATATCATAATTTCAATATAGGTTTGAAAAATACCCTTGTTTAAAAAATATTCGTGTATTATAAGTATTTTAATATGCATGAAAAGCTGTTAAATGTTTTTAGGAACTGAGTTGTTTGTAAGAGCTCTTAGTAAATGTAATTAGCAGACTTGTCTTGTCGCCTGTCGTCATCATTACACTTCTTATGGAAGTGAATTTTAATGACATCGTTACGGAAAATTTTTAAACAAATCGTACAAAAAATAAAGACAAAGTAACAGACTACCTCTTTGTTTGAAGGTTATTTTTGACGATGGAAAGAATTTGAAGGAAACAGGAATTTTCCGGACATTTGCCAACGTTCAGTGAAACAAGAAATCAGTAACACTACGTTTCGAGATCTGCAATATGATGTCGTCTTCAGGTAAAGAACTAACCTAATACATAATTACAAACTACTGTAGGTTAAAATAAACAAATTCTACCAAAGCGTTATGGCACACCTAAGTCAAGTATCACAACCACCATGTTGTTTGTCATCTTCACTAACTCTAAAAACATGCACTTAATAAAAAACCCATACACTGAACACATGATAATTTTAAAACTCCTTAAATACTGTATTACGTAATGGCGTCAAACATTTTGAACTTTCCCTATTTTCTTAAGCATAATGTAATGCATATTTCCAGATGCTTTTTACATTGTGGTTAGTATTAGCCAATTGAAAAGGCTTTTACCAAACAATGTATTTATTCTTTTGTGAATAACACCTTTACTGAATTTGTGTTCAGGCCAACTAATTACTTTAATGACCTTTACTGTGTCCAAACCTGTGAAACCTTAACCAAGAACTAAGCAGACAACAGACAACTCAGTGTGCCTCAAACACGTACAAGAGATAACAAGCCGACCTCAACCCTCAGGTAAACCGAGTGTACCAGTCAAGTAAGTGTTTCAGTTAACAGTCCAGTTGTTACTATATGGCTGCTTTTTAAACTCCTTGGTGTTTTTAAATTATTAATAAAAGGGTATATATGTAAATCAATATTAAAGTTAAAATAAACGAATACTACAAATTATTCATTTTTAATACATGTAAAAGCGTTAAATTGCGTATTGATTTCATTCACTTATTCAATTAGTTTTTTATGCATGGACTTGCCCCCACCAAGACATGCAAGGCTTGGCGGTGAGGACCACACATGCAAATCAATATAGTACTCGTATTAGTTAGCTATTTATAATTATTTTGCATTTATACTAAGTTTTACAATTTATTATGGAGTAATTCAAGTAGATGGTGGTTTAAGGACAGGTACCAATGAGAACCTTAATTAATAGTGGTTTTTGTACTAAAGATAAAAATAATACTAAAAGTTTCCTTAAGAAATTATTATACAGTGACCATACATGTAGCACTACTTAAGATCCAGCGTACATGCAATAACTATCTCAAATATTTTTTTGTGATTTCAAATATCCAGATGTATTAGAGGTGAATTATTTAAAATTATTTGAACATTTGAAGGAACTATTCAAATGATCACCTTATTCACTGTGTGTGTGTGTGTGTGTGTGTGTGTGTGTGTGTGTGTGTGTGTGTGTGTGTGTGTGTGTGTCTGTTCAAGTTCAAATTCGAGTTCAAAAGATCTTTATTCAAAGAATGGCAAAGTTGAATACATGCAAAAAATTTACATAAATAAAATTAATTAATTTAATTTAATTGCATTTAATTAAATTAATTGTTGTGTGTGTGTGTGTGTGTGTGAGTGTGTGTGTGCGCGCGCGCGGGTGTGTGTGTGTGTGTGTGGGTCCTTTGCTAATTACGCATGATTTACTATTTGCCTAATTACTCCGGTAATAAGTAGCGGTTAGTGCATCGTTAAGTCAATGAGAATACTTCTGTCGAACAGCGCGGTGGAAAGAGTGTTCAATTGTGTTCATTGTTTAAAAATTATTATATTCAGTAGTTTTTCTGTAGCCAATACATTTTTGTGTGACTGTTCAACCTGAAAGTGTATTGCGTGTGATTTGACGTGCTAGTGATTTCATAGTGGAAAAAATCTGTAATTTTACCGTGTGAAGATAGTGTAGTAGTTTTATGTGTGAGGTGAGTGATAAGCCATGGAGAACAGTGCCCACACCTAAGAGGGTTCACTCAATGATTCAGCGCCCATGATCTGCCAGTAAGTGAGTATGCTTTTTTATAGGTAGGAAATTATATTATGTTTTTAATCCAATTGGGTAACTGATTGTATAAATATATTAATAGTATCTTTAAAATTTCATTCCTAAAAATGCAATTCCGTTCAGTAATGAAAAAATTAAAGACATAAAAGAGTTTAAAGTTTAGCATTGTTTTATGGGGTAAAATTGAAGGTCCGTTCATTACTTTCAATATTTGTCAATATTAAAATTGATCAGATCAACTTTTACTTTGAATAAGATTTAAATAAGGTAAAGGTGTGTTTTTATGCATATTAAAAGATTAAAATTTTCTGTAGTGTTTTCACAGTTCATTAAGTTAGGTTTATTAACATTGTTCGATGGGAAAATGTTTGGTAAACCACGTGAGATACTACAAAGCAAAAAAAATCATTAGAATTAAATCCTGTTAAACAATATTAATATTAACATATTACTCTATATTTCTTTAATTGTTGCTGTAGAGGAAATTTGAAACGTATATGTAGAAAGTCAACTAAAGATAATTCGTGTTTTGATTTAGTTAGGGTACATGTTAAAACTTAATTTGATTTTAATCAGTTATTAAAATAATTTCTTATGCTATTGTTTTGTTGCCGCCATGGTTACTCATAAGACATCACCCATATCAGTGTTGTTTATATAGAAATTAAGCTTCATTCAAAAGTTTAAGTATGGAGGTTATATCGTTTTCAAGTTATCGTTCGGATCAACATACAGCTAGACAGAAATCCAGACAACGAGAAATTTCAGCCCTTTAAGTGATATCTTCGCTAACGCTGAGATATGAATCTTGTAAATAACGTGGAATTGCCGGACAAATATGAAGGCGTTTATTAAAGGTTTGTAATATTTGACAACATTGTTGACATTTCGTTTATCGTCACTTGACTAAGGTAAACTTGGCGTGTTTGTATGCCATTACGTTGTATATGCAGGAGATTGACGGGTAAATAAAGTGCTGTTTGGCGCCAAAAAACAATAAAACACAATTATATGTTGACGCTTATTATCCTCTGTTACTATCCACATACATTAAATAATAGACATACGTATTTAACATGTCTATAAATTTAAAAATGTTTTACGTACATATATTTATAAAAGTACTAGCTATTTCTTACGGCTTCGCACGATTTTCGTATGATTTGCATGTGTATGAGCACTTTTAGTTCAAGTGAATTATATTTCTAATGCCTATATACAGTTTGCCTTGTTGCCATGATGAAGATAATCTATAAAAGTGTATGTTTACAGCCATTCTAAACGCACATATACTTTATTATAAAATGGTCTAACACTCAACTTTTAAGTTCATTCAGAAATTTATGTTAAAGATTAATATACATCATAACGTAGTGCCTTCAAATAGAGATTAGCTATTTTATATACGTAACTGTTAGGTAATTGCAGTTTATAATGTGTAGGCGCTTTGAAAACTTTTATCTTATGCAGCGCTGCGTGTCGACGAGTTACATCAATGGGCATATAAACCTTCTCCGTGGAAAAATACTTATACATACACATTTTTATTTTGATCAGTCAAATAGTTTATGATTCTATAAAAGACATACAGAAAAAAATTCAGACGAATGTCTGTTGGGAAACTTCATAATAGTCTAATGGTCTACTATGACTAGAAGGAAGGAATCCAAAATATCAATTATGAACCGGATAAATTGGAAAAAAATTAGTTATTTTTTTATAGGTTTGATCTTACAATGTGGTTCCAGTGATCTTGAGGATTTTTACACTATCATTAAATGTTTACCAGAATCCTATACGTTATGATAGAATATACATTGACTACTGTCTAATTGATTCCTTTTTCATTTCACCCTTTTCTGTGACAAGAAACATTTAGGTAAAGATTACATTAAGTACTAATATGTTAGTTAGTAAAACCACACAATAACTGGAAAAATGTATATCTAAATCTATCTACTGTGGATGAAGCCTTGCAATCGAACCTGTGATATCATCTTTAGCCTTTTTCCAAGGGCCTTTTCCCTTTGATTGAGCTTTGGAGGGTATAACTGTACTGGTTTCCGAGAACAACGATTCCGTTGCTGTTAGTTTGGATAACACGGAAAAGGTCGATTCACCTGTCAGTGTATAATGTATATAAGAGTTTGCTTAATGAACTTAAAATTAATTTTTATGTTGTATTTATCTGGAAGATTGCGTGGAAGTCATTTTTTAAATGGCAAAATGACATTTCTTTATTCCATTTGTGATGTCGTTTTACTAAACACTAGTTATTTACAGTATTAAAAGGAAAATGACTGAGCGAATACTCCTATATATCCGTTAAGGAAAGGTCTTGACATAAAACAATACTAATGTTTTATAGGGTAAATTTACTTAAAGCAAGAAATAATATAGAACGTAGGTTTATACATAGCCTAATATGTGAAAATTAGTTTTATAATGAATACCACTAACAGAAAAACCATTATTTAATTTCCACGTATTAATATATGAACACTAAGACGTGTTTAGTGAACTATTACATTAAACTGCATGTATTGTAAAGTAACGTAAATTGGGTAATTCTAATACGTTATAACATTGTATTTATTATTGAAGTTCAAATTAACTTACCAATAAAAACACGAGATATTTGCCTGTATAAATTAGACCTTCGTTGTTTTATTTATTCGCAATGTTTTAGAGCCATTTTTGTAATGAATTCTGTAATATGAGTATTACTTAGGAATGTAATATATGTAGGATGTGTAGGACTTCAGGAAAAAATTATAAACCTTTCTCAATTAGTGTTTAGCCACTTCAAAATCAGCTAAAAATTTATAAAAAACTCTTCTTAAAATAGATTTTCAAACACGCTCATAAAAATTATAAGTTATTAGTTATAAGATAATTTTTATTTATAAGATTCTGGCTCAAGATTTTGTAGCCAGTCTCGGTAAATTGACTAGTAATGCATCTGCTGAACTAGAAATATCAAGAAGAAGCGTGCAAAAAATGTTAAAGCAATTTTCAATTTAAGCCATACCGTCCATCTTTACTCCAAGCGCTTCACAAGGATGATTCCGATAGGCGATTGTAATTCTGTGAGACAGTAATTATCCGCTCAGAGGCTGTGATCCAAATATTAGTTTTTGGTGTAATGAGGAATATTTAAAACTAAATGGACACTTTAATCGGCATAACTGTGTATTCTAGTCGGATGTATATCCCCATCAAGTAATCCAAGCAGAACTCAATGTGCCTGATGTTATGGTATGGGGAGGTATTTCAAGTACTGTACTGTTGGTACTTATTTTCTTCAAGGAAATGTTAACTTAGAAAGTTACTTACGGTTGCTGCAACCGTAGTAGTTCCCGAGCTCAGAAACATTCCTGTTTTCAATATTTATTCGCTCATATGGCAACAAGATGTTGCCTCAGCACATTTCGGCATCCAAGTTCTACATTTTTTAAACAAAACATTTTATGAATGGATTGGACATCGTGGTGCAATCGGCAGGCCTTCGCGTTCGCCAGACCCATCCCCATGTTATTTTTCACTGTGGGGTATTATAAAGGAGACTGTTTATACTTTAAAACCGTAAAATCTGGACTAACTCAGAAACCATAATTAGAAATGCATTTGAACTTTTTATTAACGATACACCTTTACAGCTAAAAATGTGTTATTCTATTCTAAGACGTTGCATGAAGAGTGTGCAAAATCAAGGTGGACATTTCGAACAACTGTTATAACACTGTATGGTAATATGTAAGTAATTTTCATATAATTAATTTATTTTCTTGCCTAAAAGTGTTTTATTCAATTAACCTATAAAGCCTTTAAATTTCTCTGTAAAAACTGACATATGCATCAACCTGTATAATTATAATTGGAACTTTAATAAAGTTAATACAGATGAAATAACAAAGACATTTAACTTACTTGCATCATCGCGATATTCTTCTTCAGTTGAAATTTGCTCACTATCAACTATTTAGTCAACTAATTTGTTGACTAAAATCATGAAATGTTAGGCCGAGTTGCGGTGAAGCCATCTTTAATCAATAAATGCTTAACCAAAACCACCTGGTCCAATAAAAACCACCTGGTCTTCAGATGAGTGAAAGGACAGCCTATTACAGTTAATCGATTTATTAAAAGTACATTAGGTATTTTTCTAAATCCTATTGTATTTTTAGATTATTTTAGATTCAGTTTTATTAGCACGGACATATTGTACGTTTTATGATAGCCAATTTTATTTCTATAATTATATATTAAAATAATCAAAGCAAAATAAATAGTGAATTACGTACACCTTACATGTGTTAAACTATATGAGTACCCTCAGGTAATTATTTGTTAATGATAGTGAAAATTATACAGTTTGCATTTTTAATCCCACTGCCACCTATAAATCATATCAAATAGGCCACTCGTTAGTCAACCTTAATTGCACCCAAATAGGCAGATCCTTAACATATCAAAACATAACCACTGAAACGAAATAAAATTGTGATAATAACGTTCACAAAAAGAACGTAATTATTATGTTGGGTGATCTCAAACCAAATAATCTATTTGATGTGATAGGTGACAAGTTAGTGAGTGGTATCATTGAAATTTGTCGCCATAATCTGATTACGTGGCCTATTATTTTTTACTATTATTACATCCTGCATTAGTTATTTATTTTACATATTAATTTTTAAAAACTAATAACTATATTAAAATATTTCATGCAGGAAAGTTAATGTGTATAATGTATAGGCATATATGGTTGGTTATTTCTTTCCTTGTTTTATAAATTTGTTTGCAAAAAATATAACTGAATATTTTAGAGAAAGTATATTCCATTCATTGTTTGCTACTATTTGAATAACTTAAAAATTGATGTTAATGATAGATTTTAGTTAATACGGAAAGTTTTTCCTAAGAGGTCGAACCAAAATGTTAAATGATAAAGATATATGGAGATAAAAATGTTTTGTATCAATAACTTTGTATAATTAAACCCTACCATTCTGCATACTTTACTACATTAATCAAGTTCGTTGTGGTTGCTGTGGTAAATAAATAAATATAAATAAATAAATAAATATTTATTTCCCAGCATTTACATTCATGTTTACAAATAAATGAAAAAAACTTAGGAAGTCACTGACCAAAAACAAGTAGCAGGTCAGTGTAATAGAATACACAACATACAAATAAACAGTTTATAGCTTGCTCTCACATAAAAAAAAAACTAAAAGGTCAACAGACTGCTCTCCGCCACGTCTGCACAAGACTACAAAAAAAACTAAAACTAAAATAAATACACACAGCCGACGTTTGTACAATATAGAGTGACTTGGAAATAATTAGGCAATACAAAGAATAAAAAATAAAAAACACGCTTTGAAAAAATACAAATATACAATCTTATGTACTAAAATCATAAATAATTTTACAAAAAAATTTATAAACAAATATATTGAAATAATGGAAAACTAAATTAATGTTTTTACATAAAATTACATACAAATATCAGAACATAATCCTGTGCTGGAAGCTATAACACTGCTTTTCATACTCTAAAAATATTGTTAATTGTTTTGTAATTTTGCATAATATAGATATATAGGTTTATAATATTTAATCCATATAGATCAGTGTATTTTAGTATGTTTTAAAAAAATTAAATGTTCATAAATTAGTTCTTATGTACAGTCTGTCCAAGACTGTAAGTGTTTTATTACACCGTCGTTAAACTCTTTGCAAACTGATTCCTGTTTTATTATGATATGTTCATTTTTCATCACAAGACTAATCACACATGGATTAAATACTGTATTCTGCAATATTGGGCCTGTTGTTTTAAAAAGGGTAAAGGAGAAATGGAGGTCAGATCATGTCGCCCTTGTGATACGTTCCGACCAAAGCACTTTGATAAGCCACATCAAGCTGACTCTGACTTTGGACCACATAAGCCCCACATGGTCTATAAGCATCATTGTACCAATCATTTCACTTTATAGTGGTCGATTAGAAGTATGTAAATCGTGTGATAAAATTGTTTTCTAGACAAGAGTGTAATGAAGAAGCATACATAAAGTAGACAGTACGATAACGATTTATTTAAATCTCTTAATTATTGTTAAGGTGTCGTCCACTGGCAGGTCCCTGCAGTCTGGAAATTCTGGCCTCTGCAAGTCTCGTTCTCTGCAGGTCCCGACCGTCAGTCTGGCAGGTCCCGTCCTCTAGATGTTCTGGCCTCTGGCAAGGCTCTTCCTCTGGCAGGTCCCTGCCTCTGTGAGGTGCCGTCCCCTGGCCTCAGGCAAGTCTCCTTCCTCTGGCAAGGTTCCCGACCTCTATCAGGGTGCCGTCATCCGCCAGGTCCCTGCATCTGGAAAGTTCTGGCCTCAGGCAAGTCTCGTCCTCTGGAAGTTCTGGCCTCAGGCAAGTCCCTTCTTCCTCTGGCAGGTCTAGGCCTCTGACAGGCTTCGGGCTCTGGTGGGTTCCTGGATCTGTCTAAATACATTACTAATCGGCGAGTATCTTAAAACCAGACAATCTATATTTCCTTGGTTTAAACCGTAGTTGTATTTATGTATGTTTATGTATAGTTCGTAGCTAAGTATGAAACTATAATGAATATTGCACAGGAACCAAATTTTTTATATTGCAATTGTTTATGAAATTATTAGTGTTGAAGTAAGCTGTTGCTATGTAGATAGAAAGTGTAGCACACAATGTGAAAGCACATACTTTAGTTACAAAGAATTGTTGGCACTGCTATTCAAATGTATTCCTTTTGACGGGAAACGGCAGTAAATAAAACTTAAGTGTTTACTTTCTCGGCAGTTTACTGAGTAAGTAAAAGCTCGTAAATATTTGATCTGTGTTAGCAAATAAAGAAACACCCTACGCAAGTGTGGAATGGTGGATGAAAAGTTGTAGCACATCTCCATTCTAAACATTTCTCATATATTTTAGGAGTTTTTAAATAGTAGTTCACTCTTGATGTTAAAAATAATATAGTCCACGTACTACTACGATCAAAACCAATCAATTTGTGCTGAAAAGCATGGGTTAAGTGATTCAAAGTGGGTCAAGCAAAGCAATAGCTTTACACATAACATCATTATTGTGTATGGTAAAACTTAAATTCGATAATGTTGCATGTCAAACTAATGTATTTGGATCAGCGCTACAAACAAATGTTTACATTGTTCTGATGCAAAAACATTACAATGAAAGCAACTACAGTACAAAATTTGTATAATCAATAAACTTATAAACAATCTTGTACGAATGCAAACTAAGATCAACCGTTTTTCTCTTCTCTTTAATTCCCCTGACACCTGAATTTGGCGCCCCTTCACGATGAAAACACTCTTTATATGTCCTACGCACTCAACCTCACGCACATTTAATTACCCGGGACAAAAATAGTCTTTCTTGCAATGGAAACTAAAATTTCTACCAGCGTATTGTCGTAACACAGCCCTAATTTTAAAGGGGTGATACTCAAAGATACGACCAAGTAAGTTATAAAAAAATAAAATTAAAAAAGATTATAAATTGTAATAAAAGTTATAAAAAATAGTTCCATTTTAAAATTGTATATTTTTGTTTATTATGACAAATTTTAAACTATCTGAAAATATAAATACACATTGTACTAAGTGGTAAAGAAGATGTTCCAAGTTGATAAAATTTTAGAAACAAATCTTTTTAGTCTGGTTATGTATTAAACTGTGTTCGAAAACTACTGTTTATAAATATAATAATGTGAATTAATACTAAATACAACTTGCATACATAAACTAATTAAAATCTAAAAGACTAAATAGGTGTAACATAAATAAAAATAGAATGCATACGACAAAATAATTATCATTTAAATTCTTTTAATACACAGGATCGATTGAGTATGGAGATTAAATTTTGATTAATTTTCTTTGAGACGTGAAGGAAGACCACCAAGCAGGAAATATTTTAATTCTAAGAGTGAATCTACTCATAAGGCATATATGATGTCATGATGGGATTCATAAAGAACATATAAAGAATACGAGAACAAATATAATGACATATACTGACTCAAAATTATTTATCTCACTTCTCAGATATTTCTCTACTGTACCTGCTTATAAATCTGCTGTCTAAACATCCTAGTACGCCAAACTGTGCATCTGATAAGACAATGAGAATATCTCTCCGCTTGGATTACATTACATTTTGTAGTTTAGATATATTTAATGTCAAAAATGTGAAGAGCTCAACTCGAGCTTCTCTGACTCCGACTTTATTGGATCTCTTCAGACGAACAGGACTCCAAATTCCAGAAGTCAAGGCTGTGACAGGATCAAATTCCAGGACGCTGCACTAAGAGGAAGTTGGACTGGAGCTTAACTAAACAACCACATTGAATGAACCCTTACCATTACGGTTACGTTACGTCTAGAACATTGTTTTCTTTATGTGATAAATATATCTATGTGGATTTCAACTACTTAGTCTATGTGTTGAAAATACTAACGACTATGCCAATTTTAGAATGGCATTTCAATTGTTTACTGGGTAATTCAATACTAATAGCATTTTACTGCCATTTTATGTAGATTTTATCTTTAAAATGATTACAATAAATTATTTACATATTAGAGACATATTTTAAATAGAGTAGCAACATGTAAAACCCTTTTAAGTTGCTCTTAAAAGCAAGCGACAGGGTTAATATCCATCATATAAAAGGAAATGATTTCCAATCCCAAACACTAATACAACATTAAATCGTTGTTTGATTGCTCAGTGCAAGTCTTGCTTTGATCTTTCGCATTGCGCAAAACGAAAAGAGGAAATGCCAATATCACTAAAAGTCCTGTATCACTTTATCATGAATGAAAGGGCCTCAGCGTAAAATTGCAATCTGTACCTTGGTGTAGCCTTTCGTGCGCCTTGATAGAAAATCGATTTGCGATATTACTGCATTTATTACATACTTATTGATTCGTTTGGTATTGGTATTGCATTTAATATTGCTGTACTAAAAGCGTTACACAAAATCTTTACATTTAATAAGAAACGCATAAGTTTAAAACCTAAATTTGATTTATTCTACTTAAGAGTTTTATAAAGAAATGATACCCTACATTAACCAATTGACCAATTAAAGAAATTACTAAATATTGTAAGATTTCAGTGCCACAGTAAAAAAATAATACATTCGCACGTATACTATAAATTTCGTATTAATGAAGAAACTGTATAGAAAATGTTAATTAGAAGTAATGTAATAGTTTATTAATAAGCTGAAGGTATTTAACCTTTCTTTTCTTGTCTATTTTTAGAGAAGAAATTTAATCTTAACTTCCCGTCTAAATATTTAAAATGAAAAGAACAATGAATTGTCTGTTTTGAATACAGGAGTAAATACATCTCATCTCTATTCATTAAAATACGGAAGTGAACTTTGCTTCTACACCAGAGCAACTCATCCTGGTGTGATAGCAACAGTAAAGTTTAGCAATTCGCGGTTGCTGCTTTTTCAATGTTTAAAAATTTGTTTACAACATGTTTACGTATTTTAAGAAAGAAGCATATACATAATAATTATTCAGGACCTGAACTATCTATTTAAATAATATCATATAAAAATATTGCTTGATAGCGCTCATGGAGTTCAGATTTTAATTCCTCGCCTTTCGGTAAAGAATTATTTAGATTAAGAATTCAAGTGCTATAGATCTAGCACAATTAATTTGTTATCAATTAATTCCAATTACGAATAAAATTTAAAATAATATTATCGTTAAATCTTATACACATATACACAAGTCACTATTAGAATCAAATAAAGCGTATTAACCATTCACGAACATCTGAACATGTTCAAAAACATTGTAAAGGTTGAATTCAAGTTTTATTATATTATTTTATAAAGTATGCATTTCAACCAAACATAACATAAACAAAAAAATTATGGTAATTGTTAACTTCTCCATTTGAGTACCGTACCTTTTTTATAACTGAAACAATGTATTATTTTTAAAATGTTTTATCGTACTATCTATTAATTAGGACAGAAGATACTTTCCAGAAATATACATTTAATTTATAGTGAAGGCAATGTTGATTTGTAGCTTATTGTAAGTCAATAGGCTGTAGATGTTCATCGGTAACTCCGTCTTGATGTCACTACAAAACACACTGAATAATAGAGTATGATACCCTTCTATGACCCCTGTGAAATCCAAGAGGGTTCACTTCTGGCTGGTTTATACCTATCAGTTTATCAACACTAAACACAGCAAAAATGGATAGGTTAATTTAATCTGGGGAACCTTACAGATATCCAGGAGCAGCATATCACTAACCACAAATACCAAGATTCTGGCATGCAAGGGTAATGTTATAGCTTTATTCTAATGCCGGAGATTACTGTCAGAGTTAGCGGTGTTTGTTCCCTAAGAGTAAACGGTACTTACTAGCCTAGACATAGTGGTATGCAACGCTCTGCCTGATTTGATTAGAGAGGTTGGTTCAGACCTAGCTTCTTCTTCTTCCGAGTGGACATTGAGATTAGTGCCCTATATTCTTTCTCATGGATCTCTACACGACGCGGCTTAAACTAACAACCATAAACATCCAGAATATCCTGTCAACTCCGGAAGCAGCCTAAGAGAACAAAAATTAATATCCCGCTCATTGGACTCGGCTTTGTGAATCCAGATCGCACTATTGTAAGTCAATAGATAATAAGAAGAGGATCGCGGATAAATCCGTCTTGACGTCGCCACAGTTCTCTTTCCGTATTTTGTCGTGGCAAGACCCAACTTATACTTTTCCTGGTATATGCTCAAGTTCACTTTTGGTAGCAGGGATTTTTACTTGGAGGAAAACAAGTTTCATGGTTCAATAGTTTTAATGTTATAAATTTAGCAACTACAAGAATGCGTAACAATGAAAGAAATACGTTCATTTAGTCTTTATGTTCCAGTCATTGGTGTAGCTTTTCATTCTAAGTTCCGTAACTAAGATGTAATATCTCATTATGGTGTAAAACGCCCAACAAAGCCGCCCTAACAAATGTAAGCGCATCACAAGCGAGGCTGACACCTTAGTCCCTGTATAATGGACAATGTTGCCGCATTGTTGTTGGATATTGCTTGACATAAGTCACCAAACAGAACATTGTAAAACTTGGCGTATAAACCACGGCTGTTACACTTATAACTTACTGTAAAACTTTGTACCACTTATTATGCATTCGGCATATTATTTGAGTATTTTGTTACTGAAATTTATAACAGCATACATTCATAAGTAATTTTCAGAATTTTGAATGGTTAGCAAAAAATGCCCGAATGAAAGTAAAATCCAAATTTTTTCGCTTTGTTGTGACGTATTTCAAATATTTGTGTGAACAGTGGCCTTTAAGCAAGTTCTATAATTCCACTCTACCAGTGAGAATAATCATAATGCAAAAAATATGATTTAAACTTATTTAATAGGCTTCGCTAAGTTTTCATGCAAAGTTTAACTAACAATATTTGTCATGACTAGCGATTTGTCATGATACCTATATATATATATATATATATATATATATATATATATATATCCATGGGAAGAGGATATATATACAGAGTGTCCCAAAATTACAGGACCAAACATCACAAAATTGTTCAGGAGGTCGAACTGAACGAAAAATGTTATACAATGTTACATAAAATATTAAAACTTAAATAACTTGAAAACCACCCTTTTTTAAATGGCCGCCATTTTCAAAATACACATAAGATTAAAAAAAATATATTTTTTACAACTTATATTTGTGTTTATAATATTTATGACAAGTTTCGACAAAATCGGTAAAACCCGTATTGAAAATAAAATTAACTGTATGTAAAAAACAAAATGGCCGATCTAAGGTAAACGAATCAAGATAGGAATATACATTATATAACATTTTGCGTTCAGTTTGACCTCCTGAACAAGTTGGTGAAGTTTGCTCCTGTAATTTTGGGGCACCCAGTATATATATCCTCTTCACATGGATTGTCTTCGCTCTTGCAATTTGGTGTCTAAGGTCTAAGTCCTCCCTAAGCAAATGATACTCTAATTGGTATTTTTGGGAGGGGGAGGGATGAGAGATCTAAAGTTATAAATTGAGCTTTCAGACAGATTTTATTTTGAGATTTCATTCGATTGGTATGCTTATCAAGATACGTGTTTTTTAAATAATTTATAAGTAATTTACACGAAAATAATGACTAGTAACATATCACTCACGTAACTTTAAATGGAGTTTGTAACTTTGTAAGCTTTGTTCGGAGTACTTTGGCGTAGAACAGTTTGAGGCTTACAATGAATTGTAACTTGTAATATTTTATGGCAAAGCCATATATTCTAGATTCCTGTACATTTTCACATGGTTATTGAAAACTTTTCTTCAAACTACTAAGTTAAATAGAAATTGATTGATGGTAGAATAAAGAACCTGTGCACCATATAGTTGGTTTTGTCATGTATTAGAGTCGAGATCATGTTTATAGGGTGTGTTCAGGTGATGAAATAATTAAAATTTATGCAAGTTCGAGAACGAGTTTACCTACAGAATATAAATTGTTAATGAAACCTAATCTAAGCCCGTTATGATACTCGTTGTGTAGGCCTGACTACCTTCTACTTCATCGTAATCCTGTATGAATTTATATAATTTCTTAAGTACCTTTGGAAAATTAAAAACTAATCATGTAATAAGAGTTGTCTGAGCATTATTCTAGCGTATAGTTCGTAGTTCTGGAGAAATTAAATTTTAGTCTATTAGTTACTGTTTTAAATTCTAAAATGTGGTTAGTTGAATTTGATGCATACGTATTGTATTGCTTGATAACTGCTCCCAAATATCGGATTGGGCGTTTTATTAATTATGTATCTGATTACAAAAGCAAAATTTGTTTATTACAAAATTAAATTAAAAATTACTAATTAGTTCTAACAAAGTGTATAAAAGCTGAAGTCTAGAATAATCTAGTGAAATATTTACTACATAAACAATTATAGACAATCTCTGTTAACTATTTAATTAAATTTAAAAAGGTTTTCTCGTAGCGATCATTGTTAGTTATGTTTTATGCGCTTCGATAGGGTAGGCCACATGTATTAACATATCACGTGTTAAAATCTCTTATAGTTTTTACACCAACGTTTTATTCTGATATTTTTTTGTTGCCATTATGGTTAACAATATGACCAATGTAAAATATTTGCTAACGCTCAGCCAAATCCCATGGAGTAGTTAGCTTCATAACTTGTCTCAGTGTTCCTCATATAGAGCTGAAGTTTTGAAATCAATTTATTGTCTTTAGGTCAGTTAGTTTTATCAGATGGGCAGACAGACAGAAACGTCCACATAAATAAGTTGTTTTTAACATAAAGCAAAAACTGTAAGAGTAAAATAATAAGAATAGTTTAAAACTATTATTACCAGTATGACTGTATAGATAAAGAGTTTTACATAATAATACAAACAATAAATATGGTACAAAAACATCATTTGATGTACAAAAGACAGTATTTTTCTACAAAATAAAGAAAGGTAAGTGATATCGAACTGTTACAACGTACTGTAGTTAAATTCCTCATAGAGATATCGATTTGTTAAAACATAGTTAAATTGCTCGTACAGATATCAATTTGTTAAAACATAGTTAAATTCCTCATAGAGATATCGATTTGTTAAAACATAGTTAAATTGCTCGTACAGATATCAATTTGTTAAAACATAGTTAAATTGCTCGTACATATAGCTATCTGTTTAAAACGTAGTTAAATTCCTCTTACAGATATCGATCTGTTAAAACGTAGTTACATTCCACATAGGGATATAGATTTGTTAAAACGCAGTTAAATTCCTCGTAGAGATATCGATTTGTTAAAACATAGTTAAATTCCTCTTACAGATATCGATGTGTTAAAACGTAGTTAAATTCATCGTCCAGATATCGGTTTCTTAAAACGTATTTAAATTCCTCGTACGTATATCGATTTGTTAAAAATTATTTAAATTCCTCGTAGTGAGATGTGCCCGGCCAGTAATTGGAAAGATCGCGCTCTCTTTTTCGATCACCTCGCTCTCGAAATTTTCGTTACAACACAATGACCTACTTTTTACATATTTATACTATACATTGTTGTTACCTTTTTTACTTTATAAAATATTTTTTTATAATATCAGTTATTTCTAACAATGTATCCTCATACCTGCATATTATTAAATGAAGCCTGAGGTAATAAAGAAAGGCTAAAGATGTTACTTATATTACATTTTATCTATACACATCTAGATATCTCACGGCGTACGCCTTTGTAAGGATTTTAGAACTTAGGGAAAATATAATCGCGAAGGCAGTCAAGATAAATATTGATATCTACCGATTACGTTTCTTGCCAAGAATTCTAATCGCATAATGAATTTTTAGAAGTGTAAAAGAAATTATTACCGGTGAGACTGGTTTTTTTAATTAATACACACGAAGAACAATCTCGAACTAATATGGAAAATTCAAATACAAGTTCAATGGACACTTTAGTTCAGTTAAACAATCTATAGTCTTGGCAGTAAACAAGTAAGAACCGAAGTGATTATAGAAATAATAGCTGCCCAAGTGATTCTACAGGCTTTGCACGTATATGAGCTCTTCTGGTTCAAGTTAATTATATTTCCAACGCAAATGTTGATTTTGGCTTGCTGGTAAAATTTATAAAATACGTAAGTGTTTATTTATAGCCGTTGTAATTTACTTTGGATACATACTTATATGTGTATATATACAGGGTGAATATAAAGTCAGGACCCCCCCTCTACTTTTTCCCATAGGTAATATAAGGAGATATCCTTTGGGTAGTGGTGCAATATGGAAATGAAGTTTCATTTTATGATTTTGAAAATTTTTTTGTCCCCCAAAAATACGAAATTTTGGGGGCAACCCAAAAATTTCAAATGTAAACCCCTATCAAGTGACCCCTCATTTTAAAGAGCATGAAAATACTGAAATAGTGGTGAAAACCAGAGATTGCTATCTCTTTCCTAATCCGAAATAATAGCCATTATTACCAGAACAATTTTAATAACTCACCACGTCACGAAGTCAAATCAAATATTCAAACTGAAGGCCTCATACTATTTGGCAGTGAGACAAGCGTAGAGTGAACGCCTCTCTGACGTTTTGGAAAGTCTCAGGTGGTATTTGGCTGCAAGAATCAAAAATCCTGTTTCCTAAATCTTCGAGGTTTGCTACTGGTGTTTTGTAAATTATGGATTTTATGTGACCCCATAGAAAAAAGTCCATGGGTGTAAGGTCCGGAGACCGTGCAAGCCATTCTATTACACCACGCCTACCACTGACCACGTAGCTGAGTTCCCAGGAAATGTCGTACAGCACGATGATAATTTGGTGGGGCACCATCTTGCTGGAAATGAACGATTTCTTCTTTAAATTTATGTTGATTCTCCTTAATAACAGTATTTATTGCAGGAAAAATTTATTCTTGTAACATTTCCAAATACAGTAGACCATTGAGATTCCCATTAATAAAAAATGGTCCTATAATGTGATTCCCAAAAATCCCGGCCCAAACATCAACTTTTTCTGGGTACTGGGTGCGAGATTCACGGAAAACTTGGGGATTTTCTGTGTCCCAGTACCTGCAGTTGTGTTTGTTCACATCTCCATTGACGAAAAAACTGCATTCATCACTAAACACAGCGTTTCGAACAAACAATGGATGAGCAGAAATTAGTGCTTCCATTTCTTCACAAAATTGTAGACGACGGTCTGGATCGTCTTCGTTTCACTCATGGATAAGCTTAATTTTATAAGCGTGATATTTATTTTTTTCAGTAACTTTACTACAGACATTTGGGAAACATCACAAAGATTTGTTACTAATCTGGTGGACTGCTGCGGATCTTCAACAAATTGTGCAACAATTTGAAACTGTTTGTCACCGCCTAAAGGAGGCCGACCTGAGCGTGGGGCATCTTTGATGGAACCAAATTCTCAGAACTTATTTACCAAAGTTCTTAAGTATTTCCTTGTCACAGGTCTATCAGGATGTGCCAAATTAAAAACCACCTTTCTGCCTCATGATAATTTTCATTCGAAGCCCCGAAAGTAAATATCATTTCTACTTTATCTTCGTGACTACGTGCCATTTTTACTCGTCATCAGTATTAATTAGATAATATTATTTAAAACTTACAATGCGAAAGTGCATATAAATAAATTATTGTAATAACACTAAAACACATAAAAACTTCTCAAAATACTTCACGGATTAGTAACCACACAATACCCCTGGATAATAATGATCTACTAAGATAATAACTACTGTCAACGTATGACCTGTTCTCACAAAATTGAAACAAGGAATGGACTAGTTTGTGCTAACTGTACTTCGAACCGGGAAAGCCCAGTCACTCATTGACAATAAACTTCTTATCAGGTTACTTTCTAATATTGGATTCTTCGTCCATTCCATGCCTCACTCATTGAGAACACAAACAACCAATAAACCTGTTTCCATGCAGACGGAAACTGTACCCAAACAAAATAAATTTAGGTGTAAATATTTAATTACAATTTTTATTGGCTATGTTGTTGGAAAAGAGATAGCGATCTCTGGTTTTCACCACTATTTAAGTTTTTTCATGCTCTTTAAAATGCGGGGTCACTTGATGGGGTATTACATTTGAAATTTTTTGGGTTGCCCCCAAAATTTCGCATTTATGGGGGACAAAAAAAAATTTCAAAATCATAAAATGAAACTTCCTTTCCATATTGCACCACTACCAAAAGATATCTCCTTATATTACCTATAGAAAAAAGTAGAGGGGGGGGGTCCTGACTTTATATTCACCCTGTATGTGTGTGTGTGTGTGTGTGTGTGTGTGTGTGTGTGTGTGTGTGTGTGTGTGTGTGTGTGTGTGTGTGTGTGTGTCTTACTCACGGAAACACCTCAAAATGTTGTGCAAAAATACTAGGACCAGAGTAAATATAAAAGTACGTACATACTTATATTTAATATGTTTTGAAATGCCTACTTATGTTACAAGACAACTAAGATTGCTTTTATAACAGTCTTTAAACTTAAAGTAAATAGTAGATAGTTACTTCGTTTTTGATACTTATATTATGGTACTGACCAAGGATTGTATACTTAATATTTGCTAATATGTAAATTTTAAATTATACACAAACAGCTAGTAATTATTTTACTCTGTGCTCTACAGCGGTAGTAGCACAGGTATTGTTCATATTAAGCTTACTTAATGCTTTAAAGTCTTTATTATGTAGACAAATTAAATATAGTGGTTAATTTAATAAAACATATGGGTGTGCTGTCAGAAAACGATGTTTACACGGACAAGTTAATTGCGTTTAACCGAATTTTTGAATTAATTAGAGTTTTCTGCTGTAGTGCAACCTTACAGGCCAAGATGTGGGTTTACAACATTTAGATGTAGTGCCTAGCTTATAGGGATTTTCAAAAATAGGAATGGGCCTATATTTTATGTCCATATTTGGCTACCTATATATTTTGATCATGGTGTAGACATCAACATTTATCCTTGCCCTTTCTTTGTGATTTAAACCTAAAATCTTTACTCAATATTATTTTATTGTTATGATTAAGTTATGTTTTAGTTAAATACACTTAACAATTAAATACACGTCAATTTATAGCAGAATATTTAATTATCCCTGAATAAGTGTCCTGGTGATTTGTGGTACCGTAATTTTGTTTTAAACCTTAATATAATCTAACCTGAATCTGTTCCTCCTATACAGAGTTTATATATACTAGACTATATAATACAGATTTTGGGATCTGGAAAGTAAAGAATTTCCATTCCCATATTTTTCATACCCCTACTCACTGATATTCTTTACCCCCTTCATCGGAAAGAGTTCTGGGTGTATCACTGCCTGATAGTGAAGGAAATGTTAAAAAATTTAGCCGGTTTTTAATAAGCGGAAGAGGGTATCTAGCCTAGGAATTGTGCATTTGTATTGTTATTTCGTATTGCTGTAACAACAAACAATGGTCTAACTGTTATTGCCTGAATTGGAATAAACTGGTGAGTTAGTTGACCACACGGAAGAGAAGACAAACTCCTAACTGAATCAACTTTTGTTAAAGGGACGTAAGTAAATTTTTTTTTTCAAAACTGTGTTATATGTGGATTTATTATTGTTGATGATAGACACATTGATTTGTGTTAAAAGGGTGTTCTGAAGTGCAACTATAACAGCACAATAAATAGCTGAAATTTGTGGTTTGTGTTAAAAGGGCGTAAGTCAATTCTTGATTTTTGTTGAAAGGGCGTGAGTCAGCTGGAAATGCCACAACAGCTGTGCTTAGAGTTGACTCTCGCCCTTTTAACAAAAACTAGTTGCTCTCTTGCAGTCTTGTTTTAGATTCTGACTGTGCAATAAGTAACATAACTTCACTTTGTTGGTTATATGGACCATAACCTATATTATATGGACTAACTGAGTTGGTCACGTGTGTTGTAAATTAGAATTAATATGTTAATTAATGTTATGGTCTCAGATTTAGGGAATCTCTTTATCGAGTAGGCTAGTAAAAACTGGCCAGCAGTTCATGATCTTAGTAAACAAGGCATTGCATAAATATAGAAATTTATCCGTTGTTTCAGGAATGCTCATGGTGTTTCTATGGGTTTTGCAAATGCCTTTATCTTTTTAATAAAATCTCTTAATGTTATCGAATTTTTACCATCCCATCGTTCATCCTAAACTTTTTTTTATTCTTCGTATATGTCTTTAAAATTAAACGTGATGTTTATATTATTTTATTAAAGATGTACCACGCTACTGTTTACCACTGTTTCAGGATATTTTGTATTGCTGCCATTCTTGTACCAGCTTATTTTGTGATGCTTTATGGATTGAAACTTGGTCCAGTAAAAAGTAAAGAGTGGCTCTCGACTGTATTAGTTTCTTCAGGAGGTGACACGTTTGTTTCAAGCCCAGCAAAGATAATATTCATTGCCTTTATCCTCACTCTGGCTTTTCAGGTAAACCGAATTAAGTCAGATACAAAACTAATACTGTAAATACGCAATTGGTTTGTGTTCTAACATTTGTAAAGATAAGTAGAGGAACTTTTACATCCCTTCTGGCTATCTGACTGGACTGTACTTGTGAAGTATAGAAGTAACAATAACCCTACATACAAGTAGTATTGTTCTTACAACCATGAGAAAAGCCATATCCTACATTATACAAAATAAACCGGATGTTGAACTAATTTTCTATCAAATGTTTACTTTTTTCATCCATCGACTTTGTACCGAATGACGATAACACAAGGGGGTGGTGACTTCTGAGGTCTTATTAATAAATACTCGAATTGCAAAGTTTACTTATAGGTTCAATTTATATTAATGAATCTTACAAGCACCACTTTTAGTTGGTAATGCCTTGCCACGCTGCTGCCAATTAGAGTACAAGAACTAAAAATGTATATCTCATAGGTGGGCCTAAAATGTTTAATGTTCTATGGAATTATGCCTACCATATTTTACTTTATAAAACTTTAAGATTTTACTTCCCTTCGCAATATGTAGACTCACAACCCGGGCGTTGGCGTCATGGCACGAGACATTGAAGCTGTAGTCTAAGAAGGGTTATTTCTAGTCAGTAATTACACAGACAATGGATACGTTTCTATACAGACAGTTAGCGACCGTTGCGCAAAATTTAGTTAGTGGATGACAGCATCAGAGAGCACTAGTGTCGCGCTAAGGCCTCACTCCCGTTGCCAATAGCAACAGCAGTAAACACACGCGCTGGCACTGGCGCGGCGCGGCAGATACACTTCCTCGTCACCTCACCGCTGCTCTTGCTCAGTGCTCGCTCAGTAGTCTTGCTGCCTCGTACAGTACACACTCCTGTCTTTGCCTGAGTGTTTTCAATACCTCAAAATATAATTCTGCGGTCAGGAAAATCTCGTTCAATTCCCATCTTTCCCTCTAATGCAAATTAAGTTAAACAACATAAAGGTATTAAAAGTAATTCTTTAAAAATGTTGTTCCCGTTACTAAACACAGAAATAAATATTTCTTTTATTTTGTAACTAATAAAATTATATATAATTGAATCGTTGAATTGAACTATGCATTGAATCATGTTTTGTCTATAGACTATACAGTACCTACGTCTTAATCCCAATACTGTACGCAATGTAACTTGTATTTTTGAAATTGAGAAATCTTATACAACGTTAAGCTTGTTAATTAGGTTATATTCCAATAATATAGGATATTAACAACAACAACAACAACAAAAACACCAATCAAATAAGCTTCATTGTATAAAAAGCCTTATACGGTGCATCTTATGAAATCCTAACCATGATACTACATGAATCAATCAGCCTAACTTTTTGCTCAGTTAGTAAAATCATAGAAATATTAAATGTAACTAAGAATTCTAAAATCGAATGTCTGTATTTTAAAAATCAGGTTAATCAGATGACGTTAAGTTCTAATCATGACAATAAATTCAACTAGAGCAAAAAGAAAACAAATATTGTGGAAATAAAATAAAAAGTTTTATTTAGAACAAATCTTCTAAAATAATTTTCAGCTGAACAATAATAAGTAACAGTACATTAAAATATATTGATGAAAATATTATTCTAAGAATTAAACAAAAGATAAGTATCAGCACTGAAATACGAAAACAATTAAAAAGCAGAATTTATCATTTATGTGGCACACAATGTTAAAAATACTAGATTAAATTAAATATTCTTCAGTAAAGCCCCTGCAGGACTTACATTCACATGAGATCTGATGAATCACTCAAATATTAAGTGAAAATGATCAGCAAAAATCCCTTATTTATCTTAAGTACAAATGTTTACTTTGAGAAAATACAAACTTTATATATTTCTAAATACACGCAGACCAAGTTCGTAATTAATATTTATAAAATACATAAACCATAAATTGTAGTGTAGAGCAATCTGACATACAATACACAATGGAATAAACCCTGAGTTACAAAAGCTGATACAAGTTATTACTACACTGTATTTACATCGATACAAATTTCATTCTATAAATAAACAATTTTTTTTGAAACAAAAATAATATTTACAACATGTAAAAAACAGAACGTATCTTAATTGCAATTAAGCTGTCCGAGCAAGAGCAGGTTTAGTCGGATATCACAGTGCACAATATTCTTGTTAAATTAATAACATATATTAATTAATTATTACGTAACACTAAATTGCACTTTTTAAGCAAGGAAGGGACAAAGAAAAAGGCATAGGTGTTCATAGTGTGTCTTAAAACACTGAAACCTTTTTATCTACCAGTATTTAATCACATTTCACCCATACATAATTTTTACTCGTGTCCGAGGATTTTAATTTTTTCCTTCAGTAGTTTTTTTCATTTGACTTGAAATCCATTTACACTGTTTATGCAGCAAAACTTTGAACAAATGTTTAAGCACAAATGTTGAGTTTTCTTTACACTGTACGCATGAAATGGCATCGCATGAGATGACTTTTGTCAGTTGCTTTCATGAGTCTTTTCACAACATTAAATTTGCTTTATGAGCCACTTTCTTAAATAACTTTTTGTAGGTTTTGATGGCAATCTCAACAAACAACATACATTAAGTTGACTGAGGGAGCTAAAAGTCCACTTGAGTCACTCACTTTCACGTTTGAAAAAGTTCTGTTCAGAATTAGAAGTTCTTTGTGACTTGACAGCTTAGATTGTTTGTCGCACATTTTGCTTAAACACTGTTCACATTTAAACTTTCTATGATATGTGTGGGCCAAATAACCTGCAAAATATACTGTAGAACATTCTTCTAAGGTAACAATACTGAAAATCGTCCGAATTGAGGATCATTTTGACTTTGGAAATCATTTGCTGATGCTTTCGTCTTCTTCAGACGAATTTGATGAATCTGAAAGCGGTGTTGCTTCCTTACTCTGGACTGTGACGTCTTCCCACCTGTTGCCTAGGTCTAGAAGTGCATCATAGTCAGGATTATATGATGTGGTTTTGGGTGGTTCTAGGAATTGCTGAATAGTGAGTATACCTCTAAGTACTCGGACACTTGGATTTCGATTCCACCCACCCCTTTGTCTGATTGAAGAAAATAAATTTTCAAGTGGGTCTTGGTTTAGTCTTGATGTAAGTATGTATTTACAGCCTTCTGATGATAAAAGTTCAGAGTGTATGCGCGGATTGTTAGTATGAAGCCATCGAAACAGGGTGGTCTTGAAACTTTGGGACTTAATTTCTTAAGGTTGGTAAACAGGTCCAAGGCGTTGGCAAAAAGGGCATTTTATTGGCTGTACTTGAGCTTAATGCACAAGAGTGTGGATTTTTAGAATGGTGTGTTCTGCTGTTCATTGCATCAAATAAAGAATTTATTTGATTCAGAAAAGAGGAACGTATCCAAAGCCGTATCGCTTTTTAGCTGGCCAATTTCGGTAACAGTTTTTTAATGCCGCTGCTGTCGTGTGGCTGAATATCTGAGTTGGCAAGAGAAACAGAGAGTTTTTTGAAAAGGGTTTGGCCAGATATGTGCTGGTGTTAGTTTGAGGAGCTGCTCTTGTACTTTCACTTTTGCTATCAATATCAAATAATTGTCTTATATCGGAAAATGAAATGGTCCGACCATCATAGACAAAGTCGTGGGTCAACAGATTGTTCCTAAGGGACTTCAAAAGATGAGGTGGATCAAAAGGTGCAACAACTTTTTGTCCACGACTTGTATAAAAATATGGTTTGTCAACAAATACACCTAAAGTCTTGTAGGCTTTGACATTTGTTGTTGACCTGGTCACATACCATAGCTTTAACATTGAGGCCTGCATCTGTTATGTTATTGATGCATTCTTCGATTATAAGCCTTGTCTGACTACCCATCAGGCCTTTATCGGAAACAAAGTAACCAATTGGGAGTTTCCATTGATAAAACAATCCCCTAACCATAAAAACAGTTGCTTCCTTTGCAATCCTTTTGTGTCGACCAAGACTACCTATGTCTTCATAGCCTTCAATTAGGTCGTATTGTGGTGAATATTCTAAACATTTCTTTATAGACATTTCGTCGAACATCAAAACACATGCTTTTTTCCAAAGTATTCATACTGTTTGATTTTAATTTAATTTGTTCCATTAGTGCTCTATTAAATCCTGTCATGAAGCATTTTTTTGTCGATATCCATATCCTTATTGTTGATTCTGCTGGCAAAATCAAACACTTTCGTAAATAGGTATACGTAGATGGAGATCTCAGGAACAAAGCGGTAGCAAATTTTTTTTCGTCGGAACTCCAATGCATGTTCTTTTTATGAATTTGCATTCTAAACAATATTTGGCTTCTTTGAATTTGAATTTCAAACCTCCAAGCCTGCTGAACTTTAATAATTGGCATTTTAATCTTGAAATCTTGGCTCTTTTAGATGCCAAGTTTTTTAGTTGTTGTGAGTTTATTTTAGACAGAAGCTTGTTTTTAGTTGGTGACTGAAATAAGGCTCTCTTAATCTTAGAAAGACATTGTCTTGCAGGTGATGCACTTTCTATCCATCCATGAACAGACGGCGAAACAGTTTCACAACACTGAAGCTGGCTGAAGAGGTGCTCACGGTCGGAGATGGATGTTCTGTTAGAGACCTTCCGAGATATCTTCTAGTGACTCTGCAGTACGTTTCACACGAGGAGAAGGGAGAAGTTTGATGTAAAGGACCTGGAGTTGGCTCTTTTTTCCTCTGAAGAATACTGTATAGGTACAGCATTATGGACGAGTCGACCACTAGGTAGAATGTCACCTTGTCGGAAATGCCTCTCACATAGCAGCTTCTTCTTCATCGATAACGGCGACAGTCCAATAAGATCTGGATTTCCTAGAATAAATTAATTTTTAATATTAAATCTTATAATTTTGATGTTAGGTCAAGGAATTCCAGTGTTCATTTCATCTGTGAATAAAAGCCGGCGCTTAATGGAAAAATTAAACTTCTGAACATCACACGTGGTTCACACAAATATAGTGTAAGCATATATTATAAATGACTAATATCCTGTTATAACAATTTTAATTCTTACCTGTTTTCTGAATCCATATATCACTATTTTCTCGTGGAAACCTAAACATCTTTAACCCTTTCACTTTAAACCTACTGTTAGAACAGTTTTTGTACAAACACCTAGTACCCGACATTTTCAACTAACAAATATAACTAACTGAAACATCACACGTGTTCACACAAATATAGTGTAAGCATATATTATAAATGACTAATATCCTGTTATAACAATTTAAATTCTTACCTGTTTTCTGAATCCATATATCACTATTTTCTCGTGGAAACCTAAACATCTTTAACCCTTTCACTTTAAACCTACTGTTAGAACAGTTTTTGTACGAACACCTAGTACCCGACATTTTCAACTTAACAAATACAACGCAGTAGCAGAACTTGAGTCAGTGGGAGGGTATCAGTACAGAGCGGGTGAGAGTGGGGAAGTGAAGTGAGCCGCGCCAGCAAGTAGAACGTGATCAGTAGGAGTGTGTCTGGTTCACAGCGGGTGAGTGGAGGGGATGCGAGCCGCGCCGCGCCGTTGAATTAGCAACAGTGGGACAAGAGAACTCGTGGCGGTACACCTAGCGCTCCACACGGGCGCTCGCTGAAACTAAAGTCCAAATGTCTGTATAGAAACGTATCCATTGTCTGTGGTAATTACTAGAATAGGAGTAGAAGTTATGAAAGTGGTAGCCATCTACTCAAATAATACGTGAGCTCGCGGACATAGCGCGCGAGGTGAAATCGGTCATGTAGTTGGGCTGCTACGAAGGGTTACAATAAAATATTCATACACGTGCCAATTAGGTAGTTAGTCCGTCGATAATTTAGTTCCGGAACATTGGATAAAAAATAATATTAAGTTGTACTGGCTAACTAGGTTGTGAAATGTTGCATTATATAAAATGGAACTAACTAACGGTACTACTTTATAACTTGGAATGGAAGATAATCGAATTGCGTGTAAAAAGTAGTAGGCTTCACCGCATCCGGTATTTTTCTTAAATCCAAATTCCTCAATAATTGCACTAATATTACATTCCTGCATATCTAGGAGTCCCTAATACCTCCAGAATGACGTGCCGTTTTAATAATTTACATTATTTTTAGTGTTTTGGTTGTATAAGAAGCGTTATCAATCATAATCATCCTTCTTTGCATTTTTAAATTATTTACTTCCTTATAATTTTTGTGTAAAGCATTTTTATTTATTTATTTAAACATCTATATAACAGTTATTTGACTAACGAGATATAATAATTGTTTTTGAACACTAAGAAATATAAATGGAGAATTCCGTGGTCTACTCGTAACGTTTTAATTTTGAAAATGTTATTAAAGGCCCAAAAAGTGTAAGCGATTAATAAAATAAATAATAATGCATCGAACAACTGATATAATCCTAATTGTTAGAAATACGTGGCTGGATGTAGACATAATACGTAGGTTTTTCGTTTCTCGCCAGCCGAAACGAGATTCAGTTAATGTAGAATAATAATATCGGAGTGGCTGGTGGCAACAACGTGCAGAGTAACGCTCAGCAACACAACTCTTCCTATCCAACCGAAACTCATATAAAATATGGGCAAAACTGCCCTCTATCGCTACTGCTCCTTTCAATAACAAACCGTTAACATATATTAAAGTTGATCTATTATCTGCAATTTTAATTTTAAGTATTGCGTTTAAACAATATAGAGAATTCGTGTTATACCCAAAATTGTTATGAATTTTAATGCACTACTTACAAGTTACTACGTAGCAGGTATCCTACGTCTAGTAGTGGGTTTACTTATTGTTGACATGTTGACTGTACTATTATGACGGTATAAGAAGGCTGCTTTTACTGTGCGCTGCTTCTGTAGCAAGTAGAGTTTATCAAAAACAGAACAAAGATTCCTGAATAACACTATTTTATTTAAAATCCATGAATCGAGTGTTGAGGGTGATACTCCACTTACAAAACGGCGCTAGGAGAGTCTGTCTGCCGTCCGACAGGCAGATAAATGTACACATAAGCCTGCCTGCTGGTTAACCCTTTCATGATTGCCGCAGGAACAAATTATAAACTTTGGAGTCTCCCTCAAAATTTGTTATACTAATTAACTTTTTTCATAAATTTCAGATGTTATATTTTCCGTATTTTTGTAGAATAATTTTGAAGTTTTATTTCTCATCGAAGTGGCCTTAAATAATTGTCGTTGTTTTGCCAAAAACTTTTTAGCCTAAAATGAATATAACGAAGTGTATTTAGACATACAAATAATCGTCAATAGTTATGGGCGTGCATCGAGTATAATCGCTTTTAAAATGATCATCGTAATGAAGTCCTATACAGTATTGAACGTTAACACATTTTCTAAAAAAAACCATAGTTTACTTGTTTTACAGCCAAGTATCAGAAATTTAATTACGGTTTTTTAATCAATTTAGGAACTATAAAATTTTAATTTGACACTATGATTCACTATGTAGGAGACATCACGTTGCGATAGTACTTTGTTTACACCGGTTGGCACGTACAATCTGATAGCGGCTAAATAATAATTAAATTGGAATGTTGGAGCTGTAATTTACGTAACTTTGCTGAGTTAGCGTTTCTCACGTAAAGAATACTCTGAGGTGGCGCTAGTCAGGGTTTACGTCTTAACCTTGAACTGTACTTTTAACGATAGACGGTTTGACTTACTTTCTATGCACAGAACACGTGGCAGTACATTTGACGTATTCTTAGATCAAATTGAACTTTAGTATGCCCATATTGCTAACAATACGACGTAGGTTTTATTGGTTATATTACTTATATAATATACTAGCTGTATCCCGCGGCTTCGCATGCTTTTCGTAAGCTTTGCCCGTGTATGTGCACTTCTGGTTCAAGTGAATTATATTTCAAGTGCCGATGTCGAGTTTGCCTTGTTGCCACGATCAAGAAAATCTGTGTATGTTTATAGCCATCATACACTTACATGTAATTTATCATAAAGTGGTCCAACACTAAAATTTTAAGTTCTATCAGAAATGTATCTTCAAGAAAAAATATACATCATAACTTCAATATAGTGTTTCGTTATTTAATATACAGAACTGTCTCGTAATTGCAGTTTTTAGTGTGCAGGCGCTTTGAAAACTTGTATCTATTGCAGCACTGCCTGGTGGCAAATTACATCAATGGGCATAGAATATAAACCTTCTCTGTGGAAAAATACATATACATACAAATTTTCATAATGGTCGGTAAAATAGTTAACGATTCCATAAAGGACAAACACACAAACATTCATTTATATATATATATATATATATATATATATATATATATATATATATATATAGATGTAGTACTAAACACAAAACAAAAGTCATATATATATATATATATATATATATATATTAAGTGAAGATACTCTAACTTGCAAAATCGCATTTGAATTTTTTTATATAAGGTCTTAGTAAACTTACTTAATTTATAATTTAGTTACTATGGTGTTTAAATTGTTATATTCTTTCTCAGAAGATGTATGAGGTGAATACCCATGCAGTCAGCTATAAGGAAGCTAAGCGGGTCTTGCTTCCAAATAACGAAGAGCATCTTGCCGATTTATTAGCTAAAAGACAACTTCCAATGTACACTCCACTTACTCATGCTATGAGATATGTATGTTTATTATTCTTACTAGTATACATTTAAGTAATCATTTCATTGTTTAAAGTAAGTGAGATAACCACTATTGATTATAGACTGTACCTTATTCATAATTGTATTTCTAACTTCATATCCAATGAGTATTACTCTTATTTTAAATAAAAGTATATTCCGTTGCAATGACATTCATTTTTAATTTCCTCCTAGATAATCACAACTCAAATTGAGATAATTTCATAAATCAGACAAAATCCAACTGTTGTACTCGTTTTTAAAACAAGCAGATATAAAATCTAGATATTTAATTTATTACAATATTTGCCATAATTTAAAAAAATCTAAAATTGTATTGATTAAATATTACAAGTAAAATAAATACAATTTAATGAGTTAATATAAACTATCCAGGTTTTATCGAGTAGTATAATTTCTTAGAAATCTTGACATAGTATTGAACGAAATGTATTTTGAAATATATTTTGTAGTACCCATAAAAAGATCATAAGGCATATATTTGCTAGTTTTTTTACAAAAAATTTTATGTACTGTAAAATAAAAATTCTATTACAATTATTTATTGTTATTTGTCGAAATAGCAAAAGAATATGAGTTCAAACAATGTTGTCGTTGAGACAAAACATTTTGGCATACGTTAGATTTTAAGCAAATTTCATGTCTATATTAGATATTGATGGTAACTTATTTAGTTTCATTGAAACCATAAAATAATTATGAATACCAAGGACCACCATGTTACGTTAATTATCAACGGTTCTAGTGTAAACTTACTCTTCCAGACTTAATACTTAAATAAGTGCCGAGCGAGAGGATTTCAAAGTATTTTGGAAGTTACGTTTTTATAATGGATTTTTACAAGTATAAAGTTCGAAATCAGAGTAGGTAGTTATCTCTAAAATGCTTTAACAAATCACGTCTGTACTTCACACCACACTTGGCTCACAAAAAGTTTCTTTTTGTGTTAAGATTTTCTTTGATAAGTGTTCCGCTATTAACCAAAAATTATTTATTTTAGTCAAATTTATATTTTTTATTTATTATAGTCTATATTATAATTTTGTTATGAAATTCGTTTGTACAATTGGTTTATAAGTTCGAATTATATCCTTTTTCAACATATTGTACAAAGTAACTAGATAAACAGTTTAATTGAACGTTCAAATGTGTTTTCTGTACAGGAAATGATGCGAAAAGAACAGTTTAGGAAGTATTGGTACGATCTGATAGACCTTATCACATCCGCATTCTTCGTCATTGTTATTTGTATAGTGATCTCTAACCTGTGGAGCTCTCAATATCACACAAACAGTCATCTACACACGGTAATGACAAGATCACACTATATAGAGTTGGGAGCTGTCAACTTTTATTCTATTTCTGACATTTCTCAGTAAGTATTACTGTTTATTGGTATTTATTATGATATTTTAATAGGTAACTATCCCACATATTAATTTTATTTATTCGTTTTCAAATTGGAAAGACTTATGGATTTTGATGCATTTTGATGTTATTATTCAGGATTTTCACACACTGAGATGTAAAGAAATATTCCAGAACAATAATGTAATATAATAATATGACAATTGTTTTACGACTGTGGGAGTCTGTACTGTCTAGGCAAGTGCTCTTTAAAAAACCATTTGGCAGCGATGCAAATATTGCCTCAGCGATTAACAATGTATCCGTTTATACGAGGAATGTAAAAATGAAATTTGTAGAGAATCAAAGGAAGCAATTGAATATTTGAAACTTAAATGCGAAATAGATCAGAAACCTTGTTTTGGATATCCTTTAAACGAAATAAGGACAAATTGAACAAATATAATACAAATCTAAAATGCATCATCTGAACTTTCAGGATGAGTATAGTTTAATATAGAGATAAAATGGAAAATTTAACATCGAAGTAGTGGAATAACTATAAAATAATAATAAGTTTTGTTTGTTGGGGTGGCAAATTAAAAAGTTATTGGAATCTCTAATCTCTCTCTCTCTCTCTCTCTCTCTCTCTCTCTCTCTCTCTCTCTCTCTCTCTCTCTCTCTCTCTCTCTCTCTCTCTCTCTCTCTCTCTCTCTCTCTCTCTCCTCCCCCTCACTCTCTCTCCCCTTCTCGCTATCTACCTCTATACAGGAATGCGAACTACAAGGTGAATATGGAAAAAAAATTCAATGTTGTATAGTTTTGAAAGCAAACAAGTATTGATACTCAGTTTGTGACTGCTATAATTTCTACGATGAATGGTTTTTTTTACGCTCCATCAAATACTAATCATTGAGATAGTCGTTTTTGATGCTGCCTATTATTCATAATTATAATACTGATAGGGCTGCAACCGCCTTCAAGGGTAAATTAGTTAATAAAAAGTTAACAGTTTTTTTTTTTAATTTTTTTTAATTTTATCAAAACCAGATAGAATTGTGATTAATTGTAAAACAATCTATTTACATCCACAACATTTAACTGAACATATAAAAAGTTTTGCAACCCACAGGAGTATAATAAATCAGTATTAGATTATTAGACAAATAATGAAATATAATTTTTATCATAACTGTAGTCTTACAAAATTATTACTTGTTCGTAATAAAATAATCATCACTCCAAATATACAGCTGACCCTCCTCCTTATTATATATTTATTATTTTACTTGTTTTCAAAATTATTGCTGTCCTTATTTTGTGCAATTGCACATGTAAAATCATAAATTTAATTACTGTTTCCATAAAGACAAACTAACAATTCAATACCATTTAACATTTCGAGTTCAGAGTAAGATGAAATCTCCTGATCTTAATCACTGTAATCCTACACTAATCAATATGATAAAATAAATGGATAAAATGCAATATATCTTGTACATTTTTTTCTTAAAATACATAAAATCATCTAGTTTCTTTTGGCTAGAACTTATATTGATATTTTGTATTATGTAAACCTTATTATAACTGCTTTTGAAACATAATGGTGGCATTTTTTAATAGTGATTTACATAGATTTAACAACTGGCATTTTATTTTTACAAGCACTGTAGGTTTTTTAATTGTTGTATAATCTTTTCATCTACTTTTCAATAAGGAAAGAAAGTGTATATATTAAAATTCTACATCTATACTGTCTTTCTTTTTCAGTTACATTGAATACTTGAATATAAGCATAAAAATTAGTATTACTACTCATATTAATACAAAAATACGAGCACGAATTTATATTGTAAAACCAATCAAAAAGAATAAAATAATACAATATTAATATTTGATAATACTTTAGTTTATTAATTGTGCATTGATAAACTTTGTATATACAGAATGGAAAAGTATTTGGAGTACACATTTATGTATGCAGCATACAACACAAGATGGTACAATGATCTCAAGATTGTGAAGAAGACTGAAGACATACTCCGGACACAGGGTATTGTTTTAAATTTTGTAATAGTTTACTTTTTTTATTGAAAATTTCTGAAAAATGTATTATTGTTGGCTTAGCCGAGTGTTGGGTAAAGCAAGAGCAAAAATGTTACGAAAATATAAGGAACTGATTATCAGGAAAGTCACGTATTTAAAATCATAAATTTCTAGACCTTTGAGATAATATCTTGAGTCTAGAACAGTCGCTTGGCTAGATGACTAGGTAGAATTGCTGTTGGAGAGGAATGGGCCCTTCAGTTTCCTGAAAAAACTTAATTTTTAAAACAAGATTCATCATTAGGATAATAATCACTTCATCGTATTTCTAGTGCTACTTTTACTTTTTTTTTACATGCAATGAAAAGTAATTGCCAAAAATACAGTAGTAACAATGTATAGCATTTTATTAATACGGTTTCTTTTCACTATTTAAATGCAGTATTGTTGTAATTATTATTATATTATCAGATAAATTAAATGGAATTTTAAAGCAGTTTGAAATAAATGTGGTAAATAACTGCAAGAACAGTTTAAAATCTTCTGGCAAACATTTAATTATTATATCTAGAGTATTACATTCGTTTCGATTTCAAGAAATTATAATCACTATAAAACAATGAACTAGAAACACTGTCAAAGTTTTAAACGTTACGCTTAATAAACTCTAAAGTCGACGAACCGAAAAGACACCTTAAGGCCAGGAGGCAATAGAATAACTTCACCCGCTTTTGTAACATGTACAGAAATGTGTTTGACCCTAAACTGAAACGGTACAAATAACAAAAATATGGGTGTAGTGTAATAAGTGACAACCATTGCAAAAATGCTGTTTGGTCCGAATTGCTTGCACTGGTGTGAATATTCTTGGACCTACCGCAATCCTTATTTGTTAATACTATTGAGAAATAGATTGAAAGTTTCTTCACTAAGGATCTGTATACCGATGTATAGGACGTCAATTAATTCCCTGTGCGTCTCTATTTAACCATAACCATTACCAAGAACTAAAAAAAAACTTAATAAAAACACAATTAGTTTTACTTATTAACCTTTAATATGCTGATAGCCATGTTATGTTCGCATGGGGATTAATTAATTCCCCACACTTTATCTCAAAAACTATTAATATAACAGGGTATATTTAAAATGTTAAATTCAAGATACAAAAATAAAAAATGCTAATGAAAAATTTAATCACTAGCGGTGAATGCTGGATGCAATACTTTCTCTTTAAAATATCGTAGTTTCCTTACAAAATCTCCTTTTTTCGGCATTTTTTAATACCAATACTTCCATAGTTTCCGTAAAGGAAATCTTTAATCACTATCCTGTATTTCTGAGATTTACAACGCAAATAAGACATAAAAGCATTAAGAAGACATAATGTTACAATGTACTCTGTTACAACGAGCTTTTGTTATACTGCCGTTCATGAAATATTTGAGATCAGGTGGACAACAAAACTATCCCTTCCGTCAGCAATACCCGACATCCGAGTTCTTAAGAACAAATAAATAAAACTAAATTTTATTTTACTGATAAAAACTTTAATTTTTTTTAAATTTATTCTGTTAACCATTGCAAAAGCTCTTTAAAGAAAATATGAAAAAAAATAAAACTGATACTGAGAATGTTTGAAATTTCTTTAAGACAACCGTATTGGTTAGGGTTGGCTTATTTAAAGTCGCGTATGTTTTACTGTATTTTAATGCTAATAAAGGTGTTTAACTTAATATGCTACTCGATCCATGCTCCCATGTAAACCTTTATTCTGTTTTCATACGGACCGGAACTCTGGGATTGTAGTGGTCTACTGAACAGGTGTTAAAATATTTTTAAAGTTTACTAACACTAAAAACGTTTTTTCTTCTATCTTTAATGGTTAAAATATTATAAAGTCATTCAGGCGCTTTACTGACATAATTCAAAATAAACTCAAAATTATTATATATGTCTGTCGGTGTGTTTTATGTGTTTAAAGCTAAGAAAAATATGATCTGATAAAAAAATTTATCGATTCATATTTTTAACGGCCTTGGAACATTTTCATTTGTATTCTCACTAAAATAAGGGTAGATTTTTTTAAAAGGACGAAGAACAAAGCACAGAAAAATATATGTCTAAATGTCTACCTAAATTTGAACCGTTTAAAACTAAATCTTAGTGTGTTTATATTTTATGATTACAGATACGAAGACTGGAGCATTCTGGTTATTAGACTATACCGGGATATTGTTAGGACTGCCCTTATTGAGGCAGCTACGCGTAGACCCAAGTAAGTTTACAACAGACAATGCGTAGTACGAGAATGAGTGAAAAGTACGCAAATTAATAATCGTCTCTAATTTATTCTTCTAGAATTGTAAAAGATGAATACTCGCGTTTTCAAGGATACATACGAAATTATTGAATTTGATTCAGTATTCCACAACACAGTTTGTGCTACGTACTGATATTATAAAATTGTTTACTACAGCTAGGCTAATCATTCTTAATAGTTAGTATTTAGTACTAGTAGTACTGGCCAAAATGGCTCCTCTGGCACGAATAAAATATATGAGAATTTGCTATCATAAGGATGTTCACGTTTTGTGTGTGTTAATACTCTGAATACAGTATGTATTGAATCTGCAACTTTATTTGAGTAACTGCTCTTAATTAAAGCATTATTCACATAATTAACACAGCATATTTAGCTTTATGTTAGTTCAACTTGCGTTGTCTTCAGTTATAACTGTTTAATAATAGAAAAAGTCCACTTGTAAAAACCGATAATAAATTTACTTAATTATTAATACATGCCTGTATAGAATTAAGTTAGCATATCTGGTTTATTTTTTAAGTAAGTATGATTTAAATAAAATAATACATTTGATATTACTGATATATAGATAAATTATGTAAAATATAACATCGTAAAGCATATTTCAAAACATATTATGCTTTGAAATAAAGAAAAAAAAATATATAAAGAAACTAACTTTCATTATTTGTATTGAAACATCTGAGATATATTTTTAGTGAACCTTATTTTCCTATTTTTTACGTATCCGGTCCCAAGGTGAAAGCGAAACTAGGTCGTCAAGCGTAGAGGCATATTTTTTAGTAATTTGTTATAACTCAGATTCAGATCCTTTGTAATTTATTTTATTTTCATGTTTTGTTTAGTATGAGTGCACTTGTAATGTCCACTTCTGAAAACATCAAGAATGCTAGATTCCACAAGATATTATAGGACACTGAGATTAATTTTTGGTACCTATTAACACATTAATTCTAATGCAACGATATTCAGGTTTTCCGTTGATGGAATTGAAAAACAAGTCTGCCTATTAAGTTTCTGGTCAACTTTGAGTCTAAACAGTTCTAATTTTCTGCTTCATAACGCATAAATTCCTGTCTTAATCTATCGCCCTTAGTCTTATCTCTACATATTTGCACTTTTCCAAGCATCTGGAACAATAGAGCTCTAGATATCTTGGGATTCGGGGTTCCTGGGATACCAAAATTACAAAGAAGCACGTGTTATAATAATCCGCATCCGTCTTCTGAAACAATATATATATATATAATATATATATATATATAAATATATTTACTTTTCGTATATATATATATATATTTACGAAAAGTGGGGTTTCTGGCTTAATTTCGGTTGCAGCAGAAAGTTCATTGTTTAGTACTCTCCAAACTACCATAAACCAATTCTGTGCAAGTTCTACTGAACAATCTCTGTCTAAAGTTATATAACATAATTCTTTTGATGTATATATGCTTTATAAGCTATTTATTGAAAAATATTTGGAAAACTAATTAAAAATTTGTTTTGAATCAACGACAAATCTGCTAAGAATAATTTATATATCGTCAATGAAACTGCTATCAATGAAAAACATGTTAAAATATTACTACAAATTGTTGTAAAACCAATTTAGTATCTAAAAAAGAATAATAAATCAGTAAAAAATATGAAAATTCTGCTTGAACCCAATGCAAAATCTGCTTAGACCCAGTGTCAAATTTATCACGCTGTAGAAACATTTTGCTTCAACAAATCTGTGGGAAAAAATGCCAAATCTGTTTCGAATCAATGAATCATTAATATAAATGTTTCTTTTTATACTTTTTTATAATACCCTTCAATGAGCCACAAATCTGTTATAATAAAACTAAAAAATCAATTCAAAATGTTTTCAAATGTAATTCTAATAATTAATGTACGTAAAAGCTGATAGAAGTGTCATAAATGCTTCGAAAATCAATTTAAAATCATGGAGTGACACTCAGCATAATATATCAATGTTGCCTTCTTGGAGAGGAAACGGTTTCTTGCAAAACGTGAACAAACAGACATAATTTTTCAGCCCCCTGAATGATAGGAAGGTAAACACTGGAAATAAATATCATACATTTTTGCTCTACAGCTTTATGCTACGTATTATTGCGTGTATAGGTATTTTCATTTTAGTTTGTTCCAATCTAAATACTTAAAACCAATATTTTCTGAAATATGAAATACTAGGTAACGATATAAGTTACCCTGCTTCACTTTCTCAGATCACCCTATATGAAGATCATCAGTACATAAAGTGCATACATGATCTCCGAGCTTTTACCTTTCAAATATTAAATTTGTATATTCTTTCGAGATTTTTAGATATCGATAAATCTTCAGTTTAATAAGTTATCTTGGTCTATGAACTCCTTGGAATAAACTTTAGGGGAAACGCACTGTATGAGCAATTTTCATTATCAAATTCTGTGTCTGCACTTTTTAATTTCTTCTTTCTAAACTTTCTTAAAGTCCTTTAAAAAACTTTTTTTAATTTGGTTTCATAATTAACGTAATTTATTGATAAATTATATGTAATTCATCAATATGACCATATTAATATATGAGTTCCGCTACCTGAAAACGGAGGATATTTATTTAGTAGTCTATATTTGTTTACTTATTTATCGTTATTTAAAGCAATTTGCCTCGGATATACTATAGGACCATGTGGAAACCTGTTCAACCAAAAGGCAAACTGCATACCTGAACACAGTAAATCGAACGAAGATACCGACGTTTATGGAGTGGGTTGGGAGTCTGGCCTCTTATCTGACGTTTTTAAAAACAACTCTCCTTGGAAGTATATCGAAAAAGATTCATCAACATTCGCATTTACACTATTCAGATTGTATGGTAAGTACTAGTCAATTTACTTAGTTGGATAAATCAATACAAATGTTAGTTTAAAGTCACACAATTCTACATTCTAATCTGTACTCATATGGAAATATTTTACGAATTTTCAGTTTAAATATGAACTGTGAATTAATATTTATTTAGTGATTTATCATCTTAAAAATTTAAAACTAAAACAACTTACAGTGGTATTGACGTTATCAAACGTATGGAGACCTACACATTTCAAACACTGCTTTTAGATATTTATAAGTATTAGTTTCTAGCAGTTCTAATCTAATTGAAGGATTATTATAAGTTTCTGAAAATTACTTAACATGCATTAGCATTAAGATAACTGAGAAGACAAAGTTCGGCTACAGGTTGAATTATATTACGTACTATAATAAATATAAATATCAAAGCTTGTCACAAAATTATTATGTTTAGAAGTTATATAGATAGAAGTTGTAAGTTGGTATTTAGATGTTCGATACTCCATATTACATAAAATATAATGGATGGATTTTAAAAACATTCGGCATTTATATTGCTTATTAAATCCATATATGAATGCAAAATATATTAATCCATAGAAATATGTATTCAAAAACATAACTTTTACTAATTGTAAAACAGCCGTTTCAAAAGATTTGTGATTCATTATTAAAAATACCTCACTATGTGTACTGTCCAAAAGTTATAATGGTATATTATCGATATTTTTCAATACAGGATACTTTCTTGACATTGTGAGATGCCATACGGAAAGAGAAAAAATACAGATTAAATAATTTTCAAGCTCAAAAACGGTCTTCATTGAATTACGAAAAATGAGCGATATGTAAGACACATAAAACGAAACATAAAAATTATATTAGATAATCAGTAATTATTTATAACAACTAACAATTAAAAAAATATTTAACATTTTCTTAGTAAATCGATCATACATAAAATAGCTCTCATTTTAAGTTTCAAGTACTAGACTTTGAACAAAAATATTCATTAATGTTAGAATTGTAACAATCCTGAAAGTTCCAATCAGTTACAGAGTCACAGGAGACGTACTTGTAGAATATAGCAATATTATCATAGTGAAAACAAAATCATAATGTACGTTATACTGTTATTAATAATGATTTTAGGTAAATCTGGCCAGTTATATGAGCGTGGAGGGTATGCTGTTACATTGGGACCAATGAGACATGACGCAGACAATACCTTGGCAGAGCTGAGAACAAAACAATTGGCTAGACAAGTTAACGCGAGTCGTAATCTTAGAGCTGACTGTCTACAACATTAATCTGGACCTCCTGAGTCAAGTCACTCTTATTGTGGAGTACATGGTTACTGGCAACATTCTCCTAAAGGCACAGGTGAGATAATACCATCCAGGTTGCATGGATTTTTGTACGACTATGCGTCATTCTATATAAGAGTGACTATGAACAACGTGTTAATCATGACTTCTTTAGTCATTCCACCAATAAAGTGGATTGCAAAAGAGTGATTAATGGTATCATTGTCTTAAAGGGACAGGTGGGATAAGAACATTCAAATTGCACAGTTTGTAGCAGGAGTATACGTATTCTGATTAAGAGTGACTATAAACAACGTTGATCATCAATTCTTTAGTCATTCCACGAATAAAGTGGATTGCAACGGGTGATTAATGGTATCATTGTCTTAAAGGGTCAGGTGGGATAAGAACATTCAAATTGCACAGTTTGTAGCAGGAGTATACGTATTCTGATTAAGAGTGACTGTAAACAACGTTGATCATGAATTCTTTAGTCATTCCACGAATAAAGTGGATTGCAAACGAGTGAACAATGGTATCACTGTCTGAAAGGGTCAGGTGGGATAAGAACATCCAAATTGCACAGTTTGTAGCAGGAGTATACGTATTCTGATTAAGAGTGGCTATAAACAACGTTGATCATGAATTCTTTAGTCATTCCACGAATAAAGTGGATTGCAAACGAGTGAACAATGGTATCACTGTCTTAAAGGGTCAGGTGGGATAAGAACATCCAAATTGCACAGTTTGTAGCAGGAGTATAACGTATTCTGATTAAGAGTGACTATGAACAACGTTGATCATAACTTCTTTAGTCATTCCACCAATATAGTGGATTGCGAAAGAATGATTATTAACATCATTCTCCTAGAGTAACAGGTGGGATAATAACTTCAACATTGCACGGTTTGTTGTACGAGTAAGCTTATTATGTTTAAGAGTGGTTATGAACAACGTTAGTCAAGACTTCATTAGGCATGCCTTTATTGTAGTGTGCCGTTATTGTAAAAGAATAATTACCTGCAAAATTATCCTAACGTAACTCCTCACGGTTAGATTGGGTTAGGGTAGTCTACGTTACGAAAGGATAGGTTAGGTTTGTTCGAGTTAGGTGGTCGAAGGTTTAGTTAGGTAAAGTTAGTTAAGTATTGTAATATATAATAATACTCCTATGTAATATATTAAACATAAGACATTTAGAATAAGCCGGGTTTATAAAACCATTGATGTCCATTAAGTTTGAAGGGTAAATGAGTTTCAACTGCAACTTTTGATTTTTGATATAAAATAATTTGGAGAGAAATTATTTCGTACATAAAAAAAATACTTTATAATTTTTGAAAAATAATACAGAAGAGTGGAAGAGGATCAGTTTTCTAAAATATTCAATAATATTTAAACAATCTAAGACTGTAATTATTTTAATTCATCAAATTACTTTAAAGGCCATTGAGCCTACCTCCATGATTCTTATACAATAAATGTGCAACATTAAATATTTATAACTTTCAGGTTATATCATACAACTTGTATACTTACCACTCAAACTGGTTAAAACTTCGTGTCAATATTTGTATTAATTTTATACAACGAAGATTTCAGATAAATTACATTATGTTATAATAAATGATCGAATATGTTGCAGGTTATTTTGTGGGGTATCATCACATGTTGAATTATTTTTCTTAGCTATATATGTTAATATTTATCATAATGTATTAACTGTCAATCACAGGAATATATTCTTTAATTGTTCCTGGCCACAAGATAGTAACCTGAGCTTTCAATGAAATAAGAGTTAAATTTTGCTACACCTTTTTCAAAAAACTGATGAAATTATTATAGCCAAACTTGTTTAAATATCAACCTATTCAGAGATCGTTGCCATACGTTTATTTGTGCTTTCTTAATATTATGTACTAACTTAATTTTGACTCATGAAGAAAATGACACATTCCTAAGCTAAAGCATACAACTTAGGTAAAATCCTATTATCTTATGAAGACCACTCACTATAAATTACAAATGTTAAACGGAATCTTATATCCAATTATTAGGATCATATTAATTAAATGGCATACACTGAAATTTATTATTTTTATTAAAAGTTTGTCTGGTCTTTATTGGTTTAAAAATCTTATGAAATTATCCATTTTAAAAACCTACTATTTATCCATTTTTTTGCCTTTGTGCTTATAACTTGCCTTAAAACATGACAAAAACAAGCTAACATAATATTTCTTACACTTATGACTTTATGGGACGTGAAATTGTACCAAATTCCTAACATTTCAATAGTAAGGAAATAAATAAACTGTATTTTACTGAATAAATAAAACAACAATAAATTATTAAATGACGGGGCAATATTTGTGTTTGTAAAGCTATTCGGTTATGTAAAGGTACTGAAAACGAAGACAGACACGTCTAATATAATTTTAATCTAGTGTATTTCAAGGGTTATCAGTCAAGTTTGTTTTATAACGATACAACCTAGTGTTTTACAAATACAAAAAAGAATTTTTACCTAAAGAATTCTATTATATTTGAGTTATTGTTGGCGGGGTAGGGATTGGATTGTAATTTATGAAAAGGTTAGAAATACAAATTGATTCCAACACTGGTCATATATTATTATTGTTTATTTAAACCAACATCATTTGTATTATTTATTGTTATTTTGCCATCATTCTTTTCCTCACACCCACTAACTAACTATTTATAATTAACTATTTTTTATTTTTTTCTAGGTTTTTTCTGTGGAGCACATCGTAGTATTCAGAGTGTGGAAAATTTTATATATTTGTTACATTGCATTTTACCTTTACCGTTGTCTCTCTCTTATAAATCGGGAAGGTTTATTTGAATATCTCTTGAGTTTAACTAATATACTTCGTTTACTTGTAGTAATACTCGGTTTCGTAAGCTTTATTGTATACTTTATCTTTTATTATACACTTACCAATTATGTTGTGTTATTTGAAAAACAAGGTATGAATAGTTATTTTCGAATTCGACACATTTATGTTGTACTTCGTACAATTACAGATATGGTTGTCAGTCTTGTTAAGTATAGCGATTGTTCGTTTACTTATGTTGTTACGTTTTGGTACATCAATCATAATTTATTATTACACAATAATAATTTCATTCAAACTGTTACGTTGGCTAATACCTGTTCTGATATCGTATTTTATAGCGCTTTACTTTCTGGCTTTCTATTTAAATCTATATAGACTTTTAAACCCATACATTTTGGTACAAAAATTCCAAAGGGTTGTTTTTATGCCAGCAGAGATAGCCCAATTTCATGCAAAACTGTTTATATTTCTTAAAGTTGTTTCTTTAGGCGTATTTATGTCAATTTTTATTATAATCTTTTTGCATTATACTAAAGTAGTTCGCTCGAAAAAACTAAAAGACTCAGATTATTTCAATTTTATAAGTTTTCTTTCTTATCAATTAAAAACATTTATAAATAGGAAAAAAAAACTTAACTCATTCTAAATAAGTTTTAACCTGAAACTAAGTAATGTATGTACGTATGAAAAGCAAAGTTTATAAATGGAACTGAATTACGTATTTATTTATTTTATACCATTTTATTAAATATTCCCTTTATATTTTGGTACTTTATAAAAGTACTTAATTGTGTGTTTAAATTATTAATTCCTTAATTAGATAAGTTTTATTAAGTTAAACATTGATAACTATTATAAGAAAGTTCAGTGCCTATGTTTGTGTTTTTTACTTTAACAATATATATATATATATACTATATATATATATGATGTGTTATGTTTGTTACCACAATTTTACAAAATAAATGCCTTGCTGTCAGCTGGACCTATTTGTTTATGAGCAATATGTGTAAACATGATTCTTAGCACTGTTTGTCGATCTGTGTGACGACTCTTGATAAAAAGGTTCTAGAGACTCTAAACTTGGTATAAATGTACAACTTGGCACAGTAATAATATAATTATAGATAGAGCAACAACCATAAAAGCTACTTAAATTGATATAATTTTTCCTGTTACTTTGCTTCTCTTTCACATTTTGACCTCAAATTCAATAATGGTCTTCAAAAGTCCTAGATGAATCTATGTACGACCTTTCTAATTAGACATATCATTTAGGCAATCAAACAGACAGACGACGGTATGGTTTTAAGACTGTTATACCTTGTGAAATAACTGTTGAAATCTACAACTGTTGAATGTTTTTTTCGTATGACCATATAAACGATTTTGTTTATTGTGTAATAATAATACAGTTACATATAATATCCAAACTGTTTCATGTAATCTTTATGTTTTATTGGCATTATTAAAAAATAAGAGTAATTATAATATACTCATATTAATAAACATATATATGTTACCATAACTACGGTGGCAAGGGTTGATAGAATGTGAATTTTTGAATTTAGCTCCAGTTTATCTTCCTCGTAGTGCAGCGTCTAGAAATCTGATATCGTGTTCGTCTGCTGATTTTCAAAAAATCAGCAAACAAGAAGCTCACAATAAAACTCTTTACATCCTTTCGACATTAGATACACAAAGACTAGAAAATATACAAATATACTATATTCTATGTCAATAGCTATTCTCATTGCCTCATCGGTTGTACATTGATTACACTAGGATCTTTCCAAGGAGACAGGATCTCTAAGGTCAGTGGGGCAACCGAGTTTTCCTACAAACAACGTGGCTCTGGTGGGAAGCTTTGATCAGTTTGAATGATAAGTTTAGCTCTATTCGCCTTCCTCTTTGTACAGCATATGAAATATTATTCTGTCACAGTTTTGATTCATAGAATCTAGAGTCGTGTTTGTCAAAATAGATTCATATAAAGTCTGTAACAACATATTCCTGACTCTGTACAGGAAAGAAAGGTAAAAATAGGGCTAAAAATAAAACATTCCCTATACAAAATGCCGGAGTTTTAATTATGTAATTCCGTGATCAATGATAATGACCGTAGTAATTAGTAAGAAGCTACAAAGAACTTAAAACTATTGTATACGTTACATTTACGATGTGAGACGGGAGCAGCACATCACACCGCACATTATGCAGTCATATATTCTAAAATTAAAACATCAAAGATCCATCAAAATTCTAAAACAAGTTCATTCAAAATTAAAATGTGAAATTCAAGATATTTTTCTTAATATTTTTAAAGCTGTGTCATATACAGGTGTAAGAAGCACTCACTCTGGCTAGTACATTTTTAGAATATCTCAGCACAGGACTGCAGTGCTTGGTAAGTTCATTCGATGTAATAGTTTGTAGGTTGAGAAATGCCCTTTACCAAACAATTACTTCCATCGATAGCCGTTCACAGTTTGTCGCGAAACTGAAAGTTAAACAGTGGTTGTTCCGAGGCAGTTTCGTTCTGAGATTCTGTGGGCGTGACACTTGCAAACTTTTCAATTTTAATATTAGTTAAAGGTCAATGGCAATAGTCACCTAGTATACATGAGTCAGAATACAATTAATACATCAAGATATAAAGGTTTTGTAAACATTTTTTTTTATGTAATATAGTTTAATTAGAGTTTAAAACTTTTTATTGAACCCGTACCAACAGTAAAAGAAAGTGAATCACGAGGTATGAAAACATTTTTACGTGTTTTTGCTTTAGTATTGCTTTGCTTAGCTTATATTAAAGAAACCTATATTAAGTTTGCATTACATTTTTTATTTTTGTTTTAACAGGATTTTATAAAAAGTAAAATTTTTTAGTTCGATTTTAATTTTCAATCAATAACATAAATTTTAGCTCAATCTATTTAATTTAAAACAAAAAACCATGTTTTTTTTAACTTTTATAACACAAATTGTCACGTAAGGATTTGGTGATTAAATCTAAATATTTCACAACCAGAAAAAAGAATTGGTTTACATGTCAATTTAAATTGAAAGTTTATTAATATAAACCGTTTTTACAATAATTCAAGAAATTATTCTCCAGTCTATCGCTCTTAAGTATAGTTAATTAGTATTCAAGCTGAAATATTACGTCATTAACTGTGAAAAAATTATATATAAATAGATATAAAATAGATTTGTAAATTTTGCGGATCTTTCTACAAAGAACTGCACCACCTTACTTTATACTGAGATATTACTTTCTGTTAAAACAAATTTAAAATAAACATGTACAGAGTACAATACTACTTTCAGTGTGCGGATTAATTATTTCTGGTAAATGCAGTATCCCAGAGGTTTTCTCGATACAAAGTAAAATATTTTTAATTTGTATAGGAGTATTTTAAATAGAGTTCTTAAATAAACTTTGTGAAAGTTGTCTAAAAAAATATACATATTTGAAAAATGGCATTAAAATATGTCCTATTATCAGAAGAGGAACTGCTACATGCCCTGTTGATAGGAAGATTGAGAGGTCAATGTGGACTAAGTTGTCCACTTTGATACAAGCGTTGAGTCTAAGATAAATGAGAATTTGGTCAATATATTTGTACCGATTGTATTAAAATAATAATTCTGGGGTAACTGGATTACCGGTAGAAGGAGTAGGCCCAGATGAATGTTAGGGACTGGACTATACAAAAGAGGCTGCTATCGGCCGAGGCGCGCATCGCAGATGGCAGTGTTTGATAACGAAAATGAGAGGTGTGGTGAGGTAGAAGTGCCGTACCTCCATATCTCAGTTCATCGGAAGTGATTGTAACGAGTAGATTAAATAGTGCTTAGAGTAAATCTTTTTGCTAATTGTCATCGAACCTGCGGGTAAGTAAACCTTTTAAACTGGAGGCCAGTCAATATTCATTCTTAGTTATTTTGGGAATAATTTTGGGAAATAAATATTAAAACAAAATTAAAAACATTTAATGGGAATTTAGAACTTGACCTTTTAATCTGTGCAATATAAAACTTGTTGGTGCAGTGAGCACATGTATATAAAATTGTATGTAAAAATACTAAAAGAGTTTTGTGGTTGTTACAGATGCTTTCAGCAATGTTTTCATTTATTAAATCTCCAAAACTGAAGAATTTATTTTGATTTTTAAATCTATAACACTGATGAATAATTTTAAAGTAAAGTAAAAAAGTATTCACAAATATAATTGAGTTTTTAAGATAAATTAAGTGAAGAATTGCCCGATCAGATTAGAGTGTGAATGTTTGAATTTTTAAAATTGAAATAAAAGACAAGCTGTGAGAACTTTGTACATTTTTTGGAGTGAAGAGTATATTACAAGTTTGAATTTAAAAGTCATCAAGAAGTTTTTATTTTAATTTTAATTTCAGTTATTATTTTTAAGAAGAAGTTTTAATTTAGTTTGAACTTTTATTTATTTCAGAAGATTTTCTTTTATTTTTAAAAACATTCACAAAAGTTTATTTTAAATTTCAAAGCTACCCCCTCATGTACCAGTAAAAACGGTAAATTTTATTTTGGTTTAAATAAAATGTTTAAAACCTATTGAATAAATGTGAGTGTAATGAGTAGGATGAATTAACAACATATTCCTTTATTTCCAACAACACAGCCCTCATATACAAAGGTATAATACAAGATTTATAGTTAAAAATATTACTAATATATATAGTGTAAATATATTAAGTATAAAACAATTATATAACAAAGTATAAATTATTAATAATCACATATGTGTGTTGTGTGTGCGCGCGCGCGCGTGTATGTTTGTAGGTGACGTTATTGTTTACGTTTTTTGAAGCTCTCTTCAGTGTTGTAAAACTTAAGAAGAAAAAATCCCATCTGATCCAGCAATGTTTTTCCTTGGTCCTGAAGGCCCACCATGGCTATATTTTGCAGCATAGCATGATGGAGTGTTGGTGGAGAGAAGAGGTGTGTAGATCTTGTACCTGTGGGAGTTTATATGCAAACAGAAATGATATTCGTAATATTGTAAAATTCAACAGTAAATATCAAAACTATTAAAACAAAGTTTTGAAATAAACTATAAATTTTATATTTTGTAACGAGCACTTTTATAATAAATAAAATATAACAACACGGCATATGCATTTAACCCTTGCGCAGTGTCAATCCAACGTCAGCCATGAATGTTTTTAGATATAAAAACTTTGGAATTTTCATTGTAATGAGTCGATAGAAGAGTATAGTGGGTTTAAAGTTTAGTTAATAACAAGAGTATAGTATTAAAATTATGAAAATCTTAAAATGCATTTTAATGAATTAAGATTGAGTAGGATCCATCAATAATTCGATCAACCCCTCCCACCAGAGTCACGAAATATGTAGTAAACTAGATTGCTACACTACGATATGGGATCGTACCTAAAACATCGTAGTGCACTCAATTGTACACATATTGAGACAATGATGACCTACTCAATTTATTACACTTGATTATGTATTCTAGGTGTTTCTGATTTTGAAACGATGTAACGACTTCGTTTTCAGCTTTTTCTCCACCGAATTGTTTGGATTACATCATACGGACTTTGACTCCAGATTCCAGGAGTCTAGTCTGTGACGTAAAAATTTGAGAGACTGCTCTATGCTGAGGGTTAAGTACAGCTAAACACCACATTCTTATAAGAATTTAATGGTATGAATTTGTAGAAACAATCGACAAAGTATGCTAATTTGCACTGATACAGGTAAAAATTATTTATTGTTTGTGGTCAGTAGGAGTAAAAGTCAGTTAGTTATGAGGACGATCAATTAAATTTTAACACAATTTGTAAAATTATTTTTATTTTGCTACCAAATGGATTATAATATTGTTACTACGTCTATTACAATAAGTACAAAGATTCTGAACAAATTTATTCAGGTAGTTCTCCAAGTAAATGTTTAGGATTTTGAAAATTATTAAACACTTATTGCTGCTTTCGTGTAAACCTTGAAACTCTATTTATAATACACATATTCAATTAAATTACACATGGTTTTGTGTTCTATTGTATGGGAACTGCTCTATTATCAGTAAAACCAGATAAACAGCTTTGTCTGGAATTTACAATGAAGTACTTGGACCGATGACGAGAATTGGAATGGAATTGGAACAGATCTCTCTTCAGAACATCTGGACCACAACCCAAGCGTGGGCTGATGTTATATCATTACGTGCCGTCCTGTATTAGAAGTTTGGCAAGTTTTTAAATTTAAATTTTAATTTGAAAATGAAGAAAAATGTAAATTAAATTTACTATTAAATTTAATAGCAAATACAAAAATAAAACAAGTAAAAAAGTAAATGAAACAAATAAAAAAGACCATATTTTCTAAGTAAATAAGTTGGTTTAAAACAATAACATTTTAAATTTATTTAATGTTGTGTAAATTTTTATTTACCAATCTACCGTATTATACTTCTCTTTTTATTTAGTGATTGAAGAGTATTATTACAAAAGTAGTACAATTAATCGGTATTTTTTACTAAATCTAAAACGACCATAATTAATGCATCCACATAAACTGTCGCATCTTCCTATGAACTTTTACCATATCTTGAGAAAAGTCTTCAAAGATACACCGATGATTCATCAACAATATTATGAACACGTGATATAAGCAATCAATTGCTCTACAGAACTGTTTGATAAATTTATAAGACTAGTTAAAAGAAATACTTTTTCGTTGCCAGGTAAAACATTTCATTTTTAAACATTCTTAAGTTAATAGTTATAGATTTAAAAGAATGTGATTAAAAAAATTATTTGTTAAAATAAAATTGAAATAAATTGAAGTAGTTGTATTCCGGACCTAAATTTATAAACATTTTAATCGTTTAAAATTTTTTTTAAAGATATATAACAAGTTCGGATAAAAGTTTCCCACACGCGTTTCGTTACAAAGATAGTTATAAATAATGAATGATAAATCTTAATGCATTCAACATATTTAGCAGATTACCTGTTCTTGATGGCTTTAAACTATAAACAAACTAAGCAAGATTAATTGCATTAATCAGAATATCACGTGGAAATAATGTAATATAATTAAGAATATATTGATAATGTGCAGCCTACATATACATAAATAAAAAAAGTATGACTATCTATAATATGGCACGTTTTATACATATATATATATATATATATATATATATATATATATATATATAATATGTGTGTGTGTGTGTGTGTGTGTGTGTGTGTGTGTGTGTGTGTGTGTGTGTGTGTGTGTGTGTGTGTGTGTGTGTGTGTGTGTGCGCGCGCCTGTCTGTGGACCATTATTTTACCCACTTCCTACTGGATCTAGAAATTCCAGGTCCTTTGGTAGTGGGTAAGATGTAAGGTAGCTCAGAACTCTCCAAGGTGTGGTAATTTATATATTATGTATATCTTCAGTATCGTGATGCTTGCCCTTTTTATGTGGTCTAGTTCCCTCCTGGTTCCCAGTTGTGCGTCTTGGTCACCTAGCAATTGACATTTTTGGCGTCTATCACTTAGCGATTCATAGTTGAGCTGTCATGGTCGTCTATTGGTTCACAGTTGTCCCTAATAGGCACCTCAAAGTTTACTATTATCCCGTTTGATTGCCTAGCGGCTCAAAGTTATGCCGTCTTGGTCGCCTCGCAGTTCACAGTTGTGGAGTCTTGGTTGCCTAGCGTTTCACAGGTATGCCCTTCACCCCTTTAAATTTGTTTGACTTCTGTGGTCTCATTAAACATCCCCGCTTCCTCTCCTCGAATCTGCATACAAGGTAGAATATATTATGTATAAGTTACGTCAAACCACCCGTCGTAACCGGTGTTTTTAAGGTTGCTAGGAAAATTTTAAATACATAGCTCATTTTACTCTTGAAATGTTCTGCGGACCGACAGATTGACATACAATCATACATAAAAGAGGTGGGCGTTTAAAATTACGTATCATAGAACTCATTGTTGTAGAATTCAAGTATTATACAATGTAAATGAATGTAAATTCTAACTCTTTCTCATCATATCTTGCTAGTTAAAATTTTACCATTTTGTTCATTCAATTGGGTTTCATTTCAGTGTTATAATAATAAGCGTCTACACAACAAGTCTGTATATAATTACGTATGTGTTGGGCTAGTTAGGAAACATGACTCATGTCTAATATATCTCATGTTTCCATTTCTTTTTTGTGAGCACTGAGTTCCTTTGTACATATATTTATTTTTAATATTTTAATGCTGCATTCATGATTTTAAATAAAACCAAGATTCTTGGTTTGGTTGGGTCGTGTAAAAAATATTCAGCGGAATCCCATACTCTGATATTTACCATCGCCTAAGTCAGTGTTCTTCTATAAAAATGAAGCTTCATGCACAATTTCCAATTCAGTTCGTTTTCGAGAAATCATCCGGACAAACCCAATACATAATCAAACCCCAATAAATTTATAAGAAATAAGTAGTCCAGGAAGTTTTTGCCATATTAATATTATATATTACATATTTAGATATATCGATTTATGTTAACTAATATTAATCATTTAATTAACGATAGGCAACTATAGCATACTCTACTCATCTTTATAGACAACTTCAATCAATGGATATTTTTCACACACATAATCATACATTCATAGCATCTGAAGTAGATAATTGTGCCTTAATCATTTAAACACACTTTACGTTTAACTAAAGCATTATAGCTGCAGTGGTCAACTAATTATGAAGTAAAGTTAATGCTCTGAGAGTACGGTGATGAGAGAGGTCGCTCTACAGAGATTAAAATTTCCAGCAGCAATTAATTTAGAATCTAACTAATCCATCACACAACTTTAATTACATTACACTTTAAACTCATTACAGGTACTGAGAGAGTTCCACTAAACTGCTATGGGTACTCAAAGCTGTCAGATGTTACGAATTGATTACTCGGTATGAACGTAGTTTGATTTTATTAATCAATTATTTAGTTTTTATTCTAAATATATTTATTTGAATTTAAATGCACGAATGGAATTAGGTAGCCAATTGATAACTTATCCCTTTAACAAAATGTTGGACTTTTACAAACTCCCTTTTTCTCTATTGAGGCAAATCCCGCATTTTCGTCGACTGAATAAAACACACAAGACCAAAGACGTTATTTGGCAACTTAAATATTTATTTTTTGTTAAGTGAATTTCCGTTTTTCTTTTATGTGAAATGAAATGAAAAATGACTTTACTAGAGGCGAAGTTAGGACTATAACGTCCTCTCTACCACTTAACCTAACCTGTATACCTTACCTGTATAGTTGTTATTTATGTGCATTACTAAATAAATGTAATTAGAGAACTCACACTAATTTTCTGTTAAAAAACCATATTAGTTTGTTCAAATCCGAATAATATTGTAAATACGTAAGTGCCTTTTTTGTTTGTTTTGTTTCCACTCGTTAAAACTGCTCAACTAATTGTACTGACTTTGAATAAATTTTACATGGATCTTTTGTGGTTCCTGAGACGAATATAAGCATATTCTTATTTCTAAAATCCTTTCTGCCACGCACCACTGGTCTTAAAAGTAGAGAAGAATCCCATCTTGGTCTCTAGAGCGGATTAATATTAATTGAATGAGTGTCAAATTTAATCAAATTTTCTGTGTAAACATTGAATTATGACAGAACGGCAATATATTTTTTTAATTTAATAACTATTTTAATTATTATATATATATGATCATAATCAAAATTTAACTAAACAACTTATTTACTACAACTTATTAACTAAATATCATATCGAAGAGAGTAAAACTCTTACGAATTTCGGAATAAAAAGTTAGGAGCTTTTTTTGGCAAACATCGTAAAGAAAAATAAAATATTCCTAACGATAAAACTTTGAGATGATAAAATGTCATCGCGTTTTCGTCCAAGCAGGATTATCGTACCTGAAGATTGAAGAAAAGCAAACCCCACTCTCCCCCACAGTTCTGGAGGAAATTTACTTTTGATAACCAGGTTCCGCAAGAGGACCGTAACTACAGCATAATCCCACATTGAACACGTAATGCTTCTTGTAATAGTCATATATCAGATACAAGGTCTACCTTAAAAACCGAATATATATATATATATATATATATATATAATATGATAATTTATAATATATAATAATTAAATATATATATATATATATAAGTTTTTGCTATACAAAACATTAGAAACCGTACACATAATGTTATTAAGTACTTGTATATTAAAAATTTATATATGATTATTAAAAGACTAAACCTGAACCGAAATAAAACTAAGGTTTCTATACTCGTTTTAAATTTAGCTGATATTGGTCAACAGCAGAGATAAATACGTTGCACTTGTACAGGCTAAACCGAAATTTATTATGGAAGTATTCTGGTAAAATGAACCCATGGTAGTCTTATTTCTATTCTGAAATAGGTTAAAATCAGTTATAATATATACATATATATATTATATATATATATATATATATATATATATATATATACATTGATTAAATTTGTGTAAATGGCAATAGACGAATTTAATTTCAATAGACATTGAACCACAAAAAGTACTTGCACCGCCGGGATCCCTCACTCACTTGCCGGATGAATTTGCTACCATTACTCGACAGAGACCTTACTTTTTACGATTCCATTATTTTGTATTTGGCCGTATCTGTCACATATGCGTTTAAATAACCAAACTAACATATGATCGGTAGACCGAATAATTTTTTAAACGCATATGTGACACATATATTTGTGTATCCAAATGTTATTTGGATTTAATTTAAACTAAACTTTTGATTAAAAACCTTTTCTCTAGAACTTTTGTATATCTGATGAATTTAGTTTGATATTATGCCTATATTTACAAATTCCAAACCCTAAATGTCAAGTTGTTAATTATTATTACAAAACCTATAACTAATACTATGATCCTGCATTTACATCTATTCAAATTTTAATTATGGAAAAGTGACAATGTTCGTTCGGTTGATAAACATTATAACGTTCCAAGACATGACCTTATGTTTAGGAAAAACCAACAATTTGTCCTAGAAGTACGAAGCAAATCTCACAAATACAAATGCGTTTTAGTGTTGTATTGAGAATGGATGGTGTTTGATAAAGACGAGGCCTAACTCAGACGTCACTGGAGAAATCACATCAAGTGATTCCACTGGAGTTGTGCTGCAGGACAAAGCCTTCACTGTAAGTTTTATACTCAACAATGCCTCTGTATTCCTGTAGTTGCAAGTTGTATATCCTAGATACAAAGATCTAATGTTTAGTACATGAGAAATACCTCAGCTGAATTATATCCCACTCAACAGATTTATTTCTTAGCTAGACGATCTCGGTTAAGAATATTTTTATAAGTGCGTTTAAAAAATAAATATTACTGTATTACTTTAAGCGGATTATCTTTGCCTAACGTGTCATGATGTTGTAACTAAAATGAGAAAATAAAAAAGTCTATGAATCTATTTAAATATAAAATAAACGGCTTGTACTTATTGGAACAAGGAACTTTTAATGATTCTACTCATATGATAAAGACATCAGATGAGGGATAAACAGACACATATTAAATAATGGCCACAAACAAACCAAGTAAAAGTTCTACTAAAAGCAATATTTAATTTCAAAATAAGGTAATAAGATCTAAAGCAGTCACAATAAGAAAAACATTAAAAAATCAATAAAAGATAGAATTGACCAAGTCGTAATAAAAATTACTTTATGGGTTTCCTAATGTGCATGTGATAAACTTTATTTTTTGACATAATTTGAGTTAGTTCCATTTTTACAACTCTTTAAACTTATTAAACGAATACTGGATTTAGAATTATTTTTAAGGTTTATTTATTACTCTTTATATTCAAAGAGGATGGTCTATAAGGAGTTCGGCAAATAAATGTAGCGTAACCATAGCTCAAGATGTTCATCGTTTTAAAGTGTATTATAAGAAGTACATCAAGAAAAGTTCAAAGCCCGAACTAAAAATAAGAATACAATAACTTTTTATTATAGTAACAAATACCAGAATTTTCCCTTACTCATTTATATCTGCCAAACAACAAATATATAATGATGCACATCTTAAGGTATGCTTTCTTGAAATGTGTCTGCAAAAATCCTTGCAGATCATCCTTTATTGGATGCTAATAGTCATTAACTACCCTAAAGGCTATTCCTTAAGTCCAGTATTCATTATTAAGTTTTTAAACTACCTATAACAGCAACTAAAATTTAAATGTTTCAAAATTTAAACCCTCGTCTTGAATAATAAATTTAGTTGCTTGCATAATTAAACCATATATAAGAATAATTTAAACGTGCATAAATTACCATAGTTATAGTCTATAACTTTTTTAGTTATATCGTTACAATCTGTAGAAGTACACAGTAATTTCTACACATCAGCGTCTTAGGACATTAACTGTGTGACCTGTAAAGGTGTTACGGTGACATCCGCTGACAGTCTAGTAACGTCCTGAGTAAACTGCTTCCTTTCGTGCGTAAAGGCTTTCAGGTGGTCAATTTTTCGCTTTACCAAACTGTCGATTTCTGGTTTGTACTAAACTTGGTTTCTAAATGATTTACAAGAAGTTTGATGTATATCATGTTCTCACTGCTTTTACCTGTACCTGTTTAAATTATTTGTTAACAAATTTTATATAGGACGAACCAAATTTTAATTACAAACTGGAAATTTATACTATAACGAATTAGATTTTCTTAAGGTATTATAAAATATGTACAAAACAAAAGAGTGAAAATTTGGTTTGGGGAATTTATTTGTTGTGATGTAGATATGGTGACATAGGGTTTTTCTTCTGTAAAGTTTTAGCCATTGTCACAAGATGAAGCTGAGTTCTGCTGTAACCGGCTTGAATTTGATGGAACCTGTTATGATGTTCATCTACGGTAGTTGCTTTTTACAGATCTAGCTGATATTTCTGCACTTTTTACGGGATGAAACTAAGTTTTGTTGCAACATATTTGGAAAAATAAACTTCAAAAAAGATTAAAATATATACGTCCTTTGATATTTGAGACTTCAGATGGCCAAACAGACAGATTTTTAACTTTTCCAATTCTCTAAGTATGGGCTTACTTCTAATGCTTCATCAATACAAATTTGGGTTTTTTAGTTAGTTTATTATTAAAAACTACTTACCACTGAAATTGACTAATTAATTAAGAGTGTTTTGAAAGCCAAAAGATATAAAATTATCAATATATATATATAATGATATATATCTATATATATATATATATATATATATATATCAATATATATATATATATAATAATTACATAATATCTATACTGACGTACATGAGAGATGTTACTTTATTGTTAGTAGGTAATAAGGTATAAACTTATTAAATAACAAATGATGAATATTTGATATCCAGAATATTTTATAGTAATAATGCATCCCTTTAATTTAGGTACTATGCAACTTTATTTAGCAATTAATTGTGTATTTACAGTTGAAAAGTGTATACATAAAATCTATTGGAATATTAACTAAATTGTGAATGTTATTTCTATATTAAAGAAATTAAATATCAATATAAAAAGTACCTTATTCAAACAGCTCTATAAATCCTGTCAGCCAAATAAGAATGACAGTTAAATAGTAATACAAAGTTTGTCATCTTCAGGTACGAGATGATTAAATAGACTGTCAGAGACAGAAACCGTCGTCAGTAAAACATAAATACTTTTCTGTCCAATAGAGTTTACATTGTCAGGTACAGCACAACCTTCAGCGTTTTCCAGATTACGTTTTGAAAGAGATTATTGCGTTCAGGCACATATTATATTAAGACCAGCAATAAAATATGAAAACTAATAATATCTTAAAGTTTGTAAATATATTGCTCGAATTATTACTAATGTCACCATGTAATAGCTTCAGTATTTCATCTGCTGCTCGGGAATTCAAAGTAGTTTGAATTATTTAGCCTAAGTTATTAATGTTAAAATAACAGATTTTCCAATATAAATCAGAATACAATGTAAAACCGAGCCCTAGATTTCCCGCCAAATCAGTATGAGAGATATAAAGTGTCTCAAAACTTTAATACCTAGAAAGCTACCCATACAGTAATAAAATACATTATGGTCAGTCGCTTGAAGAGAAGGATAGCTTTGATAACAAGCAGTTTAAGAGCGAGAATAGTAATCTTCATTCTTCAACAGAAAATAAATAAATAAACAAATCCGAATAAACTCCATACAGGCAGTCAAGGTACGAAAATACTGGACAAACTTCTTCTGATGCAGACTCAAAAATTACTTAATCATTATTTGAGTATTTTTAAAACATGAAGTATAAAAATAAACCATATACAAAAATATTGTTTATCCAGCAACCTACCACGAAATGAGGTGTTCTCTGATTATAACACAAGTCATTTGAAGAAATAACAACTAGCATGCGCGACAAAAACGGGAACACATCTTCAATTACTTGACCTTAATTCCCGAATTTAAAATAAAAGCTTAGATCATTAGCATTGATAAGGATTAAACAATTTTTTTTTGAATTATCTATCAACACTTATTATCATTTAGTTTTTAAACGCGCTGATGCAACCTCAATTCGTTATCATCTATGCTTTGTTATTGCAAAAAATGAGGTAAACGGATTGAGCAGATTATGTTCTGTTTACTTGACATCATATTGAGGTTGGTCTTTACGTTTATATTTTTAAGGAGATACAGATGCCCTTCTAACCTTCAAAAGTCCTCATGGGCCACTGAATTATGCCAGGATCTTATCAAACATGATAATAATGAGCGTCGATACAATATATAACATATGGTACTGATTTAAAGTGCCACGTTTACAGGCAGGGTATGAAAATGCGTTATTTATACCTTTGATCCTAAGTCCGACATCTTAGATCCTATTGGCAGCCATCCCTCCTACCACCTGAAAAAGAACTAATGGCATGATTAACTAGATTTGTTGAAGAGAAAAGGAATGCGTCTGCGAGATGTAGATATATAACTTGCTGATTGTGGAGTCGATTCAAGAAAGATCCAGCCACAAAAGAGAAGAGGAAAAATGACGCAGTTTCAGTGAATAGGACACTAAAATTCCACACATCGTAAAGTCAACTGGAGTAGAAAATTCGCAGGCCCATTTTATAATTGGACTCCGTATTCAAGGGCATGTAGCTTAGAACAGATAGTGAGTGAAAGAACTTTTACTTTGATATGGTATCCAAGATGATGGACGTCCTGCAAATTCGGTTTAATGGACTTTTCTTACTGGAAGTAGTTTTTTTAACTAATTAAAGTATTTTAAGCTTGATGCATGTTAGAAAAAAGTGAAAGAGGTTAAATAAAATAAGAGTTCTAACTATCATACATTCTTGGATAAATTTTTAAAACTTTGCTTTTGACGATGGAAGTATTTTCAATGATTAGAATTCGGTTTTTAGTAAATGGTTGGTCAATGCAGACTTGATGTAGCCTGTATCACTTAGATCAGTCTCAATAATTAGTATATTTTGGTGCATGTTTTAGAGATAGTGAAGGGAGTTGAAACCCATATTTTTAGTAGAGATTTCTGATTTATGTGTCTCAAACGTTCTTGAATAATGTATTTATATTACTTTGATTGTATTAATTTATAGGTTCGTGTTAAGTTAGTTATTTATCTGAGGAAGAGATCACAGTTTGATTCGAAATATGTAGTGTTAGTGATCTGTATCACTAAACGATGTTAAATTCTTGTAACCACCTCCTTCTTCTTGGGTCAAATAAAGCCTTTTTAATTTCAATGAACCGTAGCATTTAATTGACTTTTTCTATAGTATTTATTACAAATATTAAACGTAATTAAAGCTATTTTTAATCAAATACCGAATCACTTTTTGAAATTTATATTACACTTTAATTCCCATTTGATTAGAAAGTTTAAAGAAATTAAAATTACAAGTGTTATTTTGGCTTAGAAGTGTCAAAATAATAATACGACAATGAAATGTGACCGTGAGAAGAGGTTTATTTGTTCTGGAATTACTTTCATGTCATTTTTACTGCAGACAATAAAAAATGAATTTGTTTCAATCTTGTCAAAATTTTGTTTCAACAAAACACTGTGGGATTTAATCTCAATCTCGCTGTGGACTGCCAATATTCTCTCTCTGTTCATGTGCACTAATATAACAGACTTATTGTTTCACTGTCACTGTAATATGATTATAACAGTCTTCCTCACTATATATTTGTTTACTGGCAAGTGTCCTTTGTCTCACTGTACATGGGAACTGAATTCATCTTGTATTATTATCTCTGTACCTCACAATAGTTCCGCGTCGCACTGTCTCTGTGCCTCACAATAGTTCCGCGTCGCACTGTCACTGTGCACTGAATATCTTCTAATTATCTCAATGCCTCTCTCCATTGAATATATTGTCATAATATAACTCCGTGTACTAACTAATATCCCGTGACTTACTGCCTTTTAGCACTGAAATTAGTTGAAATTTCCTTAATTACTGTCGAATAGGGTTGAAGAAAATAAACTAAAAGTAAAATCAGTTGGAAAATTGAAACAAAATAAAGGAGATCATAATGTTTGCATGTTAGATTATTGAAAACATGTTCTTATGTTGTATAATAATTGAGTGTCATTTTGTTTATACTCTTGCAGTGCAAACGGTGCAGTCTAGACTGATATGACTAAGTGTACCTATCAGTGTATCTATAAGTGAATACCTACAAGTATTCTACACTGTGGTTTGATCACTTGTATTTGGTGAGTTGTATTGTGATAATCCAATGTGTGAGGATTCATATCCTTATTGAGCAAATCTTTCATTTTAAAAGAAATCTCTTACGGATATAATAATTAACAATCGGAAAGTTATTGTTGAGACAGATTTCATACATACAGCATCTATAATCCTGCAATACCCAATTTCAAATATTAATTATTCTTTCATCTCTTGAATAAATGCTTTTAATATTGCTTATAGTAAAAAACACATGTAATAAAGGTTTTATAATCCTGATTAGTTTGCGTGTTTAAAGTTAAATATTTCGTAAACGTGTAGAATATCCTAAAAGTTTTCAGCTTCTGGTGTACCTACCAAGTGCAAATGTCCTCTTAGGTTTATGTGCAATGAGAAATTGACTGAATAAAAGCAAAAGCTCTCTCTCCCCCCCTCTCACTCTCTGTTTTTATAAAATGTTACTTTGTTATTTTAACTAACATTAAACTTATGCTGTTTCGTTGCCTGATAATTTTTTTTAATTATATGTTTTTATTAAATTTTAGTGTATTATACGTAGTAATTCGTAGTATTACATATTTTTTTTTTATTGCTTAAATCATGCATGCACACAAAATTTTGAATGGTAAATTTATAGGGTTGATATTTCGTGTGAAATTTATATAACACTATTCCTATATCGAAATTTAACGGATAAAGATACCTGTGGGTCAGGACGGTTTTTGCTTTGAGGCGAACTTGAATCCTCCCTCGCTAACGCGATGTAGGTTGTGTATTTAACTCGTGAGTATTATCTCAATTATGTTATTTGTGTACAGGTTAATAATTGTATTCTTTTGTAAGTTTTTATTCGTTATTATTTTTTTAAGACCCTGACTAAATATTGCGTCAATTTGTTTAAAATCTCTGTTTGTTCATACTTGAGTATATGATGTGGTCACGCAGAATTAAGTGCAGTTTATTATTTATTTTATTGTTTTTAGCCGTACCGTAGCTTCATAGGCCTTCCTCGAGTAGGGGGGTAAATCTTTCGCTAACAGTCACAGTTATCATTCGTACTCTCATTTGACTTTAGTTGGAAATATCGTCGCTATGACTAATTAATTAATTATGTATTAAGGTTTGCCATTCTTCAGAAAGAGTAAAACTGATGCACAGTGTTTTAAATATGTGACCGTCACATTCCGCCCTTTGTGACACTCGGCAGATTCTCGGCATTCTTCACATATCTCTAACCTCGTATTGTGCGCAAGGGCGGAAATTCCTGCACACAGCATACTTATGTACATATAAAAGTACTTTTGACGTCGTTATTAGTTTTTAATACGTTGACAAATGATTAATAAATTGCTTCAAATTTACTTTATATATACACTCATACGAGTTTATATAAAGACACACAATTTACATATCTGTTTTAGACCGCTAAACATTTTGAAACCCCTTGATCAGAAATTTTAACCTGTTCATATACTAAAGCACTCACATTTTATAAACCCATATTTCAAACCCACCGGTTTATGAAGTACTGTAGTGGTGGGAAAACTATGTCACTTATTAATTATTTTTGATTACTTTATAATATTGAAGCCGTCCTATATAGCACCACTTTCTATATTTTTCATGTGAACATATTAAAGTATATGAATAAATTTTTCATAAATTACTTCGGATATTAAATATTGCTTGAAAATGTTTCCAATAATAGTTAGAAAAGCAAAATGTGAATTCCTAAAAATGTTTACTTCAAAGTAATGCTTGTCATAAATATTCATTAAAATGGAAAATAATTTCATATTTTGAAATACCCGCACTTTGATGTGCATGGGGATCTAATAAAATAAGTTAATATTTAATGCTAAAATATTTTTCTTCTGCAAAAGCGTTAGTGAATCTAGTTTAGCATACTTGTTAATTGCCATCAAAATTGGAAGTGCCTTCATACTCGTAGAAGTGAGTATGAATGACATCACGTCTAAAAGTTTTATAAATAACATTTATACTCTGAGTAAAAAATCAAACAATGTAATAAAATAGCGGTTATAGTCAACCACTTCAAATATAACAAAAAGTACTTTGTTGAAAACATAATAATAATACTCCTACTTTTCATCCATTAATTGGCTTAGCATTATTGAAGCCTATAACTCGTGGCGCTGGGAAAAGTTTCACTTTTGTCTTCTTTAACTTCAAAACTGTAAATATACCGTAAATACCTTGCATAAAATTTCATGTATACAATGACAAGAATGGATTCTATGATGGTAAACATCCAATCATGGAATATTGCTGAGTGGCAATGAAGGAGTTTAGTAAGCTCACAAATTTTCTGTTATGTCTGCTATGGAAATGTATAAATTTATTTCTTATTATAATCGATAACCTACTTATTACAAAAGATCTTGATAATGAAATGAGCTATAGTCTTGAAATTACTCACTCACGAAACCTTAGCGTGCGCCTGTTACGCGACACGTGGAGTAGTGTACTCCTACTTCGTATATTTTTTTAAAACAAACTCGTATTTTCTGTAAAAGATCTTGAAGCATAACAAAATAGTAGTACCTTAATCACTAATTATTTATTTAAAAACGTACTATAGCGGAAGACAAATGATGTAATATTAAAAACACATTAGCTATTTAGGGAATTAAATCTAGAATGAATAACATAGCGAATAGAATGAGTAATCACAACTGAAATTAATATTACCACGTACAGATAATGCTTTTGTAGAGTGACGTCACTGTTAATATGGTATCTCACAGCATAATTAGGAGAATGTCAGTGTTGTCAGTTTTAGGTTGGATTGATGTCAGCGCAAATGAGATGTGAACATGATCGTTGGACTGTGAGACGGGATGTTGTGATACAAGTGACACATTTATATTATAAATAGTGATAAAACTTTATGTGATAGTTAAAAACTGACACGTCACCTGTAGCACATATTTAGTTGAAGTAGTTCAACTGTGATTACAACTATAATACAGCAGAATTTCAAGTTGCTTGTATTGGTAGATAGTTGATATACAACCGATTGTATTGACAACAGTGCAATAAGGAGGAATAAAAATCCATTCTCTATATTATAGAAAAAAAACTTTGAAAATGTTCAAGAAACATAAATGTATCATTGTGTACTTTTAACTGGTGTAAAAACATGTACATGTTTTTAATTTCTTACCCTCGTTATACTCACCCCCCACCCCCCCCCCCCCCCACCCCCCCCCCCCCCCACCCCCCCCCCCCCCCACCCCCCCCCCCCCCCACCCCCCCCCCCCCCCACCCCCCCCCCCCCAATTGCAACCAATAAGCTTATCACATGGTTATATTAATTAATACTATACTGTGTTTAGTTTTAAAAAAGTAAAAAGTATAGAATAGAATTCATGAATATAATCTTTCTCTTCTTCTAAGAATTCATCTTCAGGTACTACTAAGGAATAGTACGTGAAGATGAATTCCTACAATTTGAAATGTATATTGTACGAAATAAAAAACGATCAAAAATTAAAAAAAGGTTTATTATACTATATATATATATATATATATATATATATATATATATATATATCAAACACTTTTCGAGGCTATATCTCTAACTAAATTTAAATTAAGAAAATATTTTTTCGATGCCAAAAAATGCTTCAATATTAGGAGTACTCAAGCATTACCTGACTAATGTAAATACGATGCCTGGTAAATGATGATTCTTGCCAAAATATACTCTTTAATTGTCCGATGATTATGTAGGGGTCAGAGCATCTACAAAATATTGTCATTTTAAGCAGCACTTGTTAGTCCTACACCTGTTTGCCAGAGACTTATTAGTAGTTATTCATATAATAAGTACTATGAACATTTTTATAAATGGTTTACCAAGGATATAAGCAATTTTCTGAGTTGCGAAAATATATAGTACTTTTTATGACTTGGTTATTAATGGCAGCAATTTAAAAGAACAAGATAGGAAAATAAATTTAAGTTGGCATGCAATTAAGACTTCCATAAACACTTATATAACACTTAAACTACTATAAACTATCGTACTGGAGAGAAATTTATTGCGAGAATAAAATACGAAAAATGCTCCTATTGACCAGTAGTTCTAGTTGAAAAATGTTACAATAAATGCTAAAACATAACTTACTGCTATTCTTTATTGCAAAACCTTCCCTTCGTCTTGTAAGTTGTCTTAGCAATTGCTTTATATCACTTTACTTATAGGATATTATCTAAGTAATTACGTGCGATTAAAAATCACCCAAGAGTAATCAGTACAGCCATACATTTGTTACTTATGTAAACTATACATAGTACAAATTAAAGTGACTTATAGTGTTGCTTTGATTGTCCTATCGATATTTTTTAAACTACACACGCTACGAAGTAGGTCAGGTTTCTAGTTTTATCAAATAATATTTTAATCATTAAAAGTAGGGAAAAGATTCTATAATAAGAAAATTAATATTTTTATACGCTTCAGTGTTAATATAGTCTAAACCTGATGACTTATAACAAAATAATGTAGTAAGAAACTGTAATTTAAAAAAGGCCTAACAATGTCACAGTGGTATATCTTCAAAGAATAACACACAAATACAATCTTTCTATTTTAAAAATTTACATTTTGTTAGCATTTACAACGCTATTTAAATCATTAGAGTATCCATACAATACATTAAGATACGTAAAGATTAGGTCAAATTACACTTTAAGATAATAAATTCGATAAATTGGTAAAATAATGTTGGTAGATAGGTATTACATTGAAACGCTAGCGTGTTTCGTTTGCGTGAATTAAGACTAAAGAACAGCGCCTGTGCTCTGAATGGTCGAGCGGGAATGTTATTTACATTGTTGGAGTTCTTCAATCAAATATTGAATGTTATAGAGAAATTTATGCATTTCATAGGTAAAAAAAAAAAAAAAAAAAAAAAAAAAAAAAAAAAAAAAAAAAAAAAAAAAAAAAAAAAAAAAAAAAACTGGTGTACTCTACGAATTTAAGACCCAAAAACTTTGTTTTTTTTATAGCTTATGGTTTAATTATTCTGGAAGTTAATCAGAACACTGGAACGTCTTTCAGTAACCATGACTCACTCCAAAGAGTGTTTATTATTCTGTTTAAAAATTACATGCGTTTATAGTACCTGCTATTTAGTACTAAATTGCATGCAGAGCCCGATTGGGACTGCTAGCTGATTTATAAAGAAGAAGATTATTTATATCTAGCAATTAGGATACTTTTTTGGAAGACAAAGAATTTTCACTGGAATGCAAACAAAACACCACTGTTTACTTTAAATAAATGATAAATGGACGTACAAAGTGATGAAGTGGGAACAAGGAAAACTGGTTATTGGAATTCTTGATGACGCCTGCCGACTACTTTTAGACACATGGAACGGTGGACGAGGATCGGGCTATCGTAATTTTCACATTTTTATGTCTGTGGCTTTCGGCCAGCTCGGCTATTAACTATTATATGGCTTCCATTTTGTAAATAACTATAGAGATTACAGCAGTGCTTAACATTAGAGCTCGATCGGTGGAAGGATTTATAGATTCTATGTTAATACAACAGAAAGAAGTATGACCGAATACATTTAGTTAGTCTGTGTTCTTGTAAGCCAAATGTCCATCAATTTCTGAATTAACCGCTTAAACTTAATATACAGGGTGATTCAAAACTAAACGGCAATCTCTCGGGAGCTTATTTTATAGCTAAAAACAAGTAAAAAAGTTCATATAACCATATGCCCGGAAACGCTTCGTTAGCGAGTTACGCCTAGCGAAAGATTTCGCCCGGATTTCAGAACCCTTGGTGAAGTCAGGCCGTATAAAAATGGTAAAGGTAGTTACATAGATACAAATTACGATTGTTTTTTATGTTTTTATATCTGAAAAAATTTATTAAAATTCGTCCCAGAGCTGTAAATGCAATACTTTCAGAGATATCTTACGTAAAACACAAGAATTGGTGCAAATAAATAACACATTTTTGTGTTTAACGTAAGATTACTTCCATAAATGTTAAATAAAGGTCATTTTTTTCTTAAACAGACTTGTAGAACATTTAATTCTGAAAAGATTCATTTGAATTACTTAGGAAAAAAAATTAATAATAGGTATTGAAAATTAGATTTATTTAAAAATAAAACTGACGCACAAAAATGCATATTCTTATCTGCATAAAATATTAACTAATGTTTAGGTTGTGAATAACAGCTTGATCATTTATTCTAGACTGAACATTAACATAAAATGTATTTAACTTTATAAAAACTGTAATAATCACCTATAATAGTTGCTCAAAGTGTCCTCCGTTGTTAGCAATGCACGTTTTCGCACGACGAAATCCACTCTTTTCTAGCGCGTTTCATAACGTTTGGAGCATTCTTGATAGTTTCTGCCGCCTCTGTAATGCGATTACGTAACTCCTCTATGGTGTTAATCCGTTTTGAATAAACAATTGACTTCATCCAACCCCATAAGAAAAAGTCTGCTGGCGTGAGGTCAGGAGAACGTGGTGGCCATTTTACTGGTCCATTTCGACCAATCCATTGTCTACCGTATGTATCATTTAAATAGTTTTTTTCACATCATTAGAAAAATGTGGAGGTGCTCCGTCGTGCATAAACCATGCATTTATTCTGTTTTGAGGGAATATCTTCCAAGAGGGTAGCAGGTTTGTTCTTAAAATATTTAAGTACGCTACTCCATTAAGTCGATTAGGGAGGAAAAATGGACCAATAAAATTATCACCCAGAACACCAAGCCATACATTGACTGAAAATGTATGTTGAAAATGCCTCGTCGCAGTTTCATGTGGGTTGCCGTACGCCCAAGTATGGGTATTACGAAAATTTACAATTCCATTTCTAGTAAAACAGGATTCATCAGTAACGAGAATACGCCGAAGAAAATACTGATGTCGTAAACAATTTCTTCTTAACCAGTGGCAGAACATCTTCCGTTTATTAAGATCTTGCGGTAATAAGTCTTGAACACGTGTTATATGGAATGGGTACAACTGTGCTTCATGAAGTGTCCGCCATACGCTTGACTGGCAAATATTTAACTGACGTGATAATCGTCTGGTGCTTGTGGTTGGTGATAATTCTACAGCATTTATTATTGCTTGTTCATTATTACAGTTCCTTGCGCTACGTTGACGACCAGTATCTATTCGCTTCGGTTTAAAGCTACCAGTTTCTCTAAGTCGTCTCTCCACAGCTTCAAATGTTTTGCGATCAGGTGTTCTTCGATGTGGAAAAGTATCACGATATTCCTGAACTGCAGCTAAACCATTCTTGTTAACTTTGCCGTAAATCAGTATCATGTCCGTATACTCTTCAAACGAATACATACCATTTACATTATCTGCCATTATTTACTAAGATAATTACATACACTTTTATAAAAATATTTAATAAAATATTTTAAAAAATAAATATTTAATAAAATATTTTATACACTTGTATAAAATATTTCCAAATAATCACAGGATCTCACAAAATACAATCTTCACCACGCCACAATACAAAAACCTCCATAAAGGTTATTCAAATATTACTTCATGAACTTAATTGTCGATCAGCTGATATTGCCAACCTTTGCAAAGAAAATATGACGATAAAAAGTGTTGAATAAATGATCAGCTGTTACTCACAACCTAAACATTAGTTAATATTTTATACAGATAAGAATATGCATTTTTGTGCGTCTGTTTTATTTTTAAATAAAGCTAAATTTCAATACCTATTATTAATTTTTTTCCTAAGTAATTCACATGAATCTTTTCAGAATTAAATGTTCTACAAATCTGTTTAAGAAAAAAAATTACCTTTATTTAACAATTTATGGAAGTAATCTTACGTTAAAACACAAAAATGTGTTATTTCTTTGCACCAATTCTTGTGTTTTACGTAAGATATCTCTGAAAGTATTGCATTTATAGCTCTGGGGACGAATTTTAATAAAATTTTTCAGATATAAAAACATTAAAAAAACAATCGTATTTGTATCTTTGTAACTACCTTTAACCATTTTTTATACGGCCTGACTTCACCAAGGGTTCTGAAATCCGGGCGAAATCTTTCGCTAGGCGTAACTCGCTAACGAAGCGTTTCCGGGCATATGGTTATATGAACTTTTTTTACTTGCTTTTAGCTATAGAAATAAGCTCCCGAGAGATTGCCCGTTTAGTTTTGAATCACCCTGTATATACTATCTGGTGTCCTTGAAGTAGTCTACATTAATTTATACTCAAGATAGATCGGAAATCTATTTTTTTGCGCTATAAAATCCACTATTGTATGTATTCATATATTTTTTCCGGTTAAAAAAACTTTGCCCGTCCTAAATTCTCGTTAGATGAAATGATAATAATGGACTCAAATTATCACAAACGAAAAAAATTGTGGAAATATGTAAACATCCTTTAAGTCCCTCTGTAACTTAAGGCCTGTCGTATTTCCATAAATTTCATTATTAGAGATGATGCTCTTAAACGGTTAGAGACATTAGTTAATTAACACATGACAAAATAATCATGGAGTTTTGTAATTTTAATCTTTACCCTTCTTCTGTTGTTGAGGATGGTCTAACAACCTCTCTAAGATACGATCAAATACGTTACGTAGAACAAATTTTAAAATACTTGCATAACTTCCTTATTACTTTAATTGTGGTTTTTATATTTTTCTTTTCATTTTGTCAGTTCCTCGTTATCTCTCTGATTCCCCGATCGTGCTGAATCAGATTGAAGCTCCAAAGTAAGTTTCTGGACAGTAATGCTTTATAATCTGGTTACAAAGATCAAGACTTCCTAAACTTTCCTTCATATTTCTATTTGTCAAGTATAGAAATGAACTCCAAAAATATATACAGAAAGCAAACTACAAAGTATAAATTTTTGTGTACGCAAATGTTGTTTAATATCGTTGTGAATTTTTAATATTCTGGAATAGCTGTATACGAACATGCCATATAATGGTCAAAAATGTAAATCTTATAACCATATTTTTCATCTACAGTTCAAAGATTACTGAATGTTTACATTTTCTAAGTGTTAAAAGTATATTCACATTTCAACATTAAATGATATTGCTCCATCAGTAAGTGCAAGTCTAACTTCTAAACTAATAATATATTTTTATTTTGATATTTACAGATGACAGACACATGCTAAATATAGTTTTTTTTAGATTTAGGTGGAAAATATATTCATAGATGAAAACTATGTACTACATATTTTGTATCACGCATATCAGATAAACTAATACATAGACGTCTTAAGCTTAATTTCCCAGAATTCTAAGTCGCTGATTAATGTGTGTATTGCGTATAGTTGTAAATACTGGATGTAAAGATGTAACTGAAACAAAAGAACTGGATATCACGTTTTGGGATGTTACATGAGTAATATCCAGTGCCCGCCGAGGATATTTGCATTTATAGGTATTAAAATATGACTAACGGAACTGTGGGATATTTGCGGGGTAAGGTGTCCATCCCAATATCCTAGGAGTGAGAAATTAGATGCATAGGAACCGATATTGTTGGCACCAGCGTTCTGCCCGTAAATTCCTTTCTCCTCCAATCGCTATAATATATCTCGTTCATTTCAATTTATGACTCTGGAAATGTTAAAATATTTGAAGGGTTTTGCTACGAGACGGGCCCAAGAGCATCAGCAACTGAGGTTACCTAACGTGAACATCATTTAAGGGAACTGATATTTCATAAATATTATTGGTTTTACTGATGCTCAGGTCGGAAATTAGGATTTCTGAAGTAGTTTTTCAGTTAAAAAAAAACAGAAAATTGTGTAATTGGATAAGAAATTTAAGCTGATACAAAACTGGTGGTACTTTAAAACTTTTATTTACTCACTATTAACGAGTTATTTATGAACTTATAGTATTTGAACTATGTATAATGTATTTTATACATGTTTTAATGACTCATTAGAATAAATAATGATTACCTCAGTAAAGTGATTTTATTGTAAACAGAATTAATTGCTGTTAATTAAACCGATAGCTTCCACTAAAATACTTGAATAATTTAGTGGGCTAAATGACTATCTAATAATCACATCACGCTAATTCGTACAAAGGGATGATCAGCACCAGAACGGTACTCAACCAGTTGAGTGTCTCTTACTACGCTACAAACAGAGTGAATAATAGTGTAGTTACACTTCCTCACAACTATGAGTAGAGTGGCAGGTTAATCTAACGTAATTCACTAATGTTCACAATAACAAACGTATTACTTATGTTTGTCAAGTCATCACTGCTGGCTAATCTTGACAAAGGGAATAATCATTGTCAGAACAGTGCACGATCAGTTAGGATGTTTTATAATAAATTTTAATTATCTAGCTCATTTTTCTTGAGATATTCGGTAGTCAGAGTGAAGGTCTTATAATCATATATAATAAATATTTTTATACCAACCGGAAGACAAAAGAGAACTTGTGTTGGCCTGCTGAGTGATATGATTCAATAAGAATCAAGAAAACTCCACGGTCCCAAATCCTTAGATGAAAAATATCAATTAAAGTATTAAGTTTTCTACAGCACTACACAGAATACAAGCTGAGTGTTTGATGTGGATTCAAGGCTGAGTGTTAGAGAGGGCTAAAGTGCCCTAATCCCACGTTAAATAATAAAGGCATTTTTAATTTAATTTTCTTCTAACTAATGAAAAGTTCTGTAGATAATATTTCAAAAGCCACTGCCTTGCACATAAAGCAACTCAACAAATAGATATAATGTTCTTTAAAAATAAACCACACTCTTTAAAATTAGTAACAAGACAAACAAAATCGGTATCAATAGGAAATTATTACCAACGTAATTTACAAATTACATAAACAGAATCCTCGTAATATCTTTCAACGCCAGTATTTCAAAGATAATTTATGCAAAGCAGTATAGTAATAAATGTTACAATAAAAAAACCGGTCATCAGAATTCTTAGAATGATATAAACGTCCAGGAAAATATTCTATCTCCAAGTAAAAAAATACAGTTTGTTAATTTATTGAACGTGTTTCAAGCTATAAAAAACTAACCAAAAATACTGGGCTTTGGAGGTTAACCTGTGGGGCATGAATACAAACAAGGAAGATTTATCACTTTCATTAAAACCTTCTTTTGTTATGTCGAGAGAAGAAACTTTAGAAATTTTAAATCAACTACAGGCAGAGGCAAATATATAATTCATTATCATTTCATTATTCACTACTAACTACAGCCAATCATTTAAAAAACAGAGACTGGAAACGTATAATTTCTTAATGTATGTCTGCCTATTTAAATTTTGTCTCTCTGCATGTCTGTCCACACGAGATTTCACAAACGAATTGACTTACAGGTATTTGGTCTCCCGATCATCTGTTAGTTTATTATTTAAACGCTTATGTAACAGATACTGCAAAACAAATTTAATCGTAAAATGTAAGGGCTCTGTGGTGTAATGGCAGCACATTCACCCGTCAAGTGAGAGATCCGGGTTCGAATATATATATATATATATATATATATATATATATATATATATATATATATATATATATATATTGTGTGTGTGTGTGTGTGTGTGTGTGTGTGTGTGTGTGTGTGTGTGTGTGTGTGTGTGTGTGTGTGTGTGTGTGTGTGTGTGTGTGTGTGTGTGTGTGTGTGTGTGTGTGTGTGTGTGTGTGTGTGTGTGTGTGTGTGTGTGTGTGTGTGTGTGTGTGTGTGTGTGTGTGTGTGTGTGTGTGTGTGTGTGTGTGTGTGTGTGTGTGTGCATAACTCCATGATACCAATAAAAAAATGCAAACTTAAAAAGTTGTGACTAATACGAGTGCAATAAAAAAATTATTTCACATTTTTTTTTTATTTCAAAATTATTGAATGGTAAGTGAATGTTAAAAATATGGTAAAATAATTTTTATCTGTTTCAGCTAACTGTTTGTGGTGTATGTCGTAACTTGCTCACCGGAATTGTTATTACATTACACTGCTATGAAACCTATCACAATAATAAAGTGTTAATTTGATATATGGCAATATATCTTGGTAGGTTTACATGTTTATTTTAATTTGCAAGAACAGTATATTTAATTAATGTAAAAGAAGGAGTTGTACGACGTACCAACCATGACATTGGCTGAGCTTAAGTGAAAACTATCACATACCTATGACACAATTTCACTTTTAACTGCGGCGGTGGGGGGTTAAACATTTCTTTTCAGTATAATGCATGCCCATCTATATGGTTTCAGGAGATTTCTATAATGAAAGGAGACTTACATTTTAAATTTGCCATGCAACTTCAGCGAAACCTCTTTCGCGACACACAGTGTATATACCTTATATTGCAGAAGCACAGACTCAATTTGCATTAAACAAGCATAAACATTTAATTCGTTTTTATTCGATAGAGAAATTGAGTCTAAAAATCAATTGACCATTTGCTACTCTATTTTTGAATAAGTATAAAAATATATGTAACTTCTTTAACTTTAAATCGGCGTCAACACTATATTTGCAATGTATCATGCTATTAATAACCAATACAAATTCTTATACTAAAATTGCAGGGAATATAATATTTTACTCTTAGTGAGTTTTGTCTTCAGATAATATAGGTAAAAATTGGCTTTGCAATGTTCAAGCGTTTGATAATATATAAGAATTCTACTCTCAGTTTCGTAATAAGCTGTGCATTTGTCAACAGGGATGATAATAAAAAGGTCCTTCTTTAAAGCTGTTGTCTGTCTATCCGATCATGCAACCATTATTGATAAAGCGGTCTTAAGACTTTCAACTCTGTTTATTGGTTCCTCTCAGTAAAAGGAAATTCTCTGGTAATATTACAGTTGAAAGTTAAAAAATAAAGAAACAAATAAGCACCCTGACGATTTTACATTTATATATTAGATAACCAACCAGCAATAGAACTAGTAAATCCAATAAAACCTAATTTGTAATCAAACAGAGTACAATCGTATTATACTTTACTGACGGACTCGTAACGTATGTGATTAAGTTTCTTTCTTTTGTTGTTTGATCAGACAGTCGTTACGTTCGTCTAGTACTTTCGTTACACTTTTGTATGGATATGCGACTAAATTTACAAATCCAACTTTATATTCATGGGATATGAGTTTAATGATTGAAAGTATTAATTACGAGTGACTCTATAAATAGACAATAGCTTCTTATCTCCGTATAGGCCTCAGTTGTCCAGAAAATTTTATTTGACATTTTTACTAATTAAAAAGTTTGTAGGCTTGTTATAAGAATTTTTGGCAATAACAGCGTATTATATTCTAAATGGCCGCCCAGTCTGGAACTGATGTATCGTAAATAAATCCTATAATTATTTTATGTCTTGTTGTCTACTGTTTGAAAGATTGTAATGTTAAAGATAAACATTTTCTATAACAGATGTAGTATAACTCTTGTGGTTGCGGTGGATCTGTAATTATACCCGATAAGGTTGATTCATATTCCATACATGTGGCCCAGGTGTACCAACAGCCATTATAATGGTCCCTGATACCTGTAATTATCACACCTGCGCTCGCGTACCCCCGCCCTCCTACCTCACCACAACTACCTCAATTTGGTGGTCCAGGATTAATCATTCTACCTAACCAGATAATGATTTCGCAATCGTCAAATTCATTCCTGTTAATGGCAATACAATATCTAACTCTAGAATTGGTTTTTGAATGTTAAACAATTTATAAACTAGTTCAATTGTACTTTACTAGCGATTTCGACCCATGCAAATATAATTATCTTCTTTGGTGTGATTTATTTACCAGGATGAGTACGCCACACTATATTTCACGTAAAGTTTAAGTCTATGTCTCCCATCAACCACGAGACGGTCAGACATACAGACAATCGCAAGATAACGGGGTCAAGCAACAACTTGTGTGGCTGCTGCTTGGACGGGTGACCGCTGAGCAATCCTGTCCTTGCAAGCGGCCCGCCTGACTGGCCGTTGGTGGTAGTTCGGAAGCCGTTGGTCCCCAGTTAAAGCGTTAGAGGAAGCTTCTTAGCACTAACTTCACCTGCTAAAATAAGACCACATTACTTTACAATCATTCTGAAAAGATGTCCTTACATCCTCCGGCATGTAAAAGAGGATATAGTATGTCAACCTAATAAGTGATATGCTTCAATTACAGACATGAAAAAAGTGTATTGTTTGTCATACACCAATATATATTACATATTCTTGTCTATGTGGATTCAAATGAATACTATAACCAGGGGCGCAGACATCGTAGATGAGAAGGGGGGGATTTATTGAGGATAAAATCCTGAAGCGTATGTAAACTAGAAATAACATTTTAAAACAAAGTGATAAAATACTACAACGAAATTTTTATACACGGTGTAATAAAGAGGTAGTAAGGCAGGCTCTATTAATATTAAAATATGCTTTTGCTAAGGTTAAATTGTTATCCATCTACTTGTTCCTCTGTTTATATATCACTGCCCTATATAATATGTACTGTAACAAGCTAATAAAGTAGTAAAAACAATATTTGCTATCATGGTGCAAATTGTATGGAAAATGTATAGATAAATATTGACATTGGCATATTTAAGTTAACAGATTAATTTTTTTTTTAATATCCTGCCACATGGTATTTTAAAAATTTGTTATTACATTGTATTTCATATCGGTGAATCCACCACCACGACTCTATTCAAACCAAGTCAGCAAATGACATTGATATCTTGGAGTAGCCTAGCTGAGATGTTTATATTTCACATATTAAAATCTCATATGATTATATTAAATTACTTTACAAATGTATTTATTCTCCAGTTTTCTCATTGCCATCATAGTTACCGATAAGACTAATGTAAAAGTTTTTCGTTATCACTGTAGTCAAATGCCATGGGTGCAAAGCTATGAACTATGAAATGAAACTTCATGAAGCATTTCAAATCCTTAATTCATTTCGTTCTTAAGATATCGTGCGGACAGGCAGATATAAAAAGTTTCAAACTTTCAAGTGATATGCTTCGTAAACACTAACTCAATTAAATATACAATATATTTCCTCTCAAGTGAAATTATATATGATAACAAACCTAATTAAGCTTGAAGTAATATATATTTTTTAGCAAACTACATCCTTATATACGCTAATAATATAAATAGAATATACGTATAAGCAGTTAAAGACATCTCTGAGATTCTACGTTTGACTCTTATAAATAAAACAAGAGCCAACAAAGTTTGATGGATAACTTAAGTTTTACAGCAATCTCTCGAATGAAAGGTTAACCTTTAACTTTTAAACTAATGCTATCCTCTGAAATGCTGTCAAACACAGCATCCTGGATTTGTTAATAGTCAGAAGTATCGAGCTGAAATAGTAGGTAAAGTTTGTACCATCTTTTAGGACTAGTTCAAAAAACTTTCATAAATTAAATAGTAGGATATTATATGGATTAGTTTAATAGTCACTTAACCTAAAGGTTGCCATCATCCATGTGAGAAATAGTGTAGCTTTGATGAGTGTACATAATTTGTATAGTACAAATGGCGGTTTTTCATTTAAATTATTAGGTAACCTTATTCTCTCTCAAAATGTCTTTCATAATATCAATGAAGACACATAATACATAGTAATAGCTGTACAGAGGTACTGATATGGCTGACAGCGAAAGTGATGCCATGCATGAATGTGACGGCAAAGTTTTTTGTCAAAAAAACTTATTAAATATATACTGTAGTTTCTCTCACCATCACGAGATATTATTCAAAAAATCATTGAGGATAAATAATAAGTAATTTAAGTGTAACAAGAAAAAAAAATCGTTGCAAAACTGATTTATTTTGATATGGCAAAAGTAAATCCAAAACTCACCCACAATATGTTAAATGAAATCAATAATCCGCCAACATTAATGTTATAGAATGATTATTTGATAAACTCTTGGTTATTGAAGTAAAGGCATTAAATTGATAAGGTATCCTATTGCGCATAATGAACTAAATTAATGCAAACAGAACTAGTGTGGTCAGACGGAAAAAATAAGATAGTGATATCTAAAAACAGGTTTAAAGTTGAGGAAGGATGTAAACTGGCCCCACACACACACACACACACACACACACACACACACACACACACACACACACACACACACACACACACACACATATAATATGGTATATTCGTATATACGAGTATAAGTATATTAATACCTCTGACATAGATATAAATTTAGATACTACCATAAAGATAGTCAATAAAAACACTACATTAGAGATACTGGTGTAAAAATACAAAAATAACAAGCACCAACTCCAGAAAGAGTAATGAAAAGGCTGACGATCAAAGATTTTCATGTATAGCAGTAACTTTATTGAATTCGTTGGCAAGACTTACTTTACATTCTTTTGCGTCCTTCGATAGTTAGTTTATAACGGTTTATTTATATTTTAGAAGAGTAGTCAAGAGGAAGATTTCTTATTCTATGATAATTGCTTAAGATCTCCAAAAGGCACAGAGCGAGTGTGAAAAAACTGCTTGGTACGGATCTCAATAAACCTCTCTACTATTCTATCCTACAAAAGGTAGATGAATAATACAATGAAAAGAATAATAAATAGTTCATTAAAAATTATTCTTGCATATTAAACGCATAATTTACCACTACGCTAATCGTATGTTATTGACAACTTTTCACTAATTAAGAAAACATCGTAAAAACCACGTTCGTAAACAAATTGGGTTTGACGTGGCATAATAACGTCGAAAGAGACAAAAAGCTTTAAGTGACACAAAAAGGGGACAAAGCCGAGATTTACAACGCTATAAACGGTAACAGGATTAGCTTGACACAGGTCTCTGATAACTCTGAGATAACAATACCGAGGTCACTGAGTCTCTTTATCATTGTTGACAATTTTCTTTGTTACTTTACATAATTCCATTTTGTGATGATTGTGGCAGTATAAAATAACAAAGAACTTCGACAAAATATAAATGTATTCATGACTGAGGTGCATGTATTCTACCACTTACAAAGTATTAACTGTCAATTCGTGCTGTATCAGTTGTTTCATGTGCGTTAGAGTGTTTGCCCTAATGCCAACTTTATAATTGAAACTTTGTAAACACATATTACTTAGCAGCAGAAGTTAAAGTGCGAGTGTTAACACTTGGAATCCTATATCATTCTACATTAGTTACCTTTACAGAATTTTTAATGTTGGGTGGACTGATTCCCCTTCCATCCCAAAAATACGTCACTGATCCACGTCTTATATCACAAATGTTTGATATTAACAAAGTGACGTAGAATGGATGCCTCTGCCACACATTGTCTTCAACAGCTATAACACCCGCCTTTTAGATAACATTGAAAACGAACACCTGCACAATCTATCGGCCAATCTAAGAACTGGTGCAACTGACACAGACGCCTGATATATACAACACAATTTATACAGTTACCACTTTCAGAACTCTTAACCTCTTTTTAATAATATTTGTATAACGTTCTTATAATAGTAATATTTGACTTTTTAATGTTTTTAACTGAACCTACAAGTACAAGCTGTTTCATAGCTAATAATTCTTTTACAGTACTACAGCTGTAAATGTTAGAAAACAGCAATTTAAGTTATCCTCTAACTTATTACTATTAAATATTATATTTTAAATTATATTTAAGTTTTTTTATAGGCTGTCTCTACAATTATAAGTCGTAGGCCATTTACGTTTATATTATAACTTTTCTTTTCGCATAAATATTTAATTAATAACGATTCTTAATGAAATAAATAAATTATCATACAATATTGAGTGTCAGGGTCATTGGTTCCTATTTTTGATTTATATTGGACCCAGAGCTAACCTAAAAATGTAAATTCAATTTCAGCTCAGTCTGTAAAAATGTACTACGTCTTCTAACAAAGGATTATGCATAGTTGAAATAGATTGGACTAGTGCTGGAAGTCTTGTTTCCCTTTTTCCTCTAAAAAAGGGATAAAAAATATTAGAAGTGGTTCTTCTAGTATGTCATGGATAGAAACTACTAACGTTGAGAATATTAGAAGATCTATAGAACTAGAAATTCTGCTCATTCAATGTGTTTAGCAAAAAGAATGCGTGATTTTCATAGCGTTCTATTTTTATCATTAAATTACTTGAGAAATCGAACATTACCTTCTATAGAAAATATAATCAATAAGTACTTTTCTGAGTTGTTGAAACGTTAGTCATCTTTGATAATATGTAATTCCTTTGTTTTGTTGCTCATACCTACATACAATCAATCAAACGCAGGGCAATTTCAATTTTGTCGATCGAACTTTGATTTAAGGTTAAATTATTGATCAGTGTGTAGGTAAACAAATTGATATTTCAAATATTAAAATATTTATTAGTAAGATTGCCACTCTCTACATCACTGTATTCTGGATTCAACGCTGTTACATATAACTCTTTTTATTTACTGTTCGTAAAGTTGTACAATGTACTGAATCTATGATAAACTACCTCGGTAACTACTCATGATTATAAGATATTTCCATAATAATGTGATTATTACTTCTGTTATATACTATAAGTAGTTAACAGTAATTTAACATTAAATTTCCTTGTTCTTCGAGGGGCTTAACAAATTATTTAAATTCGGTAGTTGGATTGTCTGTCTGTCCGCTCGATACCTGAAAAATAAATTTACCAACAGATTAGAAATTTTCTATGGTCATGTTGTGAACTATTCCCCAAACGTTGATATTCAAATAATGGCATTTCATTTCTGAGAAGTATATAAAATAAACCGCTCACTTAGAGAGCATCAATGTTATGATTCCAAAAAGGCAATGTTTGAATTAAATATCTACCAAAACATTCAATTAAGATAACGTTTTTTTTTCAATATATTCATTTGACCTTGAACTAAAACCAAGAATAATGTTTCTAATCCAGTATATATTTTACTCATTATATAGTAATTATCATTCAAGAAAGTTTTAAAACTACTCAATATCAGAAATATACCTATCTCATTTCCTCAAAGTGCCCTACAATATTTTCAATTATCAGCAAATTATTTTCACTGACACAGAAACTGTTTCAGCTTCCATAAAAGGCCACTACTTATAGAGATTACTGCAGTGTTTAACGTTGGGGCTCGATCGGTGGAAGGATTTATGGACTGTATGTTAATACAGTAGAGAGATGTATATGACCGAACAAATTTAGCAAGTCTGTGTTCCTGTATTATGTAAAATTTTCATGAATTTGTAAATTAAGGTCTTAAAATGTACAATATATAATGTTCATGACATAGACTACACGACATTTCTAGTCCAGATTGATGGGAAAATCCACTCTTTCTGATTTCCTCAAACGTTGCTGTCAAAAAGAAAAACGGCTAGCACAATAACGTAGAGCCCATCACCTTATATGGTTATTGCTTTTTATACACTAGAAATTCACTTTGGTCTGTAGACAGCTATTTCTCAGGTTTAAGCTACATATTTTCCTTTCCCAAACTTTCTTAAGAAGAAAAGGTGGACTCAAATTATCACAAACGAGAAAATAATTATATAAATATGTAAACATCTGTCAATTAGTTCTGTAACTTAAGGCTTTTTTCATATATAAAATATGATAATTTGAAAGGATTAGAGACATTAGTTATTTAATATATAACAATTCCTGTATAAGTATGACCTTTCAAAATTTACACCTTCACCATTCTTCTTTTGTTAAAGATGGTCTAACGCCCTCTCCAAGACGCGACAAAATATTTTACGATAAATTTATTTTAAAATACACAATCGCAATGAACTTCATACTACCTCGAAAACCATGAAGGGGTTTATGCGAGCTTGGTGAAGTGATTTATATGTATGTCACTTATAGTTTGTAATTTATAAGTATAGTATAAGAATATTTTCATAGCACCATAGCCTTAGTCCTTAAGCATTCAACAAGGATATCGGAGTTATATACCCTTTATTTTCTGACTAGAAGAGGTGGAACAGAGAAAGGTGTCCTTTTTCACTATAGCATGTTTAATATAGTCTCTATTATCCAGGAAGTGGCCCCAGCCGACCACTCACCCATCCTGTATACCCAGTAGTTTCGGAAGAAATGCAGCTAGATATAAGTCCAGGAGAGCCTCCTCAGCTTCCTGTCCTAGTAAACTATGAAGAGACTGTATTGATTATGAAGAAACCAATCCTCTTAGAGCTATATTTATGAAAAGAGAGAAGTACAAGAGCCAACAGCTTGTATTTATTATTTGGTAATATATAAATGTTGCAAACAATGTAAGAAAACATAATGTATTGCTTTGTACTAGTTTATATCATTATATAATACATTATGTATTAGGAAAAATAAAGTGTTCTTCGTATTCTGTCCAAAAATTCCTAAAGCTGGTTAGACAGAAATAATGCATGACCTTATTAATTAAATTGCCCTCTAATATCTTTTAATTACTGCATTTAACCTAAACATGTTTAAAAAATTCGGGGCCTTAAACCTTTTATAAAATCGATAATATTTCATCAAAAGGGTATATAATAAAAAAATATATATAACATTTAAAATTTAAATTTTAAAATTCTAGAGCCTCCAGGAGCTTATCATATATGTTTAACACTACGGAAGTGATATATTAGTCAAATTCACACCTCATATTTCTTAGACATGGCCAAGTCTTTTTATAAAAAACCGAACTAAAACGCTTGTGCGAGACAACATTCCATTAAAGGTTTTACGGTTAACGCTAAACAGGAAGTATTTCTATACGGCTATGTGTAAATATAAATCTAAAGTATTCACATTTTCAATATCAGCTAGTTGTCTTACTTATGATACGATAGTTTACACGTGATAATATTGGTAAGAACTAAATATTGATGCAACCGAAGAAAATATTATATATTACTAATATTAGAACATGAATGGTTTGGAAGTTCAGTACCAATGTAAATACATTTATTTTAAATTTAAGTTTATATGCGGTTAACGCTAAAGTTCACAATTTAAATTAAAACGTTTAAGTGGCAAAAACTAAAAAATCATAAGATGGTATTTTTTGGTTCTTTTTACAGTTTTCGTCACAGCCCCTTAAAATTATTTCTATTGAAATGATATCGAGAAAAAAGTAACATCATTCTACTAGAAACTTTAGAATTATAGGCATATAAATATTAATTTCGGGCAAATCTGTATTCATAGCAAAACAAATGATAAGGATAAGTATATAAATCTTATATTATATAATGTAATAACATTTTTTAACTTAACTGTGAATTAATGCAATTGTATTTTTATATAAAATATAGCTAATTAAAATTACAATTGTTTAAAAATGTAATAATTAGTTAAATTAGTTTTTTTTTAAAAGGTCTTTCTTTTCAGTCGTGTTTAGGATAAAAACTTACACTCTAGTATTCAGTTTTATTCATGTAGCTCTAATTGAAAACCAGAGCAAATAACTATATTGACTGCTGATCATAATTAATTTTACAACGATAAAAAATGTATCTAACATTTATTTTCTCATTGAAATATGTATAAAAAGCGATAGTTATAATATTTCAATCATAACCAGAAACGGTTCCTTTCAAAGGGTTTAATATTTTAGTGGGGTGAATGACTATCTAATCATCACTTCGTACAAAGGGAATGATCATCACCAGAACCGTACTCAACCAGTCGAGTGTCTCTCACTACGCTACAAACAAAGTGACTAATAGCGTAGTCACAGCTCTTCACAACTATGATTAGAATGGCAGGTTAATCTGACGTGATTCACTAATATTCACATCAACACACGGATCACTTATGTAAGTTTGTCAAGTCATCCCTGCTGGCCAATTTGTAAAAAAGGAATGATCATTGACAGAACAGTAAACGACCAGTTATGATGTTGTATAATAAATTTTATATATCTAGCTCATTTTTCTTGAGATGTTCGGTAGTCAGAGTGAAGGTCTTAAAATATTTTTATACCGACCGGAAGACAAAAGAGAACTTGTGTTGGCCTGCTGAGTGATATGATTCAATAAGAATAAAGAAAACTCCACGGTCCTAAATCCTTAGATGAAAAATATCATTTGGTTTCTTTTACAAATTTATTTATTCTGTACTCAGTGCCTTGTTCAGTTATATTTACATTAGTAGTGTCAATGGTACATAAAATGGTTATGGTTATAGCCATTATAGAAAGACGCATTATTATAATTGGATATTTGAGAAGGTAAGACCTTTATTATAAAAAATCCGTGTTATCTTTTTAAGGTATAAGCCTACGAACATACATTGGAACGATACTTGTATTTCTTATTTCCAATGTGATACAGACAGAGCTGTAAAATGAAAATTATATTATAACTAAGAATTGGGAAAAAATTAAGTAAAACCATTCTAACGGTATTATAATATTCTGAATTTTTTGAAAGACCTATTTGAAACATAATCTGAAGGTTTTTTAATTGTAATGACAGGGATTATCTAAATTTTTTTAACTCAAATAAATAGTTGTTGTGAATGTTAAGTTCAGCTACAGTCCACCTTCTTCTTAGTGCATCGTCTGAAACCTAACGCTGTCACATACTTGGTTTGATCTTGAGTCATGTTCTTCTAAAGAGATATAAAAGAAAACTTCGGCGTTTAAAAATCTCTAAATTAACTCATTACATCGTTTCGACAACAGAGGCAACCAGATTACAAAATATAGTGTAATAAAGGTGAAGAGGTATTGTCATTGTTTCATCAGGTGCACGATTGAATGTATTTTATTGTTTTATACACGTTATCTAACACGGTGGAGCAACCAAGCTTTCTACACATTACTCACCTTTGGTGAGAAACTTTGATTCAATGTGAATGTTGAGATTAGCTACATCACCTTATTTTTACTCCGGATTTCAGGTGTAAAGTCAGTTAAAGCATCATAATCCACATTCTGAAATAAGAGGAAGGTAAACTAGAGCAGAACTTAACATTTACAAAAGCTATTCTTTTTCGTCACTAAAAACTCAGATAATCAACGCTATTGCAATAATATAGTGCAGAATGTCAGACGCTGTCACAGTTTACACCTGAAATCCGTAGTAACGTAAAGTAGAAAGAAGATGAACTGGAGCTGAACTCAATATTCACCTTAAATTAACATTCCCCATCATAGCTACGTTATTTGTAAACAATTCTAATGTATATGTAATAGTAAAGTAATCACTTAAACCTTTTTAAACACTTATTTTAAATATACCGTGTAACACTGGTTGTATTTTGGTAATAGTGGGAATATCTGAGCTTTTTGGAACATAAGAAAATCAAAATAAAGTAACTGTTGACTGACATTATAACTAATATAATTGCTTTATTAGAAAAAATACAGTATTTTGAATAGTTATTTCGTTTTTATAATTTGATGTAAATGAATAGTGTTGATATCACAAGGAAAAGTCTTAACCTATCCATTAATACCATATCAACCAATATATGATTTAGTAGTGAATATTTGGGGATAATATAAAGAAATCTACTAAAAATATACATTAAAAGTTTTTTCCACATAGAGGCTAAAGATTTAAAACGGAACTACATATATAAAAGCTACTTAATACATCTTTGATAAATATTAGAGAAGATTAAGAAATTCATTATATATTTAAGTGTATAATTTGTATGTTCAATTGATTTCATTAGATAAAATATATATTGTAGTTAGTGATTTAGGAATGTCTTTTTAAGAATTGTTAAATATATTTTTTTCCAATTAAAGTCTAACGTTTTCTACAGCACTATATGGAATAAAAGATTTGGATATGAATTTAAATGCTAGAGATGACTAAAACAGCCCTAATCCACGTTAAATAAATAAAGGGGCTTTAAATTTCTTCTATTGAAACTACTGAAAAGTTCTGCAGTTAAGCTTTATATGCTAATACCTTGTACGTAAAACAACTCAATAAATAGACATAATGTACTTTAAAAATAAACCACACTCTAAGTTTTGCAAAAAAAAATAATATTATCACGTTTCCACAGAATTTTTATATTACATAAGCATATTCCTCGTAATATCTTTTAACGCATGTATTTCAAAGACTAATTTATGCAATTCAGTGTAGCAATAAATGTAGTTGATACAATATAAACAAGCCAGCCATCAGAATACTCAGAATTATATAAACATTCAGGGAAAAAATTGCATCTTCAAATTCAAAATATACAAGTAGTTAATTTATTGAACGTGTTTCAAGCAATGAAAAAACTGGCCAAAGATACTGTGCACTGGAGGTAAATCTTTTAAACAAGGAAGACATCACTCTCAGTTAAACCTCTTATCCTCTTGTCCAGAGAAGGAAACTTTTAAATTTCGAATCCATAACAAGAAGATTTACAAATCATTATCATTTGACAATTTAACATTAGCTACAATCATTTGTATTAACTCAATAAATGCTAATAAACATAATGCAGAGTAAAGCAATATTTCAGGTTGAATCCAAAAATGTAGTTTTGTTACAATACATTTTAGTTTAATACATTGAGTATTAATAACTACTTTATTGGCTGAGTTAGCAAAGGCTCGAGAGGCTGGAAACTTTTAATTTATAGCTGTATATCTATCTATTTTAGTATTTGTCTTTTTGTTTGTCTGTCCGCACGAAAGCTCGAATACTAATCGACTTATAAACTTGTAATTATGAATGTAGCTCTATTAAAACATACCCTTCAATGAGTTCAATGATAACTATTTCATGGAGTCCTTTTTAAAGTCCTTGTTTGTCTGTCCGTACTTTCGTTATCCCTGTTGGTTGGATATACGACTAAATTTACACCTCCCACTTTATATTCATGGGATATGAGTTTGATGATTGAAAGGATTAATTACGAGTGAATCTATAAATAGACAATAAATTCTTATCCCCGTATAAGCCTCAGTTGTCCTGAAACATTATACGTGACATTTTTGTTATTTAAAAAGTTTGTAGGCTCTTTATAAGAATTGTTGGCAATGAAAGCGTATTTTATTCTAAAAGGCCGCCCAGTCTGGAACTGATATATCGTAAATAAAGCCCTTTGAACGTAGCGAACGTGAATAAATACCATAGTTATTTTATGTCTGGTTGTCTACTGTTTTAAAGATTTTAACGTCAAAGATAAACATTTTCTATAACAGATGTAATATAACTCTTGTCGTTGCGGTGGACCTGTAATTATACCCGATAAGGTCGATTCATATTCCATACATGTGGCCCAGGTGTACCAACAGCCATTATAATGGTCCCTGATACCTGTAATTATCACACCTGCGCTCGCGTACCCCCGCCCTCCTACCTCACCACAACTACCTCATTTGATTTAGTGGTCCAGGATTAATCATTCTACCTAACCAGATAAGGATTTAGCAATCATCAAATTAATCTCTGTTAATGACAATATAATATCTAATTCTTGTATTGCACTTTCAAAAGAGTGCAATTGTATTTTACTGGTGATCTCGACCTATGTAAATGTAATTATCTACTTTGGGGTTATTTATTTACTAGGTGGAGTACGCCACAGTAGATTTCCCGTAAAATCCATGTCTAAAGCACCATTAATTATTGAGATAGCGGGTGGACAGGCAGACATACAGAAAATCTCAAGATAACCTGATCAAGCAACGTCGAGCGTGGCTGCTGCTTTGGAGGGTGACCGCTGAGCGAACCTTTCCTTGCTAGCAGCCCAGTTTGGAAGTCTAAAGCTGACTTACTTAAGTCATTAGTTCCCAGTTTAGCACATTCCCTGCGGCAAAAAGCACAATTATTAGGGTTACCGGATGCTGAAAATGTTATGTAGAAAAAACTTTCCTTGTACGGTAGAAAGGCAGGATTGAAGGTCTAAATGAAGTTTCCGGCCGAGTTTCCTGGAACTGTGGCGTCACAATTTTCGGCCCCTACTGGGGTCGGCCGCGTATTGTGCTAGTCCTGTACTGTCAAAAGTTGTTACGAGCGCTCTGCTGCTGATATCACTTACTTGTTTCGTTGAAAGTCCATATACACTGAATGGCATTGCCCCAAATAATCCTTCAAAAGGTGTAAGACAACCTTCTCCGTATGCCCTACACCACCTACGGTAGTATCTGACTTGCCCGTGTACATGAGGAATCTAAGAATAAATACCTGATGCTCTGTCGAAGTGTACAATTTATAGGGTGCAGGATCCATTTTTATAAAAAAACACACAAATAATGTAGAGAAAGAATTACACAGTTGATATACACAGAAAAAACACACTGAACACTCAAAGATAGCAACGGGCTCCTATTAAAAAAGAACCGTAACAGGTAAAAGCGAACGAAACCGATCACAATAAAGCGTAGGACATAACCGAAAATACAGCAAATATTCAATAGTCTACAACGAATGGCTGAATCACACTGAGGCTTTGTGTGTAGAGCAGCAAGGCGGCCCCATCTGGGGACGTCCGTACTACGTGCGCAGGTCCGCCGTCCCCATATGGAGCCAGCCGCAGTGAATGTGTTAAGTGTTAGAAAGGACATCGTAGCCCTAACTTTGCGTGCTAAAACAAGACTAATTTACTTTACAATTATCTTGAAAAGAAATTTGTACATCCAACGGCAGAAAAACCGAATACAACTTAATAAGTGACAGCCTCCAATAACAAAAAAGAAAAAAACATATTGACTGTCATCTATCATTATAGTAATTTTTCTTGCGTATGTAATACTGAAGTTTCAAACATCATTTTGAGTCTATAGGCAAGGTTGGATTCATAAGTAGGCTATAGTTTAGGGCGCAAATATATTGAATACAGGGAGGGGTTATTTTGCAGTAGAAAATTCAGAAGCGTATATAAGCTAACAATAAAAGGTGAAAACTGTGATACATGTATTACAACGAACCTTTTAAACGCAGTAGATTATATAGATGGAAAGACAGGCTCTATTAATAATAACATAAGTTTTCGCTAAGGTTCAATAGTTGCTATCTACTTGCTACTCTGTTTATATAGTACTGGATTATATAGTATATACTCTAGCATAATGATAAAATAATCAAATCAATATTTACTACCACAGTGCAAATTAAGTGGCAGTTGTATATAAAGGTAATGTCATTAGTATATATAAGTTAAAAGGTATATTGAGATATCATGACACATGAAATTTACAAAATGGTTTCATTAAATTGTATTTAATAGCGGTAATTCCACCACCAGCAGACTATCCAAACCAAGTCAGCGAGTAACAATAATTTATTGGGGTAGCTAGGTTGAAGAGTTAGTTTATCGCCTATTAAAATATCACACGATTGTATTCAGTTAGTTTAAGAATGTTACTCTCCAGTTTTCTCGTTGACATCATAGTTACCGATAATACTAATGTACAAATTTTTGCTAACGCACCAGTCAAATGTGTTGGGTGTACATCTACGAACTTTGAAATGAAACTTCGAGAAGCATTTCAAGTTCACAGGTCATTTACTTCTTAAGTCATCGTGCCGACAGACATACAGAAATTTAAAACTTTCAGTCTTTCAAGCGATATGCTTTGTTGACGTTCGGTCAATTAAATATACAAAATATTTTCTATCAAGTGAAAATTTAATTGATATTAAATTTTATCATGTTTGACCTTATTTTTATTTTGAAGCGAACTATATCCACATATGCACGAATAAAATCAATATCACATACGTATAAACAGTTAAAAACATTTCTGAGATTATACCTCTTATATATAAACCAAAATCCAACAAATTTTCATAAGTAATTATTTCCACTATTACCATTTTCTGTTGTTTCATTTATTAATCTACACTGAAATACCCATGGGAACCACCATCTAATCAAAAATTTGAAATTCATAATTTGGATTAACAAAAAACTTTTTTAATACAATGATAAATGCTTTGTTTTATCTTTAAATTAAATGTATTTTCAAACTGAGCTACTTGTATAATTTACTTTAACCATTTCTTTAATTTGTTCAAAATGATTCTCACACTATAGATTTTCCCTTATAGGGCTTATTACTTAAGAATTTAATAAAGATTATTCTACTCTGTTCTGAGTAAACAGAGCAAATTATTCTATCACGTATGAGTGTTCAATGTTTCGCTCTGTTCTGTTCAGACTGATAAAGCATAACTACACGTTTCCTTTTATGTGGAAACTACCACCAATCCTAGAATAGAAAATATATCATATCATTTATGACCCAATCACTAAAACATTATTTATACATTAGATTCAAGCCAATATATTGTATCTACGTTTATTTTGTAACCTAATTTTGAACTGGCTTCAAAACTAACCATATAAATTAAAGTTAGTTTTACTAAACTAGTATGTGAAGCTGGGAAACGTATTGGAGTGATTAAACCCTACTCTAAGGCACCCCATTTATCAAGAATAATGGGGTCCAAGTAGAGTTAAACTGACCAGCAGTCCGGGGCTGCAACCCCAGCGTAGTATTAATAGACTCTAGGGAGGAACTCCAGTTTACAAACTGGCACTAAAATGGTAGTGATTTGTAAACAATTGGCAATGCGCCAAACTCATAGTCTTAAGCTATTCGGATATTTAAGTAAATTTCTTTTATGATTGATTCTTATCTTATTAACTGAACCTTTTTATTTACTAACTGTAAACTACGTGTGTTCCACCCTCTGTGCACAACGCTTGATAAGGACCAGGCAGTGCATTATTGAGAAGGCGTCTTAATTATGGCGATAACTCTGGATATAAATGTAAAACTTGGTACTCAGGCTCTTCTTTATGCAAATAAGTATTTTGTAGATTTTGAGAAGAACAATTCAAAGAGTAGTCCGTCTGTGTGGCGGTGCGATGCTCCGTATGTAAAGTCATACAGAATTCAAACTCATAATAGAGGTTCCTCTTTATCTTAGGTAGAACGCTATTAAATTTTGGGCCAAAGGGAAGTGTGTTTGTCAGTTTGCATATCCGTCTCCCCATCTGTGCGATAAAGTTCGATAAAAATGTCTTATAAACGTGAAACTTGGAATGTGGTTTCCTGATGTTAGGAGGAAGAATCCTTTTCGTATAGTCGTCAAAAAGTCAAAGGGCAGCCTGAATTTCTGTGGGTTATTTTTTTCCTTATATTCTGTTAAGCCTTTCGTAAATCCCTTATGTCCTAGTTTCTGTAAACAAGCTGAATACCTTTATACGACATTTTCTCATGTAAAATATGAGTAGAAATAGGTGTTCGTTGGATTGGTAGGTACTTTTGTTACATCCGGTCAGTTCCCGCTACTACATTATGTATTAATTGCACTGAGAAGGCTGACTTCTTTTTACGATAATAATTTAAAATTTAGTTTTTTTTAAAAGTAGTTAACCGAATAATGGTGAGAATGGTTTTAAATGCCACTAATTAGGAGACTATATTGTTTTATTTTGGAATATATATTTCAAAATAAAATTTAAACGTAATATTCAAACCTTTTTAGGTAAAGCTATTGAGAAGCAATAATGGTAACGAGGAAATTCCAAAATAAACGAATGAATTTACAAACAAATCGTTCAACAAAATAAACTCATGAAATGCAGTAACTTTCTTAAATTCTTTGGCAAAATTTATGTTACGCTCTATCGCATCCTATGATACTCCTTTATAACGGTTTACGTATATTTTGGAAAAGTAATCAAAAGGAAGCTTTCTTACTCTATGATAAATACATAAGTTCTCCATGATGCACACAACGAGTGCTAATAAATGTAAATAAACTACTTGTTACGGATCTCAATAAGCCTCTCTACTCTACACTCAATTCCCTTGGTAAAATAGTGCCAATACCGTACTACGTCTACGGTAGAGGAATTAACAACTGAATGGAATAATTCATTGTTAATTCAAATTATTCCTCCGTAGTTAACGCATAATTTAATACTACGCTAGTCGTATGATACTCACAAATTGTAATAATTAATTAAGAAATATAATTAATTAGAATTGAGAAATTAAGAAAACGTCGTAAAAACACGTTCGTAAACAAATTGGGTTTGACGTGGCCTAATAACGTCGAAAGAGACAAAAAGCTTTAAGTGACACAAAAAGGGGACAAAGCCGAGATTTACAACGCCATAAACGGTAACAGGATTAGCTTTACACAGGTCTCTGATAACTCTAAGATAACAGTATCGAGGTCACTGAGTCCCTTTATCATTGTTGACTTCAGTTTTCTTTGTTTCTTAAAATAATTCCATTGTTGTGAAGATTTTGGCAGTATAAAATAACAGTTATCTTTGACATAATTTAACTTTAGTGATTGGAGGTGCATTTTTTCAACAATTAGAAACTTGTAACAGTCCATTCGTGTTGTAACTGTTGTTACATGAACTTAAAAGGTTATCAATTAATAAGGTGGCATTAAGTGTTTGCCAGTATTTGCTATTTTTATACTTCCTATAGCTCACTAGCTGCGTTATGTTTAATAATCTTATTGTTGTACACTACTACAGTATGTGTTAAACGTTTATACTTTAATCCAGTAACTTGAATGATTTTATTTATTTTTTTTGCGATTATGTATTCACCAAATACAGTGGTCAAATATTAGTTCACTCATACAAATGTTTTCAATATATAATTCCTAAGTTTTCTTGCGCATACGTACATAAAATCAATCAAACCCAAGGCAATTTCAATTTGTCGATCGAACTTTGATTTAGCTTTAAATTATTGATTGGTCTGTAGGTAAACAAATTGATATCTCAAATATTAAAATATTTATTAGAAAGATTGTCACTCTCTTTATTGCTGTATTCAGAATTCAACGCTGTTACATATAACTCTGTATTTTTAATGTTCGTAAAGTTGTACAATGTACTGAACCTACAATAAACTACCTTGGTAACTACTCACGATTTTATGATATTACCTATAGTATAATAATTTGATTATTATTCCTGTTATATATGGTAGTGAAATAGATATGAGTTATTTCCAAGTTCGTCAAAGGGCTTGACAAATCTGTTTTCTGTTTGACACTTAGTCTATATGTCTGTCCGCTCGATAACTCAAGAACAAATTTACCAATGTACTCGAATTTCTTTCTTGAAGCTACATTCCTTTATGCCAAAGATCGAATTAGATGACGGTGCATGTCATCCTATGGCATTTGGCTGAACATAATGAAGTATTTTTAAATTGGTCGTATGGGTAATAAAAATACCAAGGAGAAACCCGCATATATATAATATAATATAATATATTATATATACATTTGAAATAAACTGAGTACTAGTGCAATATTATGAAATGAGCAATAGAGACTTAAAATTGTTGCACCTGGTTTCCTACCCTGTAGCAATCACCATTCTATAATACTATGTGTGATTCTCATACATTAATTGTTCTTTTTTGTTCTTTTGTTGGTTTTTATTAAATATTGTGTTAAAAATATGTAATATCAGCAGGGTATGAATTGGCTTCGTAACTAAACTTAAATGTAAAATGACATAAATTATTTTGAAATAGTGGATGGCTTTCTTAAGTTTTGAATAATCTGATATTATTTGGTTTTGTATTTGGAAAACATACATTTATCAATATGAAAGGGAGTAGGCTAACTTTATGCATATTTCTTTGGGAGAACTTCTAGGAAAAAAGTAGGCGGTGTCCTTTGAAGTTGTTTCAAGAATTTATTGATTATTTTTATGCCAAAGGTTTCTTGAATATCTGAGTCTCTAGAGGTTCTGGGAAATACTCGTACAATTACGTGGTAGAATATTCTTGGACCTAGTCTTGGAGTTGATATTTTTATAACTTTTTTATTTATTTGTAAAATTATTATTCCTAAAATAATTGCATGTGTTTTGAAAGCTAATAACGTTTTTACCTACATACAGGGTGTCCCTTAACTCTCTTGACATAGGTATCTGACATTATTGCTGAGATCAAGTCAAACACATATCACCATATGAACATACGTATCCGGTGATTAGTTTCCCATATGTCCTTTTGTATGTTACAGTAAATGTCCTCTTATCAGTTATTTAGTATTTCATTCAAATAATTTTGGTTTCCTGGACTCCAAGCAGGTTTAGGGTACGTTTGAATCCTTTTCTTTAATTTTTTTTATTCTTTCTGTTCTTTGTTTTTGTATGTATAATACCTCCCCCACCTGACGAAGAGGATCCTTTTATATTTTCTTTATCCCCTTTATCTTTTATATTAAAGACGAATATAAGATTTTATCTTTTTAATCAATCCTAAAAACGTTTTGTTGCACCTTTTATAACCTATACCGATGGCAATTTACCGAAATCCTTTTATCCTTTCAAATCATTACTCTGATCTCTTTCTCATATTGATATCTAAAATAAACTCATGTATAGAATTTATGGTAAAATAAATTAATCATAATACACTTACATAATATACATAATAACTTAGGCACCACAACAAAGATGTTGCGTGCCAACCGCATGCACACTGTCTCAGACAGTATTTTAATGAAACAAACAATAATTACTTAAATTAGGTAAATAATTACTGGTAAAATAGCATTGTACTCAATAACCAACATCAGGCATCTAAAATATTGTGTGATAATAGTACTGTAAAGCAAAATACATTATCTTTTTAGTTTGAAATTACAATCGTGAAACCCCCTTCCGAGCAATTAAGTTAAAACAGCAATAACTGATTGGAACATTGTAATTAGAGAGTAAAGTATTTTCTTAACGAGCACTCAAAAGTCTGCACAGTTTTATTGCATTATTTGAGTGTTTCTGAGATTCCTTTATTTTCTACTGGACATTAAGATCAGTGAAAAGTATAATACAAACCTTAATGTCACCCGATGTAACATAAACTTTCAAACATATTTTTCGTTTATATTTCCTGCACACCAGTGTTTTCAACCACTAAATAAAAGTAAAGAGGAGGCTTAAATTCCGGCAAAAACCACTTAGGTTATAACATAGCTATGATAGAAAGTGTTATTTCAATTCGGTTTCGAACACCTTTGCATGTTGGGGGGGGGGGTGTCTGATGTCGAAACAATTATTTTGTCGATTCAAGGAGTTAATTTTGAACATCTCTGACAACGAGTTCTTGTGTATCTCTACAGATAGACGTGGACTCCTGATCAAAGGAGTCGAGAATGTGACGGAGAAAGATTTCAGAAGCTGCACTAAGCAGAAGGTGAAAAGGAGCTCACTCAAGGTATCATCGTCTTTGAATAATTGACACTTACTGCTCTAGGATTGCGTTAATGTACGAGAAATTATTAAATTATCTCAGGAGTGATTATAAAATTACATTTAGAACTCCAAAAAACTTTGGAGGGACTTTATAATGATCTCCCCCAAGAGAACAACAAGACAAGGTAATCTACAATTAACGTAGGACAAGTGCTATAAAAAACTGACAAATTTAGAATGCTACCTAGATACTTTAAAGGAGCTAGCTCAGTGACAAGGATTTAAATTCATAAAAAAAGAGTACGCGTTTAAAAACCAAGTAAATAAATACATAGGACATAACAGTTAATAATAAAAATAACCTTACCAATATTCATTATTAACCTTTTATTTGTAAAAAATGTATTGTTTTGTATAATTAATTCGTCATCGCCGAGAACATTATTTATTGAAGGTGTAAAATTGAGGTCACGTATTTGCCGCAAGTAGCCAGGGACATATTCCACTGTTACTACAGTGTTAAATAAGGCGCTCGTGAACTCGCCTCTTAAAACAACCATGAGGCATCAGTGTGAAGCCTATCGTAGGCGACACAGTAGTACCACCTCCTGTGTCGGCCCGCCGAAAAGCTGTATGCGCAATAGCTCCACATTTACTGACTTCCCACCGAAGTTTCAACTCACTATTCCTTTGCGTTTCACCACCAGGACAATTGCTAGGGTACCACCCGAGCGTTGAAGAGCTGGAGCTCTAATTCCTTCTGTTCCTTTATGTGCCATCTCAAATCTCTCTACAGTCCTTCAACGCACGTGCATTTTAAGAACCTTTACAAGTTCAAGAATCGACTGCCAGAGACAAGAAAACTACAGCTCATACAGTCACTATCTCATCAGTGTGTGTTCCTTCTAACCTGCATATTGCAGTAGCATTTCAATAGGTGGCACTGGGCAACTGTCGCATATGTTTCATTTTCAATCTTGGCCGGTTCGTACACAGGTCTGGTTTTTAATATGGTATATATCGAAACCATATGACGGATGCTTACTAGCTATATAATCTAAAAGGTTCTCTCCCTCAAGGACCCTCAGTAACTGAGTGAGAGACTAACATAAAAGGAGGAGGTCTCACGATGAAGCACCTGCGATGATTGAGAGCTTCACTTTCCCTGAGTGGCAAGCAGGAACGGAAAATAACTCTCGTACTTTTGCCTGACTGGGTACAATATCCTCTCGGAATGGACATATCCTCTCAAGTTTAAAACAAAGATTAAAAAGTGTTGTCCATAGTTTCCTAATTAGAGGTTCATATTTTGCTTATATTTATTGTTATGTATCCATACATTCTTCTATCATATAGTTTATTACAATAAAATTATAATAACAAAAATGAATAGATTCAGTATTGTTACTATAATTTATTTAAATGTTAAATTTGTAATACTTAAACGAGAAATGAGTTGCTCTGAAAATCAATGCTTATGAGAAACGCTCCAACGAATAAGGAAATTACTATGTTTTTATGTATCTTGTTTTCTTATATAACTTCTAAACCAAAGAGAAAATATACCCGTTAGACTGAAAAGAAAATAAGTTCAATTTTCATGGACCACAATATGTTTGGAGTAAAGATCACAGATGGTCTGCTACGTGATATGGGAGTCTGCTCAATTTAACTCCCTATCTTAAGGTATAATTTGCTAATGGCATCTTGATTCGCCGTCAATTCAAATATATGAAGAGGGTATAAATTTGAAACCATTTCATTTATAACACAATGTTTCTTGAGTGCAATGGTTAACATTAGAAAACATAGTTTCATATTTATTGATGTATCTGTCATTCTTCTAACATATCAATAATGTAATAGTGGAGTGAATTCACCGAGCGCATCTTTCTTAATGAGATCCCAAGAGGGCATGTGGGTGTGTATATATACGCTAGTGTAATTGATATTAAGTGATGCTTAGTACGTGAATAAGAATAAATGAACACCATTTTTAATAATAAAGAACAAATCCGGCGAACTGCATATCCATATTTTATACATTTCATGATACATAGTAATTATTTTTCAATAAGCTATAATACAAACGAAAACATAGGTTTTTACTAAAACGACACCACACATATTATTTGGACCAAAAAAAAGACTAATAATTATTATTATTACTTAACTACAAGTATATTGTTCCATTGCTTTTAATTCACATACATATTTTTATTTACCTCAAAATTAAAGCATTTACGTTTCCCTTTCAACAAACATCTTTCATGCATTCATTGTATGGAAACAGGTCCATACCAAATTTTTAGTTAAAAAGCTCATAAGAAATTACAATTCATTTGCTTAATTTTGTACATAGTAAACAAAAATTATTTCAAACAAAATCAGAAGCCTGTATAATGCGTACAGACCCAAAGTCTGTCCAACACTGTCCTCTAAATGTCTACTGGCGCAGTACTCTTTGAATTGGCTTTAAAACGGTTTAGACGACCGTATCTTACAAGCTCCAGTGCACTATTTAAACTCTTTCAGTTTCAATTTGTAGTGAGCCATGCACAAATCACAGCCTTTATAATATAGTGTTACGAGTTTACAAAGTCTTATAACAACAATATACTCGTATACATACTTCGTTTCCATGAATACACAATTTTAAAAGTATATTTACAAATTATTGTTCATTTTATCATGGAGTGTTTTCCTTAAAAAAGGAATGTAGAACATTTTCAGACTATTTTTGAACGTCCTATTTCTTCTTCGCGTATGAGAGTTTGAAATGGCTGTGTACGTTTCCAGTGTATTGATGGTAAGTATGGTGCCTAATTAGACTTAGAAGTATTCTAGTACTACTGCCTGGATATTTTATGAATGAGTAGTATCGTAGCTATGGTGGGAATGATTAATTGGAAGTGAATGTTGGGATTACCCCCAGTTCACCTTCCTCTTAGTGCAGCGTCTGTAATCTGACGTCACAGATTTGACTCCTAACATCTAGAGCCATAATAGTATGAAGAGATCCAACAAATATCGATGAAGTTCGAAATGAACTTTACATCGTACCGCTTTTTACCATTCCTAGCCTATAAATGTAGTGTAATCTGAGTGAAGAGATGTTCTTTTTGTTTCCTCAGGTGCACAATTAAGTGCACTACGATGTTTTAGGCACGATCGCTAAGCTCTGTAGAGCAACTGAGTTTTTACCTACAACATATATATGGTATGAAGGGTTGATTCAATGTGAATGCTGAGTTTAGCTCCTGTTCATGCTCCTAGTCGATTACAAGTCATGTGTGTGAGAACGTCAGACTTCAGACGTTGAACTAAGAGGAAGACCATCTAGAGATAAAATCAACGCTCACATGAGTAGTATTTTGGACTGTAGCTTTAGTTGAACAATTGGTAATAAGTACTTTAATTCTCCTCCTGTTTTGTGAAGAGTCTTTGAAATCTGACTTTGCAAAGACTTGTCTCCTGCAAACCTGATTTTACGTGCGCCTTAGGAATCCAGCAAAACTGACACAGTAGCCGGACAATATTGACAACAGTACTTAGTAATGGAAATAAATTCAGTACTCTTGAGAGCTCCAGCATCACCAACTAAACTCAACCTTCACATTGCATTAAACATTCACACTATAGATGAATCATGTACAGTACTTCTTCCTTGATCGTATGATTAGGGAAATTGATAAAGATGTGTAGCTTATGTAGAAAGTAGAACTGTAGATACCATTTGTGCATATTTTAGGGAAGTTGCCCCTATGAATTGTCCGACCCCAGACCATTAATTACCAGAGGATGTTTACATCCAGATGGTTTTAAATGAGTGGTTACCCTGCACGTGGAGGGTTACTATTTCCTACTCACTTTGACTAAAACAGACTGGAAGGTATTTCGATTGAAGTTTGTTTTTGAAGATGGGAATGTGAAGGAAAAAGGATTATTCCGAACATTTGCCATCGTTTCAGTGATTTAAAAAATCAGTAACACTACGTTTCGAGATCTGCATTTTAATCTTTTCTTCAGGTAAATAACTAACCTAACTTATAATTACAAACTAGGTTAAAATAAGCAAATCATACCAGAACGTTGTGACACGCGTAAGTCAGGAATCACAACCACCATGTTGTGTGTCAACCAAACTAACTGTGAAATACATGCACATAATAAAAATATTAACACAACACTAAATATTTAAAAACTATAGTAGAGAATACAGGTTACAATAAGTCTGCATTCGTCGACCAACTAAATAGTACTGCTTTCCTGCACTAGAAGGTAGCTAACCTATCCAAAGTGACATAACTGAGCTACAGTGCCTGCTGTCCCTTCTCCTGAAATATTTACAAGAGGCTACCCCTGCCCTCAAATATTATCCATTCAATATATTCTGTTACTCTAAAAGTAATTGAAAAGGTCCTTGTGTAAAGTCAAAAACATTTCAAATAATTCATTACACTTTTTTACTTTATCGTGGTTTCCAATCGGTCACTAAATTTAAATTCTAAACTATTTTTTTATTTAAGCGAAGAAGAAAAACATGGGTATTTCTTTCATTCCAATTCAATCGAAAAACATAAATACATGGAACATGTAATATACTACTACTATACACTTTAAATAAATGGTTAAACTTAATTTGTATTCTGATGATTATAGGTAGAAATAATAAATAACTCAGTATGATACAAATGTGAACTTTAATGACGATAAATTGACATACAGGTTGGTTTGAAACAAGATGGAGGATACAATAACGGTAAATTTTTAAATTGTAGGGCAGGGTGGTCGTGCTGGCTTAATGAAATAGAAATATTAGGTATTGTTTTTAATAAAAGACATTGTAATTTTGAAAAATAATTTTGATAAATTTTAATTATATTAATTTTGAATTGTTAGCCAAATCGAACGTTCCTGGGTTTTATATTCTTCCAATGGATCACTGTTAAATTTAAAAGGAACTTTCTCAAACCCAACGGCTGTCTTCTGCTTCTCGGTACTTCAGTGATAATATGAATTTGATAAAGTAACGTTTCTTTTGATTAAAATACTGCTGAATAAAATGTAACCAGTTTCTTTATAAATAATAATCTTGCTTCACTTCTTCTATATCCCTCTCTCCTCTCAACTTTTAAACCTCTGCTCTCTTGACTCAACAATCATACCTGCACACTGTATCACTGACTTTAGTTCACTTTATAACTTTTGAGTTTTATATGTAATAAGGTGAATTTTGATTAATTGTGATATATTTAATTTTGTATTTATTGTTGCTTGTATTAAAATTTGAAACAATTTATAAATAATTATTCTTTAATTATTTAATTATTATTACTAATAAATTTCTAAATTAAATTAAGTATTCATATGAATGTGAGATGGGTGTATGAAATGAGCCATTACAAACACAAGGGAAAACAGTGGTTTATGAACAACATAGTTATTTATGAACAATAAGTTGCATTCAAGTAGTATACACAATACGACCAACACTGTAAGAAGAATAAACTGTAATATATAATATAGTAGGGTCTTTGTTTCTAAACAAATATTGATCTCATTGGAACAAAATATTATTATGCAACTTTTAAACTATTTTTCTGAGCCCCTGATCCCTCTTTATTTATTCATGATATCCCTCTCATGTTACATATTTCAATTTGTTTGTGTGATAAAAACACAATAATACCAAATATATGTGGCTTGGTTTTACATCATAAGAGTTTTATCGAATTTATAACTTATTTAATGTAAAAGTTGTATTACATCCATGAAAACATTTCGTGAAGGAGAAAGTAACTGTCCATCTTCCTATGGATAAACTGTAGACATTTCATTATGTTAAAATCCTTTCAATCCCTGGGCACGGTTAGGTTTTATTTTGCTTAAATCGTTTTTGGGCTGCACTATAATACTACAATCAGATATCTCTACCACAATTTTAAACGGTCTTTCATATTTATTCTGTAGTTTAAGACTTTGTTCTGGAATTCAACAATACATAATATCTCTTACTTTAAATAATTTATGATTCCGATTGTTTCCTTTTAAATTTCAATACCCATTATGCTTCCTAAAATTTAATAATACTTCGACCAATGTTTTTACACTAATTAACGCCGAGTTTTTTATTGTATATGTCACTAAGTCTCCTTTTCAACAGTAAGTCTCAACATTAGAGTGTTTGTAATTTAATAAAGTTATGTACTCCAGTAGTCTGTCACAATATTCACACAGTCAACAAATTTTTATTATATTGTCCTCCACTAATTTTTTTAAGACTACGTGAAATGAGTTGTTCGGATTTCAATCAACCATTAAAATTCAAGTAGTCGTCCTCAACCATAATGATATCGTTTTAGGACGAAATCATGCGTGGAAGTTAAAGAACGACTTCGCCGAGTTTTTTTTTTTGTATGTGTCACTACGTCTCCTTTTCAACACTAAGTCTCAAAATTAGTGTTTGTAATTTAATAAAGTTATATACTCCATTAGTCTGTCACAATAATCACACAGTCATCAAATTTTTATTATATTGTCCTCAACTAATTTTTGTAAAATGATTTGTTTGGAATGCAATCAACCAGTGAAATCCAAGTAGTTGTCCTTAACCATAATGACATCGTTTTACGACGAAATCTTGCGTAGCGTTTAAATAACATCGATCCATTCATACTGCACCGAACGTACGCAGTAGTTTTTATGTGATTTTCTTTATCGCTCAGACAAATAGTATAAGTTTTTAACTTTGTTATAATTCTTTAATTCAGTATTGTAAAATATTTCACTATATTAATATGCTTTAAAATTTATGTTTAAATGTCTAACTGTAACTCAAAACATTTTCATAATAAAATTTATAAATTGTTGAACCTACTTTATGTTTATGTTTAAAATTTCAAACTGTCGTTTTAAAACATTTTTATAATAACATTTATAGATTGTTTCAAACAAATTACTTTATATGGATAATTTTACATAAATATATTTTTCTAAATACTTAGTTTTTTTGAAATATAATGCCCTAATTTAAACTATGATACGAAAGCTTCAAAACATTTTCCTTTGTTTATATTTATACCAGCATAGCATAAAAACTTTTTCATAATAAAATTTAATTTAATTATTTTCTATACATTTCTTGGTGCAAACAGTTTTTATAAATCTAATATTTATACGTTTTCCTACTACTAAAATATATATAATTTTTATCAGTTTTAATATTAAATACAGTGCACATCAACCTATTGGATTTGACAGAGCGTCATTGAAGCGTCACTCAGTACTCTGTCACAATTACGTTTTGTCTTCCAGGGAGGTGTTAAAGATTATTTTCTGTATTATGGCCTGCCTGTCCACAGTACAAGCCCGTACTCCTCTTACTTTATTAATAATTTTAGATAGTTCAAGCTTAAATTAAATTAAAATATTCATGAATGTAAATGTTATACACAGTTTTTAGAGGCACTTTGACAAAAGTTTAAAAGCGTTAAAGTTAAGCCTCATCCAAATTTATACACTCTTAGAATTTCTAACAAAGTATAATTTATTAGAACTTTTATACTTTATTAATTGTATATAAACATATAATACACAATATGAGAAAGATAACATGATGTTAATATTTTTGTTTTTCGTGTAAAATTTTATTTTTATTTCACTATCACTAAAATTTGAACAGCATTAGAAAATATCTTCCTAGATAACAAAATATCATTAAGTTCTGATTTAAACTTATTAATGTTTCAGGCTGCAAGATCACTTTATGTCTTTGTATTTCAAGAGGATCCCGTAGCGTAAGTATTTCAGAGATTCCAGGAGTGTACTTCAATGCCATTCTGAAACAACTGTTTTATATATATATTTACTATTCTGGAATTATATTCTGTATAGTAATGAAAATAATTCATCAATAGGCAATTGCTTGGTATCATAATTGTTATTCGAGAGGTTTGTTTTGATTATTTTCAGGTGACCTCGGTCCTACGTTGGCTTGCCGTCCCCTCTTTGACATTATCACGTAACACTACTCCACGTGTGTTGCAAAACACACAAAGTATGAATGATGAGTGAATGGTACGTGTGAATGTGCGTGTGAATGTAAAACAACATGCGACTCCAACAATTATTTCAGCACTACACAACACTTCAAGGTATACTAGCTTTATAGATATAAGCTTTCATATTTGTTGAATAAATCTATTATTATTACATTTATTTACATATTTAATAGTGTGAAAATATAGTGGTTTTGAGAAGTCTATGAATTTACATTGAAGTTCTTATATGTTTTATTTTCTTTTTGTTCTAGGGTGATGCGGTCAATGTGGCAGGAGGTCGCCCCACTCACACTAATACACACAGTACACATACATTAGGTAATGTATTGTTCTATATAAAAATACTTTAATCAATTAGGCTGCAACTGTTGTTTCAGAATGGCATAATATTAATAATTAACTTATTGGATATTCTTATTTTAAAATAATTTATGGTTCGATGTAATTACATATGACCTAATATGGTAATAAATGACTAATGTAATAGACAAGTAGAATGTACAGGAAAATGTAATTGTAGCAGTATTACAAGACTCATATTGTAATATCATTAAAATAGAGAGGGAAAATTGGTAAACACTTTCCGTCTTGTTTAATTTAAAGACATTATTGTAAAATTGTGGGGATTAAATGGTTCGTTATATTTATTTTATGTTCTCTGAATTTTCAACACCGAGTCGGTAAGTAGTGTGTTATTTCTGTTTCATGATAAAATCGAAGGTAATTTCCTTTATTGATCATAGACAGATAGATTGCATATATCTTTATAACAAAAAGCCTAGTTTCATTTATATATGTTACTCTAGTCGAGCCTCTAGTATTTTATAAAAAAATATATTCAATTAAAAGGTTAAAAAGGAATATACAGCGTTTCAATATTAGCGCAAGTATGTGAATTATTCCTCGATTTAGTAGTACACTTTAATAATCAAAAAATGTTCGATCTTAACGAAGGTTACCTACCGCAGTACCTAATATTTCGCGCATTTAGTGAAATAACTTTATTCAAGATACTAAATCGATTTTTTAGGAAATTCGATCAGTATTTAGATATTATTTAGTAATCATTTTATTATTACCCAAAATTTTTTGATGTAACCCCACCAATTTACTACATAGGCTAAATCTACGCTAGTGTTAATTAGTAAGTTCAAATATGGGAGTGTTTAAGAGAGGCTCAGGAGCTTCTAGCTTCAGCAAGACTTAAATATGAATACCTCTTTTTCATGGTTTTGTGAACATGTTCTACAGTCTGAAAAAAAAAATTACATTATATTATACCGTATATTATAAGTTAAATTGATGTGTTTATGATTTTTTATACCCTAAAGACTATACAACAACACAACAACATTTAGTTTTTCTTAAAGAAACTATCAAAAAGTACTATAATCTTTTTTAATCAGCACATTTTCCACGATTGACTATTTTACAAAATTTATATTTAAAGCAAATGAGTGTTTTCTATTTTTAGATTTTCATTGTGTGGTCGAAGTGGTGTGTTTAAATTTTATATCAGATTTATGTTTTACACAATGAGAATCTTAAAAACGTCTTATTATCAGATAACTTCCCGTCATGTTGTATTTGATGGTTGAGATATAGTCCTAACAACAACACTTAAAACCAATATTTTCGGACTAAAAAAATCTAGATAGGACAGAAAGGTGTTGATGAAAATACCCCACGTTATGAAGATGAGTCTCGAGTTTTATACTTTTATTAACGCTATTTAAAACATCATATAGAAGGTGATGAAAACTATTCACAGAAAGTGTTTTTATTTTTCTAAATTTATGTTAGGATAAAATTATTTATAAATATAGTTTGTAAACAGTTTTTTTATTATTTTTGTAGCAATTAGTTTTGTTTCTTACCAATACCATTCTATTCCATTGATGATGGTTTTGAAGAGTTGCACATGCATGCATCGTGCTTACGATGTCTCTGTACACTCATCTACTACAAAATAAGCCTTTGATTATCACTAATATAAACTGCCTGTCTAGAAAAGAGCAAACCTATGCGAAATGTCGTGGTTCCCTTCTCTTACATATAATCCTCTGATTCTATAACTTTAATCCACATTACCAAATGGTACCTTTATAGGACACCAGATTACGGTGTACACTTATTGTATGAGTAATAGTTTACATGGAGATAAAAGTTAATAGAGAAAGGAGTAAAGTCTCAACATTTAATTAAACCATTTTTAACTGTAAAACTGAAATATAATATTTTGGAACACATTTAAAATATATTATTAGCGTTTCAACACAAAGAAATATGAAAATTGTAATCACTTAAAAAAACAATAACTCACAAAACTTGTGTGAAAGAAATAGTGAGCTGGCAGCTTGGAAACTGAATAATCTCTACTTGGTCTCTAACGGACGCAGTTTCCGGTTGCTATGTTCAAACAAAGCGTACAAAGAAAATCGGAACCGGACAGTCCCTCTCTCATCATTACTCGCTCAGCTCTGACTCGTTATGTTCCTTTTTCATAGCGTAGAATACATTACACCGAACAGTTATAGTCATTCCTTTTATTAAATATAATTTTATTTTTGAGTAAGTATAATGATAAGCCGAATTTTGCTGTTTTCTTTATTATTTTTTATTATCAATTTTATATTTTTAAAGTAGAGAACATATTGATAATTAAATGCTAGAAACATTGCGGAATTGATTTGATGATAATCAATTTGAAAAAATAAATAAAAAGGTATTGTCGTTAAAAAGGAAATATTTAGTAAAAAAATTCAAAGTATGACTTCAAAATAAACATAACAATGAAAATATTTTATTGTGTTATTTAATATCGAGGTAGGGTGTTCGCTGTCAGGTGAGCCTCATCTTTTATTTAATAGCAATAGTTTAGACCTCTGTACTCTGAGTGTTGTTTCAGACAGCATTAATACTACAGGAGTAAGGAAACAATTTCATATTCTACATTTTGTATAGCTGTACCCAACGGATTGGGAGTTTGGCTGTAATTTCCTCTCCGAACTTTGGCAATAGTTTCAAACGGCAATACAATTTTGAAAGTTTGTCCAATTCAGAGATGCAAATTAAACTGTAAAAGACCTTTGTACTGTAACAGATATTACTGGCAAAATGCCACCTTGAACCCCCACTAATCATTTACTCCTAACGAGAAGATGATAAATTCATAGAAATACAAAATTAAAGCCAGGATTTAGTGAAAAATGCAAATGTAAAAGTGTAAAAGTTCATTGGAATATAACAGAGATATTTGATTACATCTAATACTTTCATCTCGAATACTTGACTTCCTCCAGCTGTAAGTTTTGGAGAGCGAGATTCAAACAAAAACTTGACTTTTCAATGCTCCGGTCACTTTACAATTGTAACTTAATTAAGGTACATTTCTTTTATATTTAATAAGAGATCCGTGTTTCTAAACTTCTGGACTGTGAATTCAACTTGATTCCCAGGGCACTGTAGATTTACAATCTATACTCCTTTTATTATAAATTTCAAAGTATTTAGTGAGTGAAGAAACATTACTATTAAAATTTATATTATTATCATTACTATTATGTTTGTTGGTAGTATTCTAATTTAATTAGTGATTAGTGATTTAGTATTGAATATTACATAGAGCTAAGAAATAGTTCAAGAAAATTAAACAGTTACAAAAGCATATTTATTTTGCCACACCTAATATTTTTAACCTGAATCGAGGTTTCTTAACAAACTTTTAAAGACAAAGCAAAACAAGATAGCTATAGTTTAAACATATCAGGTAATTATTTTTATATAGAAACCAAAAGTGTTACTATGATTCCCTATTTATTGCATAACAAAATATCTTAGACTATATAATATTATATTCATAACGATAGTGGCTGAGATGTGCTTAGTGATAAAGGGTTCCAGTTAAATAACTACTTCTCACGAAACTAATGTAACAGGCTCCCAACAAAATACAGTTCTTCCAAGAGAAGTATTACGTAGATGTTCCTAACTGTACAATAACATTATTTATGTTTATGTTATTTATTTCCTAAACTAATAATAAAACTAAAAATTAAAAAAGTATACGAGAATGATTAGTCTTAAAGCTAGTATAAGTACCTAGGGTTTTTTATAAGTTATGTGTCATATGTTTCTTTGTATTGACTTTAATAATACAAATAAACAATTAACCTAAATCTTAAATATGTCCTATTTAATTTACGTGCCAAATTATATAAGGAAATTTAGTAAAACTATTGAACAATTCCTATTAGCCGTCTTGAAGGACATCTTTAAATAACATTGAATTGAGAAGAATGCATGACATTATGTTACGGATGTATTGAATTGAAATTTGGCTAGAAGGATATAAAAAATATTAAAATATAGACTTGTACTAGAATACTATAATTAGGGAAGTGTTCAATAACTAATTACGTATTTCAACGTTTAACTTTTGAATTACTTAGGTGGTTGCTGTCTTCTCCTGTAGAAGTGAATTAAAAAATGTTGTCTAGCTATAAAGTACAATAACCATTACAGAAAGGTATATTATATTGGTCAGTATAAATAATTAATGTAGAAAACTTGGGTTTTCATTGGTATACAGAGAAAGAGCTTAAACGGTAATGATTCAATTTAGTTTCACTAACCAAGTACCACGGAGCGCCAGTTACGAACATCAACTGCTTCTACTCACGACACTGTTGGTATGGCGCTGATGTTATCTTCATGTTTATCTAACTTCATCCTCCTCGGGTAATTCAAAACTTCTTTTAAAACATCGCCTTAGTTTTTCAAAATCCTTGTTGTAATCGTGTCGTTGTCTATCCGTTGTATTGCTTCTCGATGGAGAGGTTCTAAAGACTTGAAACTTGTTACGTGGGTTCCTCTTGGTCCAAGGAAAAATGCCATTGATTTTCTCGTAAAATATGATATCGTGTCTGTACAAAATCCTGTTAGAATAAACCTTAAACTTAACTTAAACTTGGTACATTCATTCCTTTGGTCTAGGGAAGAGACCAATTGATATCGGGGTCAAAGGATCTAAGGGTAGTCTGTCCGTCTGTTGCGATAATCTTATTCTTTATGTGTTGTTAAGTCCACGATACTACTGTATATATAACTATTGTTAACAACAAAATACTTAAAATAGAGCAACAGTGAAATAAGTCTGTAAACATTGAAAGTCTTAATTGTCTCACAAAAAGTATTTACAAAAAAAATCCAATTGTTTTTGATTAAAAGAAAAAATCTACATCAATAAATATCATTTATTAAACATTTACTAAAATTTAAAAAAATGCTTTCTGTAACGATTGAAATTGTTATTTGTTCATTAACTTCATACTTTATGTAAAGATCACTAAAACATTTATGCAATAAAAACCACGTGTTTTGTTCTAATAATCCAGTTAAAATACTGCACAGAACAACTATAATACTCCGTTGACTACTTTGAGGACCTTTAAAAAAATAATATTTATACAGTTTTTTCTTCGTTTCGTGTATATAATCTTTTACTCAAGAATTCCATGTCTATGTATATTTTTCCCTAACAGTTATTAAAGCATTTTTAATACAGTTAGTATTATACTTCGTACATATTAATTATTATAATATAAGGTTAGTTTAATCCGATGTTCGCTCAAAAGGTAAAGGAATTTGTTCGGTACTGATAAAGGATGCAGTAATTCCAAAATAATGTATAAGAGAAAAATCTTACGAGCCACGGATCTACAGGAATTCTGTCTACTCCTTTGTTACAAAGAAGTGCGACTATTTGAAACGTGGAAGATATACTGATACCAGTTCCCTTGCTATAATTTCTTTTTCTTGCTATTTATCATGCTTTAATTTTTTATTTCTATTTATGTTTCTGACAATCTGAAAAAGTGCTTATTAATTCAAGTCTATATATCTTACTCCCAAGTGCGTAGTTTCTTAGCCTAACATCCAAATACTCCTCAAATGTTTATGGTTAAGTGTAAGATCAATAAAACAAAATTATGCAATTTCTCTTCTCCTAAAACAAAAAAAAATCAAAAACAGGTGTCTTTGGGAAGAAATAGATTATGTTTTAATCTATCTGCTCTTCGGTTCATTTCAGAAGACTTTGCTAGAAATGCAAAGTTGTCTTGAAACTTTTACCAGAGAAGGACAAAGCCCAAAAAATCTTATTTTTAGTAGTAACACCAATCGTTCAAAATAAAAGTAGAATATCAATGTAGGCTAGTCAGAATTTATGTTAGTACTGAAATTTCGAAGAAATAAACAATATCGCAATATCGATTACAACTATATTTTTTTAGATTAGCAATCGGAAAAAAGACAGACTATCCTGAGTAGCTAGTTGAACGGAAGCAGTATATCAATCTGTATTTTTACAGTATAAAAAGTGTATTTTTATTTTACTTGTCATTGAAAAACCTATATACAAAGAGTAGACCACAAAGCTTTCACATTTTTTATGGAAATTTACTAGCTGATTCTGTATCTATAAGAACTCTATCGTTATATATTTGAAACAAATAAAGATAAGCGTATATACGACACGAAAATGGCGGCTGAATTCATCTAAGTGTTTTGGGATTATTTACCAGCGGTAAATATGGAGACCGCTTAAGGCTGTGAATACCACAAACGAATTCTCGGTTAAACATCAAAGCTGCACTTTCTAGATTATCTCTTTAATCAAATAGTTCTGTCTCAATAAAATAGGATTCTTCAATCGAACCTATATACTTCTAAACTGGCTATATTTCATAATCATTTGTTATATATTTTCATGAATAAAATCGATTTAAAATTTTTATCTACGTATAATTATATACAAAATGTAATTTGTTCTGTGCACTATCTATGTATTTAGTTTATTACTATTCAGTATGGGGATAGTTACTATTTTTAATAAATAAAAGTTTTTAAGACAATACCACAAAAAATTTAATAAGCATTCAGTAAATGTAATATAATTCATACTATTCAACTTTGATATAAAGTTATCAAATATTTATAAAACTCAAAGAATAACTGTGAAATAAGAAAAAGCTTGATTTCCAACTGAAATTAACACTAACTTGGAATTATCTGATGAATCGATTAGAGCTTGGACATAGTTTTAATGTTGTATACAATAAACATTATGTTTTTGAAGTATGCTGAGCTTCATTAAGCCCATCACTCAAGGGGCTAGAAAAATCTTATTTCTACGTGTGTGACTGCATATCTGATTGTCTTTCTGCACGACAAGGTAGCAATGTTTGCATGTGCTCTTTGCGGGAACTCCAATTCAATTACACTAAGTTGCGATGAATATATTTGGTTCTGTCAGAAAAGCTATTTCCTCATCGATTTCTCCTGGGAACTGCATGTTTGTGGCCAGTTGAATAACTCAGCCGTCTATCACAAAAGCCTGTGAACCCATTCAGTAACATAAATTGGGCTGTTTTAATCTGCTGTTAACTTTTCAATCCATCCTTCATTATCTTTCGTTTACCTACTTAATACTTTAGCGTTGCAAAGAGGTTTTTTTTAATAATTGCTTTACTAACTACTAAAGACAGTTGGTTTGTTAATCTCATTACATGAAACAATAACGGAGTTATTGTGGGCGTTGTGTTAAAGTATTCAACAATTGTTGTGTTTTGTGGACTTTCCAGAACAAGCAACCGACTGAATTTGTGTAAGCAATTTCAATGGAAGTGTTTCTGTTTCATGAATATAAATTTTCCTTCGGGTACAACCGCATAAACGAGGCGTTATGTGACGAGGCTCTTATGACAGAAAATACCTTGATACTTTGAAATTACGGTAAAAATGTAAATTTAATATTATGGAAAAATCGAATGCTTTAAGTTTATAAAAATACTTTAAAATAAATTTGAATTAAATGTATGAACTGTTAAACAGAGGGCTGCTTTCACAAATAGGGTTTAGAAACAAATGTTTCTTGTTCTCAATGAAGTTATCATTCTACATTAACATTGTTTAAATATAAAAAAATCACATTTTATCAATTTAGTTTTGGGCTCTGGGAAGTTCGGTAAAGTTATGTAGAAATCTTCGTAAGTACTATCATGAGAACAATTGAAATTGACTGATGTCAATTTGAATAACTGACTTGTACATTAAATCTACCTAAAAGACGACATATACTTAATCAAATTGGCTTTTTAAGGTATACCTTAAAAAGGTGTTTTTGGGATATTAGAGAGTAATTTACTGAGTTAAATATGCCAAGTAAATGTTGCTTGTATTAAATGTTATAAGTAATAAATATGCAAGGATAAAGTCTTATTTGAAAACTAAAAGGCTAATGTGTTGATAAAAAAAGTAATTTAATTTGGTCAGTAAAAACGTTGCAAAATATAATCTGTTTACGCTTCAAAATAGCATTGGCGTTCATGAACGTTATGCGTTTCATATTTCTTCAATCATCTTAGGTTATAAAACCTGTTAAAAAAACGGCTAAGAAATTTTTGTCATATATGTTGTCAGCTTCTAGGTTCGATGATTGGTTGTGAATTGTCTTGTTTGGCGTTTTCTGAAATGTATCCAGTGGGGGTATTACGATAAGAAGTTACTAACCATTACGTGGAAAGAGAAGTCTTCTTTGTATCCTATGGATTGCAATGCTTTTCGTTGAATCTCATCTTAGAGATATTCGTAGTCAGCGTGCGGTACTATACTGTTATAGACGGTTTGGCAAAGCTCCCTGTAAGGAAGCAAACACCTAATTGCAACATCAAGTAAACATATGATCCACCTCTGTTGATTGTTCAGTGATGAATGAGCACCCGAAGGATAATCACGCCTTGATTACGTTGACGCAGGATCTTGACGCGACACTTGAGCATTAATTGTTCCTCTGCAGTATTTGCACTGCTGAAGTATTGAAGTAATGATATAGCAAATTACGTTTAATTGACAGATGGTTATAAAATATTTGTTTAAGTGAAATATGATAAAAGAAAAAGACTATTATATAATACAAAATTCTATGTTTCTGCAGTTAGAATAAACTAATAAAGTTCAACAGAACATCAATATTCCTGTGCTTTTATGATACCTGTACTAAGAATACATAAGGAATCGGTACCTAAATGTTTATAATATGTGATGGAATATGCAGAGTTTTCTTAGTAAAAACTAACGGGTGATTTAAACATTAAAATTATGAGGTAATGAAAAAAGGTAGTAACAGTCCTGTCGAACTTCATGCCTGATAACTTTCAAATTTGTGAACTTTAAGGGTTGAATCAATATTAAAATTGTAAAGTTTGGTATGCCAAGAGTCACGATTGGGTCCAGGAGTGACCGAGAGGCCTTCAAAATTTAACTGACATTTGTCACGCATTTAACGTTGAGAATAGAAATTAGTTCTAAATAATATCCACATTTAGAAGTCGCATTCAGTTATTACAATAGAAATAGTTAATGTTTTGTGATGTACTTATAAAAAGTTGTTACTTTAGGATTTTTCTATTGAAAATGAAAACCAATATTCCTGTAGTATATAAAGTATTGTTTCTTTTCTATATCATTACTGTAATGAGCACATAAAGTAGTATTATACCAGAACATCAATACTTCTCTACAGGGATAAATGACAATACATTTATAATTAAAATCGTTACAAATAAATGTTACTTACTGTAAAGTGTAGACCATATGAAGGATATCGACTGCTGAGAGTCATCCATTACATCAAAGTATGGCTGAAGGTTGATAAATCGCGCAACTGCGTGCGCCGAATATTTCTATCACAATCCTGGCGTAAAGTTTATTACTAGGTTTCTTGGAATTCCTAAATGTATTCTTCCTTTCCTTAGAATTTACGTTTAAGAGAAAACAGAATCATTACTGATTTCCTAAATTTGCTATCTAAGACAAGCAAGATAGTGTGTTGCAAATAGGAGCATAAGTAGCCTAAACCCTGGATAAAATAAGGATTTAGTTTTTGTTTAATTTCTCGCTGTATTGAAAGGATTTTGGTTTTTGCCTTACAATATTTAGCCCCTTATGTTAGCTCGTAGAATTATACGTAATATATAATCGTATATATCAAGTTATTACGTATATTAAAATGACTGAGTATTTCTTATGAAGGGCAAACTGCTAAGAATAACTCAAACAGTTGTGTATTCTTCTTCAAATTTAATTAATATCAACCTTCAAATGATTCTAAAGATCGTTTTTTTTGTACTACTCTATGTATCTTTTGTATCTTTATTACACTTCAATATGTGTAGTTTTGGCAAGTAAAAGTCAACATATTGATTTTCATTTTTTGATCACTCTTAACATTTATTAACCCTGAAGGAGATTATAAATTTTTTGAATGCAATTATTCCTTTCAACTAGCATACATTTTTGGAATACAGTCACCCTTTTTAAATCATTGATCGTCATATTATGATAAGCTAAAGTAGAAAGACCTTGAGTTTTTTCAAGCGGTACAATATTGTGTGTTTTGTACTTTTATGGCCTTATTTTTAGCTGTGGGAGATGAATGTTTTTTAAAATGAAGAATATGCACTTTTTTAGTTTTTCTTTTAAATGTATACGTATTTCCAAAATATTAAATATAAAAATATTATTTGTAAATAGGATATAAGAAGTAACAAAACGAAGGCTTGTAATAGTAATATAATATTTAGGAATGTTAAACCCCCAAAATTAATCAAAATTTCAAACGTTTCATTTTTGAATACTCGGTAGCTTTCTTCATATGTTTAGATGATTTAAAATTATGTTGAGCTTTTGTAAAACACGATTACCGCTATACATGGAAACATGGGTTTTTATTGGTAGTAAGCTCAAACGGTAATGACTCAATTCAGTTTCAACTAACCAAGTACCACGGAGCGCCAGTTACCAACCTCAACTGCCTCTACTCACGACACTGTGGGTTTGGCGCTGATCTTATCATCTTGTTTAAACTAATGTCTTCCTCTTTGAGCAATCAATAAACTCTTGTTAAACATCACTTTAATTATTTAAAAATTCCCCTAGCCAAATTAAATATTATTTCAAAATCATGTACAATTTAGGCTTTCTTGAAGTCATGCCCTACTCAATTGAAAATTCTCGCTAAAAGGTTCTAAGGACTTTGTGTGGGTTCCTCTTAGTCGAAGGAAGATCGCTTTTTTGGGTTTGGGGTAAAAACGCAAAAAGCAGTCTAACTGTAAGTGTCTGTCCTTCTGTGGAATACTAAAACAATTTGGACAGATTCCAAATCCTACTAAACTTCATACAAGCGTTACTTTTGGTCGAACGAGAAAACCTAGTGATTTTGTGGTCAAACTGTCCAAAAGTAGTTGGTCTGTCAGTGTTTCTATTCTATAACCCATTCGTTATCTTTTATTGAGTCCTTTAATACTAATTTATATCGGCTTATCGTTAATTTAAAATTATTGACAGTAATAAGAAGCAAGTAAAACGTTACTAGCTTAAGTTTATATTATAAAAGGTATTAACGCCAAAACCTTCTATGGGTCGAATTTAGAGCCCAAATCTACGTAAATAAAAACAAAAAAAAATTGAAAATTTAAATACCACATTCTATAACGTTTTCGATTTTTGTAATTAGTATTTTACTTCATAATTTTTTCTAAAATGGCTAAAATCCGAATGCAATATAATCCCCTTTTTTCATTGTTATACTGCAGTTTTAAATACTAAAAAGTAAAAGTGCTACCCAGCATAACTCTATATTGCTATTTAGCAACAGTAGAACAAACGAATTTGTTCAGCGCTGATAATGAATGCAGCAAATCCGATATAATCTATAGAGGCGCGAGTTTAAGTAATTTCATTTTCTCATTCCTTTTTTGGTAGTGGGACGATTTAAGACGTGTCAGTTTTTGGGTATCAGATATTTTCCTTACACTTCTTTATCATCCTACTATCACCTTTTTCTTTATATTTTCATTTTTTTGTAATTAAAAAAACTGATTTTAATTGTAAATTTAAACTTATTAGTCTAACTTCAAAGTATCTAGCTCCTCAAGTACAAAACCCTCAAATGATTATGGCTCAGTGCCAAATTAATAAAAGATAACCTTTTCGGAAGCTATAGTAAAAGGAAAATAATGGTAATTTTTCTAATTTGTGGCATGTTTATTGAGTTATGGAATAAATACAGTAGATATTAAATCTGTCAACTTTTCCTAAGAAGACAATGCTAGTAGCTTCATACATAGTATGTCAAATACTTTCTTTAAATTGTGACTGAAAGTTCACCACCTTTAGTATTACTGCTGAAATAAAATTTAACCAGAAGAGTGTGCGCGAAACATTTTGATACAAACTCAAAAATCCCAACAGCTGAAGTTTCTCTTTTAGCATTCTGAAACTCATGACGTTATATTATATTCCGTGATTTTGATAGATTAGATGATTATATCAGGAATTGTCTGGAAACATTTACCAGAGTGTCTAATAACCCAAAAATATTATTTTTAGACGTATGAACAAACGTTCTAAATCAGGTTGGAATAGCAGTGTACGTTAGCCTAATTCTTTTAAGCCAACAGCCTTGCACTAAAAATTTAAGACATGACAGGAATCAGCCATAACTGAATTTTTTCAATAATGTATTATAACTACAATGGACTATCCTGAATTCGGGCAAGGAATGATTACTAGATGAACGGAAAATTTTTGTTTCAACTGTTAGTTTAAAAATTCAAAAGCGTTATGTTTACTTATCATTTTCAAAACAATTTTGAATTAAAATAGAGACGACCAAGATCATAAATTTATTTGGTTGAGCGAAATTGACTAGCTGCTTCTCTATCCGTGAAAAGTCAAGTCTTGTAAATTTGAAACAAACAAAGGTAATCGTATATCGAGACGGAATTGGCAGGAGATTTGATCTAAGCTCTCTAAGTGTTTTGGGATTGTTTGTCAGCGGTAAATATGGATACCGCTCAAGGCTGCGAATACCACCAACGAATTCTCAGTTGTACATCAAAGCTGTACTCTGAAGTATTACTTTACTCGTATGCTTATGTGTAAATAAAATATTATTCTAGATAATTAACTATAATATAATTCTATTAGATCGATCTAGTTCTGTATTAAATATTTTTAATAGTTCCTTATATTATAATTTTCAATACAACACGTTTAACTTGTTTTGAGCTAATTATCAGTATTGGCTGAGCTTTATTGAAGGCTTGAATAATTTGTTTTCTCTCTTTCTGTATGTTTTGTCAATCTATTTGCACGATATCTCGAAGACGAAATGACCTATAGACTGGTGAATATCACTACATGCGATTTGGGTGAGCATTAAGGAATGTTTTATGTTGGACTTAAGGATAACCTTAATAGCAAAGAAAAAATGGATGAATAAATAAATTTTAAAGAAATTAAAGTCACCCATATGAGATTAAAAAATGTACCACATTAACACATGCAGTCTAAATATCCTTAAATTTACAACATCTTTATAGTGACTTAGAGTCTAGACTTTTACTGTTTAAACACCTATATGAGAAACACCGATACGAAACTCAATTAAATTGAAAAAATCTTAATATATCAAGTGACATGTTGAAAGAGATATGTTTAGAAGATTTTAAATTTTGCACCAAACTTCACTTATAAAAGAATGTGTTCTATGATGAGTTATTTTCATATAAACCCTTTTTTGTACAATCATGTTTATATCTGTCCGTAGGACATCTCGAGATTGAAATGGGCTATGAATAAACTTTGCATACAACCCCAGCAAAGCTTGTTACTACATGTGTGCGAATATTTTTAGAGCAAGATGTAGAATAAATAGATTTGTAAACAAACTAAAAATAAATAATCATATTATATGACATTTTTACTCAATGATTAAATAGAGAATATAAATAGAGAATACAAGTAATAGACTAGCACTTTAGTAGTGGAAATCAGTGACAAGATATGATTGAGTGCAAGATTTTGTTGTAGAACATTTTCTACTAATAAGTCGTCGGAACTTCTATTGTGTGTGAATATTGCTATAAAACCTAACTTAATGATAACAAAATGTGTATGTATTTAAGTTAATCTATAAGTTAGTTTGTGAAGGATTTCATTCTAAGACTTTAAGTTTTCCGTGAAATTTCATTACTAATTTCAAAAATGAATATTATATTGGTGCATGTAAAACCGTGGACATTTAGTGAGCTTATTAAGATGGTGCAATTTCTCTTTTCTCTGCAGCGAGAAGAAGAAATTGTATTTACCGTTTGTGCGAAATTGTATTTTCCGTTTGTGGTTCATCGCCAAATCTATCTAACCACACACAACTAGAGCCCGTTACGCGATACAGAGTGTGGCACAATTCTACCCTGTTTACGTAACTGCTTTAACAAATATCCCATAATCTTAGTTTCTTTTATCTTTCGCTTATCTGAAGACCTATAAAAGTTCTCGGAATCGGATATTATGATAACTTTGGGATTTTTTAAAAAATTTAAAGATAAGTTAAGTTTTAAAGTAAAATTTATCAGGACGTGAATAATAAAACTCCAAAGGCAATTCTCTTTCATCACGAAACCTCAGCGACCACTACTGATTTCAATCCAACTTGAACGTCTCAGAAAATAGCGAATCCTTACTTAATGCAGTTTCTCAAAAATTATTGAATTACAACACTGGATTCCTAATTTTCAACTAAATCATAACTGCTTTATTGTCTAAATCATTGAACTAAATATTTTATTACAAGCAGGGGATTTGACAAATATTTATGATACATTTTTATAAATTTCACAGTATTAAATAAAAAAAAAAAAAACTATTATTCCGGCGATTCCTCTTCATTTCTTTTGAGTAGGTCTTTAAAATATGCAAATGCAAGAAAGTCAATAGTTTTTTAAACAAAGTTAATGAAAGAAGTGAAATTCTTCTTAGAGAAAGAAAAGGATCGCTTTAAAACTTACATAGAGAGGTTTAAGCTCATAATTTTTTTTGTAAGATTTTTAAGGTTATGAAAAGGGAATCTCTTAATATTGTTATATTTTTATCAAAAGGGCCGTCGTATAAAATCTCTATCCTTGTTATGAATTTATAGTATCAACATTGCGCACTATAAATTACGAAACTAAAGACAATAATTACGATAAAAATTACACTACTATTATAAAATGTAATTTCTAATTTAATTTACTTATCGCATCAGAAATTATTTTTGTTTGCTACATCATCACGCTCTAGGGAAAAGCAAAGCCTGTGTGCTGCAAATTTAATAGAACTCCTAGTTTAGAACTAATGCGCCAAATTGGTGCCACCGTTGTTTGTCGCCAGATACTACCCCAGGCTCTCACACGTGGTAATTACATTCGTATTGTTTATATATATTTTTTCTCTTAAGCAGCAAACATTTATATCTTTTATAATAAATGAATTTATTTTTAATCATACAAACGTCTCAACACAATATATTAAAACACTGAAAATAGTAACTCTACTGTCAGAAATACGACAATTACTTTAGTTTATGTCATGTTTTTAGGTAAAAATCTGTAAGTAAAACATTGATAAAATATTAGAAAAAGTCAAACATTATAACATTAGGGCATTTATAAAGAATAAAGTTTAGTCAATACTATATGATGGATAGTTTATGATTGAAATTTATGTTGTAAGTTAGATCATTAGGGAGTTGTTTTGTCAACACATTGCATTAACAAGGTGCTCTACTAATTGCTACAAGTAATATAAATGGCATTGTAGAATCTATTATTAAAGTTACAAGGCTATTATAGCTAAAAACTGATTTGGTCATTCAGTTCTCTCGAGTAAGCAAGACAATATAGGCATTATTTGATGGATTGCTTTTTATTGGATCAGAAGTCTCTCTCTTGCTAGGACATAGCTAGTAAGGGGTAATTTAATAATTATAGTTCTTTGTGGTAGTTTATTCCGGATTCCATAAAAGGTTGGTTATAACTCCGGATCTTTTTATATTAAAATATATCTTAATTAATTAATATCTTAAATTGGCCTTTCCTTTCAACAAAGAATTGTCTTATTTAGAACTATGTTATTCCTCTAACGCCTATAGCAGTTCAAATGCATCAGTGCGTTTAATATTATAGCAAATTATAAGTTTGTGTTGATAAAAACACCGCATGAAAATAATCAGGCTCTTGAAAACAAAATTGGTCTGATTTTGTACATGCAATATTATCTAATGCACGATATCACTAATGCCACGCAAACTTCCGAATTGTGTAGCTGGCAAATAATGCTAGACACGTAGCTGTTGGTAATGATAAAAACTTGTACAACTTTAGTTTCTATTGTCTGTAGATAAAAATATTGCTGTACGGTGATTGTAAATTTCAAAATAAGAACCGGGTCATAAGTACGGTAATCAAATTAAATCGACACTAACTTTATTCATAAATATATCATTCTTGTGATTGTATTATTTTTCATGAATGGAAACCACTACGCTTTTATTCATTTCACAAGTTCCTGTGTTTGCTACTAAATAATATTGACGTTCCAGAATGTCTTTTCTAATTCATTACAAAATAGCAGCTAAGTTCATGGGCGTTATGCGTTTAATATTTCCTAAAACGACCAAGGTTTTCTAGTGTAAGCGAACTTTTTTGTCATGTATGCACACAAAATTAGTTGTAGACACTCTTTATTGCACGTTTTCTGAAATGTACTCAGCAAGTTATACAATGGGTAGCAATAAACCATGATGTGGATAGAGGTACGATGTCTTTAGGTTTTATGGATATCCCAGTTTCTCTTAGAATTAATTAAATTAATCAATATTCCCATATTAAAACCTACAGAGTTATGTAATAAGTGTATAATACTAAACTGTTATTGTTAAAGGTTCATCAAATGTAGAAAATACCTAATTGCAACATAAAGTAAACATATGTTCCACCTCTGGAGTGTTTAGGGATGGATGAATACCCGAAGGATAATCACACCTTGATTACGTTGACACAGGATCTTGGCGTGACACTTAATCTGAAATAATTGTTCCTCTGCAGTATTTTCACTGCGAAAGAATTGAAGTAATCATTTAGCAAATAACATTTAGTTAATAGTTGGTTATAATATTGGAGGTAAATTTAAATATAATACATGTAAAATACAATTAATTAAAGAAAACAAAGGTCTGTATTTGTGCATAAACAATATATTATCAGAGAGTAGAACAAAACATTAAATCTACCTGGATGTTCTTGTAGTCAACAGTTCCTAATATAGTCCGGTCAATTTAACCCAAAAATAGGTGTAACCTTGTATTAATTTCCAGGAAGCTGAAAATTTGCATAGGTCTTTGAGACACCATTGTTATAAAGTTGTGAAAAGTCCCCATCGATCCTATGTCAGCAAAAAATGTGTTTTTGAATTTGTCTGCGAAACGGTTAGTTTTATGATAAAACTATGTCATACATTAATTTTAGATCATGCAATTATATAAAAAAATAGTCATTGCACTTTTTTCCATAACACTAAAAATTTTTTAGAATAAAACAATTACAGAACTTTCTTACGCTTTATTGTCTATAACAAAGATGAATAAGCTGCTTATGGTATAATTGGGCTAATGTAAGTCAAACTATAAGTCTGCGTGAATAATATATTTATATTGACCGGTAACTCTGAGAATATGATGTTAAAAAAATGAGTCCTTGATTTTAAGGGACATTTTATTACGTTGTATTGTCTATAATAAAGGGTGATTAAAAAAGAGTGCCGGTTTTGATATATCAAATTATGAGATTTATGTTAATGAAAATCTGAAATCAAATACATAAATATGTTTATCTAACCTTCCGATTTCATGTATGAAAAATAATGTCATGCATATGTCCTCCTCTGCTACGCTGGCACGCAACAACTCTGTCCATGAAATTAGCCATGACTGCACAAGTTTCCACTTCAATTTGGCCGACAACTCGTCAATTTCTTCCTTCAACTCATTGATGGTTCGGGGTTTATTGGCATAAACTAATGACTTTAGATAGCCCCAAAGATGAAAGTCACAAGGTGTTAAGTCACACGACCTTGGTGGCCATTGATGGTCGGAATTACGAGAAATGACGCGATCCTGAAAGCGGTCACGGAGCAACACAATTGTTTCACGGGCAGCGTGGCAGTTTGCACCATCCTGCTGAAACCATAACTGGTCAATGTCTATGTTATCCAAATGAGGCCACAAAAACTCCCTAATCATCATACGGTATCGGTTTCCATTCACTGTCACGGCTTGCCCTTCCTCATCTACAAAAAAATAAGGGCCGATGACGCCGCCCGACCAAAAGCCACACCAAACTGTCACTCGTTGTGGACACATTTCCCTTTCGTTAATCATGCGAGGGTTTTCTGAACCCCAGATACGGCAGTTCTGTTTATTAACAAATCCATTCAATTGGAAGTGCGCTTCATCACCGAAGATGATATTCATTACGAAGTTTTCTTCCTCCTGCGAATTTCTCAATACCCAATCAACAAACTGTCGTCTCTTCTGGTGATCTGCCACTTTCAATTGTTGCATCAGCTGAATTTTATAGGGGTGATATTTGAGATCATACCGAAGAATTCTCCGTACATAAGAACATCTTAAACCCAATTGTTGGGAACGGCGATGTATTGATTTCGCTGGGCTAACAGCCACATTGTCACGAACCACATCAATGTTCTGTTCAGTTCGGGCACAACGACGACGTCCAGAACATTTGAGGTCGACTGTTGAACCCGTTTCTTGAAACTTTTTCATTATTCTGCGTACTGTTGATTCATTCGATGCTTCATTACGTCCTAGAGTACCGCGAAGTCGCCTAACAGTAGCCGCATAACTCTCTCCACTCTGATAAAACGTTATCACTATTAACACTCATTGTGCACAAGTACACTTCTCCATGGTTAGACACAGAATTCACTAATGAGAGAAATATCAGCTGCGTCAACAATCGGAATGCAGTCAGAAATAGAATAAAGGTCAAACATTGTTGCCAACCGATAAAATAAAATTTACTGGTCATTTCAAAACCGGCGCTCTTTTTGAATCACCCTTTATGTACACGTTTCCTTGGCACCTGTGAGGTACCTTGCGCGTTTTTTTATGTCGATTCTCCAGTTAGCCTATTCCACAATCTATTCCAGTAAAATCTTATGGATTGTTTGGTTATTTTTCTACTTGACACTCGTTGCACTCTCTTTAGAGTGGTCGTTGCTTTAGAGTGGTCGTTGTCGATTAGGTACAGCTCGATGGACAAGTTCCGTTATACTTGTAAACATATTTTATTCGACATCTTCATCGTCATTAATTATTTCTTCTTCTTCCCCTCCATCACTCTCTCTCTCTCTCTCTCTCTCTCTCTCTCTCTCTCTCTCTCTCTCTCTCTCTCTCTCTCTCTCTCTCTGTTGTGCCGTGTCTGCCGTAAAGTGTGCATCTAGTGTTTCGCTGCTGACCTGGTAACCTAACCTATATTTTCAGCATCTCGATTTGATTATTTGATTGTTTATTTATTCTTTCACGATTATTTGGAACTTTATTTTATAAGGCTAACTGTTAAATAAATTGCTGTTCATAATGAACTGTAAACATTGCTCGAAATCTATTGACATGTCACACAGCAATTTTCTTACTTGCTCTCGGTGTAGTAATCTGTTTCACTTTGCTTGTATACTGAACATGACCGTGGATGATTGTAAATTTATCCTTACAAGTAATTCTATTTGGAAGTGTGATCCGTGTAACGGCTTAAAAGTTACTAGAGGGGATAATACCCCTATAAAGTTGTCCAGTGATAAGTTAAAGCCTAAAAGTAATAATGATTCTGATTCAGAATCTAATAAAAGTAGTTCCATGAAAATTGCATGTTTAAAGTGCCTGAAAGGTTTTTCGTACAACGCTTACAGAGCTGTTTGCCATAAATGTGACGCCAATTTACCATTTTAAGTGTGCAGATATAACTAAGGACAATTATTCTAAATTACAATCTCAATGGCCCTGTCTTGCATGTAAGGACAAGGACGTTGGCAGTTCCAGCGCAAGTTCGTTATCTGTACTATCAGATAAGATAGCGGCAAGTGTTGGGGGATTACGTAATGGGGCAGTCACATGAGATATCGGTACCGGTCATTGACCCTACGGGCGAGATATCATTGAAACAGCTGTTTACTGAAATTTTAAACTTAAGAAGCGAAATAAGACAATCCAATTTGGAGATCACTAATTCTTTGAACACGTATGGTGAGTGGCTAGTCGAAAACGGTAAGAAGATGGAGGAACTGAGCAAAGCAGTATTAAAAACGGCTGCAGATATCGAAGATTTGCAACAAGAAAATATTAATTTACGTAAATCCAACGCTGATTTAACTGTTAAGGTTGACAACATTGGAACAGGCTACTAGGGAAAATGTTGTCGAGATCTATGGCGTACCATTTAATGCAAAAGAAAATTTAATCGATATTTTAAGCAAGATTTCACAGGTGATTGGTTTTGATTTCAATAGAGACATGTTAGACAACTGTTATCGTTTCGGGGCTGTGTCAGGACGCTCGGGGGCAATCGTGGCAAAATTTGTCCGTAAGCTGGATATGGAGGGTTTTCTAGAGAAGAGACGACAGAAGAGAAACGTTAGTTCCCGGGACCTGGGTTACATGGCAGGCGAGTCCACACCGGTGTACGTGAACGAGGAGTCTTACAAAGGCGAAGAGACTGTTGCTGAATGCGGCGCGTCAAGTGAAGGCAGATAAACATTACACTTTCCTGTGGGTGAAGAATGGGCGAATTTTTATGCGGAAGAATCAAGGGGAGCGTTATGTAATCATCAACTGTGAAGCTGACCTTCAAAGACTCATTTGACTTTATTCGTCCTGCTGTACACTGTCTATTTGTATGTTTAGTTTTAAGTTGCACTCGAAAATGCTATTTATATGTTATACCTCTCAAACGTCACACTATTTGTATACTTGTTATGTATTGTTTTTGTTCTGTCTTTATTTATATGAAGCGTACATTATTTATGGTGTAATATTTTTTTTCTTCACTGATGATGGAAACAAATGAAATTTTGAATGAAAGCATGAATTCTTTAAATGAAACTTAAAAGTTATTTTTGTACGTCTAAAAAAAACGTTAAAGACTGCACATGTCAATGATGAAAGTTTGAGAGCACACAGAGAATCCTTTCCTTCAGTTATTCAATGATAAACATGTTTGATATTATAGTAGCTACCGAAACATTTTTAGATCCAGTTATGCAATCAGCACCTTATATGATCGATGGGTATAATATAATAAGGCATGACAGAGAAGGAAAAGAAGGAGGGTGGCATAGCTGTATACCTTAGAAGTAATCTTAGTTATAGAATAATAGCCTCATCCGACTCTAGATATAGTAAGAAAGTAGAGTATATTGTGTTAGAAGTTACGTGTGTCTGGAAATTGTTGTTATGTGCAGTATATCGCCCCCCAAAAGCATCTGGAATGGCCGAGCTGTTTGATATTGTAGCTAATTTGTTGCCCACACATGATAATTTATTGATGTTAGGTGATTTTAATACTGATCTCAGCTCTAATAGAATTTTTGCTGATAGAACCGCATTATTGAATCATGTTGAAGCTCTTAATTTAAATATTTTACCATTGAATGCAACCTACCACTTACCTAATAGCGATACACTGTTGGACTTAATTATAGTAAATGATGTAAATAAGGTAAAAAAGCATGGTCAGTTGGCTGTTTCAGGGATTTCTTACCATGAATTGATTTATGTAGAATTAAATTTAAGAATTAAGTTAAAATGTAAATAAGAACAGATTAGTTATAAGAGATTTTAAGCATGTGAATATCATTAATTTAAAAAATGAATGTTTAAATACGGATTGAGGCAATGTGTATAGTAGTAATAATATTGATGAAATGGTAAATATGGTTGAGGAGAGATTGTTGGAATTATTTAATACATTTGTACCTGAACGAGTTATCCGTAAGAAAAGAAAGCCATGTCCTTGGATAGATGAAGTTCTGAAAGGGTTGATGACACAAAGAGACTCTAAATATAAGCGTTATGTTAGAACAAAAAATGTCGGGGACTGGGAAGAGTACAGACAGTTAAGAAATAGAATTAAGAGATTACAGAGAGATGCCAGGAATCGACATTTTCGTTCGTTACTAGAGGAACAAAAATCGGGCAAAGATTTATGGAAGATTTTAAATAGTCAGGGTGCTGGTAAGGAAAAGAAACATATTTCAGACCCTATAGTTAACATCAATGACCTTAATAACTATTTTTGTGGTGTTAATAATGGTATAGACGATAACCTGATTGAATATTACAAGAGTAAGAGAGAACTAGGAGAGACTCATAATAATTTTGTGTTTACTAATGTTACTGTAGAATTAATTCATAGTGAGATTAAAAACATTTCCTCTAATGCAGTGGGAAATGATGGCATACCATTTAAAATTCATAAAATTGGTGTATGATGAAATAAAATATGTTTTATCTTACATTTTTAACTACTCACTTAATAATAGTGTTTATCCTAGTCAGTGGAAGAGAGCATTAATTCTGCCATTACCAAAGATAGATAATCCATTAGAATGTAAACACTACAGGTCTATAAATATTCTGTGTGTTCTAAGGAAAATTCTTGATAAGCTTGCATATAAACAGGTCAGCGAATATGTTAATGTAAATAATATCCTGTTCAAATACCAGTCTGGTTATCGCCCTGTATACAGCACTCAAACTGCCCTGATCAGAGGAAGTTAACAATATTAATGCTCTTGGACTTTAGTCGAGCTTTTGAGTGTGTCAACCATAGGCTACTATTGTCTGTACTCGAATCGTATAATTTTGATGACATAGTTCTTAAGTGGTTTTGCTCTTATTTAGTAGATAGAGTTCAAAGAATTAAAACTCAAAGTGGTATACTGTCTGAATGGAGGTGTAACCGTGTAGGGGTGCCTCAGGGGGGTCAACAATGTCCGCATTGTTATTTAGTTTGTACATAAATAGAATAGATGAACCAATTACTTTTTGTAAGACAATGTTTTATGCTGATGACATGCAAATGTACACACACTGTCAGTTGGATGAAATTAATATTGCTGTTGACCGCCTAAACGCTGATCTTACAATGTTATATAAGTGGTGCACTGACCATGGGCTAAGCCTGAATGCAGCTAAATGCAAACCCATAATATTAGGAACACCTCGTCTTTTATCTCGTGTTAACATAAATGAGATTTTACATGTAAAAATAAATGGGTTTGCACTTAATTATGAGCATGCTGTTGTTAACCTAGGTGTTAGATTATGTAATACGCTGTCATGGTCGGAGCAAGTTAACTATATTCACAAGAGAGTATACCAAAGTTTGTATAGGCTTAAGAGGCTATGTTTCAATCCAACTGTACATATAAAAAAATTGCTTGTATCTACCCTTATCTTTCCATGTTTAGACTATTCCAATGCCGTATTTTGTGATATAAACAATGAACAACTACAGAAGCTACAAAGGGCACAGAATGCGTGTATTCGTTATATTTTCAATTTACCAATAGATGAGCATATTACTGTTTATTTTAAAGATCTATGTTGGTTAAAGATAAATGAAAGAATTGAGTACAGTGTTCTGTTACAAATGTATAAAATTTTGATGTTTGAAAATCCAGATTATTTATTCCATCAATATATAATGATGAACCGTGTGCATGGTAGGCAAACAAGATTTAGTAATTTAACTTTTACAATTCCCAATTCATAGAACAGTAATATATAATAAGTCTTATCATGTAAGTAGTATAAGATTATTAAACAACTTGGATGACAATATTAAATATGCTCCTAGTGTAGCTTTGTTTAAAAAAAGGCTAAAGAATCATTTGTTGGCTAGATATGATTAACTACTGCATCATTTTGTAAACATAATATGTGCATGTATATATATATATATATATATATTATAATAAATAAATAAAATTTAACTTAGGTACCATGTAAATATACTTGTTTTTGTGCTGTTTTTCTTTTCGTGTTGTACGAATTATAATGAATATTTATTAAACTATTTATTGTGTATGTTTAAATCCATGTGTTTTTGTAAATTGATTGCTGTGTTTATGTTAGTTTGAGAGGAATTTTTATTGCATGTAATACTTGAATTCTATTTATAATTTGTAATGTTTCTAACTGTTAAATGATTATACAAAACTAAAAAAAAAATATGTTTATTATTAATAATATTTTGAATGTATCATATAATTGTGTACTGCAGGATTAAATTAGTAACAATCATGCAATGTAAAGGTATAGTCATAAAAGCTGCTTGGTATACAGTGTAACATTGCTTATAAGTAATGGATGTTTGAGGCACGACTGAAATGAATAAAAAAATTGTAAAATGTTTGGGGCCTGTCCTGGCGGAAGAGTGGAGCATTGGTCTAAGCCAGGGCAGGTAAAATAAAGAAATTGTCAAATTCTCTCTCTCTCTCTCTCTCTCTCTCTCTCTCTCTCTCTCTCTCTCTCTCTCTCTCTCTTTCTCTCTCTCTCGATGAGAAAATCTTCTTCTCCTTGAGTTTCAAAATTTGATCACGATTGGCCTTGAAAAGTGGTGCACGCTAGTGAACAAAATAAGCCTACTTTCTTGCAGCCGAATCTTAAGTTACACTCCTTTTTTAATTTACAAAAATAGAATTAAGCAGGTTTTAAGGTGCAGCTGGAAGAAGCGTGTGGATTCGTTGAAATGCATTATTGGCATGCTTCCAACTTCATTGTTCTGGGTCTAGTTGATTACCAAGCCACCCTGAACCTGATAAATATCCACTGACGTCCTTCAACTTTACTTATCAGAACGTCTAACCGAAATCTGGCTATTTAGATCTTCAAAGATATTACCTGGTAGGGCTTAATGAGAATGATCGATGGCTACCGATTAAATACCTTCCCAAAGAATTGCTGCTCTGCCTCAGCTGCTAGGACCTTCAATCGCTCTTCTTTGCTTTTAGGCTTTTTCTTTTCACTCCAAGCTTGATTGATATATAATAAATTGATTTGACCTTGAATAAAATTTTTGCAGACATGAGATCGATGGGAATTTTAAAAATTTTATAAAAATTGTGACCCTAACATCAATGCAAATTTTCAACTTTCTGGGAATTTTTGCAAGGGTCAATATCTAAATTGACCTGACTAATATATTACGTCTTCCGACAGTTTATATTTACAAAACTGTTAGCTGATATTTACTTTCGAATAAAAAGGCTTGCCTACCACCACTTGATGACGATAGCTTGGAGCGGTATTTTTGTTTTCGATTCTTATACACGCTAACTTTCGAATGAGTTAGCTAATAGGATTGAAATTTTGTTGTAACCTCCGTTCCCAACTTCTTCTGTATATAAAATAAAAATTGTGAAATTTGGTATATTGCAAGTCGCTATTCGAGCCAGGATATTATATTGATCGCTAGGCCTTCCACACTGCACCAAAAATTTATCATAAATTTATAGTTGTAATAAAATATAGCATAAAATAATATCGGAAATTCCTTTAGTTATTACTCTAGATATAGCTCTTATTGTGATTTCAAACGAAACATAGTTATTTATATGATTTTCATAAAAAAATCTGTTTGTATTATTTAAGGTACTGCTTGGTTTCTATTTTATTAAGGCACAAAGTATTAACATACAAGAAAGTCATTATATCTCAAAATAATTTAACTACGGCACAGTTACAGAAAAGTGTACACAAAATAAAAGGATATTGACTACTGAGAGACTCATCCATTACAACCAAAAATATGGCGGAAGGTTGATAAATCACATAACTGCGTGTCCTAGAATATGTCTTTCACTTATCCAGGCGTAAAGATTGTTACAATGCTTTCTGGATTTCCTAATTTTATCCCTTAAAGGCTTACCCTCTTCCATGGATAATTTGGTAAAAAGTCGTAAACGGTGTATGTATTAAGGGGGTTCGGTATGCCCTATCCCTTCCCATGTTAATTTTGGCCCAATTTTATGTACCTTTTCTCAGAAACCTTTAAAGATATCATCATCAAAACCTTAGGACACTACTATTTAAACCTTTGTTAAACATTTTAGAGCGGAAGACATTATAAAATCTATTTTTAAATTAATTTTATTAAGCATTAAAAATTATAATTATAAATTATTTTACAAAAAATTTATAAAATTTTTAATTTACAAACAAATTAAATAAAAACTTCTTTTTTTAAACTTTTTTCCGCTCTAAATGTTAACATAGGTCTAAATAGTAGTGTCCTAAAGTTTGATGATGATAGCTTTAAAAGGTTTCTGAGAAAAAGGTACATAAAATTGGCCAAATTAACATGGGAAGGATAGGGCATACCGAACCCCCTTTTTCAATTAATTCCAACTCGTATTTATATTGAAGTATAAGTCGAGTTATTTTCTGATTCAACCAAATTTACCACTGGTTGAACAAAGTTATTTTCGTTCTTATGTTTAAAATAACTATAGTAATTGATTTACTTATATTTTTGAACCAGAAAACTAGTGCGATTCGAAACATTAAATAGGCCATACAAAGAAAGAAATTCTAAATTTAAAAATTCTTGTGTTAGTGGCATGCTGTAATGAAACAATCTTGAATTTTACTTTACGAAAACAATATTAAACATTACTTCACCCCTTATGTTCAGTCTAGGAATTATACAATAAGCGTCATCTTAAATATCACATTATTATGCTTTCGGTTAATTCTTGCTTATAAAGTGTACTCTGTTTAAGTACTTAAACTATACATTTAAGATTTCTTAACAATTAATATATAACTTTTGAAACATTCCTAGAGAAACCTTTCGCTATTTACTAATTATATTTTTAACAAATAACAAATATCATTTTTGTATAGTTTTGGCAAGTTCAAGTCCAAATTTAATTTTTTTTACTTTTTGGTTATGTTTAAGATAACCAAAAACACATCGTACATCGTAAGATTAAAAATCTGCTGTAGAACAAACAACCTTGAAATTTTTCAAGTAGGAACAATAAGTGGCATGCACTTTTGCAGCCTTATCTTTTCCTATCGTCATGGGAGATGTATATTTTTTTAAAGTATGTGAATACACACTCCACACAATCCTTTATCTTTACTTATACAGTGTTTTGTTGTTTCTTTTATTTAAAACTATGTAATATAAGATTTTTTAGACTTTTCCCTGACTAACCAATACAAATTACAAATAATTAAAGCACTTTTGGATTTGTGTTGCCTATATATTTATTATAAGACATATACCATTATTTTTTATTTTAACATAACGTGTCCTTATGTGGCGATAAAAAGATAGCCTCCACTTAGTCTTAAAGTGCAAACGAAGGACTATCTAGTCTTAGGCTTCACCATGGAATTTAAAAAGACTTAATCGTGGTTCATACTCAATTTATTATTGATATTATTAAAACCTGTTTCAATGATCAATTGCAACTGATGCTATTGCATTTTAAATAATTAACCCTTTTATAGATTTTCAACGTAATATTAGGTCCCCCACCCCCCCCCCCCCCCACCCCCCCCCCCCCCCACCCCCCCCCCCCCCCACCCCCCCCCCCCCCCACCCCCCCCCCCCCCCACCCCCCCCCCCCCATCTAATAGAAGTTATTTATAAAAAATTTGATATACATGTGTATAAAAGTATTTTTGTGTCTTACAACTTTTTACAAAGTGACAATTTGTATTGAATAGATCCAAATTTTGTAATATTTCACAGCCTGTTGTTACATTCTAACAATAGTTTATAATAATATATTTTCTTAAAAAATTTAAATTAAATATAAATATATAAAATGTGTTGACAATGTTCTGAATTAATTTTTATTATGACTGTATGAATCTACCAATTGAAATACATATAACAAATATTTAAAAGCACACTAATTTCAAAATTTATTGTCTAGTTTTTACTGAATTTATGACATTTCTTAATGATTTGAAGCTTATTTGATAAGAACCATACTAACATTTTATTTCATTTTGTGGTTTACAAATGAAAAAAATATGTTACTGGGCTAAGATTATGCATGATCACAGAAAAATATTTTAATTCAATACTGATTCCAATACTTAGTGACTTCGCATGATTATTAGCTAATAACATAGTTCATGAGTTTATTTAAGCTAATTGTTTAGTAAGCCAACGAGATTATTTTAGCTATTGTCATAAAAACCATAAAAAACTTTCCTAATTGACTGATCCAGTATACAGGTACGTGTGTTAACGATTTACTCACAAATTAATTCGTAAAAAATGCTCCTATATTTAATAATTTTATGCCAAATAAATACATGTTCTAAATTATAAAAATATATGGTACTTATAATGTATAAAACTTTTTTGTTACTATTCCGTTGTAATGTTATTATTTATTAAATTATATTCAGTAATAACTCAAATAAAATTTAAAATAAATTAAAAAGGTTTATGGTAACTAATTTACATAAATAATGTGAAACTAATTTGATCAAATAAAACTAGAGAGATTTATAAACAATAATGCTGACCGAAGCCTGTACCATTAGTGTTCAACTCTGCAAGGAGTTCTGTACATATACAAATTGATTATTTTACATGACCAGTAATGTTAGATAATGATAAAAAGCAATTGTTTGCACATACTAATTTTTAGTTTTAGGATATTGTGTAGTAAAATGTATATTCTAGATATTGTGGCTAAAACAGAAATAAATATCAAAACACCATGATGCAAAGAAAACGATTAGTAAAACCCCAGACTAAGAAATAACCAGTAATAATTTTGTTTAAATTAAATTCATTATAATCATCTTAAGAACTGGTGTTTTCATTATGGAAGTACAGATAGTAGAGAGATATATTTTCATTATTAGTGTATTATAATAGTTTAAGAAGTTTATGTTTGCAGATATATCTGTACTGAAATAGGTATAATAACTAATATTCACGCCACAGCTATACTATATTATAGTATATACTATAATTCACATTATTTCAACGAATTTTTAAACAACTAAACTGTATCGACTAAGAATTTTTGGATAACAGAGCAAGGGTATCAGCTCTGAATTGTAATAAAATTATTTATTTACTCGAAAATTTTTTTTATTGCCTAATTCATAAGCTAAAATTGAGAGATCCCAACAATTCTCGTGGATTCCTTTTGTTGATGGTATAGGTCTAACACAAAAATTCGCTACGCAATAAACAAATGAAATTGTTCTGTCAAATAGTATTTGTTTTCTGGAAGTATTTACCCGAATAGGTGTTCGCAATATAATAAAGATCTTCCTATGGCTTAACCATTTTATGAAACTGAAATTTTATTTGTATGAAATAATTTACCACGAAAATATTATAAAAGCTTGATAAAAATATCAAAATGTGATGTCGTCGGTATGCAAGAGATGCTCCCAGCACTGAGAGGTATCTACAATGACGTGCTATAATCGCTCAATTATCCTGTTTAAATTCACCAACAGGTCAGACCTATTCAAGAAAATAACAGGTCCTCCAACAATTAACACAAACAAGCGTAGATCTAATCTCCACAGAAGCGTATCCTGTCGATAACCATCTCGCTTCAAACTGAACTTAATATACTTTTCCTTAAAATCCGCCGACACCATTAGTGGTCCTTGTTAATTACCAGTCTCCAGACGTCTTTGTCCTGGCGAAGACAATGTTCCCTATTCCCCTTGATTACTCCTAAGATAAAACCTTCTTCTCCAAGATATTTTCTAATTAAGTTTCAAAACCTTAGAATTGCTGCCAGCGTACAAAGGGATCCTTTACAACTTCTTAAAAATAAAATTATAAATCCAGAGATACTAGAACAGACTAGACACATTCGTTTGACTTTGATTCAAAGTATACTAATTTTTGTTAAATTTTTTATTTCCAATCGTTTCAAGAAAAAAAATAAGAAAAATGTCACTGAAAATTGTTTGCCTTACACTTGCTCATCCGTTGGGTGTGCAGTATAGGAAATGTAAGGTCTTCATTAAGAAGAGTGAAGTTAGTGTTGAATTTTAGTGTTATGCATTGATTCTATAATTCTTAAAGTATACAATTTTAACTGCCCTGCGAGGACAGTTACTGAATTATACAACCAAATGTAAGAAATAGAGTTCAAATCTTGCTATTAATTTAAATTTCAATACGACAAATTCTATATGCTAATATTCAACGTACATACCTGATTAAATTAATACCAACATTTGAATTTTATCCTATTGTTATATTTAATTGCTTTTAAAGTTATGTAAGAGGATTGGTTTCAACCGAAGGAAGGCAAAAAATTGTCATTTTAATTAATGGCAGTTTTAAATTTGATTCTCTTCTATTTATTAGATATAACGCGGTAAGAGGATAAAGTTCAAAGGAAGAGAAAAGTTGAAAATGAATTATTTTGCATTGTTTATTACCAGTAAAAACCGATGTTTTGACATTTAATATTTTCATAGTTAAACATACTTCACACAAATAGAATATAAAATATTTGTAATATTTTGTGAATAAAACTTGGGAAATTTTATTCTTACTTGCTGCACAATAATATCTTTCTTTCATCAATCTCAGAGAAAAAGAAGAAATTTAAATTTTACCAAAATGTTTTTATAAAATGAGTGAGTAAACTAAGTTAGTGTGGTGTTAAACGTTTTATATCACAAACAGTTACTCCTCAATCGGTTTCTTAGAACTTCTACTTCATTTCCAATTTCTATTTAAAATATTCTAAAATTATCCTTTAGTGTAAACGTGATCAGTTTGTATGTCAGTAAAGCCAAGGGTGCTTTTTTGAGATTAATAGCCTAAATGTAATGATAGTAAGTGGATATTTAGGGATCTTGATCATGACACAATATCATAGGTTAGTTTAACTGTTGAAATTTATGAAACATATTTTCTACTATACATTTAAGTTTTGAATCAATTCGTTAGTCAATAAGTGTGATAGCATTTTGTGTTTTAATGGTTGCTTATTATAATAGATATTGTTGTACAAAGCATTTCCATCTGACCGAAAGTGCACTTCAAACGTGGCATATATCCTTATACTCCATTAGTTGCCCGATGGTTTCTAAAGTAGTAAATTCTTCTTATTTAACTGTTAACTTATAGAGACAGAGATGATTTGGCCTTGAAATTACTAGCACAATATTGAACGATCCGTGATTGATAAAACTCTTCCAATAACTTCTGAGATCATCAGAACAGCTTATGAGTCCATAGTTGTAAAACTTTTGTAATTACTGCAGGAAAAGATTGTGGAGAAATAGATAACAGCTATATATCTTCCTCACTCATTTTGTACCTGTGATGATATATAACTAGAATTAAATGTTGGGCATGCCAAAATGCGAGACTTTATTGGCTGTAAAACGTTTTCTGATGACAATAAAACAGATCCGCAACAAACCCAGGAGCAATTACCTCACGTTAACAGCCCATAAAGTTCGCTTTCAGACCAATAAAACTATTTGGTAGCAATAAAGTCAGACTTTAACTCAAGGTTATGTCGATGACTTAGACGTTTGATAAGCATATCAATCTTATCTTTCGCAAGTCTCTGACCCAATAGTTTGTTATCGTATTGGATTGGCATTTTATTTCTTACATTCAGTGAGTTTTCAATTGTGACGTGATGAAATACTTATACAATTTTTTTTTCAATATACTTTTAAAAATTTCTCAAAATTTGGTCCGTTCCAAGAAATGATCTTTCTACTCCATGAAATGACTATTTCGTATCAACTGAGTTTTTGATATGTCAAGTGAAAAGGGATACCTAAGAGTGTTTTATGCTATTATTCCTGTTTTATTATCAATTTTGTTAACTTATTAACTTTTTGTTCATAATAATTCTTCAAAATATATGTGTGTGATTTAATAACAATTTCAACTTTTTACTTCTGTCTTATAATTGCTAAAACCATTTGGACTTGAATATTCACTGATTAGATCAGGTTAATTTTAATTAAACTTATTTGCAACTATTTCATGTCTGATTGAACGTGGCCTTTTAATGTGCAGTTGTATAATTATAAAAAAACATACAATGGAAACGATATTAAAAATGGTGTAATGGATTTTATAATCTTAATGTTGATTAAAATATACAATATCAGTATCTTAAACTTACATGACGGAATCTTAAAATGTAACAGCTCATATTGTGCTCATTGAGCTTCATTTTATTACATATAAATACCATTCGCTTACATTATAACTCCTGAGTATACTTGCATATATTCCACTGGAACCCCCTAAGTCCTAATAATTAATTATAAATAAGTATATTTACAATTTATCGCATTTAATATTACTTTATAAAACAAACGTTAACTAATGATGTACAATCAAAAATCAAGGAATGAAATAATAATTTAAACAAAATTGATTATGCTCTCCTATGTAAAAATATAAATATGTATATCCATTTGCTCTCTAGTTATTTACACTGTGTCTGGAATGAATGTGTTACGGATGTTTAAGGCAACATTGGAACCATCTCGTAACTCTTACCGACATTATCTCGGTTGAAAAGCCATTCGGAGATCGTAGAATAATCAAACCTTTGCAGTTACCACATACAAAGAACTACTAAAACTCTTTGAGTCCATACCAGTCTAAACGAGCAGTTAGAGAATAACTCCCCCAGGTCTAAACATTCTGAATGGCCTTTGACACTGAGAAAGCTTCACCCGGTCAAACCATCACTCTTGTACTGAATTAGTTCCTCCACTGAGTCACTCCCTAGAGCGGATCTTAGCATTTGTATTCGGAGAGGTTCGTTTCCTGGGTTACCCAGGTGTAAGATACATATTATTCTTCCGCACTCAGTACAGATCATGCTTGACGAGTACAAAGTGATCAAAAATATATCTTAATTTATCAAAGGAAAATCAATAAATTCAAGTTAACTTAGAAATTGCCTCAAGATTTAGTTTAAGCCTTATATTCGGTCCAAGGGTCTTTTTATTGGAAGCTGGATTGTAGGAACTTTAAAAAATCTGTTTTTAATGTTTAAACTAAGCTCATCTATTGTAATTTGCGATAGTACATTTTAGTTGAATGTTATCACTTCATAAAATTAAACCCATAGTCTTTCAAAAAATCATAATAGATTGTTTACATTTACTCATCTCAACTATCACGAATATATTCATTTGAGTAAAAGTTTCCTTATTACATAGTGCATTAGTATTGATAAGAAATTTTATTAATATATTCTTGAAAGTGCATTTATCCTTATCACGTAGTACAATGAGCTAAACTTATTTTAAATATCTGAATATGATGAAATGATATGGATAAGAACTTTGATTAATATATTCTTAAATATACAGTTGTCTTTACATTACAATGCGATGAGCTTACCTTATTATAAATATCTTAAATATGATATCGATAATAAATTTCATTTATACATTGTTGAAGGTGTAGTTGTCCTTATCTCAGTGAAAACGATGTAAACTGATACAATTATATGGATGAAAAATGTTACATACATAAAGTGATATAACAACAATTTAATATATTTTATTATAGTTTTTTGTATGGTATATAACTTTATAGGACAATTTATCTTATGTAACTCCCTGCGTTTATTCGATGGGAAAGTTCAAAGCTTCCAACAAATTTACGTTATGAGTAAAAACTAGTCTTTCAATGCCTTTTCCTTTTTTGAAGTTTTATCGGTTGGGTAAAATCCCTTCTAATGCACCAGTGGCACAGCCCTGGTCACACAACTGAGTGAAAGTCCGGCAACCGAAATAAACGATCTATTGAAGGATCGACAGGAGCACTGACTATCAGATGCAAGGACGTCCGGTTTGGGTGCACGTAACTAGTTGATCATTGGAGCGGTTGACTTTGATGATAATCGCACAAACTATGAAAACACCTCCATAAATCTGTCAAAGGCTGTCCTTAGTGGTTCAGTAGTTTGGTAGTTCGTTGATCTAAACACGTTACGTCAGAAGCTAAGCTTTCTTTGCTTTACTGTAGCAATTCCAGTTCTTGCTCTTTATAATATCCTCTCAACTTACGACACTTTCTGAAACTTGTATTGAAAGGTACGGAAATTGCTGGATTTCCAATCAAAGTAACTAAGAAGTGGCTTCACAGTTATACGAGTGAGATATCAGATTGCTTTGAATGTAGGTCGTACTACCAAACTTTACAAGTCAAAACTCCTATGAAAATACTGGTGATATGTAGATTACTTTTCAATGTAAACTGCATATGTTTTCAAACTTTTTAAAGGAACAGGATGCGCTTTGAAAAGGTACGTGTATTATATGTAGAATAATTTTACCTCAATTTAGATACGGATAACTTTATGAGAATATATCTTTTTTGTATTGCCCATTATTTACTCGTATTTTCTATCGAGAAACGCTTGAAATATCCTTCATGATACACTCTCAGTTCTATAATCTTTGATTAAACATATAATTCTGTTCCGATATCCACATTGAAGAAATTTTTAACAGATGCTAACTGTTTCCACGTAGTACAGAATTATTTAGCATTATAGATATGCAATCTAAAATACTAATAAAGGTGACTTTTGGAACCTCCAAAAGCTTGACGTCCATTAACTGCAATTATTGATAATAATATACTTGGACTGGTGGAAAATTGTTAACACAGCTTCTAATTAAATATTTGCATACACAACGCATGCACGAACATATTGCTACCTTAACGACCGTGTTCCAACCATTTAGAATATTTACAGATTAAATTAAAAAATTATTCAATAATAAGATTTTTCTAACATATCTGTCCAACGTATTAACTAATGAAATATACACTACAGTTCAAATGCCTTATTCAAACCCTTACAGTCTTGTACAAGTCGACCCGACCCGTTAACCGCTGAGCAATATTTTACTACTTAAATACCTGTACTGAAAGTAAAAAAGATTATTGTTTAATTTTTATAAGAATTAATCACCGAAAAGTACGTTACGAATGCCTTTCAATCTATCAAACAAATCAACTTCACCACAAAAGTTACTATGTCATATGATCGTACTAAGATTGATTAAAAATATGTTTACTCTGTGATTTTCTCGTTTACATCATAGTAATACCAGACAAATGTACGTTAGACTTTTGACCTCAAAGTAAATAGAGTTCTGTCTAGTATCAAGAGTTTTCTTTAACAAGCACTAAGCATTTAGGCATTTTGTATGACGAATTATTGCACGGTCCGAAAAATTGAAATAATGTGTTAAAAAGGCTTTTTTGAGTTCCTAATAAATAAAGAAAGGAATTGTTACATGTTTAGTGGTTTGTGAGAGATGAAACATTTGTGTACATCTATTGAGGCATTATTTTCTTAAATTACAATTTACAAATACGTTGTATGATTCTTAACTCGATCTCAACATACGTTGTCCTCGATAAAATACATATTTCACATTTTAATTTCCGTGGGATGGTAAAAAAGTCACAGCGCGCAGAAAAACTTGTTCTTATTAATCGAGTGGCACCTGAATTAATTATTTATGTACCACTTTTTGGCTACACTGAAACGCAGATGAAACACAAGTATATAATATAAAACAATTAAATAAGGAAAAGTGGTAACCTTCAAAAATATCTTTATTTTTATGTCATAAAGAATATTTACAGTAAGATCGCAATTGTTGCTCATCATATGGAGCAAAAGTATCCTTCCGGTACATAAAAACGATTGAGTACTAAAATTTCACTTATCATTCTTCTGCATAATTAATAATTTTATAATAATAGAAAGGAAATCACTTCGAACGTCGTGTAGCTTCAGATTAAACCATTATTAAATTTAATTAAATAAGAGGTGACTATCTCTAGTTGAGAACCTGTCTCAGGATCTGATGCAGCCGTCAGGAGTCAAACTTTGTGCTCTTGACATTTAACGTGATATTGTTCCGGAAAACGGTAAAAAAAGCGGCAGTATGCGGATGTAACATGCTGTATTATATTACATCTATACGTTTCCTGTAAGCTGGAGACTTAAAGCAGGAATATTACCAGAAGCTTTAATTAAAAATCTCTTAGAAGTGAAGGATATAAAACGAAATCTCCATTTCCCACGAAATCTCCATTTCCCCACCTACTCTTTTTTATTGCAAAGTATGCGGAAAAGTGGTAGCATCTACTAGGAATGTCAAATGAAATTCAACTAAACCTGTTAGTTAAAAGTAATTAATTATATTATAACACCTAGGGATAGTTAAAATTTAACTCTTGGATATTATTTTCATACGGCAGCTGATATATTAACCACATATACTGATCTCATGTAAGAATCAGGAATAATATGAAATTCAGAGTTTAAGACCATCGTTGTGATGCAAAAGGTTTTCTGTTTGGATATATCTTATACAATTTGTATAGCTTTTGTTGCAGCGAAAAAAATAAAGAAGTAGTAATTTCTAGTTTAAGGAGGACTTTAATTTATTACTGTGATTAAGTTTATATTAAAACTAGATAGACGGACTAGCGCCATTATGGTAACTATTATATTTTTATTTTAGGTATACAAGATATAATGAGGAGAACGACATGATTTAATAAAATATTAAAATATAATTTTCTCCAAATATATTTTAATGAAATTATACTACCTCTTAACTTGTATTTCAAAATTAACAGTTAATTTTCTAAAGCCATAATTAATTAACATTACCAGAAAGAATGGCTTATTAAAAACACTGTAAAGCATCCACATTCTCATCTTTTAGAGGGGTTTTCTTACCTTTGTTACAAAATTGTTTCACATAATTTAGCTCATTAAAATTCAGCTAATTGTTATAAAATGCAAATTTGTGTTTTGTTTTCTTTAAAGAAGTTACCTTAAGGGGCTAGGACTTAAGTTCTTTTCAAAATATGATCTCAAATAAAAACCTGCTTGGAAAATAAAAGCTTCAGTTTTTTAAAATATATTGGTACAATTATTTCTAGCATGTCTAATAAATGGAATCGTATTAAAACTACCTGTGTAAGCTTGTGGGATGGCACGACTTGCAAAAATGTTATGTTATCTGATGTTGAACCAAGAGACTCTTTTAGCCAAATATTAAGGTTGTATTAGTCTACCACCATTCATATCTGTCTTTGCTTACTTAGCCCATTAAGATAAAAAAGGCCTTGCATAAATGCGACGGCCAAGGTACTGCATTCTGATAACAGTCTTATTTTCTCATTAGCTTCTCTACTGTAGTATTAAATATTTCTTTGGATAATACTAACTAATATCATAAATGCGACGGCCAAGGTACTGCAATATGATAACAGTCTTATTTTCTCATTAGCTGCTCTACTGTAGTATTAAATATTCCTTTGGATAATACTAAATAATATCATAAATGTGACGGCCAAGATACTGCATTCTGATAACAGTCTTATTTTTCTCATTAGCTGCTCTACTGTAGTATTAAATATTCCTTTGGATAACACTAACTAATATCGTAAATGCGACGGCCAAGGTACTGCATTCTGATAACAGTCTTATTTTCTCATTAGCTGCTCTACTGTAGTATTAAATATTCCTTTGGATAATACTAACAAATATCATAAATGCGAAAGTAAGTTTGCTTCTTTGTTACACGTTTATCCATAAACTAATTAAATTATTGTACGTAAGATTTAGAAGGACATTCTTAGAGTTCCAGGTCAACCTAAAGTGTTATTATAATTTTGAAAATCCTTCTAGACTGGGGACTTGAAAATACCCACTGGTTTTTAAGGTTCCAAAATATCCAATCTTGTTCTCTAAAGTTGCATTGCAAAGAACAAATATTTTAATAATCGAAAAAATCTGTTAAATCTAATCAACCTGTGTAATCATTCATTTATCACAGCGAAGCCAGATATTTAATTAATTTATCGACTATTTTAAATTTGTTTAAAGTTGTAGTATGAAACAAAGAGTAGACATAATTGTTGCAACATTTCTTATATAAAGGTTTTCTGCTGTTTCTTTCATTTCATCAGAGAGTGAGAAATATTTAAAAAAGAAAATTAAAAGTTTTAGTAAAATTGTACGTTAGCTGTGGATTTTAGCAAATATTAAGGTATCTGCAGTGCAAGGTACCTAAGTTCCAATCTACATATTTCATCCGATCCCCAGTCTTCGTAAACCTATTTCTAATTCAAGCTATGTTTTGAGCAACCACATTATATTTGCCAATGACGTAGTGTAGCAGGTACAGCGGTTATCGCAAGATAACCGAACTAAGCAACGCCCGCAACGTCGAGCGTGGCTGCTGCTTGGATCGTTGGATAGTCGATCCTGTCCTTGCAAGCAGCCCGCCTGCCCTGCCCCTGGTGACTAGGTTAATAAATGCTAGAGAGTGCTTCTTAGCACTAACTTCGCTTGGTAAGATAAGACACCTTTACCTTTTCACTTATTTACCTTAAAATATTTTATTTGTTAAAGTTGATAGCAGATTTTAACATCTTATTTTCTCGTTTTGTGTTTGTGAAGTTTCGAGAGTTTCCTCAAAATGTATTTTTAAACGATTCTAGTGACCCTTTCGTGCGATAACTCTTGATAGACGTCTCGGTTGCTTGAAACGTGGTGCATAGGTTCCTCTTGGTCACGGGAGAACTCAGTTGATTTTAAGGTCAAAGGTCAGGATTACAGAGAAATAATAAAAGTTTTGTATTAGTCTCGTGGTAAAGATGTTATAAAATAGTTTATAAATTTATTTATTGACACATGATTTTAAGTTACTTTGTGGGATTGTTTAGCACAACCTAAATTTGTTACGTCGGGTCATCGTTACTCCGTTGTATTGGTTTATTTTTATTGCAGAAATTATATTCATTACTTCATAATAATTCATATCTGTACGTTACGATACCCAATAAAAAACCTTATGTAGTTTTAAAAATAATGTGGAAATGGCTCACTGTTATTAAATGTTGATATTATGAGTGTAAAGAATAGGGCTAATTAACTTAAATAGCCATTCAGTCATTCTAAATCATTTAAAGTACGTCCCGTGAGACAGAAAAGTCTATTGACGTCCTTTAGCGGTTATATTTTACATCCTATCCACGAGGCTTAGTGTATCATTGTTCAGTGTCAACATTTGTATAGTAACATCAGTAACAGAGGAACGAAAAATATCGATTGAGTACGTGTTGTAAACGTACTTTTAAAGAATTTTGTCCATTTTAACCTTTCCAGTATCATTTAATATTTGACAATCTGGTCATTGTTCAATTAATCAAGTCGGTTACCAATCCATAAAGATTGAAATGTCATTTAAATAAGACACCTTTAATATAGATCATAAACTAACAATATGGTTGATTGGTTAGACAAGGTAGGTATTCACTTTGATGTGTTGTTTATAAAAATATATCGTTTATCGTTTTCATCGAGATGTTAGACGTATATAATACACACTAAATATCTAAGAATAAAATTATATAGTCAGTCATCATAACGATTATCTACTCTTCTCTTTAAAAGATTACCACTAAAATGTACCACTAACCCTTACTTCCCGTTTAACTTTTTCTCAAGTAAGTTCAAGGGAAGGCATAACAGTTGCGACAACATCCATATCTGGATCCCAAAGAGTTTTACTTTAGTAACCCTAAAATAAACTACATGAACCAAATATATAACTCTCATATATCCTACAAATCAAAGCTGCTTATTAACAAGATACCCATAAATTATCGTTGCATGGGATCCCTATTAAATAGCTCTATCTAAATTAAATAAATAGCTACTATCTTATTTCGTATTTTCAAGCCCAAAAATAATTTCCCAGGCAATCTTAAGGTAAGTAATATTTACTGGAGAAATGAATATTTATCCATCCCACGACACGTCTCTGCAGAACGCATGAAAGCTTGGTAACTCTAAAGTATTACATCAATTATGTTCAACTCAAAAATTCCATCTGTGAAGCCCACCCTAACTTGATGCACCAGGTCCAAAAGTTTTGCATCTGAAAACGAGGTTTTTTGAAACCATTACTGTGGAATAACTTATTGCGTTGAACCTTGTGTCAGAGACAGTCGAGAAACACAAATAAAACATTTTGGAGTTCCATATGAAACAGATCAAAACACGCACGCACATACCTCAGTGACGTTTACAGATTAAAGGTGACACCATGATCAAAGGTGAGGTAAACAACTGTCCAAGAACACACAAATCATACTGTTGTACAAAAGTTTGGTAAACTTGGCCAATCAAAACTCTGTAAGCCTTTGTAATCTTGATAGTAATAGAGTAATACTGTTGTAGCTAGTACACTACAAATTACAGAACATTATTGTATTAAAGCTTGGAATTAAAAGAACAAAGTTCTTTAAATTTGTTTATATTATTTTATTTTATATAAATTTTTCAATATTGTTATTTTGTAATAATACAGGGTGAGTCATGTAAGGTATTCTAAACATATATTAAGGCAACAGTAAGAACAGTAATAAAATTGAACTCCCCTAAATAACATACAGGGAATACTTTAAAATATTTTTTCATACACTTTAAGGTTCAAACTGTGCCATAATTGGAGGTACCGTTTCCAATTTCAAATGTATGTTTCAAAATTTCGCCACCACCAAAAATATAATTATTTTAATTTACTGTACAAATTTAAAGGTTACTTATTGCTGATTGTTAGGAAACCTTGGGATTTATGTAAAAGCCAACTTTGTTATGTTTTGGAGCACTATTTTGAATAGGTAAAAACATTTATTTTTCAGACACTAGCCAGTAAAACATTTCTATAAAATAATATGGCATGTTGTAGGTTAGGATTTTCAAATTTTTAAATTAGAAACCAGGACCTTCAGTTTTGGCACAGCTTGAATCTTAGATCATATTACATTATTTGGAATAGATTCCCTGTATGTAATTTAGAGTACGGCATTTTTGTTATAGCCCTAAACGTTCTCCGAATATATGCTTATGCTGCCTCAACTACTCATCCTGTCAGTGCCTGTATGTGTAAACTCTAGTGATTATTATAACTCGTGTTAAAAATATTGCGCCAGTTGCAGTATAAACGACTAATAAACTGTAACGGGAGGAAGTCCATCTCCACCTGATGGCTAAACGCTCCATAAACTCTTGATGGGTTCATCTCAAATTACGTTCGCTCTTCTTAATTTATAGCCCATTTACATCTTTATCATTTGCTGTTGTCAATTTATGACTGGACTTTTAATTTACAACGTATAACTTCGTAGCATTTATAGTTTTTACACTAAAAAACTTAAATTTTTATTTTATTACAACGATTTATTTCTCCAACTAGATTTGTTTCATTACCTTTGAGAAATATTTATGCTCACAATTGAAAAAATGATTTTAGTAGTTTACCAAGATCAAGATCAACGGAACTTCAAGAAATGTTTTTACCAATGTGCTATGAACAATTAGTGTGTTTGTTATGAGCAGTTTTTTCTTTGCTGTTGGTTTTCACCTGAAGCAACATGATAAGCGTTGTTGTTTTTGCTATTGATAAGCGCCATTTGATATTTGTATGATTGTATCGATACCTAATATTCACATCTTAAATCCTAGACTATCAATCGATATAAAGTCTCTATAGTCATGAATAACAATTATTGTATTTTTAAATTAAAATATAAATTTAATATTTACAGTGATGAAACAAATTATTATAACCGAAATTAGGAAAACTGAAGACGACCATACTTGCTCATCTCTCAGTTACAGTTGTTTCTTTCCCACAAATTTCACATAATGGGTTTTTCGGTACGAGGCCAACATGTTGAAGCCACGAAAAAACATGTCTTATTATCTTTCAAAGCAATGCCGTGTAGTTTTTTTAATTGACTGCCATTTTTAATAATAAAATGTTACTTATGTAAAATTGAAATATTACCCTACGTGTATTATTTGAAAGTGTTTACAGTTGTTTGATATAGATTATTTAAGTTAATTGTTTAATCAGTATCGATTGATTATATCGATGGTTATTATTAAGTAATATCGTTAGCCAATTTCGATATAAAAAACCGGGTCCCCTTATCGTACCCTACCCGAACTAATTACAGAGGGGCATGAAGCGGCGTATGCTATCCAATGGTTACTTGTATTGGATCAAGGAGTCTTTGTTTTAATGTGTATTTAAACTTTCCCTCACGGTACTTGTGAAACTTGTAGGTCGAAGGTTAGGTTTCTAGAAAATGAGTTCACCAACCAATAGAGCTGTACTCTTCAACTAACCGAACTAAGCTGAAATCCATCCGAAAAATTACTACATTAACTGTATGTTTGTGGGTCATCCATTTAATAAACGTAAGCACAAGTTACATATAACATTTTAATAGTAAGATCTCTTAGTCTGGGTTGTACAGAAAATGTGTCCTAGACATTCCGGAAAGACCCACTTAAACAATAAAACTCAATTTACGATGGTGAATGGCCAATACTTTTTGTTGTGAATTTATGCAGTTATATAATAATGATGCAAAAAGCAGGATCACAGTAACAATTTTAATAATATAAACATTTATTAAACATGCAATAGAAACTTTTGTCCATTTTATGAGAACTATATAAAACATGTTAAAGCTTTATCATCGATAGGAAAATTCTTACCTACCAAAGTGCTTTTCTTAATTTCATATTCAATATTCTATTTAGTACCAAACCATCTCTGTGCATATCTGAATATCGCTTGTAGAGGATTAGAAACACCATCAGTCAAGCATACCTTTGATTATTTTTTGCCTGACCGTTAGGACTCTTGGAGCTTGAGGGGATGGAAAAATTGTATTTCAGTTTGGGTGTCCGCAAACTATCTTGCAAAGAAACCGATCTATTAAAGATGTATAATGTTTCATGATCGTTTATTTCTATAGAGGCAACATCAAGTTACGTGGTGGTACATGCCGTTTTCTGGAATTGTGTTGAGCTGTAACAAACATGTATAGATTAATGTTATTTGTAACAATTATGGCAATGGGAAACTCGTGAGATAAATAAATATATAAACAAACAGAGTATAATCATGAGATATTTGAACTTGTGACCTAGTTACATATCTAGCTTTACTGTCTTGTATAGAGACTGAAAAAATTAATTTCAGTCTGCACGATATCTTAAGAAGAAATTGACCTCTTATAAACTATAAATTTTGCATGAAACTTTATTTGTACATAAACAAGAAAAGGTTTTCTGATGGTAGATGTTAATTCATAGGATTTGGCTGAGCACCATTGAAGCCTATTTCTTAGTAGGCTGAAAAATGTCTCTTTTGTCTGCCGGACATCAAAAATTGTCTTTGCTGTGCGATGTGTTTCTGTCTCTTCACTGAAAGAAATGAGCGATAGTCTTAGATAATCTTGCATAAAAACCCACCAAAGACTTACATGACAAATCGTGTAGCGTTCTCCTATTTTAGCGTACTCTTTCTAGAATGATGGAGTTGTCTCGAAGGTTAGTTAAGAATACACGATACAATGGACATATATCGGATTTATTGCTATCCACGGATTCACTAATAAATGTAGTGAGGCCTTCTGGTTCATTAACAGCAAGTATGTTATGAAAAAGATGATCATGATATTGTAGTGTCCCTAGCAAATAGGTTTAATGAACTGAACATATGTAAGTAATTAAGCCTTACATCTTTAATTTAGTTTATACAACACTAATTCTATTTTTACTGCTCCCAACTATTTGCGAAGTATCCTAGAAAAGGTTTTACAGGATAGTCTCTCATAAAAGTAGCTTTGAATAGCACCTACTGTAACTGATTTTTCTTCGGAATAATAGAGTTAAGTCAGTTTCTGTAGGAACTGCGCTGCGATGACTATAAATAATAGCACATTACCCGACAAAAGGTGAGTAACGGAGCGGGAGTCGCCTGATGCAGCCACCTCCGCCTGGTGCGGCACTTTGAAGTTTCTGGCGCAAATGTTAAGTTAATTTCGGACGAAATTCAGCCATTATTCTGTGAGATCGCTGAATCTTGTGTAGCTCCTAATGGTACATGTTCGCTGTAACTTACAAGGTTGCAAATTAGATTACATATTATAATTATTGAGTTCTGCGAACCACTGGCATACACTAAAATAATAATAAGATAATATAATGAGGTGTATTTTAATATTATTAGACAGAACAGTTTTATGTCCATTCATTTAATGAGCTGAATGTTACCGAAACATATCCCTAAAGAGTCTAGTAAAATACCTCTCTCCTCACGATATCTTAATAAATAATTAATCTATAGATTTTAAATTTGGCAATGAAGCTTCATTTCTGTACAAGAAACATTAAATGTGATGATCATTCATAGTACTCAATGATATTCTGGCTGGGCTTTACAGATTATTTTAATAATCCGCTTATTAGTAACGAAATTGGCGAAAAACAGCACAATAAATAAATTTTAAAAATATTGAGTATAGTTATATACAGTTTTAACATAGTACTTTGAAACACATGTAGTCTAATGAATTGAGCTATGACTACATTTAGTATGCAATTTCTGCGTAGCATGTTACGCGACACGTGTGGGTGATCTACCTTTATTACTACATAATTCATACTTAAATATTCAATGTCCTCTAATTGTTGAATGAATAATTAATTAAGTTATGTAATTCCTGAAATATGTCTCTAATATAGAATAATATCGGCATATGATTGAATAAAATAATCCTGTAAGAAACAAAATTGGCCCGTAAATGGACGCATATGTAAATGGGTTTGTCCGTGCAACCGGTTCAAAACATTTTACCATCAATGGCTTCACCCTACCCATATGAGTCAAGTATGCAAAATATCATTACCAAATCCACTACTGTGATTCCTTGGTACTAAAAGGTCTATTGCAACAGTCACTATATAAGATCCGGATTCCTTATTGGTTCCGCTTTAGGACAGACCTAGTTTTTTTTTTTGTTATTTATAGCAATTTTAAATGGGATTCCAGTTTATAATTTATTTTTACGGGTACTTGCAGTATTAATAAAGTTATACATGTTTATGGGTGAGTAAACTTTAAATATGTTTTTCTTATACTATGATCATATAAGGTGTTAACCGGGAACCTAAAGATGGGTTTGTTTATCTCCATTGCTCTTACTACCAAGTGTCTACACACAAACACATATGTTCCTGTATGAAAACAGGCTTTAAAAACCTAAATTTCGGTGAATTTTACTACTATATAGAAAGGTATTGCCTATGATTATTAAAACACCTTTTATAAATATACTGCCTATTTAAAGAAATAGTTTTTTAGAGTAAAGGTTACATAACAACTTTTATTCACATTAAACTGCAGGATGTTAAGGATCATGTGTTTTTGCATGATTGGGATTTTAATCTAGCATAATTTGTTCATCATAACCAAAAATACAATGTTTCTCAAACATTTACAGCACTCACTGATTAGTTATAATATTGTATAAGTGTTAATTCATACTTTCATAATATTTATTTATATTAATTTTAGGCGTTTTATAAACAGTTAAATGGTACTATTTGATATCTAATCTCAGAGATAAAAACTAATTCGGTATATGAGTACTTAAAATTCACAAAAGTATGTGGATGCGTTTATTAGGAAGATACAGTAGATCCAGATATGCAGTACTCCCCCCCACCACTAAAAAGCGGTACATTTTATTTAAATTCTACTACTTTAAGATACAGCTACTGTTAAAAAACAGTTAAAAAATTTAATTTGACGAATCTATTCATTATTATGATAGTAGAATATAATGGAATTTGTAATATATATGTTTCTAACAAAACATATGTAAAGATATAATATGTGGAAATACATAATATGACGATTACTTAGCATTCCTCAGTGCAGTTCTAAGACTAAACAAAGAGCACCAAACAAGGTCGAGAAAGTTTACTTTGCTAGTAAAGCACTTACGCAATCGGAAACTACCAAGAAGTTAAGGCGATTAGATAAACTTGCTCATTCTAGCGCTCCCCTCACTTTCTCACAAACAAGTTTGGCTCGCAACTGATAAATTTTTGTTTAAAATAATTCAAAACTAGCAGTTAACGGCGGTTTAGAACGCAATTTAATTCTGAAGAACAGGGATACCGTGAGAATGTAATTTTAAATGGTATTCGAAACAATTCTGGGATCAATGATATGCCAATCTCTTGATCCATTTTACATTTAAGTTTTAAAATGGGGTCCTTGAAGTAGGAAAATATTCAGGTAAATAATATTTTATAATTAAAATCCTTGAAAATATCTCAAATCTCTCTCCAACACTTTCATGATATTTTATTTAATGGCTCCAAAAATATCAGTAAAACTTTTACTCGTATTTTAGGCCTGGAGAAATTTTAAGTCAAAAATTTAACTAAAGTGGAAGTCCTTTACTTTTAATTTAACACAATTATGATCTAATAAATGCTGTTATTTTACGGTTATTTAATAAAACTCAAATAAAAGCAACCCGAAGCAAAGAAAAGCTTCTGCACGTAACATAACATTTGTAAACTGTAACTGACAGTGACAAATGAACAACAACAAACATTTAACATCACATGTTTACGTGTTATGTTAAATGTTTATACATTTTTGTACTTTTAATCTTGACTTTGACAGGTGATTAAAAACCTATTTACTATCTCTGCTGATTAAGCCACAAGGTAGTTTTCCAGACCAATGGGGCGAAGCCCGGAGTGTTTTTCTAAATATGAATAGATCTGCATGTTAACAAAGTACTGTAATAACGTCCATGTAACAACATTTCAGTACAGTCGGTTCAGTAGTTCGTAAGTAAGATAGTAACACCTATACGGACATTATAGAGAGACGCTGTTAGATTTATATCTAATAGATAATTGAAAAGAAAAAAAGTTTTAAAAACAATATTATATGATTGAAGTTTTTACCAAAAAAGTAAAGACGTATGAACCATTTTTGAAATGAGAATGTTTCAGTTTCTATTCTAACAAACCATATTGAACAGTCTGTTATTATTTATCTTTAAGTAGTACAAGGTAAGATAAGTTATTTTGCTTTATATACCCATGATATAAGGAGTCTTAGGATTTTGCTTTGACTTTATTCAATGTGTCCTTGGAAAATGACATTAAATAATATTTTCTAAAATCAGCAAAAAATAAAGACGTTAGGTTCAAATGGTTATTAGGAGTACAGACAAGTACGGATATTGTGTTAAAGTGATTTTGTACAAAACGGTATTTCCAATGAATATCATATAAAAATGCTTTGTAACTTTTACAGGTGTGGTAGTTTTGAAGCAACACCAATTAATTCATGTTTGCAATAAGCCATAATTAAAGTTTGCCCTAACTTGTCAATAAATATTCGGTTTAATTATTTCGTTATTTTTCCTTTAATTATTTACGATTTCCTGTTCATTTATTAACAACATTCCTTATAGTTTTCTTTATAATTCCTAATTCATCCTCATTCGTAATTTTAGAATATCCGTTCACGTAAGCAGCTTATCTTAACAGTATATTACTGAAATTTGAGCGTAGACCAGTTATTCTTAATAAACTTTCTGTTGTGTGAACGCTTAATTTGAAACCATACAAAATATTTTATAAAATAAAGCTTATAACATTGCAGAAAATAGGCACTCTGTAATCTTAGGCATTTAAATATTGAAGCTTTTCGAACATTTCCAGGTAATCAAAGAGTAATTCAGACGTTCCCCGTAAATTTACATAAGATTTGAGAAAGACGGACTTGACTTGTGGGAGTCGGTAAACAAACAAATCAGTATTTGTCACATCCGACTTGTCGGGCTTCTGCGGAAACAAAACCAAACTTTTCAAACGAGAATAAACGTCGAATGATCGAATTCTCGTTTGTTTGTTTGACTAGAATCCCTGAGGGAGACCTGATTATTTGCACGTTTAGTCCGATATTTATCAGCCTTGCCACTTGGCAACGGATGGTACTTTCTATGATAAACATTCAGCTCCAGTTGTTAATATCCTAATAACTTAACGCTGTATAAGTTTTTAAGCCACTAAATAAAATTAAGTAATGATAACGTAGAAATCAAAAGTTCAGAGGTAAAATGAGTTAACGTTCTGGTCTTCAATTTCTTGAGCATTAATTTCTCATTTCTATGCAAGATTACTTTGTCGTAACGAAGTACTGTAACCCTAAGGTGGTTAGGCAATGTTGAAGTGTGTCTCTCTTTTATAACTTCCCCATTATGTCTTTTACATACTTATTGCATTATTCACTGTCTTTATAAAGAAAAATATACACGTCATTTAAAATTATAAAAGCAATACCTAGTAGTATTTTCATATTTAAAATTTCCAAAATTTAAATATTTGTCTTAGACTAATTTGATACTTTATAACGCTTCTGTCACGCTCTTATAATATTATTACAATGAGTTTCCGTTGAAATGATATACTATGTTCTAGATAAGTACCAGTGCAATGCAACAAATACAATTTGCAAACTCAATACTATTGTATCATATCAAGAATTAAAAATCCGTTTCATCACGGAAATCACTTAAGTTAACAATATAAAAGGAAACTTTTCACCTAAAATTTCAGAAATTTGATTGTTCGAAGTTCAAAAAAACTATGGAGATATGGAAAAACCCATACAACTTAGGTTTAAGCACTTAATAACACTAAAAAACTAAAAATGTTTCTTTAACCACAAAACATACATTGTGTTTATTGAATTTAAAACCAATTATTTAAACACTAATTAATTTATACCATACATATATAACGCTCTGTATTTCCAATTTTAAATGTCTACTCCTTATTAGCAAGTATTGAGAATAACTAATTTTCTCATAAAATGAACCTATACTTATAACAAAGTACATCAATAGAAATAGAATGACTTTTCTTAATGTGAATGATTACATTTATTTGGGTAAGGTAATGCAAATCACTGTAAAGCAGATGCTTCCACAGTTGTCCTGCAGATTATTATATCAGTAAGTATAATTTTAAATAATGTAAAATAAATTAAAATTTATGACAAACTAATATATGTAACTGTTCAAAGACTTAAAACTAAAACATTTTATAAGTTTATCATGAATAGAATCGGTCATGATTGGAATTTTGTTTTAATAACATTTTCCATTCCGGTGCTTGTTATAGCGAATTATTTTGATGCCTTATCCTAATTTATATGTACACAAGAAAGTGCTAGGAAATTATATCACCATTGCGATAAAAGTATTTACGTGGTTAGTTTTTATCTATAATATAAATACAATCAAATAAATATTGTGAGAAAAGTGATTATCTCAAATTAAACAATAAAATATGATAATTGTATTAAACTCACAAATACTAATGATCAAGCTGTATTTTAACAACAACAAATATTGTGATTCCAAAATTATTTTACATTACGTGTCTTAAAATCCTAATCGCCCTTCCAATCACCGACCTTCTATATCTATCACATTCCCTCTCACTAAAATTCTATTTTCGGTATTGGACATTGTTACTACATTTTCGGTTATATTTTTTATTGCATTTTCTTCTTTGCTGTTACCGTTCGTCAGTGACGCTTTGGACTAATAATTAAGGATAAAACGTGTCTTTAAAAGATTAATTCAGCTATGATTAGACCTGTATAACATGCTTTGAAAGTCGATGATATGTTTTCAAAAACGTATTAGAACTTAGAGTAACCTTGTTTTATATAAATTTAAGAGATGAATTCAGCAATATAAATCTATTTGGCAAATAGAGTATGGATGTTATTGTTTCATTTTGATGTCAGATACACTCCTCACTATCTAATTCTTGGAAATCTTGGCTCAAAAGCAACTGGCATTACAAATCCGGTTTCGATAATGAAATGCGTGATAACGTGTCTAATCCAGCCGTAGGCTACGCTCTTTTATTTGTTGTAATGGTAAACCTCTAACCAGGTTCTAAAAGAATAACTTGTAAAAGCTTAAATGTTCCTTTCGAAAGGACCAGCAGGGGCTATATAGTGTGATGTGTCTACATGGCCTACACTTAATTCTGTGCCAACATAATTGAATTTTAGATATTTAAGTATGCTTAATAAAATTAGTCCGTGTATAATTCCTCAATGCCAGTAAAGGACACGTTCTCCTCAATTTCGTACTGTCTGTACTTTGTCACCGCTCACTAAGTTTGGTCAGGTGGGCTGTCCTTCGTTGTCTTCCTTTTCCGTCTCTCATTTATGTCATTTCGCTTTCTCTCAGGTGACATGTGACTGATAAATGAGACGTTAATTGCGCCTTAAATGCAATTGAACACTGGTGAAGTTTATCACTGACCATATTGACCTTATTCACTTACCCTTTTAGAGGTAGCATGGAAAAGGCATTGATATTATCATATTGATTAGTCGACTTGTAATGTCACCCAATCATCTCTGAAGGAAATTTCGAAACACACAAGTTGAGAAATCTCCATTACGTACAAACATTACAACTAAAAACTCATTTTTATACAATGAAACCAACCAGATATCCGCAAAATGGCAGTAACCCAGTTATTGACTGGTTTAACCTCTTTTAGACTTATTCTTAGGCTGGGAGCAAAATAAAATCGCCGATGTAACAAGGCTGCTCTCAATCTAAATTGGCTGGCATACGTCACTATAGCATTATACGGAAATTGTTTTAATGCGTCTAAAAAGCCGTGCGACTTGTATTGAAAGTTTTTATTTGTCTCCTAATTCGTTTGTCAATGTACATTTTCCTTGTTGCGTAAGTGGTTATAACAGTATTAGTTTTGTAACTGAATCTTTGGTATTTTATGTTCAGATTCACATCACAGATGCTTAGTCACTTTTTTACCAATATGTTGCACATTTGAAGTATTTTAAATTTTTTAACATTTGATATATTTTCAGAAAGTCATATTTTGCCAATGGTTAAAATTATTGATTCAGTTTCATCATCGAAAACAACCCAGGTATTAAATCATTCGTCAAAACTGTTAAAAATAAACTTAAATAATTGACTTTTATTAACAGTTGCGATGACTATTATTTAGGAATTTTTTTTATTCAAGATCAGTATGAGAACCTTGAATGAACCATCATAGTTAATCTTTTGATAATTAAATTACAATTGGTGAACTTTATGAATATTCTCAGTATTCTACGTAGTTTATTGAGTGGTTGGGTATTTTTAAATTATTCTAATTCAATCTTATAAACTCATTTTATGGAAACAAATATTAAAAGTCCCAGGGTTTAGATACAATAATAAATTTTAAAAATTATACCTGTAACCGATACAAATTATGACTAATAACGTAAAAAAAACATACAAAAACAGGAAAGACGAATATGGATGAAGGAGAGGGAAAGTAACAAACAAAAAATTTGTCTTGGACGAAGATAAGAAATCCGCAGGTGTTTTGTCACAGAGTAGACATAAAACGAGATTGTATCACAAGAAACAGTGCCTCTGTAAAATAGTGCGCTGGGCCTAAACAGGTCTGAGATAGCACAGATGCATTTTGCCGCAACCGGTTGGAGTCCGAGGCTAAGGCATTCATTGTTGATTGATTGCCACTTTATCGCTTCCGCGTAGGTATTAAACAAGCAAAACACCGGCCAGAATCTTTTTATCGCGACCAGTCTCAAATATCAGCCTGTTCCGGTCGCGTCGACACCCGGACGGCCGATTATTCATGCAGTGGGCGCTCACTTAATTGTTGCGTGTCCTTGGACGCGCTTCGGCAATTACTATCTGATGAAATAAATCTCTTTCCGTGACGACAGGTGCTTCGCGGATGTTGGCGCACGCTGTTAGCAATTATCAGGCATCGTTCACATGAGAACCCATATTAAAATATCGTCCTAATCCTTTTTTCAATCTTGATTTCTGTCGTATTTTACCGAATTGTATTGAACGCTTATAAGAATAATATCTCTATTTTAATAGGAATGAAAGAAAATAAGGAATAATTTTAAATAATTAGGTGTTTTCAATTAAAACGTTGCCATGGTTATCATAAATATTACCTACAGTTTATATCAACTCATAAACACTATTCTACTAGTTACGTATATTTTATAGCCATAAATGACATTACTTAGTAATTCAACACCTTAGGAGTGTACCAATAGCGTTAAAGATTTGCACTACTTTCATTAAATAACGGAGAATAAGGGCGGAAGGAAATTAAAAATAAACCCCTCTGAGCTATTGTGGAATATCTGTAGGTATTATTTGATTTAAAACGATTGTTTTGTAAATTTACTTAACATAAGATTTCAACTTATATTTCTTCTGAAATGAAATAAAATGAGGTTATTTGGTTTTGCATAATCTTCGATTCAAACTATATATCCTTTTTTCTCTACTTCATTTTTCACAATTTACATTAATACAAAATTAAATACCTGAAGTAAAAACTTAAGTACAACCGTCCTTCAGTTTTCCAATTATAAATTTATTACAAATAATAAATATGCACATAAATTGTGATTTAATTAGTAATTCATTCCATTGTAAAAGTTTTTAAAATCATGCTTTGAAATATCGTAGGACAAAATAAAATTGTAATTCCAATCAGTTTGTATACCTAGTGTTTGAAGTAAGAGGGTTACAGACATTTACCATCTTTATATACTATAAATCATATGTTCCTTTAAAACTATTCATTGTCAAAAATATAATTTGATCAAAGAATTTTAAGTAAGTTGTTCCTCTGACTCTTTATTCAATGTAAAATGTTAACTTCATCCCTAATAGTATTTAAGATTATGATCTATGTTATATTAGCCTGTAGAGGGATCGTTTAGAATCTGTACTAATTAATATAAGCTTAGAAGCCTTTTTATATTAATTAAGAAGAAGGACTGTTTGATCTCAAAAATGTAAACTACTAAACATTTAATTTGGTTAAAATATTGTCCCTAAGCAGAATTGTTTTAACCATATCCCTATATTGTTTCATTTCAGCCATTTCTTAGAGAGTTTGATTTGAAAAATTTATTTGAACTTTATACTTTTAAAACAGTTTCATAAGTACATTGCTTAAGAGATATCCATCACATTTATTAAAGATTTCTTTAAAAACATGATTACTATATATATAGCTTAATTACTTTTAAAATATTTCTCTCGTTTAAAGCTCGTCCCGTACATATTTTTTACACCTCCTTACACTTGCAAATTACCATGACTTCTTCGAAGTGAAGGACAAGTTGGAGTCAGTGGTTTCTTCTAAATGCACTCTTTTAATCGTGTTTCAAACTCTTTAACACTCTGAATCTTTCAGTAAGAACACTTTAAACCCATTTAACGAATATGGGTGAACTTCGGCCACTTTATTCTGAAATGAAATAAAATTATATTACGGTAATGAGGAATCAGATGCGTTTTTATAATTTATATTAAATTACCTATTTACCAGACCAAGCGAATTCCATATATGGTTATGTCAATAACAGTTTATATGAGTTGAAATTTGTAAAGTGAATAAAAGCTTTTATACAGCTTGCACTGTGAAATGCCTAGTTTTGACACTAATCCAGCCAGTTGAAAAGATCATTGTAACAATTGCCTACCCCACAGTAAACCGTTATTTTATATGTATAAGTGTGGACCTTTTATTAAAAGTTTGATAAATTTATAACATATTATATAATCAGATAACGAATATAAATTGAAATTATTTTCTTTCACTTCTTTTTCCTGTTAATACATAACAGCTCTGAAAGAGATTTTGGGTTTGACCCAATTTTACGTACCGAAAGTTTAAACTAACTTTTATCGCAGTCGAAGAGGAGATCCAGTTTCCGAGTTGTACAATGTATGGTAAGTCGTGACAATTGCTGTTGTCTCTCTTTATTGAATTTGGTTCGACAAGTTTCCTTGTATAAACTTCTATTGAATGCTTATTTTATCCCAACCCCTACTGCTGTCTATGGTTTAAACTTATATGCTTATATTGAAGGTTTAAACTATTAATGTTCGTAAATTTATGCTTTTATACTTTATACAACATTGTCATGATTATTATTTAAGTAACAGTAGAATATCATAGCGTAGCTATAGATGGAAGGGTTGATTTGATTCGAATGTTGAATTAACCTCCAGATGCTACTCTCCACACTCTTAGTGTAACGTCTGGAATCTGTTCGACGAACATGACTTTGATTTTATATTTCGGAAAGGTGACTAGAGTTAAAATTAACTTTTGAACCATTGAACTAAACATTTCCAATACAGCTACTTTATATGTATAAAATTCTGTAACTCCACCGTGTTTAGGGATCACATCCACAACATCGTAGTGCACTCAATTGTGCACTTGGTAAGAGAATGACAATACCTCCTCACCTAAAATACTTTGTAGTTTGGGCGTCTCTGATGTCGATAAGATGTAGGCTAAGTAGGTAATATAGGGCTTCTTCGTCGACTTCTTTTACCTTTTCATTTGAACATTTCTCCACATCCTAAGAGTCAAGTCTGTGACCGTCAGATTCCAGACGATGCAATCAGAGTTAGGTGAGCTGGAATAAAATCGACTCTTCCTTGTTTGAATGTTCAATAATTATTATAATTTTTACTTTATTGCCATGCACACTGTTTTCATTCACTAAATCTTTTAGAATGGCGTAATGCAACACAATATTTAATATAACTTTCGTTTAATGCATGATTCCACATTGTATCTACTTCTAAACGATCAACTGTTAGACTGATTGTGTTGAAATGTAGCAATTATAGTCTCACTATTATAATGTAAAGTACAGATATGTTTACACCAGACAGCTATACTGTCCGGCTCTGCTGTCCTGTTCTCCAGAATAAATGTCCGGCAATAGTCACGAAACTACTCTCGGTACAGATATGTTTACACCAGACAGCTATACTGACCGTCTCTGCTGTCCTGTTCTCCAGAATATCTGTCCTATTAATAATTGTCACAAAACTACTCTCGGTACAGATACATTTACACCAGACAGCTATACTGTCCGGCTCTGCTGTCCTGTTCTCCAGAATATCTGTCCGACAATATTCACGAAACTATTTTCGGTACAGATATGTTTACACCAGACAGCTATACTGACCGGCTCTGCTGTCCTGTTCTCCAGAATATCTGTCCGACAATATTCACGAAACTACTCGCGGTACAGATATGTTTACACCAGACAGCTATACTGTCCGGCTCTGCTGTCCTGTTCTCCAGAATATCTGTCCGACAATATTCACGAAACTATTCTCGGTACAGATATGTTTACACCAGACAGCTATACTGTCCGGCTCTGCTGTCCTGTTCTCCAGAATATCTGTCCGACAATATTCACGAAACTATTCTGGGTACAGATATGTTTACACTAGACAGCTATACTGTCCGGCTCTGCTGTCCTGTTCTCCAGAATATCTGTCCGACAATATTCACGAAACAATTCTGGGTACAGATATGTTTACACCAGACAGCTATACTGTCCGGCTCTGCTGTCCTGTTCTCCAGAATATCTGTCCGACAATATTCACGAAACTATTCTGGGTACAGATATGTTTACACCAGACAGCTATACTGTCCGGCTCTGCTGTCCTGTTCTCCAGAATATCTGTCCGACAATATTCACGAAACAATTCTGGGTACAGATATGTTTACACCAGACAGCTATACTGTCCGGCTCTGCTGTCCTGTTCTCCAGAATATCTGTCCGACAATATTCACGAAACTATTCTCGGTACAGATATGTTTACACCAGACAGCTATACTGTCCGGCTCTGCTGTCCTGTTCTCCAGAATATCTGTCCGACAATATTCACGAAACTATTCTCGGTACAGATATGTTTACACCAGACAGCTATACTGTCCGGCTCTGCTGTCCTGTTCTCCAGAATATCTGTCCGACAATATTCACGAAACTATTCTCGGTACAGATATGTTTACACCAGACAGCTATACTGTCCGGCTCTGCTGTCCTGTTCTCCAGAATATCTGTCCGACAATATTCACGAAACTATTCTCGGTACAGATATGTTTACACCAGACAGCTATACTGTCCGGCTCTGCTGTCCTGTTCTCCAGAATATCTGTCCGACAATATTCACGAAACTATTCTCGGTACAGATATGTTTACACCAGACAGCTATACTGTCCGACTCTGCTGTCCTGTTCTCCAGAATATCTGTCCTACAATAATTGTCACGAAACTACTCTCGGTACAGATATATTTACACCAGACAGCTATACTGTCCGGCTCTGCTGTCCTGTTCTCCAGAATATCTGTCCGACAATATTCACGAAACTATTCTCGGTACAGATATGTTTACACCAGACAGCTATACTGTCCGGCTCTGCTGTCCTGTTCTCCAGAATAACTGTCCGACAATATTCACGAAACTATCTCGGTACAGATATGTTTACACCAGACAGCTATACTGTCCGCTCTGCTGTCCTGTTCTCCAGAATAATCTGATCTCGCACACAATATTCACGAAACTATTCTCGGTACAGATATGTTTACACCAGACAGCTATACTGTCCGGCTCTGCTGTCCTGTTCTCCAGAATATCTGTCCGACAATATTCACGAAACTATTCTCGGTACAGATATGTTTACACCAGACAGCTCTACTGTCCGGCTCTGCTGTCCTGTTCTCCAGAATAACTGTCCGACAATACTCACGAAACTACTCGTGGTAAAGATATGTTTACACTATACAGCTATACTGTCTGGCTCTACTATCCTGTTCTCCAGAATAACTGTCTAACAATAGTCACGAAACCACTCGTGCTATGGATCTGTTACACTAGAGAGTTTTATTGTACGCTCTCTAACAACTGTCCTAAGCTGGTTGCGTTAGCTATAGCGTGAAGTATTGAGCCCGTTTAGACTTTTTATCATAATATACATTTCCGCAGTTTCTTGCCATTGTACATGTAGCTTTAGACCGCTTATCAACCGGCTCTCCTAATGCTATCTATTCTCCTCCGTAAGTATACCTGGATTAGTTAAAGGGATTAATTTCAAAATCTTATAATGAGAAATACATGTATTAAATTAAGTAAAAAATTTAAATATTTTGTATAAAAATCAACTTAAAAAGCGCAAAATGTCCTCCACACTCTCATAAATTACATTTTCTCTCTATCAGAGAATTGTAGAATAACTCTTTCTTTATGTTATAGAAATCAACTGTTATGTATAAGAATAGAAAATATAAATAGAAAAAATCAAATACAGCATACGATACTAAATTAACATATTTCTTATAAGGGAACAGGGTTTGTAAAGACATTTACCATCGTCTTGGGATACAATATATCATTAACGTTTCGAGATCTGTAATCTGATCTCTTCCTCAGTTGGAAACGATCCTCTCCCATCAGTACAACCTTCGTCTAAAAAAATAGTCACTCGAGAGTATTGAGACACGCGTAAATAAATGCGATCTTTAAACACCGCATCTATATTGTTTTGTTTGTATTAGGCGCATGTTTAAAGATATTATGATTGGAGTTATTACGTATCTTGTGTGTCGTGATTCGTGATTTTTGTGTGTAATAAGGTTCTGGTATGCTTATCTGATTTTAACCTAGACTTTAGTTATGTGTTTTGTTAGTTATCCACCTGAGGAAGATATCAGAATGCAGATGAAACGTAGAGTTACTGATGCCATAAATCACTGAACAATGGCATATGTCCGGATATCCTTCTCAATCCTTCCATTATCTAAAACAAACTTTTGGCAAAAAAATTCTCTATATGAAGTTTTAGGGGCAATAAGGCATTTAAGGAATTGTATTTCCGTCCATGCTAAGGTTAATTAAATAATGAGTTTAGACATTTGAATTGTTTATTATATATTGTACATCAAAGAATATATATTGAAAAATTTTATAGGGCGGTCCTTTATATATGGATAATTTTCCCAAACGAACAGTGTTTTTTAATTACTAAAGAAATGTTTACAAAGTTCATGAAAGAAAAATAACTATATTATTTCCAACTTTTATTTATTATAAAAAAATAAGTTATATTATGATGCCTAATATTATACAAATCTGTAACATTATATTAATCAAAGTTTCTCTAGCAAAGTCAATAACTGAAGGTAAACTAGTAAACATGAACTGGTTAATTTGAACTTGTAAACATAAACAAGATAACATGAACAAGCTCGTTTACTAATACAGTGCGGGCAGTTAGTTCATGCTTGTGTTGTGGCTTGGATGGATTAACTTACATAATTTGTGTTGCTAAAATCGACATAATTTACGTTAAATTAATCAGGAATCGTTTAATAACGTCACTTGGTAACAATCTAGGGTTTTTATCAAGTATTAGACATTACGAAGGCAAATAAAAAATACGACGTATACTTTGAAACCACCACCCATGAATTCCAAAAATAGTCGTTATACTGTATACGATACAATGCAATAAGTGCGCATATAGTTAATATAAACTATAAATGGCTGCCATTTATTACTTTTAGTTAACTAAAAAGTAGGGAAATATTATATATACTTCTCGGTAACGTTTGTTCATATAAAGAGTACATAAATTTGTGTTCAAATTATTAATTATAAATTAGTATTTGCACCTCTATTTACTAACTTTAAACAGTTATTCTTATATATTTTCCTACTTTTCTCCAATTATAGAGTTAAATTTAATCATGAACATAGTTTACGTGATTAATATAGCACACTTCTCATAGCGTTGTCAACTTTCAACTGTTTCTAGTACTACAGATAGCGTAACATAGACTTTTTACTAACAGAGTATATGCGTAATTTGTTTACAGTTTTACCAAGGCATTGTTAAAATAAAGCATTTAAAAATAAATGTGAGCTCTTCCATGAACTAATCTCATTGAGCAATAAGTGTTTCATATAATAGTAAATATACAAATAACTTCAAAATTCTTTCCAGCTGAAGCTTACCAAATGTGGGGCTAAAGTCTGGAGTACACATAATTAAACGTACATAACAGAGCTTTAATTTACAATAATCAAAAATGCTTATCATAGGTCATACTTCTTAAATTTGCGTTTCTAAAAATTCTGTAATGTATAAAAACTAAACGACCGCTCTTAATAATTCATTTTCCCATCATTACATAAATTATACTTAAAATTAAAAAATAAGTAAATAAACATACACTTATTATTTTTTTGTTTTGTGTTTCTTTTGTGGGGGGGGGAGGAATAATTATTGGAATTTAAAACAGTATTTTGGGTAATTGATCTCGATTCAAGTTGTTATTAGTCGATACTCCGTATACTTGCCGAGGAAAAGATGAAATAGATTAAGACTCATATAAAATGTTCACTGCACGATCTGACGGCCAGGCCTAGTATTACCATTGACAAACCCAAGCGTAAAAGAAGCGAATGCTGTTAATTGGCCCTAGTCTCTGACCACTGCTGTGTTTAGTACTAACCATTTAACAATGTTTACACATAGTAGAACTACATTAATTCTTTTTTTATATATTATTTTGGAAACTATTCGGTTTGAGGTTTGTAAATAAATACAAGAACAGTAGTACTGATATGGTAAAGTTATTTTACCTCATTGTAAATTCCTCGCTCATACTGATCCGACAAATAAAATTCAGGCAGAATAAAATTTATATTAATTTATTCCACATATCATGTATACACTAGAAATTTATAACATGCGCAATTTGTGACTTCTCTGAAATTGGATTACATACTTGTATAAAATTACCTAAAAGAAACATGGGATGGATTTTATACAAAAATACAATCGTACTCACCATTGCAGAGACTATTGTTATTTTAGAGTACCAACATCAGTCCTTTTCCAATGTCAAGCCTTTTGTTCATATTGCCTTTAATGGCTTTGTTTTGTTTACATTGAAAAACCGTATTTCTATGCTTTATCTTGCCACTCAATATCCTAATATCAGGTAATAAACAATATCAGACACTAATATTTCTTTATTTTGTCTGGGTTGTTTTAGGACAATGTAAAATAAATAAAAACTGAAAAGTTTAAATAATATATCTTCCTGTAACAATATACATATAAATAAATATATACATCGTAAGTATTCTGACATTCACTCTAGAATAGTTTATCTAAAGACATTCACGTCTGTAGTACGACATATTAATTTAATTACAAAAATTAAATAAAGCTGGGTAAGATAACTTCAGGGTCATTGCATATTATAACTGGAAAGAAATTACCTATGATCCAAAATTGTGTAACTAAATTAAAATAAGCGCATTGACATTATTATTTAAATATTAACTATTATTACAAAGAACATTGAGTGGTAGAAATGACTTGATAGCTTTAACTTTGCTTTAGTAATAAAAACATTTTCATTTATTTATAAATTTATTCATTACATACTGTAGAATAAACCATGAACAGAAACTACCACGTCATAAACCTGGCTTGTAAAAATTGAGTGCAAGAATGGACTAACGTGTTGTCCAATATGTCGCTCGTAATGTTCCGGGTGTCTCTTGACATGAATGTTGTGGCTTTTTAAACACGACAGAGTGGAACATAGAATCACTTCGAGGTCAGATCGTGTTAGGATCATCGTGACAGGAGCCAGGCTTCAAAATAACCGGAGCCGCCTTACTGAAATATTCGCGTGCAAACTCAAACACATTTCCTACGCGTATATCAACACTTAGTTGCACAGAGTTCTTTTACTACCAATAATGTACCATTGTTAAACATTATACACTACGTGTTTTAAATAAATAATAACTCTTCCAATATTTAATATAGCGTTTAGTATTAAAAAATTATTTTTTGAAAGTTATAATTTTGACAAATAAATGACCGCCATTATTAAGAACACAGGAGGGGATTCTTAAAGTCGTGTCATTGACTTTCATTGGTACGAAAAAAATTACAGTAATGTCCTATAAACTTGAAACTTTGTACATAGGTCCCTCTTGATCTGCGGAAGAATCTTTTAGATTTTTGGTTTAATGGTCAAATCAAAATTCTTTCTATATGCCGGTCGGGTTGGTAATTTATAATGGAAAGGGTCTTTAAGATTTGAAATTTGTTACATACGTCCGCTTGATCTAGGGAAGAACCTTGTTAATGTTGGGGTTTAATGGTCAAAAGAAAGTCTATCCATCTGCATGTGCTATAATTTGAGATAGAAAGGTACCTAAATAAAAAAGCATTGTTACCTAGGTTACTCTTTGTGTACTGAAGAAGCTTTCAGATTTTTGAGTTTAAAGGTCAAATGTAGTCGGTCCACGTGCTTGTGAGATAACTCTTGACAGAAAGGTCCATAAAACTTGAAACTTGATATATAGGTTTCTCTTGGTGTACTGAAGAAGCTTGCAGATTTTTTGGTTTAAAGGTCAAATGTAGTCGGTCCACCTGCTTGTGAGATAACTCTTGATAGAAAAGGTCCATAAATCTTGAAACTTGACATACAGGTTTCTCTTGGTGTACTGAAGAAGCTTGCAGATTTTTTCGTTTAAAGATTAAATGCAGTCGGTCCGTCTGCTTATGCTTTAACTATTGACAGAACGGTCCTTAAGACTTCAAACTCGTTATATACGTTCTTGTTGGTCTATGGAAGATCTTTCCTAATTTAGGAGTTTAAAGGTCAAAAGTAAGTCGCTCTGTTTTCCTGAGGGATAGCTCTTGATAGAAAGGTCCTTAAGACTAGAAACTTGGTACATAGGTTATCTTGGTCTAAGATAATCTCTATTGGTTTTGTAGGTAAAAGTAGGAGTCGGTCGGTCTGTCTATGTTTCTGTTCGGTAGCTCTTCGTTACGCTCTGCCAACTCCTTCGATACTTCTTTTTATTGGTTATGCAAATAATGCTGTGAACCAATTTAATTACATATTTTCCTCATATTCATTTATGTGGTTAAAATGAAATTTACCGTTATCTACGTGGAATAATATTTTAATGAATTAGAAGAGCCGTTTGTAAAGTCAGAGTAATAACTTACCTTCAATAAAGATAAAGCAGAAAACGCTTTACATTGGATTTAAGCTTTATGCACCACGGTTCCGCTTATCGCCTTCAGCCGAGAGACTTTATGGTTCGTTGACCGCCCTTTGTCACCTTCAGATATTTTCATAAAAGAACGGAGTACGCATTAGTGCGCACGGAGAATTCATCTAATGGACGAAATAAGTAAAACAGAATACTAAAATCCTTTATATTTCTTTATGCAAGTGGTTTCATGTTAAATACCGCTTGATCAGTTTTTCAGTGACATTCATAATGAACATTTTTCTTAAATATTTTTGAGGATGCCAAAATCACTATTACGGTTATTAGGAGCGGAAAAACCCTGTGACCGTGCTTGAACTTCGTGAAGGTTAACGAGTAGCCTTGACCTCTCCTTCTTGTAATAAGTGATTTTATCTCAGGTCCCTTCTTGTTGGTTAACTAAATTATGATGTTCAATGAAATGATGGAATGATCGCAAGGAATCCCTAACATTATACTTAGTTGGTGCAAGAATGCATTTTGAAAGTACCATTTGCAATCAATTTTGCACGATTAATGAAATAGAAAATGTTTAATCAAGAACTACAATTATTTTTTGGGAAATGGTCTGTAGTGTATTCGAATTAATCAGTTTTACTAAATTAAGCTAAATAGGTCTGTTTATTTATATATTTATGTATATTTCTATAAAATATTGTCTACAGTAAAAGTAGTAAGGGCATGAATAACAGAAGACAGGGACGATAGGATAAGCCTTGGTTGATACCTAAAATGCTGTTCCAGTTTATCTCACACAATTTACGCACTTGGTACAATTGAGCGAATCAGAAATAATTAAATCGCAAGCCCTTGAAACGCACTCTCTTGATAATTAAAAAAATAATTTTATTATCTCAATAAAATATTAAGAACTAGCATCAATACTTATATAATAGAATGTTATACCATATTGTATGGTAACCAAAAGAAATATACAATACCAAAACTTGTACATAAATATGTTTAATCCGTATATAAAAACTAGCAGACCACTCAAGGATCGTGGCTCTACTTCCTAACAAATTCTTTACCTAATTAATTAAACAAGTTTTTGTAAAGAAAACCAGTTGACGTGACACTAGTATAGTAAACCGGCTTGACACGAAATTTAGATTCTTATTTAATTCTCCTAGTCTAAAATTTCCTAGGTTTTTTTTAAATCCTCTAACGAAAATCCGACTTCCGGTCTATTATTTTGACCATATAGTCAGGATGGAGAGAATATCATGAAATAATATCACGTTTTATATCACCTGGCTAATTTGTATTTGTGTTATTATTGATACAGCAGGCGATCACAGTGAAGCTTTGCCGGATAATAATCTTCTCAAGTGAAATTTTGAAAATTTGTTTGGTGGAACCTGTTTCAATTTTGCTAGCTAGCACTCGAACCCGCTTGCCACAATCCTTCAAGTGAGTACCTTCTAATTCTGAAGAGCTTTTTAGTACGAGTGATACATAGATTCCTCTTTGAATGTGCAAACATTTATATAAGACAAGCTATAATTTTTCTGTCAGTTGAGTTCGGCAAATGATCAATGACCAACTAGGCGTTTTTCGCAACTTTTCATGAGGGAAGGTTGTGTACTTCCCTAACAACATATATGTGTTACAACTTAGTTTAGTTAGTTGAATTTTAAACGTCGCTAACCTTGAATTGGAAATTTGAAAATTAAATCTGCAAAAAAGTGTTTTCTTTACAAAAGAATGATCAATAATTATTGTGTAAAGGGCAATGCTTTATCACTCATCAATGCATCTACTATTACCTCAGAATATAGACAATGTGCACTTATATAAGAAATGGAAATGTGTTTCATACCTAAATAGGCAAGTAAACTATAAAATACCAATATTACTAAGATTTAAATAAAATTTAAAATTGCCTTAGTTCTTTATAAGCCTAAGATTTATGAATCAAAACTGCTTGATTTGATCAAACTGCATTATAAATTCATCAAACAACTAAAACATACGACTTAAAACTCTTTTAGTTGATAAATATGGCTATATTACCTATATTACACCCTCTGTTACAAAACTGTTTACAAATAAAACAGTATTTAATAAAGCTACGCTAAAGCATTAAACAAATTTTATTTTATTTGTAATCAAGAAAATTAGTTTGTTGATATCGTAACACAAATTGAGTAATTTCTGAAACAAAAATATCATAATTATCAAAACACCTCTCAAACTTATATTCCTTCCAAAGCCACTTTGGAAAAAGAAACATTAAGTTCCTCCTTAATACTCGAAATAAAAATAAAGTTTGTTATTAGGTAAAGGAAAAATTAAATCACGAAAAAAAATAATGATTTTAAATTTAATCTTGTAAAACAATTAAAGTTATCGGTAATAAAATGTATAATCAAATACTCTCATTAAGCAATAAATAAAACGATTAAAAGCTCTCTTTCCAACGCATGGAAGACATACTCAAGGTCACCCAGAGTCTGGCGCAGCACGTCCGTGACCTACGCCCCCAAGCGATCGCGCTTATCGATGTATCAGCTCTGGTGTTTAGGGAATGGACATTCCAGAGCCGACAGCGTTTTAAATATTTTAACCTTTAATTTGAAAGAATAAAGTAGGCGGGTACTTTGTATGATTTGATTGATATACTCATACTTATACTATAATAACCCAATATATTATGTATCAGTGTCCGTCAGGACGAAACGAATACATTTACCGATCTGAGTGTAACGTTTTGCTCATTTCTGACCTTGTGACCTGAGGAAGATTTCTTTCTTGGACGAAAAGGAAACTTTATACCAAGTTCCAAGTTTTACTAATAATACGTGACAGAATATTGTATAACGTAATCCCTTACAATGGAAGTAAAATTAACGAAGCGATATACTAAAGGAACAAAATTTATGCGTATATTTCATTTTGAGTAAGATAAGTAAGTAGTATAGTATAGTATAGTAAGTAGTAAGTAGTATAGATAAGTAGTAAATAATATATTTTTGATAAATTTTAGACAAAGGTTTTTTTAATTTTATGTTTTGACATGTCCAATACATTTGTTGTATGAAGATTAGGTGGACGTGTAGGTTCTGAAATCGTTGCTCTTTTTTTCTAAGCTGTGCAACAGCCAATATGCACATTTTGCATAAATTTTACCTGCCACCATATTGAAATATTTATTCAATGAGGCTCATATTTGAACTTTTCTTGGCATGTTAATTATTATGTACCAAACTGACCGTCTGACATTATGTTGCCTGAGCCTATTCGTGTATATATACTCGAGGTTGTGATTTTGTGATCTAAAGGCCATAAAGGGTAATGGAAAAGGAGTTTTTCCGAAAATTTCGTTGTGAGTAAGTAACAATGTCGGTTTTTGAAAAAAAAAAAGAATCATATTTTATAATGTTTTGAATCCCTATTTGCCTCTACTAACTAACATATCAAGACCTTAAAAAAGAACTAGAAAATTTCTTCCACGATCCCATTTAGCAGTAGTACAGCATTTTTTCGGTTAGAATTTACAATATTGGTGACAATAAAGTATTATATTTAGTGACCTTTAAATTTCAAGAGAAAAAGAGAAAATAAAGTAAAGTCTTCTAATATTCTTCTTTAACATATTCATTCCATTGTGTATTATTTAATTAAATGAAAAACGTCTATTTTATTTCAGTTCCATTTTGCTATTGTATACAGATTGAAGTCTCAAGAAATATCTTGAGAAATAAAATTGAATCTGACAACGTGTCCATTCTTCTCGTCAAAGCTATATTCGTGATCTAATCATCTTAATCAATTCAAGTCTTTTTCTTCTGCTCCTTTAGAAAATTTAAGACAAGTGCATTGATCAATATACTTACTGATATTGTACCTCTATTTATTTCACAGGCTCAATCTATATTCTTTTAGATATCCAACACATTTCACCCTCAAACGATTTAGATTTTCTGCTTTTAAATAACCTAACCATAATGCTTAATTAAGTGTACATGAACACTAATCTGAGTTAGTGTTCGTTTAAATATACTTCTTCTCCGACCTTTTTAGTCCCTTCAGAGAAATATGACTCCAGATTCCAGGAGTCAAGTCTGTGGGAGAGGCATATTTCAGACGCTGATTTTAGATGTAGGTCAACTGGAGATTACCGTAACATTTACAAATATGGACTACATATAGGTAAAAAGAAGTACGTTTTATTTAAACTGGAGAGATAAAATATTCTATCCCTAATATATGGTATGCCTCAAAGATCTACATTAAACCCACTATTAATTAATTATTACCTGTATGAATATCACCACTGCCTTCAACAGATTTATTTTGCCGACACAATGACGGTCTACGATTAAAAGGCTTTTGAAATCAATGTAGCTAACCTTGTGGATATTATTTATTTAAAAAAATTAAATACACAGAGCACAGTAAAACAGGTACAGTGTCACAAACACGAAAAAGATGAATTCCATATATATATTGGTGTCATATACACGTATCTCTTTAAAATGTAAAATAAACTTCAAAGTTGGCGGAATATCATCGTTACCGTGTAAAATGACAGGCGTCTAACTAATTAGTGTATAAATAACATGCGTACATGGCCCGAAACGCTGGTAAATATAGGCATTTTTACAGTATCGTATAAAGCTTCACCTGATTAATTCATAATCCTTCACATATTTCAGCAGCTTAGGGGCTGTAACAAATGACGATTGCACTGGTATTTATAATAATATACAGAGTTAAAAAGAATTTGACTTACAAAGGTTTCTTCTTTAAATGATCTACATCAATATTAGTGTAGTAGTGTACTATTTTCAGTGTATAATGTAATTAAATTTAAAAAGGTTCATTTGTACCAATTAGTGAATGGAATGAACTTAAAATAATTGGTCTGTTAATGCTGTTTAGTTCATTCGTAAAAACCAATGTGCTTACGGTCAGTTACTAAGCTTTACAAATCATATTTGGAATATATGATTATAGAAGATGTTAACTGTCAGCTCCAAAGGACATCTAATCGAAACAGACACTAACGATTAGTGAAACTGAACTGTAGAATGCGGATCACGATATGTTCACAATTGCACGAATTGCCAACCACAAAAAAATGACCAGTGGCCAATAGTAGATAAAAGCATCACTGCAGTAACAACGTAGTGGCCAATTATTGATCGAGCTTTCATTAGTTATTCCTAGATGAATTTCCTAAACCGAGACCATTGGTTTGAAAGAAACGTCTATTCTCTATGATACTTTTCAAAACTGGCAAGTGAAAAGACCTGATATTACTTGGCCGTTGACTGGGTGGTTCTTTTTCTAAATTATGGTTGATCTTTTTAAATTATATCTATTAGATATGAATTATTTATTCTATTATGTATAACCTCCCTTTAAAAAAAAGTTCGAAAATATCCTGTTACTTCACAATTATCATAGAAAAACTTACTTATAATTACTTCATATAATGTAACATATTACATATATAAATTATGAGATATTGAAATTATTTTACTTGATCCAAAATAAATCGTGTGATAATCAGTTCCATTATTTATAATGAACTAAAAGTGTGTGTGTTGTAATATTATAAGACTTTCATTAATCATTTTACCGTCATGAAGAAATTCCAAAGGATGGAAATTTTTATCGTTATCAATTTTATATAGTATTTCACTTCATATGATTTAAATAAAAGTGCATGTTGTTGAATATAATTTTCAAATAATAATTGAAATTTGCAATGAGAAAGTTACTGTAGGCAGTTTTGCGTGATTAAAATAATGATGTTTTGAAATTTGAATATATATTTCAAGAAGATCATAACAACTAAGAACGGTTGAAAATAAATGCCTATGCTAGTTAAAACCTAGCAGTTTAAGTATTTTACCTCAAAGAACACTTATCTAAACTGAAATATCTTATGATTAGATTCAAACTATGCAGTTATTTATATTGTCCCATGTATTCAGTTTTTGTCATTTAGTGAATTAGTGATTGTTATGTTGCTTGTTTATAAAACGTGCTTAGCATAGACATGAAGGTAATTAACATAGGTGGATGGTAAAAATCTAGTATCCTGGAAGACTATGTACCCACTATTACCATATACAAGTTCATGCTTTATTAAATATAAATAAAGTAACCTCGCAAAAATTGGCTCCTACATTAACAGAATCACTGGAACGGTTTGACGGATTTACAGGACACAGATTATTTGATCCCTCACAGAACAAGGGACGGAAATTGCTCGATCGTATTAACAAACATTGTCGGTTTGGGCCCGGATGTATCTGTCGGTCCTATCCGATGTCCGAATGGAATACATATTTATATATTACGCGGTTTTGGCTATTTGTACTTATAATGATAGAAGTATAGTGCATTCTTTATAGAGCTGATTTACGAACATAAATATGGAACAGAGTATTTTGAAGACGATATCAGTTGTAAAAAATACACATTTCAAATATTGTAGTGCTTATATTAGGTTGTTATATTAGGTTAAAAAATCAGTATCTATTATTATCATTGACACAGCTGAAAAATTACAAGATTTTTAAGTAATAATAGCTATTGCCTCTTAATTATTACAAGTTCAAAAGGATCTTTATTTGGAAATTTAAATACTAACTGGTAATACTGGGTTTAATATCCTAAGAAAATATCTAATTGGTGTATTTACGTTGCATCCCCCTGAATGTCAGTCTATTCCTAATTGTATGCAAATAATGTTTGACAATAGTAGGAACCATTTTTTATTAAATAATTTTAATAGAGTGATTTCAATTACAGGGTTTCCGATATATACGTCAAAGTGAGTGACATAACTAAACCAGACTTCATTACACAGCTGTCATACGTTAATTCAGTATAAATGCAGAGCAAACGTGCTGATTTCGCTTTTAAATCAAACACAAGATTAATTATTTACTGTTACATTGATTAAATAATAATATAATTACAAGTCCTTTCAGACATCGTTTGATTAAACTATATAATACACTGCGTAAATTTACATTTACTTTAGTTATTTAGTTATTTTTTGTTGCTAAAATTATATAAAAAGCTTTATCTGTAAAAATAGGAAATTATAATAACATAGGCTTTATTTAAACCTAACAGTTCCCCACGGCCATACACTCAATTTCCAATTAAATTTTTAAAAATGTTATGGAGCATATTCTTTACAACGGCATAATAAAAACTCATGAAAATTATGGATTACCACTGGAAGATTTTTCAATCAACCGATAAATTTCATAATAACTAAAATAAACAGCAATTTTTTGAGTCCCTGAAATTGTAGAGTAAAACCGTTTTTATGAGTACTAATGAAATACACTTATATATCAAAAATTCCATAGTAATATTTGAATGAATAGCTCTAATAATATCAGTAACACTTTAATATTTAAAGAAAGCAAAAAAGAATGCTAAATCCGTAGTAATCTGAGTGGAAGCATATACTGTGCTAAAATAATTCTGATTTTAAAATATAATATAATTTATGGTACGCATTATTTAAAAAGGTAAAGAAAAGTTCTACTGACTCTTATATGAGGATAAGAATGTAAATAAATTTTCATGGTTTGGATCAAAATATATATTTAAATACTCGGTCTGAGACATCGTACTTTACTCAGGTGTCTACTTTCTTCCATTGTAATGTACTTCCGTTATAAGGTTTTGTAAGGACGTATTAGCTATGGCGTTGTGCTCCTGATCAAGGAAATATACACAAACAATGGTTTGAAAAGACGTTTTTCTGT